>NW_021703779.1:102537783-102581088 GCF_005190385.1 Monodon monoceros | reverse complement strand
CCCCCCCCCCCCCCCCCCCCCCCCCCCCCCCCCCCCCGCTTTCCCCCTTGGTAACCATAAGTTTGTCCTGATTGGCATCATTTGCAGTTCAAACCCTCCATTTAGTAGCTCATTAACTTTCTAGAAAACCAGTTCCATCTTCTCTGGATAATGTAATGGAGTACATTGGACAGCTAAGACTTTTTTTTGCTTCTTTTCTGTTTTTGTACTATTTAAAAACAATATCTTTGCAAACTCATTTTAATTAGTTTTGCTTCAGGTAGAACTTTTTTTTCCGTCAAAGGTAGCCCAAAGCAAAGTTGGTCAGTCATGGTTTAAACTCCTAAACTCTTTTTCTTTCCACCCCTCATGTTCTTCACTCCCCTCAGCCCTCATCCCGTCACACATTCTTTCCTACTCCAGGTATTGTGTGTTCCCATATTGTCCTCGGGATACCTAGGCTCCTTGACTGGTGCTCTTTATTCAAAGCTGACCTGTCTCTCCCCCTTTTGATGTGCTTTTTCCCATTAAAATGAATCTGTCCAATGGCCCATTCTTTAAGATAGTGCTAGGATACTGAAACTAACTGGTTATATCGATTAATAATATGGAGTTACTCTCTTCCATGTGGCTCTCCTCTAATGACTAAACAAAATAGGGATACATAAGGTCTTAGACTGGTGGAAGGGGGCAAGGAGCTTTGCAGTTCTACTTCTATGGTTCCAGTTAAGAGTGTACCTATGTCATGTCTGTGGAGAAAACTTTGGCAGAACATGGTGATTACCAAACTTGAATATGCCTGGCTATAATTAATGCAAAGTTTCCACAAAGAAATTACTAGGAATGTTGTGTGATATGGAGAAGAGAATACTGGACTGGGAGTTAGAAGATCTGGCTACAGATCTCGTTCAGGCTGTGCCACTTACTAGCCATCACACCTAGGAACTTGGTTTCTTCACCTGCACTCCTCAGGCAGCTGTTAAAAACTTAAACTGAGATAATGTACATAAAATCACTTTGGACACTGTCGAGGGCAGGATCAATAAATATGTAATTATCATTGTGTGCAACAGTCATTTTATGACCCCCAATGTTTTATATAAAGCTCCAGATACAAATAAATTCACATCTTCTTCCTAGAGGTTATGGGTGACTTGTCTGGATTAGATAATTTCTTGCCTGTTTTCTTCCTTAAGAAAATATTATTGTCAACCGGCACACACGGACTGATACAAGTGTTATGTTCAATGAGGTGACAGCTTGATATGAGGATTTGAAATTTATGGCCAAGATCCAGTGCTTTATGTGGCTGTTTGTGTTCCAACTCCCAGGGTATTCAACAGCTCTGGTATGCTGAGCTTCAGATAAGCACTAAAATCACATGGGGCCAGTCTTCTGGGCAGGCCTCAGTGTACAGAACATTCCCACCACTTGTGCCCTTTTCCATGACAGCTCATCAGCATTCAGAGTCATTTGTTGAAACTGAATGGTGTCCTGCTTGGAATCCCATCACTTACTAGCCTGATATTCAGTAGGCAGGGAGAGACTTTCCTGGATAGTGGCATACACACAGTGTCAATTATTCCCATAAAACAGGCTTAGAAAGAAGAGAGAAAGGGCAAGTAAATTCAGGTCCAGATTGGAACTAAAAAGGCAGTATTTCATGGTAGCTAAGTTAATGGGCTTTGGGAGTCAGCCATACTTGTGTTGTTGAACCCAAGTTCATGTGCTAGATGCACAGTGAGGCCAAACAAACCAAAATGTTGGAGTTTGAAGCAGAGAAAGGTTTATTGCAAGGGCCGTGCAAGGTGAATGGGCAGCTTGTACTCAAAAGACCCAAATTCCCTGATGGCTTCCAGGGAAGAGTTTTTATAGGCAAAATTTGGGGGGAGGGCTGCAGGGTGTGTAACCTTCCACAGATTGTTGGCAGTGAGGTAACAGGGTGGTATTCCAGGAATCTCCATCATCAATCTGCTGGTTCCAACCAGTCTGGGGTCCACATGCATATGCTCAGCCTGAAGTTGCCATCCTCCACCTGGGTGGGGGGCTTAGTTCCTGTAGAAGAACTCAGAGATACGTATCAGATTGTTATGTATATCCCTTGAGGAGGAACCAGGACCCTGCACTATTGTTTCTTTATGCATTCTCTCACTCCCCTGATTAGTAACTGTTCGAATCTGCCCTTCAGAACTCAGGGAAGGTCTAGGAGGCTGAAAGCCTTTTACCTACAAACAAGAAACGGGACACAGAAAGGCTCTTGTGCCTGGGAGGGCCCCACAGGGTCCTACTAAGTTTCAGTCCCCCCCCCTTTTCTTTGATACTTCTCAACCTTGAGCAGTCGTTGAACAAGAAAGGGAATAACATTTTGGATAGAGAGGTTAATATAAACTCAGCAAAGGAACTTGCTTTTGAAGCCAAATTCGGCCTCTCTATCCTAACAGTGAATTAAATCTCAAATAGAGTTTTTGGGTGAAGTAGGAAAGAATAGCTTTATCACTTTGCCAGGCAAAGGGGGCCACAGTAGGCTAATGCCCTCAAGACTGTGTGTTCCGACCTGGAGTGGGGGTTAGTGGGGAGTTTTATAGTAATGGTTCAAAGAGGGCGTGATCAGCTCATGGATGTTCTTCTGATGGGTTGGTGGTGAGGTCATCAGGACTCAGCATCATCAACCTTCTGGTTCCAACAGGTCTGGGGTCTCCGTGCTTGTGGGCAGCATACAGTTAACTTCTCCCACCTGGTGGGAGTTTTCAGTATCTGCGAAACAGCTCAAAGATATTGTTATGTGTTCCCCTTGAGGGAGAACCAGGACCCTGCCCCAAGGCTGCACTATTGTTTCTCTTGACTGCTCCTCTCTTGTCTCCACATCCCCTCCCTTCCCTAATTAGCAACTGTTTTGAACCTGCTCATTGGAACTCAGGGAAGGTCATGGAGGCTGAATGAAGCCTATTTCCTGTAATCAAGAAACAGGGGACACAGAAAGGCTTTTGTGCCCAGGAGCCCCACAGGGTCCTGCTTGGAATCAGTTTTAGGCGGACTCGGTTTCATCAGTTGGATTTTAATGAATTCTGGCTGTGCTACAACTAGCGACCTTGCACAAATTACTTAACCTCTCAGGTTTCTCATCCCCAAGGGAGGTAACTAACAGTACCTTCTTAGTTATATTTCTGTATGTGGAAGAATTAAGAGAGACAATGAATGCAATGTACTTAGCATAGTGCCTGTCACATAAATATATGTGGCATTTTAAGTGCCTATTCAATCATTAGTATGTTCAACAAGTATTTATTGTGTGTCTACTGTGTGCCAGACTTTGTTTTAAGCACTAGGATACATTGTGAAGAAAAATCAAAACAAAACAAAAACACTGAACTCTCTGGCCTTATGACACTTGCATTCTAGTGGGGGAGGCAGAAAGATGGTAAGAAGTGAAATGGAGAACAGTACAGCAGGATAAGGGAGAGCTAGAGACTGAAGGGGTGGGTGAATATTACTATTTTTATAGAGATCAAAAAAGACCTCTGTAAGTGGCATTTGAATAGAAATCCTTGTGAAGTAAGCACATGTCTGGAGGAAGAGCACTCCAGACAGGGGAAACAACAAATGAAAAGGTCCTGAGAAGCCAATGTGTTTGGTGTAGTTCAAGGAACAGCACAGAAGCCATTGTGACTGGAGCAGTGATTGAGATGGAGAGTAGCAGGAGATGAGTCAGAGATAACAGGGAAGGAGGCTATGTGATAGGCTTTAACTGCCACTGGGATGAGTTAGAGGGTTTTGAGTAGGAACACAAGATAATCTGACTTACATTTTAACAGAATCACGGACCATTTTTTGAGAATAGATTATAAAGGCAAGAGTGGAAGCAAAGAGATCAGTTAAGAGGCTACTGCAATAACTCTTGTATGAGGCAATAGTGGCTTCAGCCAGAGTGGTAGCAGTGGAGGTGTTAGGAAATGACCAAATTCTATAGAGCAGAACACATGGTCTGATTTGGTCAAAAGCTTAACTATCATGTAAAAGGCAGCATTCTATGTGTGGTCCAGCCCAACTCATTAGGATTTTCTGCAGTGGGGTTTGTGGCCAAAGTTCCAGCAAATACGACTTTACCTTCCATTGTCACTGTTCCTTGTTGCATGTGACTATTTTAGGGAGGGGTTGGTAGTGGTCTGGGTTAAAGCTCTGATCATCTTAGGTTCCTTAACTGTAACATCATTAAGTAGAACACTGAGTGCCAACATAATTTCTAACTGCTAGCACTCTTCTCTGTCGTCCAGGCTCCAAAGTATTGCCCTCTCTGCCTCATTTTTCTCCTACCAGGTTTGTCTTACCTATCCCTTTTCTAACTAGCATGAAACAAAGTGGTAAGCGGGAGTCAAACTGAGTGAGAGGTGGTTCTTAGTGGAAAATTGACATTGGGCAAGTCAGTCTCCCTCTAGGGATTCACATTTCTTATCTGTAAAAGGAGTGGGTTGAATTTATGAGCATTAAGATCTCTTCCAGATTTCAAGTTTTATGATTCATTCAATGATTCACTTATAATCAGATCCTCAACAACATGTTGTGTGTGTGTGTGTATATATATATTTAACATTTTAATATTTATTATCTCATCTTTAAATCATTTCAGAATTCCATAGGTGAAGAAGAAAGTTCTATGGAGATTTTAAGGAACTTTCCCAAGGTCACCTATTGAGGTACTGAAAGAGTTGGTTCCAGGTACAAGTTTTGCCATGGCACCTCAAAGAGGCACCAGTCCAGTTAGTTTTAAGCACTTGATTACCATCCACTGCTTTTCTGATGCACTTTATTAGAAGATGGAGATCTTTTTCTTAAAATGTGAATGAGTGGCAGCAAGCCATGGCAAGCAATATATAAAATATTGTATGTATGCCCCAGTCTTTCTTAGCTAATTTAGGTAGAAAATGCCCTCACTCAAATAATTCATCTGCAGTTTTCCTGAACACTGGCACACCATTGCTCCCAAATCAGGGCCACCTTTAGTACATTTGAAACCTGAGCTCTTCTCTTCCTTCCTACAATTGCTAACCCTCCGCAGTTTTTATAGCTCTTCCAGATAGAAATCAGAATTAAATATTAATGCAAGTGGTATTATTTTCAGCCTGACTGTGGCCCAAAGGCTGTGTCAATGGCTGACAGGGGGCTAGAAGAGGTTCTATCACTGGTTGTGCCCTGCTGATTGCTAATTAAATGTAAAGGTTGGAGAGTAAACACATACTTTAAACACCTATGCCCAAATGGGGCTCTACTCTGTCTCACGGGATATATTTAAGCTCTGTATGTGAGATACTACATTTTTACTAAAAGCAGCTGTCTTTCTAGGTAATTAATCCAACGTGTAACCGAGAAAGCAGCTAATCGGATCAGTGTAACTCTGAGGTAGAGCCAAGCTGGCATTATGAGTAGTCTACTTTTTAATATCAGTCTATATTAGCATAGGGGTAATAAATACGCCTGGTTAAGTTCTCATTTATGAGGTCCTGCTTTCTTGTTATCAGGACTTAAAGTAGAGAAAGAGAGAAGGTGGCGTAGCTGAAATTCAGCCTCCATACACCAGTACAGAATTGAACCTCGGAGACAGAGTTTTGGGTGAAGTAGAAAAGAATAGCTTTATTGCTTTGCTAGGCAAAGGGGGCCACAGCAGGCTAATGCCCTCAAAACTGTGTGTCCCAACCTGGGAGGGGGTGTTGTGAGAGTTTTATAGTCTGGGCTGTTGATAAGAATCAGTATGCCTGCAGGGTCTGCATTCTTTTAATCCAGGGAACATCCTGTTGTTCATGAGGTTATCAAACTGGGCCTTCTCTCTAGAAAGAAGAATGCTTCATCAGGTAGTTAACATCTTCCATTTGGTGGGGGTTTTAGTTCTGCAGAAGAACTCAAAAGATACTATGTATATCCCTTGAGGAACAAGAATGCTGCCCCAAGGCTGCAGTATTGTTTCTTGATTTTTCTTCCCTTCCCTGATGAGCAGCTGTTTGAACCTGCCCTTTGGATCTCAGGGAAGGTCTTGGAGGCTGAATGAAGCCTATTTCCTGCAAACAAGAAATGGGGGACACAGAAAGACTTTTGTGCTCAGGAGCCCCACAAGGTCCTGCTTGGTTTCAGTGGCACAAGGGGGGGGGGGGGGACATACCATTGGGAGGAATGAGTTCTACTCTAAAGACAGGAGCCTGTGTATTCCGAAGTTCAAAGATAAACAGGATTTCCCATTATTCAATCCTGGTTAGTATTCATTGTACCTGACCTGGGCCTGCTGTCCCTAATTCTGTTCTCATTCCCTTAGTGACTAGCTCCTGCCTAGAAATCACTGATGCTAATATGGAGGCCCTTTCAGATAACATAATGCTGTGAACCCAATTTTAATGCATCGTCCTATCTAAAATCATTCAGTGAATATAGACAGTTTTAGAGAGAGTGCAAACTCTTTAGCATGGTCCACAAGGCCTTTTCTAATCTGACTCCTGTTTACCTTTCCATCCTCATCTGTCATTATTACATTACGTCATGCCTTTCCTTAGCTGTGCTGAACTACTTTCAGCTCCTCAGTGAACCACGTGTTCTAATACATCTGAGCCTTTACACTTTTCCTCTGGTAGGGATGTCTCTCCCCACTTTTTCCACTCTACCTGCTTATTTGTCCTTTAAAATATAGCTTAGATGTCACTTCCCCCAAGAAGCCTTCCCTGAGTGTCTCCTACTGAACTAGGGGCCTTGACTCTGCATTCTCATAGGACTTATTTCTCTATTATGATTTTTAATAGTCTTTTTACTTGCTTTACTTCAGAGTTATTATGTCAGCTCCTCAAGGGGAAGAGCCAAGGTTTGTTCATCTCTGAATCTTCATATCCTATGAGTAATTCCTATCATATGGTTTGTTGTCAATAAACTTCTTATGAATGATTGATTGAATATCGCATCTATGGCTCTACATGCATGACAGGATGGAGAGTTCAGGCGCTGTGTTAGGATAGTGAGGGCAATCGTTCGGTGTTTTTACATTCCTTTTGAATGTAGTTTGATTTAAGTAGATCAAATCATTTGGGAGGTTAGACAGCCTTGCTGTTGGGTGGCCACATTAGACATTTATACTATCTGGAACTAAATACATAAGTAACAACAATAGTGATAAAATTGGTCACTCCAGACTTGGGCTTCTTTTTAATGTTGTTTTACTCTAAGTGCTGGGGCTGATGCCCCTGCTATCCTATTGTATTCAGCCATCATTTCCCTCATTTGACAAAGGAAAGAAGAGTTCTGGAACCATTTGGTAATTGGGATAATTTGTGCTACCCCCAGTTACAGGGGCTGTGCCTCCCCTCCCCATCTCCTTGCCCTCACCTTCCATGGTACAAAATGTCCATTTAAAGGATAGGTATAAATTAAGCAAAAATCCATGAATGTCCTGAAAGCCGGATCATTGGTGTCTAACTGATCAAATACTCAAATGCTGAACTGATCATCCTGGTTTGGCTAAGTCTTCCTGATGCCAAATCTCCTGATTTGGAATCTGAGCAATGACTTAGCTTATGCTGCAACTCTTTCGGGGGTGAAAATCCGAAAAAAATGTCCTTATATCACTGACATTTTTGGTTAAAAGTGCACCTTACCCGGGTCCTTGTGACAAATTGTCAGCCAGCGCCCCAAAAGTGGTCTCAGTAGACAGAGATGCTATGAGCTGCTTCAAGTAACAGGAAGTGCTGACAGGAGGAAACAATCAGGTGTCATTTCATGCCTATAGCCTAGATGATTTCCCTCCTATTTCAGTTCCAATTACATAGAGGATCACTGTTGGCTGCATTGTGTATTCACCCAAAATCTTCTCTGAAACTTTAAGGTAGCTTGGAATGTGGGTGAAACCAGTCCCAGTCAGGCCCTAGGAAGTGTATAAAGGCAGCATGGCAGAGTGAAAAGAGAACTGGGCTGGAGAGTCAAGAAAGCTAAGTTAGGGCTTCCCTGGTAGCACAGTGGTTGAGAATCCGCCTGCTGATGCAGGGGACGTGGGTTCGTGCCCCGGTCCGGGAAGATCCCACATGCCTCAGAGCGGCTGGGCCTTTGAGCCATGGCCGCTGAGCCTGCGCGTCCGGAGCCTGTGCTCTGCAACGGGAGAGGCCACAACAGTGAGAGGCCCGCGTACCTCAAAAAAAAAAAAAAGAAAGCTAAGTTAAAGTCTGTGTTCATAACTTTCTCTTTGTGTTACCTTAAACTAATTACTAAATCTCTCTCTTCTCGGTCTTCCCATCTTTTTGTAATGAACATCATGAAAGTTGCTTTCTATGTCTTGCAGCTGTAAGGTTCAAAATCAAAGTGAAATAATGGATATGAAATGGAATGTTTTCCCAAAAAACATAATCATAAAGCACTTTACAAAGGCACTCTGACTTATGGAATAATAAAACACTTCCTATTGGTCTCAAACAATCCACAAGCCCAGTTCCACTTTAATCCGCAGTCAATTGATTTAAAACAGTCTGGCTATCAGCCCAGAGTGGAAATGAAAATATCAGACCAGAAGTTTATGCTGGGCTTTCGCCTACACCGTTTTTATGAGACTGATTTCTCTAAGGAGGACTTAATCCCAAAAAGGTGAGGTTGGTTAATTTTCCTCTGTCAGGTCTCTCCTTCCTCCCCTCACTGTGTCTGTTTCCCCACTAGGCACTTATCCTGGGTGTATCCCAGAAAAAAAAATTCTTAAGAATTATGCATTCTTTCTGGTCCACAAAAATAATTTATACTGGTTTACCATTTTTATCCCCAAATTATCAATCAAGACAGAGCTATGTATATATTTTTTTTCTCAGTTAATGGCAATATGGGAATGGCCTCCCTCAAATCCGTCTTCTTTCATTCTGTGGCATTTTAACTATAAAGCTAATATTTTAAATTTCTGTTTGCAAAGCTCAAAGTTCAATCTGCCAGATGTAGTCCCCTGCAAGGTACAATTCCTCATTGACCAGCACCCACATAATGAACTCCACAAGGCTCCAAAGGCAGCTTCCTGTCACGTCTGAACTGCTTTAGAAGTAGTCTGCTAGACTGCTATGCACTATAGTAATAAAAAAAACCTCTCTTTCCCCGACCCCCTCCCACCTTAAGGTCACTCGGCATACTGCTCAGTCTCACCTCAGCAGTGGGTGGGGCCACTCCCAAAGGGTTTTATTCATCTCCCTTGCCTCAGGTATTCAGCAGACTCACTCTGTAGTATCTAAGCTCCTGCTGGCCATGGAGGAATCCAACAGAGTTTCTGCTTTCTCAGGGATCCTGTTATAAATGAAGTAGCATTTTAGAGGCCGGCAAGCTGTTTTGTTTGTCCTCACAATATAGTCCACAGTGTGTTTTCTAAATAAACTTTTTATTTTATTTATTTATTTAAACATCTTTATTGGAGTATAACTGCTTTACAATGTTACGTTACTTTCTGCTATATAACAAAGTGAATCAGCTATATGTATAAATATATCCCCATGTCCCTTCCCTCTTACGTCTCCATCCCACCCTTCCTATCCCACCCCTCTAGGTGGACACAAAGCACGGAGCTGATCTCCCTGTGCTATGCGGCTGCTTCCCACTAGCTACCTATCTTATATTTGGTAGTGTATATATGGCCATGCCAACTCTCTCACTTCGTCCCAGCTTACCCTTCCCCCTCCCCGTGTCCTCAAGTCCATTCTCTACATCTGCGTCTGTATTTCTGTCCTGCCCCTAGGTTCATCAGAACCTTTTTTTTTTTTTCTAGATTCCATGTATATGTGTTAGCATACGGTATTTGTTTTTCTCTTTCTGACTTACTTCACTCTGTATGACAGTCTCTAGGTCCATCCACCTCACTACAAATAACTCAATTTTGTTTCTTTTTATGGCTGAGTAACATTCCATTGTATATATGTGCCACATCTACTTTATCCATTCATCTGTCAGTAGACACTTAGGTTGCTTCCATGTCCTGGCTATTGTAAATAGAGCTGAAATGAACATTGTGGTACATGACTCTTTTTGAATTATGGTTTTCTCAGGGTATATGCCCAGTAGTGGGATTGCTGGGTGATACGGTAGTTCTATTTTTAGTTTTTTAAGGAACCTCCATACTGTTCTGCATAGTGGCTGTATCAATTTACATTCCCACCAACAGTGCAAGAGGGTTCCCTTTTCTCCACACCCTCTCCAGCATTTATTGTTTGTAGATATTTTGATGATGGCCCTACTGACGAGTGTGAGGTGATACCTCGTTGTAGTTTTGATTTGCATTTCTCTAATGATTAGTGATGTTGAGCATCCTTTCATCTGTTTGTTGTCAGTCTGGATAATCTCTTTGGAGAAATGTCTATTTAGGTCTTCTGCCCATTTTTGGATTGGGTTGTTCGTTTTTTTGATATTGAGCTGCATGAGCTGCTTGTATATTTTGGAGATTAATCCTTTGTCAGTTGCTTCGTTGGCAAATATTTTCTCCCGTTCTGAGGGTTGTCTTTTGTTTATGGTTTCCTTTGCTGAGCAAAAGCTTTCAAGTTTCATTAGGTGCCATTTGTTTATTTTTGTTTTTATTTCCATTTCTCTAGGAGGTGGGTCAAAAAGGCTCTTACTGTGATTTATGTCATAGAGTGTTCTGCCTACGTTTTCCTCTAAGAGTTTTACAGTGTCTGGTCTTACATTTAGGTCTGTAATCCATTTTTAGTTTATTTTTGTGTATGGTGTTAGGGAGTATTCTAATTTCATTTTTTACATGTAGCTGTCCAGTTTCCCCAGCACCACTTATTGAAGAGGCTGTCTTTTCTCCATTGTATACTCTTGTCTCCTTTATTAAAGAGAAGGTGACTATATGTGCGTGGGTTTATCTCTGGGCTTTCTGTCCTGTTCCATTGATCTATGTTTCTGTTTCTGTGCCAGTACCATACTGTCTTGATGACTGTAGCTTTGTAGTATAGTCTGAAGTCAGGAAGCCTGATTCCTCCAGCTCCATTTTTCTTTCTCAAGATTGCTTTGGCTATTCGGGGTCTTTTGTGTTTCCATACAAATTGTGAAATTTTTTGTTGTAATTCTGTGACAAATGCCATTTGTAGTTTGATAGGGATTGCACTGAATCTGTAGATTGTTTTGGGTAGTATAGTCATTTTCACAATGTTGATTCTTCCAATCCAAGAACATGGTATATCTCTCCATCTATTTGTATCATCTTTAATTTCTTTCATCAGTCTCTGATAGTTTTCTGCATACAGGTCTTTTGTCTCCTTAGGTCGGTTTATTCCTAGATATTTTATTCTTTTTGTTGCAGTGGTAAATGGGAGTGTTTCCTTAATTTCTCTTTCAAATTTTTCATCATTAGTGTATAGGAATGCAAGAGATTTCTGTGCATTAATTTTGTATCCTGCTACTTTACCAGATTCATTGATTAGTCATAGTAGTTTTCTGGTAGCATCTTTAGGATTCTCTATGTATAGTATCATGTCATCTGCAAACAGTGACAGTTTTACTTCTTCTTTTCCAATTTGTATTCCTTTTATTTCTTTTTCTTCTCTGATTGCTGTGGCCAAAAATTCCAAAACTGTGCTGAATAATAGCAGTGAGAGTGGGCAACCTTGTCTTTTTCCTGATCTAGGTGGATATGGTTTCAGTTTTTCACCATTGAGAATGATTTGGGCTGTGAGTTTGTCATATATGGCCCTATTATGTTGAGGCAAGTTCCCTCTATGCCCACTTTCCTGAGTGTTTTTATCATAAATGGGTGTTGAATTTTGTCAGAAGCTTTTCCTGCATCTATTGAGATGATCATATGGTTTTTCTCCTTCAGTTTGTTAATATGGTTTATCACATTGACCTATTTGTGTATATTGAAGAGTCCTTGCATTCCTGGGATAAACCCCACTTGATCATGCTGTGTGATCCTTTTAATGTGCTGTTGAATTCTGTTTGTTAGTATTTTGTTGAGGATTTTTGCATGTATGTTCGTCAGTGATATTGGCCTGTAGTTTGCTTTTTTTGTGACATCTTTGTCTGGTTTTGGTATCAGGGTGATGGTGGCTTCATAGAATGAGTTTGGGAGTGTTCCTCCCTCCGTTATATTTTGGAAGAGTTTGAGAAGGATAGGTGTTAGCTCTTCTCTAAACGTTTGATGAATTCACCTGTGAAGCCATCTGGTTCTCGGCTCTTGCTTGTTGGAAAATTTTTAATCACAATCTCAATTTCAGTGCTCGTGATTGGTCTGTTCATATTTTCTGTTTCTTCCTGGTTCAGTCTCGGAAGGTTGTGCTTTTCTAAGAATTTGTCCATTTCTTCCAGGTTGTCCATTTTATTGGCATAGAGTTGCTTGTAGTAATCTCTCATGATCCTTTGTATTTCTGCAGTGTCAGTTTTTACTTCTGCTTTTTCATTTCTAATTCTATTGATGTGAGTCTTCTCCCTTTTTTTCTTGATGAGTCTGGCTAATGGTTTATAAACTTTGTTTATCTTCTCAAAGAACCACGTTTATTTTTATTGATCTTTGCTATTGTTTCCTTCATTTCTTTTTCATTTATTTCTGATCTGATCTTTATGTTTTCTTTCCTTCTGCGAACTTTGGGGGTTTTTTGTTCTTCTTTCTCTAATTGCTTTAGGTGTAAGGTTAGGTTGTTTATTTGAGTTTTTTCTTGTTTCTTGAGGTAGGATTGTATTGCTATAAAATTCCCTGTTATAACTGTTTTTGCTGCATCCCATAGGTTTTGGGTCTTCGTGTTTTCATTGTCATTTGTTTCTAGGTATTTTTTGATTTCCTCAGTAATCTCTTGGTCATTTACTAGTGTATTATTTAGCCTCCATGTGTTTGTATTTTTTACAATTTTTTTTTCCTGTAATTGTTATCTAGTCCCATATTGTTGTGGTTGGAAGATATACTTCATATGATTTCAATTTTCTTAAATTTATCAAGGCTTGGTTTGTGACCCAAGATATGGTCTATCCTGGAGAATGTTCCATGGGCACTTGAGAAGAAAGTGTATTCTGTTGTTTCGGGAGGGAATGTTCTATAAATATCAGTTAAGTCCATCTTGTTTAATGTGTCATTTAAAGCTTGTGTTTCATTATTTGCTTTCATTTTGGGTGATCTGTCCACTGGTGAAAGTGGGGTTAAACTTTTTATTTAAAATAGCTTTCAACTTACAGAAAAGTTGTAAATATAGTACAGAGAGTTCTCATATATCCCATGCCCAATATCCCTTATTGTTAACATCTTATATTAGTATAGTACATTTATCATAATTACTTAACCAATATGGATGCATTGTTATTGACTGAAGTCCTTACTTTGTTCAAGATTTCTTCATTTTTATCTAATGTCCCTTTTGTCACCGCAGGCTCCTATACAGGATCCCACATTACATTTAATCATCATGTCTCCTTAAGCTCTTCTTGGTTGTGACAGTTTCTCAGACTTCCCTTGTTTTTGTTGACTTTGACAGTTTTGAGGAATACTGGTCAGGTATTTTGTAGAATTTCCTTAATTGGGATTTGTGCAGTGTTCTTCTTATTGTTAAATTGAGGTTATGTGTTTTGGGGACAAAAACCAGGGAGGTAAATTGACATTCTTATCAGATCATATCAAGGGTACATGATTTATGACTGATGCCAAGCTTGATCATCTGGCTGAAGTAGTATTTGTCATCTTTCTACAGTGTAAAGTTCTTTGCCTTTGTCTGCCCTTCTCCATGCTATACTCTTTGGAAGGAAGTCGTTATGGACAACCCACACTTGAGGAGTGGGGAATTATGTTCTATATGCTTGGAAAAGAGTATCTACATAAATCTTTTCATATTTTGCCTATAAGTTTTGTCTATTCTCCCCACTTATTTGCTTATTCAATCATATATATCAGTTTAGACTCATGGATATCTATTCTATACTTTGAGTTATAATCCAACACTTATTTTTATCAAATATTTATTTTGTTGCTCACGTTGCTTCAACTTTAGCCATTGGAAGCTGCTAGAGATGGCTGTGTCCCTTTGACAAAATACCATCGTTATGGGAATATTATCACCTTCATCCTCCTCTTCCTCATCATCGTCCTCCTCATCATTCCCTTTCTAGCACTAAAATATGCTCCAGGCTCGTTTTGTGTATTTCGTGCCCCAGTCCTGTAATCAGTCATTTGTCCAAGGAGCTTTAACTCTTTTTATTGTATAATGGTATTAAAAATTATAGACTTAGTATACAAAGAAATGATACCAGACCATATATAAAAATGGAGCTCTGACCTCTAGCAACCAACCCCCCAGAACAACCCATTATCTACAGTAACCAGCCCAGAAGCCAGCCTATCCAAAAGTTAGACTTGTGGGAAGTCAGACCACTATCTCTAGAAAACATCTCAGGAAGGCAAACAGTAACCCCTGTAACAGTTGGCCGAAAATGGCCAGGACTTGATTAGTAACTGATTTTATTCATGAAAACGTCCCTAATTTTTGTCCCTGCTTCCAACTTAGAACGTTCAGAGAGAGCCAACTATGGCTATGCACACTTAACTATCACATAGGGTACTTTACTTCTAGTTAGCCTGCCTACATGTAGCTTCCCCATGAGAACAGCCTCCAATCAGGGTATAGCTGAAGCTTTCCCTTTTTTCTCATATAAAGCTTTGCTACTCCTATGCCTGCCTTTGAGTCTGTGCCAAAATGCCAGTGATGGGCCTGACTCCCCAGCACGCTCTCAGTAAATAACCTCTGCCAGTTCTCATTTGGTTGGTCTTTACTTATTTCCACAGAAACCAAAATCTTGATGCTCGCTATGCTCATTGCTGGGATTAATCGCTTATAGGCCCTCTTTGCTAGCATTGCAAGGAAATAAATGTGTGTATACTGTGCTGTATATATACATATGACTATAAATATTTCTAGGTGTAATCATCTTTATCTGTATTAAACGAAATGTGATTTCGTATTGATGTGTCTAACTCTGATCTATTACCACACACATCATTCTAGCCTCCTTCTATTGCTTATTTGTAAACTTCTGCAACAGTGAAAAACCTTGTTCTTGCTCTCCACCATCCATTTACTTAATCATTCAATCTAAGTATATATGTATAACACTGTCAGAATTGCTAGTCTTTACTCACATGGGACAAAACTTTACTAAGTAGGATACAGTGGTTATGTACAGTTCCCTTTGCTTTTAGTCTTACAGGCTTAACTCATTTTGAAAGTTACTTAGGTCAGCACTTTTCCCCCTACTGCCTTCAGTGAGGTTGTCGTATTTGTAATACAATTTGTAATACAGTTAGATTCTCTTATCATAGTGTGCATTCCTTCCTTGTATCCCTACCCTCTTAAATTATTTTTTAATTTTGTGTACATTAAGGTTTACTCTTTGTGTTGTAAAGTTCTGTGGGTTTTGACAAATGCACAGTGTCATATATCTACCATTAAAATACCATTCAGAATGGTTTCACTGTCTTAAATGGTACCCTGTGCTTCAACTATTTGATTCTCACTCCTGCATAAACCCCTGATGACCACCAATTTGTTTACTGTCCAGAATGTCATGTAAATGAAATTATACAGTATGAGGCCTTTTCAGACAGGCTTCTTTCACTTGGCAATATGCATTCAAGGTTCATTCATATTGTTCTGTGGATTGATAGTACATTTCTGCTTATCACGAAATAGTATTCCATTGTATGGATATACCACAGTTTGCTTATTCATTCACCTATTGAAGTACATCTTGGTTTCTGTCAGAATTTAATTATTAATAAACCTGCTATAAACATTCACGTAGAGGTTTTCTCTAGACATAAGTTTTCAAATCAGTTGGGTAAATACCTAGGAATATGAGTACCGGATCAGATGGTAAGTTTATGTTTAGCTTTGTAGAAAAGTGCCAAGCTTTTTCCAGTCCCTTGGCAAACACTGCCAAGTGTTTTCCAAAGTCACCGTATTACTCAGAGTTCTCATCAGCAATAGCTGAGAGTTTCCTGGTGTTACTCCCTGGGTTACATAGGATGTGCACGTTTATATAATTTGCAAATTATATAGCAAAAGGGAGATTATCTGGATGTGCCTAATCTAATCACACGATCTCTTCCTTCCAAAGCAGAGTCTTCTCAGGCTGGTAGCCAAAGAGGAAGCCAGAGAGTTTCCAAGTACATATTGCTGCTGGCTTTGCAATGGAGGGGAGCATGTGAGAGAATCAGAGAGAGCTGGGAGTCACCCCATCCGAGTCTTCAAGGAAGTGGAAACTTAGTCCACAGCCACGAGGGACTGAAAAATGAGCTTGGAGGTGAGTTTTCTCCCATACGCCTTAGATAAGAGCCTATTCTGTCCAATACATCTTGGATTTCAGCCTTGTGAGACCCAGAGTAGAGAACCTAGTCAAGTCTGCCTGAACCTCCGACCTACAGAACTGGGCTATAAAATGAAAGTTGTTTTAAGCCTGTAAATTTGTGGTAATTTATAGCACAACAATAGAAAACTAATACAGCAAGTTGTCGTTGGATGGCCCTGTTTAATAAATAAGGGAATGAATCATGAGCAAGGAGTGTAATGGTACCAAATTCTGAAGAACAAAGATGAAAGCAATATTAGCCATGGCTAATTTGACTCCAGCCTTGCCTCCTTCTAAGCAGGAAGCAAAGTTTGGCTGCCTAAATTTTGGTTGGTTGCTGGCATATGATTCTCTCACACTCACTAAGCTACCTTCTTTTCCTTTCTGCTAGTCACACATAATCAGTCTAACACATTGATTTATTCCCTAAGAGAGAGAGATATTTACATGTCATATATAGCTTATTGTAGGATTTTTTATCCCCGAGTGACAAGGTTGGGGAGGGAATCCAAAGCCGTCCCTCCCAGTAGAGAGAGCACCGTGGAGAGGAAGAAACAAATGAACAACCCCTGAAACACCGCAATATGTGGATAGCCATCTATTGCATTTATTCTAGTCCTGCCAAGTTGGCAAAGTCAAAGAAAACCATTTCCCCTGGCTGGCATCACTAAACCAGTTTGAGCTCCTAAAATCAAATGAGAAGAAAGGCAGAGAGAGCCAGAATGAGCCGTTCAAACAAACTAAGCTGATTTTGACGGGTTCCCTGGTAACAAATCCAACTATGGTTATAAATGGGTCACTATAGCCTCCAGCTGTATTTTTTGTTACGTAAGCTTCCTGGAAAAGAGGATTAAACCATATTTAAGATAAACATTTGCTTTTCTATAGCGAATTTAGCACTGTTGTTTAAAGTGCTTTGGAACTGAATTGTGCAGGTGCTAAAATTCTAATCGCCTGTTTTTCCTGACATTCATCTTAGAATTGCTCAAAGAAAGATAGTATCTTTGACTCTTTCACATAAAATATAATGACCGCAGTTAAAGGAATGGAATGGATAGGAAAGGATCACAAGTAAAATGAAGGCCCTTTAGAAGTCACGTACTCAAGCCATCTATTGGTGAGGAGGATACATCGTTTCTCACGAGTCCACTTTAGTTTGCTGATGATTTGGTGGAAAAACTTGTACCTGGTTTATAGTAATGGAAACAGAAAGCAAGAACATCTACTTATGTGGGAGGCCAAAAATCCAGTGTTTCAGTTGCAGATATAGATTTGGGGTTATCTATATAGTTGCAAAACCTGGATGTTTTTAGGGAAATAAAAGTTTTATGAGTCAACCAGGACACTAAAAATGCTTGATTCTGACTTCACATTTTGTTAGACTCGGACAGTGTTGTAACCTGTAGAAACTGTATATGTGTTTCTTATTTTATTTATTTTAGTACCTGCATAATTGCTTAATTTTCCTATGGCCTAAGGCCAAGGAAAAGTACAAGCAACTACTCAGGAATAATTGGTGAGTTTAGTCAAGACTTTTAAATTGACTTGACAGAGTTGCTATGCCATTGTTTGGATCATTAAAATATCCACTGATACGCCCCTTCTTTGATTACATTCTCAAGCTGCTTGGGCTGTTGTATACAAAAATGCCATGAGTTACAAAAATGACAGATCGACTTTGGAAAATCAGAGGCCTGAGATAATAAAAATACTTCCATTTGTGATAGTGTTATTCATTATCACCTACTTACATGAAAGGGAGTGGGGAATGGATCAGAAGACTGTCCCTCCAGAACCTGGTGGAAAGGATCATGCTCCCACTAGCATCCATCTTGAAGGGAAAAATTGAGTTTCAGCATCTCTAGCGTAAGTAAGACAGAGAAGAGGGCTATAATTCAATTCAACAAGTAGAAGCTTTACCCTCCTGCCTAGGTGCTGTGTTGGTTATAAGAGTCAAACACTGCCCTCAAGGTGTTTACGGTCTTTTTGGAGATATGACATGAACTTAAAAGGTAGAAATAAAGAACACAAATCTCTATATAGTCAAGTGCCACAGTGTGTGGTCACTACTTGGGGGGGTGGTCTGGAAAGACAGAGGACAACGTGATCAAGAATGGGAACACTTTAAAGCTGAGCTGAAGTTTGAGATAACTTATGAAACAGAGCCAGATTTGGAAGTTTATGTGTTCTCCACTATAATAGACATTGGCTATCTGATTTTACTCCAACTATTTAGAAGTGGTTCATATTTCTGGGCAGGTTTCTGTATTATTGAGGATGTTTATGGCACAAGTAACAGAAAAACAGGCTAACAGTGGCTTCAACCCTAAGAACATGTAGTGTTCTCTAAAGGGGAAATCTGGAGGAAGTTGATGTTAGGATTAATTCAACAGAATGATGATGTCAGGGCACTGGATAGGCATCTCTGTAATTCTTTTTTGTCCTTTCCTTGTGGTCATTAGGTGACTGAAATAGCTCTAAGCAGCATGTCCTTATATGAGAATGTTCAAAGCAGAAAGGAACACAGGAAAACAAAAGGCTGGATTTTGTAAAAGCTAAAATATGCCCAGTGCCAGGAGATGAACCATGATAGATCTAAGCTTGCTGAGAGATTCTAGGGGAGGAAAATCTTTTCTAGAAGCTCCCAGCAGAATTTCTTTTGTATTGTATTAGCCAGAATTGCATCATATGTCCCCGACTCGTCCATTCACTGGGAAAGGGGAACTGGATTGCCGTAACTGGCTTAGACCTATCGTGATTTATTTCCTGGGCCTAGGAACATTGTAGCAAACAAAATATTTCAGAAGGAAGTGGAGTGAGTGGCTACGGGGTAAATGAAAAAACGATATCTGCCACAGCCCTGGAGCTGAATCTCATGTTGGACGCGCTTTGCACCAGAATCTAATGGACGCTATTTTTGGTCCCCCCTCTCTGTCTCTCTCCCCTTTTTCCTCTCCTCCTCCTTCCTTTTCTCTTTTACTTTTATACCCATGCATACAAACATGATCATAAACATGTCACCTTTGAACACACTGAAAACTTGTATTTAAATAAGGCAGCAAGGGAGTGGGGCAGCACAAATTCATTTTTTGCTTGGCTCCCTCCCATGCCTTTGTATGTCAGATAGTATTCACATTTTATGAAATTGCCCAATTAGAATCTCCTGTCGTTCACGAATTTCAACCTGAGATCCTTTAAAGTGAAATATATTGAGGAGTGGTAACAACTTCTAATCAATCATGAATCAAATGCAGACAGATGGAGTTATTCTTCCTATCCGTGGATCCCCAATCTTCATTTTATCCCCATCAAATATTAGGGCAGCAGTTACCAAAACATTGTGACTTAGTATTTTAACCACTGAGAAAGCAGTGTGATTTAGGTTTACTGGGGGTATCAAACTACAAAAGAAGT
Source organism: Monodon monoceros (assembly GCF_005190385.1). Classification (NCBI taxonomy): domain Eukaryota; kingdom Metazoa; phylum Chordata; class Mammalia; order Artiodactyla; family Monodontidae; genus Monodon; species Monodon monoceros. The sequence goes on along the minus strand of NW_021703779.1, from coordinate 102,561,396 downwards.
CACATTAAATCATATTTTAAGGCATCAGGCTATAAATTATTTTTTCTTCCTGAAGAGCTTTGTTCCCAGAGAGGCTAAATGCTCAGACAAAATAAATGTAAATAAACGGCCAGAATCAACACAAAGAGGTTTAGACAAAATGCTTTTCTTGAGTTGGGAGGGTGAGGAAGGGTGAAACACTAGAGTGCACATTATGACCTAATGTTTTATTCATGAAGCATTCTCAGCTCAAACTTCTGAGACGTGTAGAGATACTGTACTTTCTATACCATAACCTCATTTACTGAAGATGTAAATGTGGATTCCTATAACATTTCTGGCCTTTTTAACTACTGGCTTTGTTTTGGTGACATTTTAACGAGATGCTTTCCTCTTTAAGTTAGGAAAACTTTACCATTCACACTGATTTCTGTATTAACTTGTAAGACAAAATTTTCTGCTGGAACACTAAATTGAGCTTAACACATATATTTAAATCTATTGACCCAGATTTTTCCTTTGGTTTGTTTAATTGAAGATCCTTAAGCAACTGTCTCTTTTATTTTAGAGTAATAATTTTGATATTTAAATCATAGACTATTAGAGTTAGAAGGGACCTTACAGATCACCTAGTTCATTTCCTTTATTTTTCAGATGCGAAAAAAAAAAACCTGAGTCTGAAGGAGGTTAAGTGACTTGCCTCGTGTCACACAATTAATTAGTGGCAGAGTTAGGGTCTGTAAACCAGCATGTCTGACTTCTAAGTCCATAATTTTTATGCCATACGTGATGCCTCATCTACAGTAACTTTTACCGTCATATTAAAGTAGTAGTAAATACATTGAAATCACATAACCCCGTTAAGATCTTGCCTTCCCTAGCCCTGATTAGATACAGGAAATAAATACATCCAGTTGAGCTTTCAGCCAGCCCAGAGAAACAGAGACCACATAGCATAGTAATTATGAATATGGGCACTGGAATAAAGCCAGATCAGGGTTCAAATTCTGGCTCTGCAACCTACTTACTACATATAAGAGCAAGTTGCTTAACCTTTCTCGGTCTCTCTTTCCTTGTCTATGAAATGGGAATAAAATTCTCTTCATAGGATTGTTGCTTGAAGAAGTAAATACACATAGAACATTTGGAGTCTGGAAAGCTCCCAGTAGGTGCTAATTCATTACTTTTTATCTCATTTGCTGAGCCAAACATAATCAGAACAGCAGGTTCTGCTCTGATTAGGGTTCAGTCACAAGACCAGTAAGTCTGGTCTAGAATCAGTTTTGCTGCCAAAGAAGGGATAATAAGGAACGTTTGCAATTTGTTTTTCTTTTCTATTCTCTTTTTTTTCTTTTAATTGTCTTAAATGTAATATTACCTTTTTTCTTCTATTTTTCCTCTTTTTAAAAATTGGAAAGAAAATGTGTATTAGGTATTTATTAGGAGAAGAAATCAGACTTATAGTAGGTACTGGAGAACGATAATCTGAATATGAATAATTGAGGATACCAGGGGGGTTGTAAGTCTTTATATGTTTAGAGCATCTGTGAAAACTGCTGTGGGAAATATAAAAGACGTATCAAATATAAAATTGCCTTCTAGAACCTTTAACTCATGCCAGAAAGACCAGAATTGTGTGTGTGTGTGTGTATAAAACATTACCACTAGTGACATATATACATTTTTTTTAAAAAAATGAAAAACACTTGACTTAGTGACTGATTTACACTATCATATCTATCAACCCAGAAGAAATTAAGACCAGTGTGCGAATGTGTGCTAGAACCAGCAGAAGAGGCTTAATTAGTGAGGTAGAAATTGAGCTGGGTGTTGAAAGATGAGTAGAACTTGAAGAGGCAGGGAAGAGGAGGGAGTGCATTTCTGGGGGAGGAAATAGCATAAGTAACATCACGGAGAAGAGAATTTATAGGGTACATTGGCAGCAGTGAGGAAAGGAGTGGGAGAGAAGTAGGATGAAGATAAATTATTAATGGAGCTGCAAGGTTCCCAGTGCCTTTACCTGGGGAGAGGTGAACAGAGTCTAGTCTAGTCCACATTACTAGGGCAGGAAGACAGGCAAAGATAAAAATGCTCTGCCTAGTGGAAAGATTATATAGTTGTCCAGAACTCTTCCTGGGCTCCGATTCTAGCATAGACAACAGTGAGTGGTCAGGGTTACGAAGGTTTGCTGTACAGGACAAAAGTTACACACTTCAACACTGTAGTTTCCAACATTTACAATGTTATTCAATATTTTTGCTTCCAGAGTAAAAAAGGGAGAAAATGTACCTTCGCAAATTCCCACTGAAAAGTAGGTTCTGGTCCAGCCTGAAGGGAAAACTGGTCCTTGAAGCTGAGAGCCTCACTATCTATGATACAGCTCTTTATTTCCAGCTTTATTGAGATATAGTTGACATATAACACTGTGTAAATTTAAGGTGTACGATGTGACGATTTGATACATGTATATTTTGTGAAATGGTTACCCCAATAAGGTCAGTTAACACATCCTTCTTCGTGATGCTTTCAAAGATGGAGGAGGGGATCTATTTGTGTTGTGGAGAGTGTAAGGATGCAACCTGGAAGATCCATGGTTGATATTATTTGCTGCCACCTCTATTCCTTTCAGAGCGTGTAACAGAGCTGTTGTCAACAGAGATGCTGCATAGTGGCAATGACCCAGGACAGTGGTGGGGTTGATACAATCCCTACAGTCCTACCATGGGTTTATTGTAGCCTTCTCTCCTTTCACATACAAATAAGGAAAGCTAATTAGCTATTTAATGTACCAGTTTGCTACTTTGGGGGCAAAAATAATCAAGTCAATAAGTGTTTTTTTTTTTATCAGTTAAGCACCAGCAATCCAGAATTTCTTACAAAACATCTTCAGAAGGAAACACTTCCACCTGGCCAGGAGTAATAATTTACTGCTTGCACCAGTGAGTCCTTGCTGAAAGTATGTAAGGACCTCATGACAAAGCCAGACCCTCACCTCTTTATCAGGCTCCCCTTTCAGTGTTTGGACTTTTGGTGCCCCAGATTTAGTACCTGTTCCCCACTCTGGCCTCTGTTGTCAGAACAGCTGTATGTGATTTCTTGTTTCCCATGGTCCTGACACCGGCATATTTCTCACAGTTCTGCCACTGCCAGTGATAACACCATCCTCTCTTAACATTTGCAGAGTGATTAACGTGTCAGTCACCGTGCTAAGTTCTTTATGAGCGTTATAAAGTTTAATTCTCACAGAAGCACTGTGGGATGGATACTGATAGTAATGCCCCCACTTTTTTTTTTTAACAGATGAGAAAACTGATGCATAGAGAAGGTAACAACCTTGCCCAAAGTTAAGCAGTGAGTGTAAGAGCATACATTCTGCTCTAGGCAGTTTGGTTCTAGAGACCACACTAACAACTACCGTGAAGAAACTGGCAGCTTAAGGAAGTTCTGGATATATTTCAGAGCTTCTAGAAGAGAGTAGTAAAAGAACTTCTCTGGTGAGTTAGCCAGAGTCCTACCAAGAATAGACCAGATTAGATTTTTAGGTGCATTTCTGTGAATTTCTGCAATACCTCACATTATACCAGTTTTTTAAAAATGTCAGCCAGCGACTTAGGGACTATAGTCAGGAGGGGCTGGAGAAGGATGAATTGGATAGAGGATGGAGGGAGCTGTTCCTCACTCTGCCCAGAGGGAAATGGTTGTTCCAACAAAAATGGGCAAATGGAGGTTGTTCAAAACAAGTGCGTTCCACATTCTTTTCCCTTAGGACTAATGTAATATTGACTGATTGCTTCAAATTCATCATTTGGTTAGTCAATAATATTGACTGATCTGTGGCTGGGTGCAACACATCATGCTAAGTAATGTGGGGCGACATAAAGATATCAAGAATGCAAATTTGCTTTCCTGGGGCTGCTAGTAAAGAGCATGAATTGGGGACAACACACAGGTTGAAGACAATAGAGCACATACTAGGACATAAGCACATAACAAAAAGTCATTGTAGGTGTAGGACAAAGATTCTCAAGGTTCTGCATCAAGATGGCTCAGAATCACCAACACCTACCTTGCAGTGAGTCGTTTTGAGCTTTTGTCAGTATTCTCAGGAGAAGGTTTGGGGCATGCCCTTTGAATGCTCATTGAGTGATACCCATAAAGCAAAGTTTCTCAAATCTGACTGTGCACTAGACTAACTTGTTGAACTATTGGCACATACAAAATTCCAGTTTCCTGCTCAGATCTACTGAATTGAAATTTTTCAGGTATTTGGGGCCTGAAATCTCTATTCTTAACAAGAATTATCTAGAGAAAAATAATGCTAATACTGCTTGTCTTAGTCTGTTTGGAGTGCTATAACAAAACCACCATAGACTGGGTAGTTTAAACAACAAATATTTATTTCTCACAGTTCTGGACGCTGGGAAGTCCAAGATCAAGGTGCTGGCAGGTTCAGTGTCTGGTGAGAGTCTGCTTCCCGGTTCATAGATGCTGTTGTCTCACTGTGTCCTCACATGGAGGAAAGGACCAGAGAGCTCTCTGGGTCTCTTTTATAAGGCCACTAATCCCATTCATGAGGGCTCCACCCTCATGACCTAATCACCTCCCAAAGGCCCCACCTCCTAAAATACCATCACACTGGGGATAAGAATTTCAACATACGAATTTTGTGAGGACACAAACATTCAGTTTGTGACACTGTTGATTTCATTTACAACAGGGCAATGGCATGGGGAATCAAATGAGATATAGAATGTGAAATTGACAAACTATAGTTACATTTATTTAAAGTCTTCTGTGTGCCAGCCATAATGCTGGGTGCTTTAATTGTATTATTCAGTTACTCTCTACAGCATTCATGTGAGTTTCAGCTGTAGCTTCTTCATCCAAGCTATGTAGTTTTGAAGAATATATACCAAAATGTTAATACTGGCTACCTTCAGGTGATGAGATATGGATAATCTTCATTTTCTTCCTTATGCTTTATGCATTCCACCCCCTTTTTATTTTAAATAAATTTATTTATTTATTTGTGGCTGTGTTGGGTCTTCGTTGCTGTGCATGGGCTTTCTCTAGTTGTGTCGAGTGGGGGCTACTCTTCGTTGCGGTGCGTGGGCTTCTCATTGCAGTGGCTTCTGTGGAGCATGGGCTCTAGGCATGTGGGCTTCAGTAGTTGTGGCACATGGGCTTAGTTGCTCCATGGCATGTGGGATCTTCCCAGACCAGGGCTCGAACCCGTGTCCCCTGCGTTGGCAGGCGGATTCTTAACCACTGCGCCACCAGGGAAGTCCCCACCCCCTTTTTCTTTTGCAAAGATCACGTGTTACTTTTTTAATCAGAAAAATTTCCAAGTCCATAAAAATTATTACAAAGTTTTCAATTAAACCTGGGCAGTCCACATTCATAGTACTAGCAAATCTGTAAAATGTTATTTGAGCAAAGTGTTCTGAGATTAAGAAATAGTTGAAGATGATTGGGCTAGATATTAAACACCCCCATCAAAATGTTGCCATGTAGCATTCCTCCATTTTCATGGAAATGTCCTCCATTATCTTGGAGGATCGCAGAGAATGAAATCTGGATAGAAATGTTTGTAAGGGAAGAAAGAAATGAGGAAAATTCGAGTATGGGACATACTTAGTTCCAACACTGTACCACAGCAAGGAACCCCAATTATTATGAGGACATTATGAAGGTCTTTGGCACACCACAAGGGAGGGTGAGTATATGGAAGCAAAGATGGGGGACTCTGCAATTATATGTTACTGATTTCACAGTTTTGCTCTAGACTGGCTGGATATGGTACACCCCAAACTCAAAAGTATTAACATGAGATGGTCACCAGCTGGGTATGTACTCTAAATGTGGATGCTTTAAATCCTGCCAGAAGTCTATAATGCATCCACAATCCATCATACCATTTGAAGATTTGGCACTTGTCCTACGTATGCCACTTTACTTCCTTCAGAGCATGGTAATTCAATAGTGGCATCATTAGCATAAGTAGAAGCAGCAGCCAGTAAAGTGCCTTGATTATTATCAGCGTAATGGGTCACATATCCTGAATGACACTTACGTAAGTCTACTTTCCTGCTTTCTGTCCTCATCCCTATTCTTGCTTAAGAGGACAGATTTTTGTCTGTTTTCTGCTTCCTTTCAGCTGCTCTTCTAAATCACCATGGAAATGAGTGAATGGTCAAAACCAAATGCAAACTAAGGTGGTTAATGATTCAAAAAGCCATCTGAAAGGAGACTAGCTCAAGCCCTAGTTTACTTTTGAATCGTAGTTTAAGAAAATAATTAAAATCAGGAGGAGGAAAAATATACTTAAAGAATGTACCCCAGGGCTTCCCTGGTGGCACAGTGGTTGAGAGTCCGCCTGCCGATGCAGGGGACGTGGGTTCGTGCCCCGGTCCGGGAGGATCCCACGTGCCGCGGAGCGGCTGGGCCCGTGAGCCATGGCTGCTGAGCCTGCGCGTCCGGAGCCTGTGCTCCGCAACGGGAGAGGCCCCAACAGTGAGAGGCCCGCGTACCGCAAAAAAAAAAAAAAAAAAAAAAAGAAGAATGTACCCCAAAGGAGAGGCTAAAATGTGCTTAGCATTTGTTTTATTTGTATTATACAGTTCAGTTCTTCAGATGAAAGCTGCAGCCTCTGTGTGATACCCCCAAAATACTTGAAATTCAGAGTCCCCTTTTCTTGAGAACCCATGGAAATACAGTACACATTTGTTTTGGCCACTCAGTATTCATTTACCTTTTATAATAGCAGTTTGTTTTCCATTTGGAAAGTTACCTGCCTTTCATAGTATGCAGTATGGATCAAGTAGTCAATGGAAGTATTGTGCCCTCAGAATAGGAATTCTGAGGAATATTGGGGAAAGAAATGACTAAGAGAACAAAAGGACTGATTGAAATTTGTGGGATGAGATTCAGACTTATATTACTTTGAATATCAGAAGAGATGCAACTTATTTTGTACTCCAAATTGGATGATACAGGCTATATTTGTAACCAGGGACATAAAAGAATGGAAAGAAGTATACGAATTTTTAGTGCTTATCTCTGGGCATGAGATTATTGATATTTAGCATTTTCTTCTTTATAAAAGGGATGCATGCTTATTATGTTACATTTAAAATCATATAAAACACTCCAATATATTTGTTTAAAAATACCTCAGTACATGTGCTGCCCTAGTTTGGGAAGTCAGACAAGGCTTTGTCTGGTGAGATGGCACACTTCGTCCCACAGTCATCACCCCAAGCACCCTGAAGACTTCAAGAATAGGTTCCCTTTCTTTTTTCAGGACAATGAATTAATCATTGTTCCTAGCACCTAAGATTTGAAATTTTCAGCACATATAATTCATGTGAATGTACAATCCAGCATATGTACCTCATGAGAAACTTTGATATATTCTGAGCCAAATCCCAAGAAAGATCTTACAATTCTCAGTTTTCTTAGTGCAAGTATATGGCCTCTCCCGTTGTCTTTGCCTCTGTCAATCTGAGTCTGGGCCCAGGAATCTTCTTTTTTCCCCTCTCTCTCATCTTTTCTGCCCTTGTCTTGGGTCTTTGTTCCTGGCAGCATGTACCCCAGAACAGTTTATTCTATTACTTCTATGGTCTTTCTTGCCTGATCAGATTTATAAAAAGTTCTCTTAGATCTTTACAACTCTGTCTCCTGTTGTAAGCAGCCCACACAATCCAACTGATAACTCATTCTCTATGCATCTGCAGCATATGTCTTTTGCACAGGCTGGTGCAAACCACAGGACTGGTTTGCATGTTAATGACAGCATCATTTTCTCCCTAAAATTTCATGGCCCTTTCTCACGAATTTCAGTATAATTAAGACCATATTTTAATTGCCATATATTGGAGACTGAAGTTATCCAGGGTCACTGCCTAGTTCACAGTCACTTCCGGGAGTCCGGTGGGAAGAAGAAAATCTGCTTTTGAGGTGCTCTTTTTTGCAAATTGATAAAACTTAGAATATAAGTACTTGAATTGTGATTTTTTTTTTCCCCCTGGAAACGTAGATCAGCAATGAGTAGAAATGTTATATATGGCAAGAATCAAAATCTGGGAGGTTTATACTTGAGTTATTGATACAGAGTAAACTTTGTCCAGATACAAAGTAGTGATTCCACACATGTATATTTTACTTTTAACTTTTATATTTGTCTGGGGTCTTTGAGACGAGGGGACTTAATCTACCTCCTCTGTAATATCTACCTTTACGACTCTCGGCTATACTAATCTTAGTCTTTTCTGACATCTTTTGTCACTTTCAGTCTATTTCAAATAATCAGTACCTACATGAGGACTGTACTGCATTACTCTTAATGTGTTTCATGTCTCTAAATAGATTTTAAGCCTTGGAAGGAAGACTTGGCCTGAGTCTTTCAATCTAGGTTCTAATCTCAACTTGACCACTATTCACAGGGAATACCCCAGTGGGCATGACAGATAACACATCTGATTTCATGGACCTTACATCTAGTGGAAATGAAAAGAAACACACACTAAGCAGTTTAATAAGCAAGATAGTTTCAGTAAGTTATGAGTGCTATGAAGAAAAGAAAAGGGATTATGCTAGAGATTTGTTTGTGGAGAGTACAAAGGCCCTGTAGTGGTTTGTATAGTAAGTGTGTATAGAGCATGGTGTGGGGGGGGGGGAGGGAAGTTAGAGAGGTAGGCAAGGGCTGATGATGAAGGCCTCTCTTTTGTACGTTGTGAAGAATTTGAATTTCATTACACTGTTTTAAGCAAGGATGTGGCTTAATGTGTTTCAAGAATATGACTCTGACTGCTGTGTAAGAAAGAATATAAAGGAGCAGAAGTAGAATTGAGGAAGCCTGCTATGGGATATTGAGTGCCTGTATCCTAAATGAGAAGTGTTGGTGGCTTGGATTAGGATTACAGAAGTTGAGACAGGGAAGAGTGGTTAAATTTTGGATATATGTATTTTGGGGGGAGACTTTTAAGGATTTTCTGATGGATTTTATTTGGTGGTGATTATGGCCTGAAGAGTTCAAAGGAAGACACGATTGAAAGATGTATTTCTATGTTTATACTGTGAAATTCTGAATGATAAATTTAATATGACCAGAAAAGAAATTATTGCTCACATTTCTCTGCATACTCTGGGCAAGACTCGCATTTGTGGTCATCATCAAAAGAGCACAGTAACAACTTCAAAGAGTCAGTATAAACCAGTATTCACGAGAGGCAGGATGGATGATGTAGTGTTACGAGTAATGGTGTAACCAGCATTAAAGAAATGGCATTAGGAAACTGCAGAGGCAAGAGATCTATATTATTTTATAATAAACTGGTTGTGAAGAGCCATGTTATTGTGAATAATACCAGTATTGTTTTTTTCATGGTGAAAGATATAAAATTATCTAGAAATGGCCCATTTAACAATAAAATACACAAAAAGGTTGTTTCCGGACTTGAGCAGAAAGAAATAGTGCCTGGGCATGACTTAACGCTCTTCATGTGCACTTTTTGTATAGTAAAGTAATACAAAAGTATCCGTTGTCTATCCATGATTCTAAATATTTTCTTTCCAGTGTTCTAAATCTTCATCAGTAAAACACTGTACTTCATATGGGCCCACTGATTTTATAGTATGTTTTAAAATTAAGTTGTTTATACAGTCAGGGGCCCCACAAAAAATATTTACCCAGGCTGCCCACCCCACAACCGAGGAATGGCCCTGGTTCTGTTTATCCAGGCACCCAAGTCATATTTCTTTCCTCATACTAAGAATCCACATTTCTTCTCTCACACACATACACGCATGGTAATTTTCTTTTAATCTAGCATCCTCAACAGAGGTATTCTAAAAATGTTAATTTTCAAAAAACCTTAAAGTTGCCTCTTTAAGAACTGAAATTAATTAGCAAAGCAGCAAGTCATAAATTATATTTTATGTAAATTCATATCCAAGGTGATAAGATCAACATAATATAAAAAATTTTGCTTGATGACTGAAGGAACAGATCAATATGACTATCAAACATCAGGCCAGGGCTTCCCTGGTGGCGCAGTGGTTGAGAGTCCGCCTACCGATGCAGGGGACTCGGGTTCGTGCCCCGGTCCGGGAAGATCCCACATGCCACGGAGCGGCTGGGCCCGTGAGCCATGGCCGCTGAGCCTGCGCATCCGGAGCCTGTGCTCCACAACAGGAGAGGCCACAACAGTGAGAGGCCCGCGTACCGCAAAAAAAAAAAAAAAAAAAAAAGAAAAACATCAGGCCATGTAACACATTATCACGTCCTTGGTATTTATTTATGTATGTCATCCATACTCCAAAGAGCCCCAAATTTCAGTGTTTTAAATTGCTTGAGTATAGTCTTAGGGGTTTTATCCGTTCGCTTATTATAAGAATGTATGTCAGGACTTCCTTGGTGGTCCAGTGGTTAAGAATCCACTTGCCAATGCAGGGGACATGGGTTTGATCCCTGATCCAGGAAGATCCCACATGCCACAGAGCAGCTAAGCTTGTGCACCACAAATACTGAGCCTGTACTCTAGAACCTGCGAGCCACAACTACTGAAGCCTGCACACCTAGAGCCCACGCTCCGCAACAAGAGAAGCCACTGCAATGAGAAGCTCGTGCACCGCAACGAAGAGTAGCTCCCACTCGCCGCAACTAGAGAAAGCCCAGGTGCAGCAACAAAGACCCAAGGCAGCCAATAAATAAATTAATTAATAAATTAATTAATTAATTAAAAATATATAGCCTTGTTTAATAGTCAAAAAATTGAAAAGTAAAAAAAAAAAGAATGTATGTCATTTTTCATTGTGGTATGTCAGCCTGAAATGACAACTTGCTTTACTTGCTTGTAGCTTCTGATTTGATGCTTCTAATCTTCTATAGATTGGAGAATGAGATACGTTTATTTTCTTGTATACAAAGATACATAGATACATGAATCTGAGCAAAGGATGAAATAGTTCTTCTATGGGACAAAATACTTGGGCTTTATTTAATTCCTGGGATTTATGTGAACTACCTCAGGCTTAATTTTTTGTTTGTCTATTTCTAGTTTCCAGGTTGAAGTTGCTGGAAGTCTAATATTCTTGTGTGTGTTGAGACTAGGTTTTATATTTTGTATACCTCTATCTTATTATTTTATGAACACCAGATTTGACTTAATATCCTTAACCAGAGGGAAATAATTATTAAATTAATTAATTAGGGGCATGTTTACACCTCTGATGTTGACATCCTTCCTGTTTATAGGAACCTGTGTTCCCCTTTGCTCATTAGTTTTTAGTGTTTGTCAATAAAAGAAAAACAGTACTTGGATTTTGCCAGTGTATATGAACTGCCTAACCTAGCAGGGTCCCAACCCAAGTCAGTAGTTTAATTGAATGAAAGGTTCTCTGGAAGGCTCATGGTTTTATGTAGAAGCAATAGAATTTTCAACGTATCTATTTAATGTGTTTACTAATAGCAATTAATTATTTTACAATGAAGCTCAGTTGGTTTTTTTGTAGTGCAAACTTTCACCTTGCTTCCCTGGGTCTCCCTCCCTACTGAACTCTCAAGAGTCATGAAGAATGCCTATGATTTTGGCTTTCTTAATCTACTGGTACTATGCAACAGTACCACAACAGTCCTCTAACATCCTTTAAAATAGTAATGAAACTTCTCTTTTTCCTTTGAAAAATTTGAATTCAGGATGGCCTCAATCTACCCTCTGGACTCTCACCTGTGTCCCTTGTTCTCTGAGTTATTCACTGTGACAGATATAACTGAACTACAGATCTTTGAGAAATAGCAGCAGTCTTATCTTTCTTTAACTTCTTTTCCTTAATAAAAATGACCGTAGTAACCTTTCTAGCCTATAGGAGAATACCTATCAAAGGAGGCCCTAGGAGTCTTTTAAGCTTTCAGGTCAGCCGTATGCTTTTGAAGAAAGGAAGTCTGTTAGGATTCAGGAGACCTGGATTATTCTTTGTGTTTCCTTGGTAGCTTATTTCTTGACCTTGAATAAGTCACTGAAGGCCTCACTAGGCTTCAAATTCCTCACTTATAAAAATAGGTATAGCTCCTGATTCCTGTTTGCTCTCCAATTTTATCTCCCTAATAATGTTGAAATTTACTCATTCGAAGAATCTCTCCTTTGGCTCATGGCCTATTTATTATATGGTGGAGTTGGAATAATGAAAATGAGAGGACTTCCTAGAGGTAAAGAAGGGAAGGCACCAACAGCACAGCTTGAATACCGCACGACTGAATGTGTGATGATATTAGGAGATGGGACATTTGGAAGGTGATTAAACCATGAGAATGGGATTAGTGCCTTATAAAAGAGACCCCAGAGAGCTCCCTCACCCCTTCTGCCATGTGAGAACACAGCAAGAAGTTGCCGTCTGTGAACCGGGAAGCAAGCTCTCATCACACAGCAAATCTGCCAGTGCCATGATCTTGGACTTCCCAGCCTATAGAACTGTGAGAAATAAGTTTATGTTGTTTATAAGCCCCCCATCTGGTATCTTTGTTGTAGCAGCCCAAAATGAACTAAGACACCACAGATGCATGTGTAGCCATCCCTCACATCTAAGCCTTTGTTGCAGAGCTTGAGGGGTTACCAGACAAGACATGCAGTGGCTGCTTTGGACATCCCTGTCAAATACAAGTCCCTCAGCTTGTTGAACATGATTGCTACCCGCTTAGAGCTAACTCACTCGCTCGCTCTCTTGCTCTCTCGCACCCTTCCCTCCCTCTTTCTCTTTCTCTTCCAATCTCAGTCTCTCTCTGCCTAGGCAGGATAAATAACCCTTGAGTTCAGAGAAGGTTGGGAAAGATGGGACATGTGTTGATTCTACATGTAAGAGACAATGATTCCTTCTGGCCTTTCACCAAGAGTGTCACCAGCTAAGTCTCTGTTATGGACTGTTTGTGTACCCCCCAAATTCATATGGTGAAGCCATAGCCACCAATGTGATGATATTTGGGGTGGGGCCTTTGGGAGGTGATTACGTTTAGATGAGGTCATGAGGGTGGTACCCCATAATGGAATAGGTGTCCTTATAAGAAGTGAAAGACATCAGAGCTCCCTCTATCCACATGCATGTACCAAGGAAAGACCATGTGAGCACACAGTGAGGAGATGGCTGTCTGCAAGTCAGGAAGAGGGCTCTCACCAGAACTAGACTGTGCTAGTACCCTGATCTCAGACTTCCAGCCTCTAGAATTGTGGGAAAATAAATGTCTGTCATTTAAGCTACCCAGTGATTGTATTTTGTTATAGTAGCCCAAGCTAACAGAATCTAAAACAAAAATCCATGAAAATGGGTAAAGTTGTCTCTGAGTTACATTGTTTCACCTATCACTGGAAGTATCCAAGTCTCACTATTTGATTTTTTTTAAATAAAAAAATCCACTTTAGCCACTCACGTATGCATATGATCTAAAAGCCTCAGCACTGCAGCTTTGTGCTGAGGAAAATGTATGGCTTAAATCGATTCCTGTGATGGTCAAAAAGGCAAGACGAGGGAAATGTAACAATTTGGAGAGGAAATAAAAGCCTCCATGGTACTGTATGTATGTGCTGTGAGCTTTTCACTGAAATTCCCCTTTCTTTTTTCCTACTATTTAATGCAAGTAAATAACTCCCTTCTTTCAAATGTCCCCTCCTCCTACACCCCCATTCTGCCTCACCCCCAAAGGGCCCCTGCAGTTTATAGAGGTGGTGTCATCTGCTTTAAAACATCTGAGTAACTTGCCCTTTTGCTGAATAAATTTGTTCACCACTTAGATCCCTTGGCTCTCACAACCTTAGTCATAGTGCTTACTTTGTTAGTAATCTTTATTAATATTTCATCAGTCATCTTCTTTCCAAAGGGATGAGGTTTGCACTTTTCCTGCCATGCTGGGAGGGAATGATAGAGGTGGAAAAGCTTACTGATTTACAAAAAAGATTGCAAACTATTATTCTCCTAGTAATTTTAAAGTGCACACGCTGCATACCACTTTCTGATATAATCATATCCCTGCCTGTTGAGCTTGACATGCATGAAATCCATAATCGGAGTTGGTTTTCTAAAGAGGGAAATCACTTCTTACAGGAGCGGTAAGGGAGGCAATGGAGTCATCCTTTAAAAAAATTCTATTCAGATATCCATTCCACTAAAATAAGCATAGACTTAGGTCAGGCATACTTTCTCAGGCTCCCTCTTACATCCACTTCACTTCTACCTTTCCACTTTTAATTACAGACTTTGATGTCTAGGCCTACTCAAAAGTTTCTCATCTATTCAAATTTCACATCTTACTTTCTAATTATTATAGTTCCTTCTCAAAACTCTTATTTTTTCCCAACTCACATCATTTTGGGTTTGGTCTTTATGCCACTTTGTACACTAAGAGTTTTTGGTGTGCCAATTCCGTCAAGCTACAAACCATATCTTAAAAATCTAGAATGACCATACATCTCAGTTTTCTCAGGACAGCTCTTGTTTACCACTTGTTATTCCATTATAACTTAACAGTGACCCCTTTTTCCCTCAAAAGTGTTCTGGTTTCAACCATAAATTATATGGTCACTTTATCAACATCCCATCGATTGCTGTACCTTACAATCTATGCTAGGTAGGAAGCTAAGTGTTCAATATGTATTTGTTAAAGGTAATCAACCTGCTTCTTGCCTTGTAATTATATTACCATTATTTATTGCCTGTGTTATCTCTGAGGCTAATGTGTCATAGCCTTTATATATATTACCACTTCAATTCCAACATCTCTGGTGAGGAGTCTTGTCAACAGATGACAAATGTGGAACTTGGTTCAAGCAGAAACTGACTACGTGTTTGATAACTGAGGTAAAGTTAGATCTCAGCCTTATTTTCAATCCTGAATTGAAATATAGGAAGCTGCCAGCTACCTATATTCATTAAGGGAAACAGCCGTGGATACGACAAAGCACATTATTCAAAACCATACAGTATTATAAATTATTTTGTTTGAAGATTTCCTTTCTACCCATCATATTTAATCTGATACTGATGTTAGTTTCCTTTCCCTGAGTTCACACATACCGTTCCACTCAATAATCATTGTACATGGCAATGTCAAGTAAAAGTGCTGGGGTCTTGAGAGAAGGAGGCAAACTAGATTGCTTCTCAACACAGAGCTTAGGTACACTCTAGTTAGTCCCTGAACTCCCTCAGTATTCAAGGCTGTACTTGGATAGGACCTGCAGCCAATCAGAAGTGCTTGGAAGCCTATGAAAGAACATTTGCCCATCTACCCCTCCTGTCAGGCATACAGTGAAACCGTTTCTGAGAGGTGAGGCATCCTATTGTCACTAGTTGTCCAATCCCTTAGAAGCTTCTCAGTACCAAACAATTTTCAATTTGTTTAGCAATACACTCTAAGCCCCTCCTCCCTTAGAGTCAGCTCTCAACTTATCTTTCCAGTCTTATCTCTTAGTACACTCCTTTCAGCAATTCACTTCAGCTATGCAACACTACTCATGGTTACTAAATATGCTTTTGGCTTCTTAACAGTCCTGTGTGAGTGTGTGTGCGCGCGCGCGTGTGTGCGCACGTGTGTGCTATTCTCCCTCTCCTAGAATATCTTCCTCTCCTGTTCTCCTGTCTCTCCTTATCTGAATCCTAAATATCTTTTTTTAGGCTTAACTCAAATACCATTTCCTTTATATTCTTTCTTTCCAAAAGCAATATTTCCCTTCTCTGATCTCCCAAAACACCTTAATTTCCCCTCTTTTATGGTTTTCATCACCTTGTACCCTGTATTTTTTATTTGTACATGAATCTTTTTTTAAATTGAAGTATAGTTGACTACAAATATTATCTTTTTTTTTACTGGAGTATAATTGCTTTACAGTGTTGTTAGTTTCTGCTGTACAACAAAGTGAATCAGCTATATGTATACATATATCCCCTCCCTCTTGGACCTCCTTCCCACCCCCGCTCATCCCACCCATCTAGGTCATCACAGAGCACTGAGCTGAGTTCCCTGTTCTATAAGCAGGTTCCCATTAGCTATTTTACGCATGGTAGTGTATATATGTCAATCCTAATCTCCCAATTCATCCCACCTTCCCCTTCCCCACTGTCTTACAGTATTATCTTAGCTTCAGGTGTAAGTAGAGTGATTCGATATTTTTCTTTTCTTTCTTTTTTTTTTTTTTTTTTTCTTTTTTTGTTGCGGTACGCGGGCCTCTCACTGTTGTGGCCTCTCCCGTTGCGGAGCACAGGCTCCAGACGTGCAGGCTCAGCGGCCATGGCTCAGGGGCCCAGCCGCTCCGCGGCGTGTGGGATCTTCCCGGACTGGGACACGAACCCGTGTCCCCTGCATCGGCAGGCGGACTCTCAACCACTGCGCCACCAGGGAAGCCCCTGATTTGATATTTTTATAGATTATGCACGATACGAAGTTGTTACAATATTATTGACTGTGTTCCCTGTGCTGTACATTACATCTCTGTGACTTATTTATTTACAACTGGTAGTTTGTACCTCTTAATCTCCTTCACTTATTTTGCGTATTCCCCCGCCCTCCTCCCTTCTGGCAACCACTAGCCTGTTCTCCACGCCTGTGAGTCCTTTTCTGTTTTGTTATATGTGTTCATTTATTTTGTTTTTTAGATTCTATGTAGTCAGTTCCATTTAAAAGTTATTACAAAATAATGGCTATAATTCCCTGTGCTTTACAATATATCCTTGTTCTTTATCTGTTTTATGTATAGTAGTTTGTATATCTTAATCCCATACCCCTATTTTGTCCCTCCCTGCTTTCCTGTACCCTCTGGTGACCACTAGTTTGTTTTTTATGCCTGTGAGTCTGTGTCTGTTTTGCTATATACATTCATTGGTATTAGTTTTTAGATTCCACCTATAAATGATATCATACAGTATTTACCTTTCTCTGACTTATTTCACTTAGGATAATACCTTCCAGGTCCATCCATGTGTTGCAAATTGCAAGATTTCATTCTTTTTATGGCTGAATAATATTCCATTTTATATATATATATATATATACACACACACACACACATATGTGCATATATATACACACACACATATATACATACATTTCACATCTTTCTTTTTTTTCCAACTTCTTTATATATTCATCTGTCATTGGACACTTAGGTTGTCTCCATATCTTGGTTATTGTAAATAATGCTCCAGTGAACATTGGGGTGCGTATATCTTTTTGGATTAGTGTCTTCATTTTCTTTGGATAAATACCCAGGAGTGGTACTGCTGTATAGTGTGGTAATTCTATTTTTAATTTCTTGAGGACTCTCCATGCTATTTTCCATAACAAGTTGCATTCCCAGCAACAGTGTACAAACGTTTCTTTTTCTCTACATCCTTACAGTGTTGGTGAAGCTGCAGAGTACTTAAGTGCAGGGATAACATCTTTGCACCATCTTTAAGGTCTAGATGGCAAATATTAGGAACTTAGTTAATGATTAATGAATGGATTAATGTGTCCAATTTAGCCTAGTCAGGATATCAGAGCTCCTGTTTTCACAATGCTGGACTTGGCTACATCCGGCCATCCTGTGATTGCCCAGGTATCCATTGGTATTCAGTAATGCTCTTAGGTAGTTCAAGTGAAATGACTCAAAATGAGCATGTCATCTGGGCTACACATTGACAAAACAGACATAGTTCTGATCTGAGCCCAGAAGTTTTATGCCAAATTGACAAATAACTCAAATTCTCATTGCTAGAACCCTTGTTTTGCTTTATATTCTCTAATGCCATTAGATTGAATGCCTTTCAAAAAGTATAATTACACATATTTTATCATAATAAAAAAGTTTGAATGACATTTAATTCTTAAATCATAATGATATTTTCTCTCTATGAATTATGAGAGCAGTGATGGCCTTTGATACCATGGTGATGCTACTGTACTTTGAATTTTGTCTATAATTCATATTTTCCATCGTATGTAGAGCACTATTAATATCATATGAACAGTATCATAATAAATATCTCTTATACTAATTGGAATACCATTATCTGAATGACTCTCCAGAGCTTTTCATTATAAAATTTAAAAACATTTTTAATCTAATTTTTTGCTGTTTTGGAAACTCTTTCATAGTATCAGTGTACATATTTTTCATCATATGAACATTACAATTCTTAGCCTAAAAGCAGATTTAAATGCTATATAAATA
This sequence comes from Monodon monoceros, assembly GCF_005190385.1. Taxonomy (NCBI): domain Eukaryota; kingdom Metazoa; phylum Chordata; class Mammalia; order Artiodactyla; family Monodontidae; genus Monodon; species Monodon monoceros. Next base: position 102,543,226 of record NW_021703779.1, on the reverse strand, counting down.
AGTCCAATTTGAATTTGTCATGTTTTGGATGATAGTAAATGGTATAGAAAAGTATGTTTTCCTGAGTGAAGGTAATCAGATAATCTTAGAGTAGGAGAATCTCAAGGTTGAAATAAAAAACTTGGATTAGCCAATCTACCTTGCCACTTAGAGCAAAAACCTTTCTATAATGATCCTGATAGGTGACTATATAGTTTCTGTCTCAAGTTGAGACAAATTTGTTTCTCTAACTTAGAGAACTTTGTAGTGAACTTTGTTTCTCTAACTTTAGTTTCAGTTCTGTCTTGTTTTTGTTTTCGGTGACAGAAACTGCCTCTTGTCTAAGACAGTCTTCATATATTTGAAAATGAATTTCCCTCTTAGTTTTGTCCTGATTGGCATCCTTGGATCTTTTAACCATTTTACGTACCAAAAAAAAAAAAAAAAAAAAAGATAAAATCCTAACTACTCTGGTAAACGTTTTCTGAGTGCTTTCTAGTTTGTCAATACTCTTTAAAATACAGTATCCAGAATCAAATGCAGTGTAATCTTTGTTGCCCAGCTATTACAGAAAAGTGTCAGACTTTTGCTAGCATGAATAGGATACTAAGTGTCTGTTAATGTAGGTGCCTGGATAATAGTTCACATTGGTAATTCTTTTATATCAATCTTATGTCAATTAAAACTTATCTTTTTTTCTCATGAGTCCCTATCCAGTTTGATTTGCTTTGGGCTGTTATTAGAAAGTTGCTTTTCCTAGATGTCTAAAAACTGTGTAAGCAATGCATGCTACTCAATGTAGCTTGTAAAATGTAGAACATATACAAAGGAAAACATGTAATCCAAATATATATATATTTAACTTAATTTTTATTTTATATTATAGTTGATTTACAATGTTGTGTTAATTTCAGGTGTATAGCAAAGTGATTCAATTATACCTATACATATATCCATTCTTTTTCAGATTCTTTTCCCATATAGGTTATTACAGAATAATGAGTAGAGTTCCCTGTGCTATACCTGGGCCTTTGGGAGGTCCTTAGTTCATAAGAGTAGAGACCTCATAAATGGGATTAATGTTCTTATGTAAGACACTCCAGAGAGACCCCTCACCCTTTTCCGCATGTGAGGATACAATGAGAAGTCTGAAGCCTGGAAGCAGGCCCTCATCTGACCATGCTGGCGCCCTGATTTTGGACTTCCAACCTCTAGAAGGTTGGAAGTGCTATCCCTGTGGGTCCTTGTTGATTATCTATTTTATATACAGTAGTGTGTATATGTTCATCCCAAACTCCTAATTTATCCCTCCCCACCACCTTTCCCCTTTGTAACCTAAATTTGATTTCTAAGTCTGTGAGCCTTTTTCTGTTTTGTAAATAAGTTCTTTTGTATCATTTTTCTAGATTCCACATATAAGTGATATCATATGATATTTGTCTTTGTCTGACCTACTTCACTTAGCAGGATAATCTCTCAGTCCATCCATGTTGCTGCAAATGGCACTATTTCATTCTTTTTTATGGCTGAGTAATATTCCACTGTAAAAATATACCGCATTTTCTTAAGCCACTCATCTGTTGATGGACATTTAGGTTGCTTCCATGTCTTGGCTATTGTAAACCGTGCTGCAGTGAACATTGGGGTGCATGTATCCTTTTGGATACATGTACTACATCTTCTTCATCCATTCCTCTGTCAATGGACATTTAGGTTGCTTCCATGTCTTGGCTATTGCAAATAGTTCTGCAGTGAACATTAGGGTGCATGTATCTTTTCGAATTATGGTTTTCTCCAGATATATGCCCAGGAGTGGGATTTCTGGATCATATGGTAGTTCTATTTTTAGTTTTTTAAGGAATCTCCATACTGTTCTCCATAGTGGTTGTACCAATTTACATTCCCACCAACAGTGTAGGAGGGTTCCCTTTTCTCCACACCCTCTCCAGCGTTTATTGTTTATAGACTTTTTGATGATGGCCATTCTGACTGGTGTGAGGTGATATACCTTATTGCAGTTTTGATTTGCATTTCTCTAATAATTAGCGATGTTGAGCATCTTTTCATTTGTTTTTTGGCCATCTGTATGTCTTCTTTGGAGAAATGTCTATTTAGATCTTCTGCCCAATTTTTGATTGGGTTGTTTTTTTGATATTGAGCTGCATGAGCTGTTTGTATATTTTGGTGATTAATCCCTTGTTGGTCACTTCGTTTGTAAATATTTTCTCCCATTCGGTGGGTTGTCATTTCATTTTGTTTATGGTTTCCTTTGCTGTGCAAAAGCTTTTTAGTTTAATTAGGTCCCATTTGTTTATTTTTGTTTTTATTTTCATTACTCTAGGAGGTGGATCCAAAAAGAAATTGCTGCAATTTATGTCAAAGGGTGTTCTGCCTTTGTTTTCCTTTAAGAGTTTTATAGTATCCAGCCTTACATTTAGGTCTTTGATCCATTTTGAGTTTATTTTTGTGTATGGTGTTAGAGAATGTCCTAATTTCATTCTTTTACATGTGGCTATCCAGTTTTTCCAGCACCATTTATTGAGGAGACTGTTTTTTCTCCATTATATATGCTTGCCTCCTTTATCATAGGTTAATTAATTGACCATAGGTGCGTGGGTATATAATATGTTATATACATATATATATATATATATATATATATATATATATATAATAGTTGTTGATATTTTGGTGTATTGCCTTCCACTTTTCATATTTAGATAATGGAAGTTTTACTATATTGCTATGGTCTGAATTTTTGTGTCCCCCCCAAAATTTACATGTTGACATCCTAATGCCCAATGTTGTGATGGTATTAGGAGATGGGGCCTTTGGGAGGTCCTTAGTTCATAAGAGTAGAGACCTCATAAATGGGATTAATGTTCTTATGTAAGACACTCCAGAGAGACCCCTCACCCTTCTCCCCATGTGAGGATACAACGAGAAGTCTGAAGCCTGGAAGCAGGCCCTTATCTGACCATGCTGGCACCCTGATTTTGGACTTCCAACCTCTAGAACTATGAGCAATAAATGTATGTTGTTTATAAGCTACTCAGTCTGTGTATTTTGTCATAGAAGCCTGAAAGGACTAAGACATGTATGAATATTTCTATGTTCTGATTTTTTTACTTAACATTATGTTAAAGAATGTTTCCGTGCCCTTAAAATACTTCAAAAGTGGTAATCATATGTCCTTTACTGGCAATAATTTGTATTTGCCATCGAGTAGCATTTAGTAATTTCCCTCTTGATAGATTTTATATTTTCAATTTTTCTATTTTAAATGTTAAATAATGCTGACACTGAGACACTTAGATAATATGCTGGGGCAATGTATCAATATTATCTGTTTGAAAAAAGTGCTATTATACCTTCATCTCACAGAACAAAATAAATTCCATAAGAATTAAAGAGCTGTATATAGTAACATCTATAATAAAATATAAGGAAGTTTTTCCCTGATGGGCAAAAACTTATATAAGAAAGCACAAAGGAAAAATCACACAACATTGTAAAGCAATTATACTCCAATGAAGATGAAAAAAAATTTTTTAATTAAAAAAATGATGATGTGTGACAGCAGCAAGAATGCTTCTGTATGTGACTATATAACCTGTCAAAGAATTTGCTTTAGGCCTTTCTGAAGTGCTGTCATTCTCATTCACAATAAAGGCCCTCAAGCCCCTCACTGTCCCACAATAAAGGCTGTCACCCAGTCAGCACAAATTAATTAATTAAAAATTTTAATTTTTCCTAATTCTGATTATTTTCAGGAGAGACTCCTAAAAGTAGATTGGAGTATAATGTAATAACTACATCAGTCTCTGTCAAATAGCACTATTTGGGTTGTGGCTGAACATTTTAACATGTCTGGGGAACTTTGGATCTCATATGTCATTCAGTGTATGATAAGATTCTATCTTTGGATCATCTGTGAGTTTGATTAGCATAATAAACAAAAACCTCATGGTAATCACTGTTTAAAAAGAAGTTTGACCAAGACAGTTTAGAGGATGTAGTTTCAACCTCAGAGCCCAGTGGGCAAGCCATGAGGGACTATGAAATTTTTGTTTATGTCAATAAAAACGGGAAGATTTACTCTTGCCATGAGATGAAACATCATGGACAAGATTAACTAGTTCGATCATCAAGCACCCACATATTAGGGATCCTATTATCTGTTCCATCTAGTGGTGGACACAGGAAACCTCATTACAGCATTTTAGGAACTTAGAATCTGGCTGTGGAGTTATGACCCGTGTTCAGGAATCATTTAGAAAAGTTTGTCCTAACTCTGGGTGATTATCCAAATCACCCAGATAAATACTTTAAAATACAGACTTCAGGTTTCTCTGCCTAATGATCATTGTTCAGTGTGCTTGAGGTAGAGTCCAGACATCTGTATTTTTTAAAAGTTTCTTCAATGACCCTGATTACCAGCCAGGTTTGGCAATCAGTGAACTAGACAACTTAAGCAATTGAGTAAACTAGAAATAGCGTGATGAAGAGATATGAGCAAAAGTGTAATCGGGGTGGGATGGAAATAGTTAAGGAAGGCTTATTGTAAGAAATGAATCAGGAAGCAAATTTGCCGAAGTGGTTTATTTACCATTTTCACTGTGTATTATACCTAGACTCTTTTTCAGAAGGCATTTGAGTTTCCATATAACTGTAACTATAAATATGAATAAATATATATATAACCAACTGCCATAGGTTACATAGTTCCTTAACTTAAAATAAACCAAATTGCAATAAAAATTCCAGGCCATAAAAAGGAAGCAGTCATTTTCTTATAACTAATATAATTCCTCATTTTCATTATTTATAATATTCATTTAATATCTCAGCCTACTATACACCAAACTCCCACTGTTTTATGTGCTTGGGACAAACCAGTAGACAAATCAGGCAAAGATCTCTACCCTCATGATGTTCATTCTAGAGAGGGAGACAAACAAGAGTAAACAAAGCTAGTAAGTTATTTAATATGTTAGAAGATGACAGGTACCTGGAGTGTGTGGAAAGGAGGAGTCAGCATTAAACAGGGTGGTCAGGGTAGCCCTCCTTGAGAAGGTAAAATTTGAGTGAAGATTTGAGGAAGTAAACAAGCCAGGTAACTTGGAAAACAATCTTCTATGCAGAGGATACAGCCAATGCAAAAGCCCTAAAATGGCAGTGTACTTAGTGTGTTTGAGGAATATAGCGAGGAGGCCAGTGTGGCTGAGATCAAGTAAGTGATGGAGTAGGAGATGAAGTCAGAGAGGTAATGGAGATGTCAGATTGCGTAAATCCTTTCAGGCCACTGTAAGGACATTGGCTTTCATTTTAAGTGAAATCTGGAGCTCCACTCCCAGTCCCTGGCAGACACCAATTTGATTTCTGACTCGAAAATTTCACCTTTTCCAGAATGGAACTGTGTGTGTGTGTGTGTGTGTGTGTGTGTGTGTGTGTGTGTGTGTGT
>NW_021703779.1:102474685-102537773 GCF_005190385.1 Monodon monoceros | reverse complement strand
TGTGTGTGTGTGTGTGTGTGTGTGTGTGTGTGTGTGTGTGTGTGTGTGTATAGATATAGGTATACATATATAAAACTATATGTGTGTATATATAACACTATATATAGTTATAGTTATATAGAAATATACCTAGTTATATATATAATTTTGTGTCTAGCTTCTTAGAATAATGCTTTTGAGGTTCTTCTGTGCCATTGCGTGTATTAGTAGTTCATTCTTCTTTATTTCTAAGTAGTTCTCGTTGTGTAACTATATCACAGTTTTTCTTTAGCTGATTACCCATTGATGAATATTTGGATTGTTTCCAGGTTTTGGTTATTATGAGGCTATTATGAAGCTTCTATGAATATTTGTGTAAAGGTGTTTGTGTTGGACATATGTTTTCATTTCTTTAGGGTAAATTACTAGGATTGAAGCAGCAGGGTCACATGATAAGTATATGTTTAGTTTTAGAAGAAAGTGCCAAAATTATTTTCTCAAATGTCTGTAGAATTTCCATCTTCACCAGCATTATATGAGAGCTCAATTTGTTCTTCATCCCTGTCAGCACTTGATTATTTACAGTTTTTAAAAATTAGATAATCTAGTAAGTGTGTACTGGTTTTAACTTACTTTTCTCTAATGGTTTGTGATATTGACCATCTTTTCATATGTTTTTACACCATCTTTATCTCTTCTTTCATGAATCATCTGTTCAAATTTTGCTCATTTTAAATTCCGTCATTTGCCTCATTATTATTGAGTTGTAGGTGTCCTTTTTATATTCTGGATACAACTCCTTTATCTGATATGTATTTGGAAAATATTTTCTCCTTGTCTGCGGCTTACCTTTCAATTTTTATGAAGTTGTCTTTTGAAATGCAGCACTTTTTAATTTTGATTCTAATTCATCAATTTTTCCTTTTATAGTTTGTATTTCTTGTGCATTATCTATGAAATATTTATATAGTCAAGATCAGAAACATTTTTGTATGGTTTCTTTTAGAAGATTTATAGTTTTATGGGTTTTTTGACATTTTTATTGGAGTACAATTGCTTTACAATGGTGTGTTAGTTTCTGCTGTATAACAAAGTGAATCAGCTATACATATATAGTTTTATGTTTTATATTTAGGTTATAATATATTTTTATTTTATTTATTTTTGGCCACGTTGGATCTTAGTTGTGGCACACAGGATCTTTGTTGAGGCATGCGGGATCTTTTTCGTTATGGCGTGCAGCCTGCTCGGGTTTCTCTCTAGTTGTGGCATGCAGGTTTTTCTCTTCTAGTTGTGGCGCACAGGGCTCCAGGGCATGTGGGCTCTGTAGTTGTGGTGTGTGGGCTCTCTTGTTGAGGTGTGCGAGCTCAATAGTTGTGGTACGCGGGCTTAGCTGCCCCATGGCATGTGGGATCTTAGTTTCCCAACCAGGGGTCGAACTGCATCCCTTGCATTGGAAGGCGGATTCTTTACCACTGGACCACCAGGGAAGTCCCTATTTTTATTTAATTTTTGAAGATACTGTGATCAAGGTTATACATTATTTATTTATTTATTTATGCATAACTTTTCAAGTGCCATTTTTCAAAAAGACTATCCTTTCTCCAGTGAATTGTCTTGGCACATGTGTCAAAAAATCCATTGAAAATATACATGTATGGGTCTATTTCTAGATTTTCTATTCTGTAGATTTATATGTCTATAATTATATCAATGTCACATGGACTTAATAACTGTAGGGCTTCCCTGGTGGCGCAGTGGTTGAGAGTCCGCCTGCCGATGCAGGGGACACGGGTTCGTGCCCCTGTCCGGGAAGATCCCACATGCCACGGAGCGGCTAGGCCCGTGAGCCATGGCCGCTGAGCCTGTGTGTCCGGAGCCTGTGCTCCGCAACGGGAGAGGCCACAACAGTGAGAGGCCCGTGTACCGCAAACAAACAAACAAACAAACAAACAAAAAAAACTATAGACTTGTAGGTCTTGAAATTAAGTTGTAAGAGTTCTTGAATTAGTTCTTTTTAAAAGTTGTTTGGGCTATTACAGGTTCTTTGATTTTCCATGTAAAGTTTGTAGTTAGTGTCATAACTTTTTATGGAAAAAAGCCTATTGGAATTTTGATTGGGAATACTTTGATTCTATATCATTTGAGAAGAATTGACATATTTTTTTTTCTAATCTATGACTTCAGTATATAGCTCCACTTGCATAGGGCTTTCTAAATTTCTCACAGAAATGTTTTGGACCTTTTAGCATACAAACACTGCACTTATTTTGTTAGAGTATTTATGAGTATTTATTTATTCACAAGTATTTCATAGTATGATACCGTTACAAATGGGTGCTGTTTTCTTCATTTTAATTTTCAACTTTCATTGCTGGTATAGAGAATTTCAATTGATTTTGGTATATTGACCTTGCATCCTATGAGTTTCAAAATCTCTCCTCTCAGATATGATAGCTTTTGTTGGAAGACTCTTTGTAATTTTCTAAATAGACAGTCATGTCATCTGAGAAAGAAGGCAGTTTAATTTCTTCTTTTCAAATCTGGATGCCTTTTATATTATTATTTTTCTACCTGATTGCACGGGCTGGGACCTACAGTATCATGACAAGTACAAGTGATGAGTGTGAACATCCTTGTCTTGTTTCTGATCTGAAGGGGAAAACATTCAGTCTTTTTCCATGCAGTTCAATGTAGGCTGTTGATATTTCATACGTACCTTTTTTCATGTTGAGGACATTTCTATACATTCCTAGTTTACTGAGAATTTTTGAATAGATGTTCAATTTTGTCAAATGTTTTTTCTACATCTATTGAAATTCTCATATATACTTTTTATTTTTGCTTGTTGATATTCTGAATCATGTTGGTTGATTTTCCAATGTTGAAACAGCCTGGTATTCCTGTAATACATCCTACTTGGTCATTTCTATATACAGGCCTACCTTTGTGATATTGCAGGTTTGATTCCAGACAACTGCAATAAAGCTAATATCACAATAACGCAACTCACACAACTTTTTTGGTTTGCCAGTGCATATAAAAGTTATGTTTATACTATACTGTACTCTATGAAGTGTGCAATAGCAGTATGTCTTAAAAAACAATATACATACCTTAGTTTTAAAATATTTTATTGCTAAAAATGCTAACCATCATCTGAGCCTTCAGCAGGTCATAATCTTTTTGCTGGTGGAGGGTCTTGCCTCAGTGTTGATGGCTGCTGACTGATCAGGGTGGTGGTATCTGAAGGTTGGGGTGTCTGTGGCAATTTCTTAAAATATAACAACGATGAAGTTTGCCATATCAACTGATTCTTCCTTTCACGAACATTTCATCTGTAGCACATGGTGCTGTTTAATTGCATTTTACACATAGTAGAACTTCTTTTAAAATTAGAGTCATTCCTCCCAAATCTTGCTGCTGCTTTATCAACTAAGTTTATGTAATATTCCAAATCCTTTTTTGTCATTTCAACAGTCTTCACTAGCAGTGGATTCCATCTCAAGAAACCACTTTCTTTGCTCATTCATAAGAAGCAACTCCTCATCCATTCAAGTTTTATCATGAGATTGCAGCAATTCAGTTACATCTTTAGGCTCCAGTTCTAATTCTAGTGCTCTTGCTATTTTTACTACATCTGCAGTGAGTTCCTTCACTGAAGTTTTGAAGCCCTCAAACTCATCCATGAGAGTTGGAATCAACTTCTTCCAAACTCCTGTGAATGTTGATATTTTGAATTGTTCCATGAATCATGAATGTTCTTAATGGCATCTAGAATGGTGAATCCCTTCCAGAAGGTATTCAATTTACTTTTCCCGGATCCATCAGAGGAATCACTATCTAAGGCAACTATAGCCTCACAAAATGTATTTCTTAAATAATAAGATTTGATGACTCCTTGATCCATGGGCTGCAGAATGGATGTTGTGTTAACAGGCATGAAGACAACACTAATCTTACTGTACATCTCCATCAGAGCTCTTAGATGACATGTGCATTGTCAATGAGCAGGGATATTCTGAAAGAAATCTTTGTTTCTGAGCAGCAAGTCTCAATGGTGGGCTTAAAATGCTCAGTAAACCATATTGTAAATAGATGTGTCATCATCAGGGCTTTGTTGTTCCTTTTATAGAGAACAGGCAGAGTCGACTTAGCATAATTAAGGGCCCTAGGATTTTCAGAATGGTGAATGAGCATTAGCTGCATCTTCAAACCACCAGCTGCATTAGCCCCTAACAAGAGAGTCAGCCTGTCCTTTGAAGCTTTGAAGCCAGGCATCAACTTGTCCTCTCTAGCTATGAAAGTCCTAGCTGGAATCTTCTTCCAATAAAAGACTGTTTTGCCTACATTGAAAATCTGTTGTTTAGTATACCCACCTTCATTACTTAGCTCATTGGTCTGGATGACTTGCTGCAGTTTCTACATCAGCACTTGCTGCTTCACCTTGCACTTTTATGTTATGGAGATGACTTCTTTTCTTAAACCTCATGAACCAACCTCTGCTGGCTTCAAACTTCCTTCTACAGCTTCCTCATCTTTCTCAGCTTTCATAGGATTGAAGAGAGTTAGGGCCTTGCTCTGGATTGAGCTTAAGGGAATGTTGTAGCTGGTTTGATTTTCTATCCAGACCATTAAAACTTCTTATACCATATCAGCAATATGGCTGTTTTGCTTTCTTATCACTAACGTGTTCATTGTAATAGCACTTTTAATTTCCATCAAGAATTTTCCTTTGCACTCCCAACTTGGCTAACTGGTGCAAGAGGCCTAGCTCTTGGCCTATCTCACCTTTTGACATGCTTTCTCACTAAGCTTAATCACTTCCGCCTTTTAATTTAAACTGAGAACTGTGCAACTCTTTCTTTCACTTGAACACTTAGAGGCCATTATAACATTACTAATAGGCATAATTTCAATATTGTTGTGTCTCAGGGGTTAGGGAGGCCCAAGGAGAGAGAGAGAGAGAGAGAGATGGGGGAACAGCCTGTTGTCAGAGCAGACAGAGTACACACAACACTTATCGATTAAGTTTGCTCTTTTATATTGGCGCAGTTTGTGGTACCCCCAAACAATTATAGTATTAATATCAAAGGTCACTGATCACAGATCACCACAACAAACATAATAATAATGAAAAACTTTGAAATATTGCGAGAATTACCAAAATGTGAAGCAGAGACATGAAGTGAGCAAATGCTGATAGACTTGCTCAAGGCAGGGTTGACACAACCTTCAATTTGTAAAAAATGGAGTATCCATGAAGTGCAATAAAGTGAAGTGCAATAAAACAAGGTATGACTGTAAATGATATGACCTCTTGGTCATATATAAGAAAGTATTATGCTTCATATGTATTGCTGGATTTGATCTGCTAATATATTGTTAAGGATTTTTTTGTGTCAAAGTTCATAAAGGATGTTGGTCTCTAGCTACCTTTTCTTGTAATATCTTTGTCACATTTGATATCAGAGTAATTTTGGCCTCATAAAATGATTTGGAAATGTTCCTCCTTCTCTATTTTGTAAAATAATTATTTTAATGCTGGTGTTAGTTTTTCCTCAAATGTCTAATAGAATTTGCCAATGAAATCATTTAGGCCTGGACTTTTGTCTGTGCAAAAGATTTTAACTAAAAATTTGATTTGTTTACTAAATATGTTTGTTCAGGTAATCAATTTGTTCTTCAGTGACTTTTGGTAATTTGTGACTTACAAGGATTATTTCCATCTTATTTAAATTATTAAATTCATTGGCATAGAATTTTTCTTCATATTTACTTATTATGCTTTTAATTCCTGGAGCATGTGTAGTGATGTCTGCTATTTCTTTTCTGATATTGGTAATTTGTCTTTACTCTTTCCTTTGCCTACATCAGTTTGGTTAGAGGTATACCTTTATCTTTTAGCATAATCACCATTTAGTTTCATTGATTCTATCTTAAATTTTATTGATTTCTGCCCTTACCTTCCTTAATATCTTCATTCAACTTGCTTTCTGTTGAATTGCTCTTTTCCTAATTTCTTAAGGGAGAATATTAGCTTATTTATTTTAGGCCTTTCTTTTTTTACTAACACAAGCATTTAATTCTGTAAGTTTCATTTTCAGCACTGCTGCTGCTGTGTCCCACAAATTTTGATATGTTGTGATTTTGTTTCCATTTAATTTCAGATACATTCTAGCATCTCTTGTGTTTCCATTTTGACCATGGGTTATTTTATCTTTGTCATTCTTGCTAGAGGTTTGTCAATTTCACTAGTCTTTTTAAAGAACCAGCTCTTTGCCTTGTTGGCTTTCTCTATTGCTTTCTTCTTTTTAATTTCATTGATTCTACTTTTATCTTTATTATTTCCTTCATTCTGATTGCTTTGATATTATTTTGATCCTCTTTTTCTAGGTTCTTTGGGTGGGATCATGTTACTATACTATTTATTTGAGATGTTTTCTTTTTTTCCTAATGTATGAATTTAGTGCTATAAAATTTCCTCTCAGCCTTGCTTCAGCTGTTCCCCACAAAATTTGCTTTGTTGTACATTATATTCATTTAGTTCAATGTAGTTTCTCTTTACTTTCCTTGAGACTTCCTTTTTGACCCTTGGATTACTTAGAAGTGTGTAGTTTAGTTTCCACGTGTTCGGCAGTTTTCCTGCTATCTTCCCCATATTTTCATCCTCCCAAATAGAAAATCTGTACCCATTAAGCAATAACTGTCTGTTCCCTGCCCCCTTCCCCCTAGCTCCTGGTAAACTCAAATCTACTTTCCGTCTCTATGAATTTGCTGATCCTAGACATTTCATGAAAGTGGAATCATACAATATTTTTCCTTTTGTGTCTAATTGCATTTAGCATAATGTTTTCAAGGTTCAACCATGTTATAGCTTGTATCACAACTTCATTCCTTTCTGTGGCCGAATAATATTCCATTGTATGTAAATACCACATTTTTGTTTATCCATTCATCTGCACGTTTGGATTCTTTCTACCTTTTGGCTATTATGAATAATGCTGCAATGCACATTAGCATACAAATATCATTTTGATTCCCTGTTCGAATTCTTTTGGGTATATACTTAGGAATGGAAATGCTGGCTCATATGATAATTCTGTTTAACTTTTTGATGTACTGACAAACTGCTTCATTGTTTGTTTGTTTGTTTTTAACATACACATTAGTAATACATAAGGGTTCTAATTTCTCCACTTCCTCACCAGCACTTGTTATTTTCTGTTTGCTTTTTACTATAGCCATCCTATTAGGTGTGCTGTGGTATCTCATTGTGTTTTTCATTTGCATTTACTTAATGACTAATGGTGCTGTGCAGCTTTTCATGTGCTTGTTGTCCATATGGATATCTTTTTCGGAGAAATGTCTATTCAAGTCCTTTGACCATTTTTTAATTGGATTGTTTGCCATTTTGTTGTTGAGTTGTAAGAGTTCTTTATGTATTCTCAATATCAAACATCAAATGTAGGATTTTCAAATATTTTCTTCCATTTTATAGGTTGTATTTTCACTTTCTCAATAATGTCCTTTGATGCACAAAAGTTTTACATTTTTATGAAGTCTAATTAATCTATTTTGTTACTCATGCTTTTAGTGTCATAGTCAAGAATTCAAGGTCATGAAGATCTACTGCTATGTTTCCTCTAAGAGTTTTATGGCTTAGGTCTTATATTTATGAATTTGGCCCATCTTGAGTTAATTTTTATATATTGTGTGAGGTAAGGGTCCAACTTTACTTTTTTGCTTGTGGAAATCCAGTTGTCCTAGCACCATGTGTTGAACAGACTATTCTTTCTCTATTGGATGGACGTGGCACACTTATCAAAACTCAACTGGCCATAGGTATAAGGGGGTTATTTATTGACTCTCCATGACTTGTATGCTTATGCTAGCGCAACACCATTTTGATTACTGCAGCTTTGTAATAAATTTTAAAATCAGGAAGTTTGAGTCCTCCAGTATTTTTCTTTTTGCAAATTGTTCTGGTTATTTGGACCCCTTGTAATTCTGTATAAATTTTAGGATTACCTTTTTCTTTTCTGGATAAAGATCTGTTAGAATTTTGATAGGGATAGTGTTCAATCTGTAGATCAATTGGGATAGTGTTGAAATCTTAACAATGTTAAGTTTCCCAATCCGAGAGCACAGGATGTCTTCCGTCTAATTAGGTCTTCTTTAATTTCTTTTAGCCGTGTTTTGTAGTTTCAGCATACATATCTTTCACCTCTTTGGTTAAATTTGTTCCTAGGTATTTTATTCTTTTAGATGCTATAGTAAGTGAAATTGCTTTCTTAATTACATCTTAAGATTGTTCACTGGGGCTTCCCTGGTGGCGCAGTGGTTGAGAGTCCGCCTGTTGATGCAGGGGACACGGGTTCGTGCCCCGGTCCAGGAGGATCCCACGTGCCGAGGAGTGGCTGGGCCCGTGAGCCATCATGGCCTCTGGGCCTGCGCGTCCGGAGCCTGTGCTCCGCAACGGGAGAGGCCACAACAGTGAGAGGCCTGCGTACCGCAAAAAAAATAAAAAAAGATTGTTCACTGATAGTGTATAGAAACAAATCTGATTTGGGGGTGTTCATTTTGGAACTTGCAAATTCGCACACTTAGTTTATTAGCTCTAGTGTTGATTATTTGGGGTTTTCTATATTAAAGACCACGTCATCTGGGCATATAGTTTTACTTTTTCCTTTCTACCTTGTATGATTATTTTCCTTGTCTCTTTTTTTTTTAACATCTTTATTGGAGTATAATTGCTTTAAAATGGTGTGTTAGTTTCTGCTGTATAACAAAGTGAATCAGCTATACATATACATATACATATATCCCCACATCCATCTCCCTCCCACCCTCCCTATCCCACCCCTCTAGGTGGACACAAAGCACCGAGCTGATCTCCCTGTGCTATGCAGCTGCTTCCCACTAGCTATCTATTTTACATTTGGTAGTGTACATATGTCCATGCCACTCTTTCACTTCATCCCAGATTATCCTTCCCCTTCCCCATGTCCTCAAGTCCATTCTCTATGTCTGCATCTTTATTCCTGTCCTGCCCGTAGGTTCTTCAGAACCAATTTCGTTTTTTTAGATTCCATATATATGTGTTGGAATACGGTATTTGTTTTTCTCTTTCTGACTAACTTCACTCTGTATGACAGTCTCGAGGTCCATCTGCCTCACTACAAATAACTCAACTTCGTTTCTTTTTATGGCTGAGTAATATTCCATTGTATATATGTGCTACATCTTTATCCATTCATCTGTCGATGGACACTTAGGTTGCTTCCATGTCCTGGCTATTGTACATAGAGCTGCAGTGAACATTGTGCTACATGACTCTTTGAATTATGGTTTTCTCAGGGTATATGCCCAGTAGTGGGATTGCTGGGTCGTATGGTAGTTCTATTTTTAGTTTTTTAAGAGCCTCCATACTGTTCTCCATACTGGCTGTATCAATTTACATTCCCACCAACAGTGCAAGAGGGTTCCCTTTTCTCCACACCCTCTCCAGCATTTATTGTTTCTAGATTTTTTGATGATGGCCATTCTGACTGGTGTGAGGTGATACCTCATTGTACTTTTGATTTGCATTTCTCTAATGATTAGTGATGTTGAGGATCCTTTCATGTGTTTGTCGGCAATCTGTATAACTTCTTTAGAGAAATGTTTATTTAGAACTTCTGCCCATTTTTTGATTAGGTTGTTTGTTTTTTTGATATTGAGCTGCATGAGCTGTTTGTATACTTTGGAGATTAATCACTTGTTGGTCGCTTCGTTTGCAAATATTTTCTCCCATTCTGTGTGTTGTCTTTTCATTTTGTTTATGGCTTCCTTTGCTGTGCAAAAGCTTTTCAGTCTAATTAGGGCCCTTTTTTATTTTTGTTTTTATTTTCATTAGTCTAGGAGGTGGATCAGAAAAGATATTGCTGCAGTTTATGTCAAAGAGTATTCTGCCTTTGTTTTCCTTTAATAGTTTTATAGTATTCACCCGTACATTTAGGTCTTTAATCCATTTTGAGTTTATTTTTGTGTATGATGTTAAAGAATGTTCCAATTTCATTCTCTTGTGTGTAGCTGTCCAGTTTTCCCAGCACCACTTATTGAAGAGACCGTCTTTTCTCCATTATATATTCTTTCCTCCTTTGTTGTAAATTAATTGACCAAAGGTGTGTGGGTTTATTTCTGGGCTTTCTGTCCTGTTCCATTGATCTATATTTCTATTTTTGTGTCAGTAATATACTGTTGTGACTACTGTAGCTTTGTAGTATAGTCTGAAGTCAGGGAGCCTGATTCCTCCAGTTCTGTTTTTGTTTCTCAGGATTGCTTGTGCTATTCAGGGACTTTTATGTTTCCATACAAAGTTAAAAATGTTTTGTTTTAGTTCTGTGAAAAATGCCATTGGTAATTTGATAGGGATTGCATTGAATCTGTCGATTGCCTTGGGTAGTATATTCATTTTGACAATATTGATTCTTCTAATCCAAGAACATAGAATGTCTTTCCATCTGTTTGTGTTATCTTCCATTTCTTTCATCAGTGTCTTATAGTTTTCAGAGTACAGGTCTTTTGTCTCCTTAGGTAGTTTTATTCCTAGGTATTTTATTCTTTTTTATGCGACAGTAAATGGGATAGTAACGATGATCCAAGATCTTGGAGAAAGAATGGAGGCACAGACCAAGAAGATACAAGAAATATTTAACAAAGACCTAGAAGACTTAAAGGACACAGAAACAGAGATGAACAATACAATAACTGAAATGAAAAATACACTAGAAGAAATCAATAGCACAATAAATGAGGCAGAAGAATGAGTAAGTGATTTGGCAGACAGATTGGTGGAGATCACTACTGTGGAACCAAATAAAGGAATAAGAATGAAAATAAATGAGAGTCTAACAGACCTCTGGGACAACATTAAATGCACCAGCATTCACATCATAGGGGTCCTAGAAGGAGAAGAGAGAGAGAAAGGGCCTGAGAAGATATTTGAAGAGATAATAGCCAAGAACTTCCCTAATATGGGAAAGAAAACACTCAGTCAAGTTCAGGAATCACAGAGAGTCCCATACAGGATAAACCCAAGGTGGAAGACTCCAACAGACATATTAATCAAATTGACAAAAATTAAGGAGAAAATATTAAAAGCAACAAGCAGAAAGCAACAAATAACATACAAGGGAATCCGCATAACAATATCAGCTGATTTTTCAGCAGAAACTCTGCAGGCCAGAAGGGAGTGGCATGATATATTTAAAGTGATGAAAGGGAAAAACCTACAACCCAGAATACTCTACCCAACAAGGCTCTCATTCAGGTTTGAGGGAGAAATCAAAAGCTTTACAGACAAGCAAAAGTAAGAGAATTCAGTGCCACCAAACCAGCTTTACAACAGATGCTAAGGGAACTTCTCTAGGGGAAAAAGAAAAGGCCACAGCTAGAAACAAGAAAATTATGAATGGGAAAGGTCACGGGTAAAAGCAAACAGACAGTAAAGTGAGGAAATCATCCACACGTAAATATGATATCAAAACCAGCAATTGTGAGAAGAGGAGGGAACATCTTCGCTTTATAACAATCACGTTTGAATTGATGCCAGCTCTGATGCAATAGTATACATCTACTCTTTTACACCTCCTTACCTCCCTTTATGTTGTTATTATCACAACTTACATGTTTATACCTTGCATGCTAAGTAGCATAGCTTTGTAATTGTTGTTTTGTGCATTTGATTTTGAAATCATGCAGGAAAAAATAGTACCAACCAAGTATGCAGTATTACTAGCTTTTATATTTAACTGTCCAGCTACCTTTACTATTGTATTTTTTCATATGTCTTTGTGTTAATGTCTAATGTCCATTCATATAAGCCTGGAGATATCTTTTTAGCATTTTTAGAGCAGGTCCACTAATGACAAACTCCTCAGCTTTAGTTTATCTGAGAATCTCTGAATTTCTATTTTATTTGTGAATGATAGATTTTTAAAAATAACTTGTCTGATAGTTGCAACTTTTGTGTCATCTTTGAATCACATTCTACTGTTTGAGTTATTTCTTGACAAAAGGTTGGGTTTTTTTCTAGTTATGGACATTGTATTTAGGAACAGTAAAGAATGATATAAATATCATTTATTCCAAGAAATGGACATGTCTTTCCTTCTCTTAAGCTGTTTGTGTGGGGTGTACAGGGGAACAGCTCTGTGCTAGTGCCCTGATGACCTTGCACTTTCTCACATAGGCCACATAGCAAAGATTTAACTGCAGCTGCTCTATTTCTGTGCCAAATGCTCTGTGATTCTTCTGAAACATGATAGCAAAAGAAACTTGTGAGTAACTGCTACTAGGTCATTTCCCACTTGCCTCCCTTTCTTCCTAGGAGGCTGTCATGAGACTGTTTCTCATTGCCTCCCAGGTTCTGATGAGGTATTAAACTTTCTGTCTTGCCCTCTTCATGGTAGAGCTACAGGATATAAGACTAATTAGGTTCACTGTGGCACAGGCTATATCTTGCCATTTGTGTTGCAGCCATCTGAATTTTTATGTCATTATTGTCCTGTGGGACAAGGAAAACAGGGAGCTGGCACCTTTGGCTGCTCTTGCAGTTGTTGTATGTAAGTAATAAATTATCTGAATCTAACAAGGGTCATTGTTTCTTAACTGGAAAAATAAATTTTCTTGATAGGATGTTAGGTCAGTATAGTCAGGAATGGAGCTTGGTTTGGTTTACTTATTTCTATCTTTACCTTCAGCAAACCGTAAGCGTTAAAGAGCAGTGTACTGCTTTTACCTTGTGTTAAGAATGAGGACTGGACTTCTGGAGGGTTTTCCTCCGTGTTTGTACTCCACCCTCCATTCCAAAGAAACGATCTCTCTCCAAGCACTTTTCCCTCCACCAGTGAAAGGAAACAGGCAGTCTTCTGTTGCTTGTTAGTCAATTCTAGGCTTGTCAGAGGGACAGGGGTTTCTCTGGCTTCTCCAGGTCTAGCCTCAGTCTTTAGCTTGACCTATGCATCTGGACTTTAGGGGTCCGTGTTTCTCAGCATTGCTTCCCCACCTCATTTGTCAGCTAAACTCTGCCTTGTATCTGTGGAAGG
This sequence comes from Monodon monoceros, assembly GCF_005190385.1. Classification (NCBI taxonomy): domain Eukaryota; kingdom Metazoa; phylum Chordata; class Mammalia; order Artiodactyla; family Monodontidae; genus Monodon; species Monodon monoceros. The sequence continues at coordinate 102,524,703 of NW_021703779.1, read as the reverse complement.
TTTTGAGTAGGAAAGAATTTCTTCCCCTCTGTCTTATATTGGTATAAGATCCTGGATCCAAGAGTGTTCCCTGTCCCTCCCTCAGGAGCATAGAGTTTTTGTTTGTTCCTTTTCCCGGAAATAGCATATCTTTTCTTGTGTTCTTGAAGTAGGAGTGTTTCCTGTCTTTCCCCAGAGAAAGAGTGGTTAGTGTCTACCTTTCTCCCAAAGCAATTGATCTTTGCTTGAACCCTGGGAACAGGAGTGTTTCTCTGCCCCTCCCAAGTGGCTTAGGGATTTTGCTTCATATAAGAGAAGGTCCATGGAAGGAGATGCTGTTTTATGTGGTCCCTGAATGGAATCCAGTTATCTCCTGTATGCCTGTACCACAGAGAGAATATTCTCTCAGTCCCCTGCCTTAAGACCTCAGCTGTCTGATGGGCTCAAGAAACATCATTAGGGACTTCCCTGGTGGCACAGTGGTTAAGAATCTGCCTGCCAATGCAAGGGATACAGGTTCGAGCCCTGGTCCAGGAGGATCCCACGTGCCACAGAACAGCTAAGCCCGTGTGCCACAACCACTGAGCCTGCGCTCTAGAGCCCGCAAGTCACAACTATTGAGCCCGCGTGCCACAACTACTGAAGCCCATGTGCCTAGAGCCCATGCTCCACAACAGGAAAAGCCACCACAATGAGAAGCCCATGCACCGCAACAAAGAGTAGCCCCTGCTCACCTCAACAAGAGAAAGCCCATGTGCAGCAACAAAGACCCAACACAGCCAAAAATAAATAAATGAATTGTTAAAAAACAATGCTTGGTGTCAGTCTATTTATCTCTTGTAAAAATAAAATACAGTGTGTGTGTGTATGTGGAAAAAAATAAGTAAAAGAAAAAAAAAGTTATAAAGAAACATTGTTTTGTAATTATTCAGCCTTTTCTCAGTATTGTTCTCTTGAGGTTTTTTGTTGTTGTTTTGTTTTTTTGCACACTAAGCACAAGTGAAGCCCCCATTGGAGAGCTTTGCACAGAGGGGTGACATGATCTGAATTACATTTTAAAAAGACAACTCTGGCTGCTATGTTGAGTATAAGTTAAAGCAGGTTAAAGTTGGAAGCAGGGGACACTGTTAAGATACTGTAACATTACTCTTATTTGTCTCAGATCTTATTAGTCAGTATACAAAGAGAAATCTGATGAATGACATAGTTCAGATTATGAGACAAGAGATTATATAACAGTCTTTCAAAAATATGGATTATTGTGCTGTTAAGCTTTAAAAGAACCTTCATGTGGTACCCAATATGAAGATGAATGAATAATAAAATAAGCAGTGTCTTTGGGGGACATTTTAATAGTAAATGTAGAAGGATCTTCATATTATATTTTTAAAGTAACCCTTGATAAAGGTGTTCATAACATTAAAATTAATCTCAGTGGAGGTGATTGTGTAGGAGCAAAGTTTGTATAGTTACCATGTTTCTGTTTCAAGTTTTTTCCATAATTCATCTTAGAGTACTGTTTCAGCTATTTTGCTTTCAGCCAGAAGTAAAAAAAACAATAACAGCAAGTTCTCACTGGTTTAAAATTGAGGACATGGGGGGAAGTCAAGATGGCGGTGTGAGAAGACGTGGAGTTAGCGTCTCCCCACAACTAAGGCATCTGCCGGCCGCTGGTGGGGGACTCTGACCCCCAAGGAGATGGGAGGAACCCGAAAGTGAACTGGTAGGACATAGGGGGACCAAAGGGGGAGGAGAAGTGGAGGCCAGACAGGATCAGTGTCCCTGAGGCCAGGGAGATCAGGAGAGGCAGGCGGGAGGGATTCTCCAGGAAGAGCAGGAGAGGAGCGGAGGGCAATCGCCTGGCCCACTCAGGCAGGGAAGCCTACTGAGCTCCCAAGCTGCTTCCCCCACATCCAGACCTCATGGGTCCTGGGGTCTTAGGGAGGCCAGGGAGATCAGGAGTGGCAGGATGGAGGGGCCATCCAGAAGAGAGGGAGAGGAGTGGAGGGCAATTCCCCTGCCCACTGGGGCCCAGGGAGCCTGTTGAGATCCCAGGCGGATCCCCTTCCCTCCAAGCTCCCTCCAGGCTGAATAGGAGGGAGCCTGGGGAGATCAGGAGAGGCAGGCGAGAGCGGCCCTGTGGGAGAAGCAGGAGAGGAGATGAGGGCATTTGCCCTGCCCACTCGGGCACCAGAACCTGCTGAGCTCCCAGGCTGGTCCCCTGCCCTCCAAGACCCCCCTTCCCCCACCCTCTCCCCCACCAGCCACATTGGTCCTGGGGGCATAGGAGGTAGGCTGAGGAGATCAGGAGAGGCAGGTGGGAGGAGCCCTCCCAGACCCCAGACCGGAGGAGCAAGAGAGGAGAGGAGGGTGTTTGCCCCTCTCACTTGAGCCCAGGAAGCCTGCTAGGCTCCCAGGTGGGGTCTCCTACCCTCTGAGACCAGTGTGGGTGGCATGCCTGAGCCCCTTCTGTTCCTTGAGCCTAAGCCCTATCCCCCACAGCCCCCAGGCCCTTTTGCAGCCCTGTGGGTCCTGAGCATTGTCCCTTCCCACCACCCAAATCTCACCCTTGCTTAGGCCCTGTTCTCCACAGCCAAGGCCTCCCTCCCCTTTTTTTTCCTTTTTTTCCTTTCCCTCCTCCTCTTTTTTACTATTGTGGTACTGATGTACCTTCTGGTTGCTGATTCATCTATATTTTTATTTTCTTTCTAACGTATCTGTTAGTTTCCTAGTCTAATTTTATTTTTTACTTTGTTATTTCTCTCTCTTTTTTTTTTTTTTTTTACCACCCAACATGGCTTGCAGGATCTTGATTCATGAGCCTGGGGTTGGGGGGAAGCGCTGGTGGTGGGAGCTCCAAGTCCAAACCAGGACTAACAGAGATTGGACTAACAGAGAACCTCAGACCCCAGGGAATATTCACAGGAGTGAGGTCTCACAGAGTTCCTCATCTCAGCACCAAGACCCAGCTCTACCCAGTAGCCTACAAACTCCAGTGTTGGAAGCCTCAGGCCAAACAACCAGTAAAACAGAAACACAATCCCACTGATTAAAAAAAAACAAATGGCAAAAAATACGTCACAGATGAAGCAGAAAGGTAAAAACCTACAAGACCAAGTAAATGAAGAGGAAATAGGCAATCTACCTGAAAAGAATTCAGAGTAGTGATAGTAAATATGATCCAGAATCTCGGAAATAGAAGGCAAGCATGGACTGAGAAAATAAAATAAATATTTAACAAAGATCTAGGAGAAGTAAAGAACAAACAGAGATGAGCAACACAGTAACTGAAGTGAAAAATACACTAGAAGGAATCAGCAACAGGGTAATGGAGGCAGAAGAACAAATAAGCGAGCTGGAAGACAAAATGGTGGAAATAACTGCCGAGAAGCAGAATAAAGTGAAAAGAATGAAAAGAATTGAAGACAATCTCAGAGACCTCTGGGACAACACTAAACACACCAACATTCGAATTATAGGTGTCCCAGAATAAGAGAAAAAGAAAGGATCTGAGAAAATATTTGAAGAGATTATAGTGGAAAACTTCCCTAACACGGGAAAGGAAATAGTCACCCAAGTTCAGGAAGCACAAAGAGTCCCATACAGGATAAACCCTAGAAAAAACACACCAAGACACATATTAACCAAACTAACAAAAATTAAATTCAAAGAAAAAATATTAAAGGCAGTAAGGGAAAAACAAAAAACAATATACAAAGGAATCTCCATAAGGTTATCAGCTGATTTTCCAGTGGAAACTCTGCACACCAGAAGGGAGTGGCAGGATATACTTAAAGTGATGAAAGAGATAAATTTACAACCAAGATTACTGTACCCAGCAAGGATCTCATTTAGATTCTATGGAGAAGTCAAAAGCTTTTCAGACAAACAACAGCTAAGAGAATTCACCACTAAACCAGCTTTACAACAAATCTTAAAGAAACTTCTCTAAGCAGGAAACACAAGAGAAGAAAAAGACCCACAAAAACAAACCCAAAACAATTAAGAGAATGGTAATGGGAACATGCATATCGATAATAACCTTGAGTGTAAATGGATTAAATGCCCCAACCAAAAGACACAGACTGGCTGAATGGATACAAAAACAAGACCCATATATATATGCTGTCTACAAGACACCCATTTCAGACCTAGGGACACATACAGACTGAAAGTGAAGGGATGGAAAAAGATATTCCATGCAAGTGGAAATCAAAAGAAAGCTGGAGTAGCAATACTCGTATCAGATAAGGTAGACTTTAAAATAAAGATGGTTACAATACATAAGGAGGGACAGTACATAATGATCAAAGGAACAATTCAAGAAGAAGATATAACAATTATAAATGTTTATGCACCCAACATAGGAGCACCCCAATACATAAGGCAAATGCTAACAACCATGAAAGGAGAAATCGACAGTAACACAATAATAGTAGGGGACTATGACACCCCACTTACACCAATGGACAGATCATCCCAACAGAAAATAAATAAGGAAACACAAGCTTTAAATGACACAACAGAACAGATAGATCTAATAGATACTTATAGAACATTCTGCCCAAAAGTGGCAGAATACACTTTCTTCTCAAGTGCACATGGAACATTCCCCAGGATAGATCACTTCTCGGGTCACAAATCAAGCCTCAGAAAATTTAGGAAAATTCAGATCATACCAAGTATCTTTTCTGACCACAACACTGTGAGATTGGAAATCAATTACAGGAAAAAAGCCTGTAAAAATCACAAATATACGGAGGCTACACAGTGTGCTACTAACTAACCAAGAGATAACTGAAGAAATCAAAGAAGAAATTAAAAAATACATAGAAACAAATTACGATGAAAACAAGATGACCCAAAACCTATGGAAGGCAGCAAAAGCAGTTCTAAGAGGGAAGTTTATAACAATACAATCCTACACCAAGAAACAAGAAAAATCTCAAATAAACGATCTAACCCTACACTTAAAACAACTAGAGAAAGAAGAACAAAGAAAACCCAAAGTCAGTAGAAGGAAAGGAATCATAAAGAACAGAGCAGAAATAAATGAAATAGAAATGAAGCAAACAGTAGCAAAGATCAGTAAAACTAAAAGCTGGTTCTTTGAAAAGATAAACAAAATTGATAAACCCTTAGCCAGACTCATCAAGAAAAACAGGGAGAGGATGCAAATCAATAAAATTAGAAATGAAAAAGGAGAAATCACAACAGACACTGCAGAAATACAAAGGATTATAAGAGACTACTACAACTCTATGCCAATAAAATGGACAACCATGAAGAAATGGACAAATTCTTGGAAAGGTACAATTTTCTAAGACTGAACCAGGAAGAATTAGAAAATATAAACAGACTTATCACAAGTAACGAAATTGAAACCATAATTTAAAATCTACCAACAAACAAAAGTCCAGGACCAGATGGCTTCACAAGCGAATTCTATCAAGCATTTAGAGAAGAGCTAACAACGATCCTTCTCAAACTCTTCCAAAATACAGCAGAGGGAGGAACACTCCCAAATTCATTCTACGAAGCCACCATCACCCTGATACCAAAACCAGAAAAAGATATCACAAAAAAAGAAAATTGTAGACCAATATCACTGATGAACATAGATGCAAAAGTCCTGAACAAAATACTAGGAAACAGAATCCAACAGCACATTAAAAGAATCATGCATCATGATCAAGTGGGATTTGTCTCAGGGATGCAAGGATTCTTCAGTATACACAAATTAATCAATGTGATACACTACATTAACAAATTAAGGAATAAAGACTATATGATCATCTCAACAGATGTAGAAAATTTTTTGACAAAATTCAACACCAATTTATGATAAAAACTCTCCAGAAAATGGGCATAGAGGGAACCTACCACAACATAATAAAGACCGTATATGACAAACCACAGCGAGCATCATACTCAGTGGTGAAAATCTGAAAGCATTTCCACTAGGATCAGGAACAAGACAAGGTTGTTCACTCTTGTCACTCTTATTCAACATAGTTTTGGAAGTCCTAGCCACAGAAAATAGAGAAGAAAAAGAAATAAAAGGAATACAGATTGGAAAAGAAGAAGTAAAACTGTCACTCTTTGCAGATGGCATCATACTATACGTAGAAAATCCTAAAGATGCCACCAGAAAAGTACTGGAACTAATCACTGAATTTGGTAAGGTTGCAGGATACAAAATCAATGCACAGAAATCTCGAGCATTCCTATACACCAACAATGAAAAATCAGAAAGAGAAATTAAGGAAACACTCCCATTTACCATTGCAACAAAAAGAATAAAATACCTAGGAATACACCTGCCTAAGGAGGCAAAAGACTTCTACTCAGAAAACTATAAAACACTTATGAAAGAAATCAAAGATGACATAAACAGATGGAGAAATCTACCACGTTCTTGGACTGGAAGAATCAATATTGTGATAATGATTATACTACCCAAAGCAATCTACAGATTCAATGCAATCCCTATAAAATCCCTACCAATGGCATTCTTCGCAGAATTAGAACAAAAATTCTTACAATTCGTATGGAAACACAAAAGACCCCGAATCACCAAAGCAATCTTGAGAAAGAAAAACGGAGTTGGAGGAATCAGGCTCCCTGACTTCAAACTATACCACGAAGCTACAGTAATCAAGTCAGTATGGTACTGGCACAAAAACAGAAATATAGATCAGTGGTACGGGATAGAATGCACAGAGATAAACCCACACACATATGGGCACCTAATTTACAAGAAAGGAGGCAAGCACATACAAGGGAGAAAAGACAGTCTCTTCAATAAGTGGTGCTGGGAAAACTGGACAGCTACATGTAAAAGAATGAAATTAGAACACTGCCTAACACCATACATAAAAATAAACTCCAAATGGATTAAAGACTTAAATGTAAGACTAGACACTATAAAACTTTTAGAGGAAAACAGGAAAAACACTCTTTGACGTAAACCACAGCAAGATCTTTTTTGACCCACCTTGTAGAGTAACAGAAATAAAATGGGACTTAGTTAAACTTAAACGATTTTGCACAGCAAAGGAAACCATAAACAAGACAAAAAGGCAGCCCTCAGAATGGGAGAAGATATTTGCAAATTAAACAACAAAGGATTAAAATCCAAAATATACAGACAGCTCATCGAGCTCAATATCAAAAAAAAATCCATTTAAAAAATGGGCAGAAGACCTAAATAGACATTTCACCAAGGAAGACATACAGATGGCCAAGAGGCACATGAAAAGATGCTCAACATCACTAATTATTAGAGAAATGCAAATCAAAACTACAATGAGGTATCACCTCATGCTGATCAGAATGGCCATTATCAAAAAAGCTAGAAGCAATAAATGCTGGAAAGGGTGTGGTGAAAAGGGAACCCCCTACACTGTCGGTGGGAATGTGAATTGATACAACCACTATGCAAAACAGTATGGAGGTTCCTTAAAAAACTAAAAATAGAACTACCATATGACCCAGCAATCCCACTGCTGGGTTTATACCCTGAGAAAAACATAATTCAAAAAGAGTCATGTACCACAATATTCATTGCAGCACTATTTACAATAGCCAGGACATGGAACCAACTTAGATTTCCATCAACAGATGAATGGATGAAGATGTGGCACACATATACAATGGAATATTATTCAGCCATAAAAAGAAATGAAATTGAGTTATTTGTAGTGAGGTGGATGGACGTAGAGTCTGTCATACAGTGTTAAGTAAGTCAGAAAGAGAAAAACAAATACTGTATGCTAACGCACATATATGGAATCTAAAAAAAAAAAAAATGGTACTGATGAACCTAGTTGCAGGGCAGGAATAAAGAGGTAGACATAGAGAATGGACTTGAGGACATGGGGTGGGAGGGTGAAGCTGGGGTGAAGTGAGAGTAGCATTAACATATATACACTACTGAATATAAAATAGTTGGCTGGTGGGAAGCAGCAACATAGCACAGGGAGATCGGCTCAGTGCTTTGCAATGACCTAAAGGGGTGGGATAGGGAGAATGGGAGGGAGGCTCAAGAGGGTGGGGATATGGGGACATGTGTATGCATATGGCTGATTCACTTTGTTGTGCAACAGAAAATAACATGGTACTGTGAAGCAGTTATACTCCAATAAAGATCTATTAAACAAGTAAATAAATAAAAATGAAGACACATTTTTTGCACATATCTTATATTCTTGAGGTAGGTTATGCTTCAGGCAAGGACTGATCTAGCAGGTCAACAACAAAGGGCTATCTCTTTTATTTCTGACTCTCTACTTTTCATTCCATGATGTCACCTTCATTCTAAAACTGACTCATTCTATATCTAAAGATGGCTGCCTGTAGCTCCTCAGTTTATAAGCTTCTTTGTTCATATTTAGTGTGTGAGAGAGAACTTCTTTTTCTGTATCTTCATTGAAGTGAGAGGAAATTTTCTTTTTCAGAAACCCTCAGCAAGTGTTTCTTCAAATATAAATAGTTCAATTTTTTCATATGTTCATCTCTGGGCCAAAAATATTATCTCTAGAGGGAGAGGATACACTAATTGGCTTAAGTCAATTAAGGTCCTCTTGGAGATATATCTGGAAGTGGAGTCAATCCCACCCAAATCTTGTGACTGAGAAATTCAAGTCCTGTTTGGATGGGAGAATGAAAGCAAGGGAGCAAATAATGAATGACCACTACAAGTCTGTAGAGGAAAGGAGGGACTAAGTAGTACCTCTCTATAATTTTCCTGAAATTTACTACTCAACTGGATGACACATAATTTGGAGGTCATACATAAAAAAATGAGGGGTGGAAGGCTATTATTCTATATTGCTGATTGGAAATAGATTCATTTACTTTAGAGACTAAAGGAGCATGTGAGAGCATTGACTTTCTTATGACATATAAAAGTCTATGTGAAAATTTCCCCTTGCAGAAGGAAGAGCACCAGATCTCCCTGTAGAGAAATAATTCCCAGTAGCCACACCATGTACAGACTAACCATTATATTTAGACAAAAAATGTTCTAAATGTGTGAACTGCTTGCAAAGTATGGGTCAAGATGAGAAGTAGTAGTAAGGTATATATGAGGAAGGAGGAGGGGTGAAGAGTGCAGTGGGAAAGTAAAGAAAATGATTGTTGATATACTTGGGAAACGTGGGAAAAAATGATGATTTAAAAGCAGGCTCACATCTGTGAATCTTCCTTTTTTGTAATAATATTTCATTCCATCTTATCATATCTATTTGAATGGCAGAACCTCAAAATAGATAAATGGATATAATCAACTATGCTCAATTCAAACAACTGAACAGATAAAATATCCTTATTTCCCACAATAAGATTAATTTGCTAGTGTCTTAGGTCAGAGAAGGATTGACTTTTTAAAATTATATACATAATACACATATGAATGGGTTTGTTTTTCATAGAAAATACAGCTATTTTCTTTTCTTATTATTTTTCTTCTTTTTTTCCTTCTTTTTTTTCCTTCTTTTTTTCCTTCTTTTTTTCTTTCTTCTTTTTTTCCTGGGAGGGAGTTGAAGTTAAAAACTTCTGGAAACTTTATCCTAGAGCCATTTGCTGGCTTCTAGGAATCAAAATGGAAAATTAAATAGGAGAAAAAGCAAAAGTATCTGGGATCCCTCCATTTTATAAATTCCATGGAAAAGAAATCAGGATGAAATAGTTTATGTAGTGGAAAATCAATTAAAGGCTTAGTCCCATCATATACCCCATTCCACACTCTATAATTCAGCTTGGCAAATAGAATTTATCATGGACTTGTCATTTTCAGAAACTACTTGGCCTGCAACAAAGCTGCTGTCACATATAGGCAGAATAAGAACTGAATATGAAGAGTGGCAGGAAATCTTTCCACTAACCTTCCTAAGTCCCCCACTCCACACATCAATATATGAAATACCATCTTTAGAGATTTTATAAACGCACAATTTACATCGCAAATTCAGGCATGATATAGTTATTTCAGATTAGTGAGTGATACCAGGTCCTTTTCCTTTTTGTTCCTGAAACAAGAGCCTAGTGGAAAGGAAATTTTTATTTGGCGAGAGGAATGTATTTTAGGGCTAGTGGGGAGAAGAAAGGAAGGGGGAAAAAAATCTCAGTTTGAGGACCTGCCACATGCATCGACTGCCAATGTCTCGCTTTGGAGGACCTCATCTCTCTAATTGTTCACTCAGACTTGCCTGTTGATGTTCTCTGTCTTTCCCACAACTTCTGTTTACCCTCCTTCCAGGTATCCACCTTTTCTCTTGCCTCCTTACATGACAACAGGAACTAGGTACAGATACTTTCTTGCAGCCAGTACCAATGGGTCTGATTTTTAGGAAATCCCAAATACCAGCATTCAAGCTGGCAAAAGAAAGAATTTGAGGACACATTTTTTTTCATATAACCCTTGAATTTGAAGCCTAAGATTTCTTCTATTAGAAACTCCTTTGCTGCGTTTAAGTTTACAAAACATGAAGTGCTTGAAGCCGTGGCACAGAACAGCATGACAAGCCTTCAGAAGTTATGATAAGAATATTAGAATAAGATGAAAGGAGTAGAGAATTGTGCGCCCAGCTTCTCAAGGTAATTAATATCAGAGCTCTCTCATCAATAGGGGGTCTAATGGAATCTGAACCCAAAATAACCTGGAAAGGAAAGAAAGAAGAAACCTCTCCTTTTTCTAGCCTGATGCTTTTTCCAGCCAGATTGCTTTCTAGGTTATAGTCATTAGCACCCATGAATCCCTTCACCACTGTCCTAATCCCAAGGGCCCCAAACTAAGATGAATTTTGTAAATGAGGCTTGTGTCTATGGCCTCCTGGATATTTTATGTCCTTTAAATATGTATCTATTAAATAGACATTAATTTGTGGCCAAGACACTGAAGCTAAGCTGTTGGCTGCTTCCTGTAATCTAGCTGCTTCCTGAGCTAGAGAGAATTTGGTGTCTGTTTCAAAGTGGAGGGTAGGGGAGACATTTGCAAACCCTAAAGAAGCGCTGCCTTGGGAATTTCTTTCATGGGCTCAGGCAAATGATTAGCATGTATCTGAAGTCCCTTCCCCCGTGGAGCTCCAAGTTTTCATCTGAATATAGCAGGTCAATTTCTTACTAATAAATGTATACCTACATGCAATGCTTTTGATAATCTTCCTTCCTGCCTAGACTCAAATAATGTCATTTTACATTTTGGTTGATTTTCTATAGACCAGAAGAAAATTGAAAGGCTTTGCCTCTTATTTTCAAAGCACTTCCATTTCATGTTGCAGTTTAAATCTTCTCGTTCTTTTCTCCCCCTCAAACAACCTTTTTTGTTAAGGAACTCTCTTTCTTTGAGCTCTCCCTTTACCCCATTCCCCTCATCCTTCTTCAACAGAAAGCTAAATGAAGATATTTTAAAGTGCTCTCTAAAGAGGTAGGAAATGGGTTATCATGGAATGAAGGAATTAATCTAGAGTTGAGCAGTCTGGCATTTGAAATCCATGTTGTATTCTACGGCAGGCAATATTATTTAAATCAAATTGTTATCTAAAATAACATGAAAATATAAAGCAAAAAACTTGTACCATGAAAAAACTTGAAATTGCCTTTCCAAAGACATAAGAGCGTTTTATTTTCTATAGCATAACACTGATTGGTCGCCATGATAGCTCCGGAAGCTAAGCAATTAGAACACTCTGGGCTAATGTTCTTGGGTCTGGGTAACTGAAATAGAGGAGAAAAAAATAGTTATCTTTTAAAACAGCATAAATAGCTGAGATTCCTAAAATGTCAAAAGATTATTGACTTAGTAAAAACTTCTCAAGACTTAATATTTAGGCAGTCTACAACCAAATAATTGAATGCATATTGTCACTATTAGAGCTCTTCCTTAAAAACATGTTTAAAAGCTGTGTATGAATTTTTAAAAGCATGCATTAAAAATATTGATGTTTTAGAGTGTCAGAATGAACCTGAATGCTGTCATTTAAATTCAAGGCAAATCCTCCCAACCACTATATTAAGTGATTTTCTCATTTAGAGAGCAGAAGGCACTGGAGGGTAAGGCACTTCAAACCAGCTGATTTTATTTTTAGCTCTTAAGGAAGTCTAGCCACCAGGACTCCCATCTTCATTTACAGATAGCCTCCACTTGGTCTCCTTTGAGAAAGAGCACCACAGAAAACAGTATTCATGTGGCCTCGCAGACTTTCTGCTGAGCAGGAATACTAGGGAAATATGCTCAACAACACAGAAGTAATAGATCTGGCAATTAGCCAGACCAGACAACCTTGAGGGGTTAGGGATATGGTGGGGCAGAGGTGAGGGGTAGGTTTTTCCTTCCACCTCCCATCCTCCTTACAGAAAGTGAAAAGGTAAGTCAACAAATATAAGCATCTGCCTGAACGTAGGATTAGGAATAGAATCTGTGATCCTTCCAGGGGAAACGTGGAGACCATCATTTCTCGCCTCATAATCTTTCAGGTGGGACAACTGACATCTAGAGAGAGAAAGTAACTTGTCCAAGGTTTCCCAACTAGTTAGCATCGGAAACAGGGCTAGGATTTAAGTCTCTGCACATCCCCTCCAAGGCTCACAGCCTGATCCAGAGGCTTTTGGATCCTATAAATGGGACTCAATCATGCCTAGGTAAAGATGCAGCTCCTGGGAGTGAAAAATTGCCCAACCAGTCCAAAATAAGTATTGCCTTTCTTCTGCTGTGGTTCGCATTCTTTGCAGTTTTGCATTGGGTCACCAAAGCTATCTCTTGGGTCTCAAAGGCCAAGCCATTAAAGTACATCTGTTTTCTGTGGAAAGACCGCCTTCAGTGTCAAGAACCCTGGAATGGCAGTGGGGATGATGCTGACCTAGGCAACATATATTTCTAATGGAGTGTAAAGTGGAAAAATCAGGTTAATTGCTTGTGGATGAATCCATTTGCCTGTTAAGATAGCAAAATGGGCATTCACCCTTATGGAGGACATGTAATAAAGTGTTAAGTGGAAAAGTTTTTCCCAAGTTGCTGTCACAGTCCCTGCACACTCAAAATGAGTACTTTAAATACAGCGACAATATGGCGCTATTGTACGGTAAAAATCATCTTAGTAGGAGATGCAAGCCCTATTTTAAAATACACCCTAAATAGTCCATTTACTCCAACAAATGGCAGCTGATTGGGCTGTGCTGTAATTGGGCACAGCACTGAAGAGCTGCTTTGCCTATTATTTAAATTTCCAGTGAAGAAATAGCTAGTGCCTTCATCTCTACTCGACTCATTTTTCTTTCAGGACCACAGATGTGTCTTGGCCATAGCACAGTTCCAGAGAAGGAAATAAGTGAGGGAGCTTAGGAAACGCAGCTCTGCTGCAGCACAATTCGCAGTCATGACAACCAAGCCGCCTCTGCAAATGGTTTAGGCCCATCTTCTCTCCAGGCATCTGCTTAGCAGCTCAAGGAACTTAGCTGACAGCAGGGATAATTTGCAGACTACAGCCCTGCTCTGTCAGGCTAGGAGAACACCCCCTTCCTTCCTGTTCTCCTTGCCCAGGTGGCCGTTGCGGGTGGCCTGAGGTAGGATGTATGCAAATTTAATCAAGCCAACAACTGTATTTGAGCACCTGTTCAGTGTCTGGCTTTGTATTGGACTTTGTGGGAGACTATAATCCTATAATTCCATGGGGGAAAGTTAGAAGGGAACAATTGTAATAGAATTCAAATAGCATGTACTATTTTTCTCTGTTACATTTCACAGGCATCAGAGATTAAATATATCCAAAATGATCTTCCTACCCAAACCTACTCCTCCTGTTGCCTTCATGTATGAAGAAATGAACCTGCCATCCAGCTACTTTCCCAAATGGGAAACCTAGACGGGACCTTTGCCTTGTCCCCTTTTCTCATCTCCGACATCCAACCTCCTTACTATGGAGTTTCAGTTGATTCTACATCATAAATATCACTTAAATATATCCCCCCACCTTCCATTCCTGCTAGCACAATTTCAGACATTATTCATTTTTCAACAATAATATGGGAATAGCCTCCAAAGACTTTCCCTGCTACTGTTCTTCCCTCTCCAGTTCACTTTTCTCACTGCTCCCAAATTGAGCTTTATATAAAACATGATCTAAAATTTGATCTCATTATTTCTCTACTTGAAATCCTTCAGCTATGGCCTATAACTTTCAGAGAAAATACAACCTTTGAGCATGGCATGTAAGTCACACTGTGATCTGGCTTCTGCCTATCTCATTCAAATATCAATCATGTTTCATGTATTATTATAAATCTTGCCTATCAAAAGAGGTCTCTAATCAAGTTAATGTAGACTCTAAATAACAAAATATATATTTGAAAATATTCTGTATTGGGGGGTATTTAGTGATACAGATAGGTCTTCCTTTCTGAATTCCTGAATTCTGTTTATTTCCTAAATTAGGGTAAACAATGGTGGGACTTGATTCAGTAATTAATGTTCACCAGGGAATCCATTGCCATGTGCTCCAGGACCCTTAAGGCTGTTGAAATCTTGTTTTATAGAAACAGGCCTACCTCCTCAGGTGTGTCTGTGATTTACACCTGCTGTTTCTTGAGCTTTTGTTCTTGCTAAGCATCACTGTGGCTGAGAAGAATAATGGGGGTTTAGAGGATAAATATGTTATAAAATATTAATTAGATAACTTTTAATCATGTCTTCTTATAAAGATTCAGTTGTGCATCCTCAGAATCTGGTAAGCCCAAAAGATTACTGGCACCTGAGGAAGTTGATGAGTAAGATGTGTCCTCCTAGAGGAGAGAGTTCTAGAAACTCAGCTAGATGACTTCACAGAGGTTACTTGTCTGGACCTTCTATTCTCAATCTCCCTTGCCCCCGGCCTCATCATGGTACATTTTCCCTGTGGTAGACTGAATATATCAGCAGTGTATTTACTTCAAAATATATTAATTGAAGACCTACTCTGTTCTAGGCCTTGGGCTCAAAACTGTGGATATGATGGTAAGCCAAAGAGTCATGGCAATTATATTCTGGTGTGTGTGGATGGGAGGTGGGGGGAGCAGGTGTTAATCAAATTTTCACACAAGTAAATGTGAAGTTTTAATAGTGACAAGTGACATGTGCTTCAAAATAAATTATCAATGGCAGAGAATGCTACTTAAATAGAGTAGTCAGGGAAATCTCTGAGATGTCATATAAACGGGGACCAGTTAGATTAAAAATAGCTAGTAATGCAAAGAGTTGAGAGATGAACATGCCAGTCATATCGGAGAGAATGTTCAAGTCCCTGAAGTACATTGGATGCTAGTTGTTCTAAGAACAGAGGAGTTTTTAATGTGTCTGGAGCCTGGCAAGTAGGAGGGTGAGAGGCTGAGTAAGTGTAGTAAGTGGGAGAGGTGAGATTAATTTGGGGAGGTAAATAAGGGCCAGAACATGCAGGGACCTAAAGATGAAGATGAGAAGTTTAGGTTTCATTGTAATAGAAATGACAGTCTTCGAATGATTTTAATCATGAGAGGGCAATGATGTAAGTTCAAAAAATATCACTGACTATGGGGGGCATGGTGCAAATGGAGCAGTGAGACCAGTTTGGAGGCTATCCCAGATGGAAGAACCGGTGCCCTAGATTACGATGATAGTGGTGGGGGAGGAGAGCAATGGCTGAATGCTGGATATATTTTGGAGTAAAATCCCCTTGACTTACTAATGGACTAGTTGTTGGGTGGTAATCTATGACATCCAGATTTCTGGTATCAGCAGTTGCATAGTAGTGGCATTTTCTGAAATGGGGAAGACTGCGGTAGGGACAGGTTGTGGGGAGGTAGAAATCAAAAGTGCTGCTTTGAACTTGTTTCTATTAGATAATCCAGGAAGATTCTCTAACTGTGGTTAATGCTGTGAGAATGTTACTGGGCCCTTTCCAGATTCTTGGACAGTAATACCATGGAAATGAATATCGCTTCCACAAGACTCTTAGGCAAGCAAAGCTTTGTATTAAAAAGAGATAGCTTGTGCACAAGGGAGAAGGCAGAAAAAATAGTGCCAGCTCCCCAGTAGAAGGGGCGAGTTGCTTTTACAACAAAAGGGAGCGTTTGCCTCATGATCACTGATCATTTCCAGAAATTGTCAGACTTCTTTGATCAAGAGCAGGTGGCTCCATGGTGGCTGTCAGGAAGTGCTTCTGTGAGAGGAAAAGAATGCATGAGAATTTTCCGCAAGAAAGCACAGGAACAGATGAGGTTAAAATTTAGAGTTGAACTTCTTGTCTTGTGGCAACTAGGCATACTCATTAGTGTAACAGAGATAAAGTTAATTTTTTTTATTCCTGCAAGCCTGGTTTTTGTCTCTGGGACTCAGGCCCCCAAGGGCCTTTGTTTTTTTTTTTGTTTTTTTTTTTTAGCTTTCAAGGCCTGTTTTGCCCAAGGTTGTTCCCTGGTCCTTTTCCAAAATGGCTGTGCTCTTGTCTTCCTGTCTCAAGAAGAATGGACTATAGGAGACCAAGAGAAATAATAATTCAAGTAGGAAACTGTGATAGTAGCTTAAGTAAGAGGGAATGTTTGGCTTGGATTAGTGTAGCTCAGTAATAGATTTGAAAATAACTTTAATTTGAGAGTAAAGTTTGAAAGTCACTTTAATTTCCTATGTCTTTTATTGTTGGTACCACCATCCCCAGTGGCAATCAGATGTTTGACTTGAGGCCTGTGAGTTCCCTTGCCTTTTCCCCCTTTTGTGTATGGACAGGAAACCTTGGTAATTTGACTTCGTGACTGGGTGCTATCAGGGATCATTGGTATGTATCCACAGTAGTATCTCAGTGTTGAAAAGTCCCTGCACAGTTATCTAGTCAAACCTTCCAGCAGATACCATCCTTTATGAATCCCTGAATTCCTAGCTTAAAACAAAAGAAGGTGTATATCTAGAAAAACATAGTTTTCAAGATGAATCAAGCTGGTGAGAAAAGCAGCATCCAGGGGGAAAAAGACACCTAACAAGTCAAGTTCCAAGAAAGCAGTTGAGTCAGAAATTTTTCTGCATTGACCTTTATGAGGCTTAAGTGAAAAATGCTTATTGAGTGTTACTGTGTGACTTGATATCCCATTCTTGAAGAGTGGATTGGAATCCATCTCCCAGAACCAGGGAGATCAGGACTTTTCTAAGTTACTAGTCTTCCTCCAGATCCCTAGCTATAAACAGACAGCTAGAGTCATCGAAGGACTTGGAAAAATTGTTTAAAGATAAAACATTTTATTTCTAAGCAACTTTAAGAAATCATCAGGACCAGTTTACTTATGTTAGGTAGGTAGATAGGCACAGAGGCAGCCTGGTGATGTGAAAAGAATAAGGACTTTGGAGTCCAACAGACCCAAGTGGAATCCTGAGTCCATCACTTATCAGCTATGTATCCTTAGGCAAATTATTTAATGTTTCTAAGCCTCAGTTTCTTTGTGAAACTGGAGTTGTGAATGTCACATTGTTCACGAGTGTCACATTAAAATACTTAACATATGCAAAGCACTTATTATATGATAAATGCTCAATAAACAGTGGCTATAACGTTCACAGAATAGATTTTGAAATAACACCTTTATTGAGATATATTTCAGATAACTACAACTCACCTACCTGAAGTATACAATTCAATGGTTTCTAATATCGCAGAATAGAATAGATGTTAAAACAGACAATAGTAGCAATTAGAGCATGAAAAACTGAACTAGATGAGTATTTTTGAATGAATGTGTGATTGACACTTCACTGGGGACACAAAGCAGGCACTCAAGTACTAGTGGATAAAATTAGGTTGACCTGAAAATCTCTGTGACCATGCAAGTGTTTATCTGAATTTTTTTTAACCAAAAGTGTCACCTGCATCTGTCCATTCAAAAGTAATATATTCAAAAAGAATATGGGGAAGTAAATGACACAGAATTGGTAGGTGCTTTTATGGCATTGCTTCTCTGAATCTACACGCATATGTATCTGAAAACTTGTGGCCTCCTTTACACACATACATCATATACAAAAGTCTGGCTTCTTCTGTTGTATATTTTCCTTTTATTCTTACGATGACTTTGATACTTACACAACCTTAAGAAAAATGAATCTGGATGATCTTTTTCCCTGAATCTTTATGCAAACTACCATTTTTGGATAAAATAAAAGCAGCATGGGGAAGAACAAAGGTGAAGGGAGAGAAAGAGTGAAATATAGTACTAACATATGTGACCAACTGACACATGCTAAGAAAAATGTGGCCCAGTGGTTTTCTAAGAGATACTAGACTATGTGAAGAGATGAGCATATATGAGAATTTCCCAAGCCCAACTTCTTAATCTCACAGCAGATTATTTTAGCTCATTATATGAGACTTTTTACTTTGTGAGATGATTTTATAGGTGAACTACATGTGTATGTGTATGTGAGTGTTAGGAAAAACCATCCTGCCTGATGTTCTTGCAAAGTCAATTTCCAGACTACATATCGGCTATTTTGTCACCATCTAGACTGCACTTTGTTTGATACTAAAGGTCTTGGAAAGGCAAGTGAATATATTTCAAGTTGATAATGTTGCCTTCCCACAATTTTCTTATTAGTTCCAGTGCCAATTGTGAATCATCTCATCAAGCCTTTGGACTTTAACAGCCCAATTTTAGTACTTGTTCACACTTCAGTACTCAAGTGTCACCAGTTACATTATTACATTGCGTGTTTATTAAACTATATTTTACATCACACTGAGTAATTCTCTTACGGAAACGTCCTCTGAATATTTTTAAATCTTTGATTTGAGCTTCAGAATTTTGGTCAGTAGATGAGCAATAATCTCTCTTTTCTGTTTATGAGAAATTTAAATATCAGAAATTGCAGGATGCATCAGCGAGCAACAGCCCCTATTCAGTAGTGACCGTTTTATCCATTATCTCCACAGGTGTTTTATTTCATTTTACATATTATTTCATTATAAACACATCATGTATGTTTCATTATACAGCACACTTACCATACCTTATTTCTGAAGGAAAGTTGTCAGCTGTATTATTCGTTCAGATAAACACTGGAAAATACTGTTAGATAGCCAGGTATTTTGCCTACCTGGCATCTAACATCTAGTTAAGTGGAAATATCAGGATACAGAAAAACCTCAGTTAGACTACATAAAAAGGGTGCTTCTGGTTAATTGAATATTCTAGTGATCTGGGGGTTAGAAATAAGAACAAAAATGTGTTTGTTTTACTCTTTTCTTAGTGGATATTTTTCTGAAGTATCAAAGTCTATTTTATTCCGTTAGTAAGTAAAGTCTAGTAACCACTAAATCTTTGTTTGTTGACTGAGGATATTGCAGGACAAGAGGATCATTTTCTAGAAATTTTTGCTTAAACAAGGCATACAACATGAGCTTTAATTTTACAATGCACCTCTTTCTCCTAAAAGAAGAGACATTTACATAAGGGCTTCAGTTAGTAGAGTTCTGATTAATTGAAATATTACTGTAATTAAATATATTGTTCAACTATATGGGTTAAGAGTATAGATTCTTAACTAAGCTCAATTCCTTGATCTGCTTCAACCTAGTAATGTGATGTTGTGTATCTGTCTTAACCCCTGTGACCCTCGTTTTCTGTTTTCTCTTCGGTCAAATGAGAATGGTAACAGTACCTAGTGCAGAAAGTTGTTGTGGGAATCAAATGGATCACTACATATATGGTGCTTAGGCTAGTATGGGTAGATAGTAAGTGGTCAGATAATTTTAGTTGTAATTATTGTTCCAGCTGTTTGCCATGGTATGGGCTTAAACATAGTTATAGGGTTGGGAGAGTGGCTGAAGGATCCTTTCATCTACTCTTTTTTTTGCTTATTTTTAAAAAGGTCTCTTAAGACTTTTCATACTATTCCATATGGTATCTCCTGAACTTGCTAGTGAACAGAAAAATCTTCCTTCCTTCCTCCCTTCCTCCCTTCCTCCCTTCCTTCCTTCCTTCCTTCCTTCCTTCCTTCCTTCCTTCCTTCCTTCCTTCCGTCCTCCAGATGAAATGAAAGATAAACTCTTAAGGACTAGAACACGTGTATGTGTCAGGAAACTCAACGTTAGGCTCAGGAAAAGTCATTTCTTTGCAGTAGAAATAGTACAGCAAATACATTTCTATTCAAGCATAATAATGTTCAGGTCTGGGCTGTACTAATAGTAGAAAGAGAGGTGTTTGGGGTGAAGGGTTATAGGGCAAGAAACAGGACTTTGAGCCGGAGACATGTGCAGAGATTAAAGCCAGCTTTGAGCATAGGTAGAATGAACATATGTCTAAATAGAGTAAGTCTAAAGTAGAAATAAAAATGTTCTCATCTATATCCCCACCCCTCTAACTTCATATATTACAAAAAATCTGCCATAATGTTTTATTTTCCCACTCTATAATTCTGAACAAGAATTTCATTCTCTGGGAAAAGTTATTTAAATATCAGGCACTTGTTTACTAATCTATGTCACTCACAGAGTCCAGAAGAGATGAAGCACTGGATGGGAAAATTTCCCTGGGGGTGGGGGGGGGGGCAAAATGAGCACTTGTTGACTGTTTACTATGGCTCAGGACTTTGTGGGTCTCAACTCATGAACTTCACGTACAACCCTAGAAATAGGTATTATTATCTCTATAATGAAGACACTGAGACTCAGAGAAATCAAGCAAATTGCCATTAAGTATCAGAGAAGAGATTTGAACCTAAGATAATCTGAGATTTTTCCATGTCTGAATTTGGGAGGAAGTGTCTAAGAGCATTGCCGGTGGGGAAATGAAGCAAATAATGGAGTGGAGATAAACCCAAGGAGGAAAATATGTCTTCCAGTTTTACATCCATAGCTCCAATACCATTAGAATGAGTTTATGGTTGTCATTCAATTCATTCAATGTGACATATGTAAGAAAGAGGAGACACAGTATCAGAGAGTCTAGTCTGTTCAAATAACATTCATTGAATTTGTACTGTGTACCAGTCAATGTGCTTGAGGCTAAGAATAAAAAGATAAAACACAACCAGTTCCTACCTTCAAGGGGGTTACTTTCTGATATGACAGAATATTGCTTTGTAAAAACGTGGTTCTCAAATTGGATGCATGCAGCAACGTTGCAAAGGGAACATAAAATCAAAGGAGAAGCATAGGAAATTATTTTGAACATCAATTTTACCCAGTGGCAAATAATTTAAAATACGTTAATTCTTATAATGAAATGACATAAATGGAATAGTATGCACCATTTACATGAAGTGTTTAAAGCTTTATTGAAGTAAACTGCACATATTAAAAGTCCACAATTCTGTAAGTTTTCACATATGTATACAACTGTGAAACTATTACCACAGTCAAGATGATGATTATACCCATCACTCCAAAAGTTTTATTGTGCCTCTTCTATCCTTCACTACCCTCCTCAAGCAAAAATTGAACTTCTTTCTATTACTATAGATAAATTTGCATTTTCTAGAATTCTACATAAGTGAGTATGCACTCTTTTTGCCTGACTTTTTTCACTCAGCAAATTTATTTTGAGATTCATCAGTGTTGTTATGTGTATCAATAGTTCACTTCTTTTTATTAATGAGTAGTATTCCACTCTATGGATATACCAAAAATTCATCTAGTCACCTGTTGATGGACATTTGGGTTGTTTCCAGTCTATGGCTATTACACACAAAGCTACCATGAACATTCATGTACAAATGTTTGCATGGATACACACTCTAGTTTCTCTTGGGTAGTACCTAGGAGTAAAATGATTAAATCATATTATAGGAGTATGTTTAACTTTTTAGAAAACTGCCAAAGTGGTTGTACCATTTTACAAAGTTATCAGCCGTATATGAGAATTCTAGCTCCTTCACGTAACTATCAACACTTGGTATGGGTATACTTTAAAGATTTTTGCTATTCTAATAAGTGTGTATTAGAATCTCACTGTAGAGGGGCGGAGCCAAGATGGCGGTGTGGAAAGATGCCGAGTTAGCGTCTCCCCACAACTAGGGCGCCTGCCGGCTGCTGGTGGGGAACCCTGACACCCAAGGAGATGGGAGGAACCCCCAAGAGAACTGGGAGGACGTAGGGGGACTGAGGGGGGAGGAGGAGTGGAGGCCAAACAGGATCGGCGCCCCTGAGGTAAGGGAGATCAGGAGAGGCAGGCGGGAGGGGCCCTCCAGGAGGAGCGGGAGAGGAGCGGAGGGCGTTTGCCCTGCCCACTTGGGCCCTGGGAGCTTGCTGAGCTCCCAGGCTGGTCCCCTGCCCTCCAAGGCCCCCCTCTCCCCCTGGCCACATTGGTCCTGGGGGCATAGGAGAGAGGCTGGGGAGATCAGGAGAGGCGGGTGGGAGGAGCCATCCTGGATGAGCTGGAGAGGAGCGGAGGGTGTTTGCCCCACCACTTGAGCCCAGGAAACCTGCTGGGCTCCCAGATGAGGTCCCCCACCCTCTGAGACTAGGGGTGGGGGGCATGCCTGGGCCCCTTCTGTTCTGTTGAGCCTAAGCCCCACCCCCCCAACAGCCGCCAGGGCCTTTTCCAGCCCTGTGGGTCCTAAGCATAGGCCTCATCCACCACCAAACCTTGCCCCTGCTTAGGCCCTGCCTTCCACAGCCAAAGCCTTCCCCCGCCCTTTTTTTTTCTTTTTCTTTTTTTTCTTTTCCCTGCTCCTCTTTTTTTTTTTTTTTTTTACTATTGTGGAAGGGTTGTACCTTATGGTTGTTGATTCATCTATATTTTTATCTTTATATTCTTTCTAAAATCTGTTAGTTTCCTGGGCTAATTTTATTTTTTACTTTGTTATTGTTCTCTCTCTCTCTTTTTTTTTTTTTTTTGCCACCCCACGCAGCTTGAGGGATCTTGGTTCATGAACTGGGGGTCAGGCCAAAGCTCGTGCAGTGGGAGCTCTGATTCTGAACCCACAGCAAGCATCATAGTCAATGGTGAAAAACTGAAAGAATTTCCACTAAGATCAGGAACAAGACAAGGAGGTCCACTCTTGCCTCTCTTATTCAACATAGTTTTGGAAGTCCTAGCCATGGCAATCAGAGAACAAAAAGAAAGAAAAGGAATCCAAATTGGAAAAGAAGAAGTAAAATAGTCACTGTTTGCAGATGACATGATGCTATACATAGAAAATCCTGAAGATGCCACCAGAAAACTACTAGAGCTAATCAATGAATTTGGTAAGGTTGCAGGATACAAAATGAATGCACAGAAATTTCCGGCATTCCTACACACCAACAACGAAAAATACAAAAGAGAATTTAAGGAAACAATCCCATTTACCATCGCAACAAAAAGGATAAAATACCTAGGAATAAACCTGCCTAAGGAGGTGAAAGACTTGTACTCAGAAAACTATAAAACACTGATGAAAGAAATGAAAGATGACATAAAGAGCTGGAGAAATATACCATGTTCTTGGATTGGAAGAATCATTATTGTGAAAATGACTATACTACCCAAAGCAATCTACAGATTCAATACAATCCCTATCAAACTACCAATGGCATTCTTCACAGAATTAGAACAAAAAATTTTACAATTTGTATGGAAACACAAAAGACCCCGAATAGCCAAAGCAATCTTGAGAAAGAAAAACAGAGTTGGAGGAATCAGGCTCCCTGACTTCAAACTATACCACAAAGCTACAGTAATCAAGACAGTATGGTACTGGCACAAAAACAGAAATATAGATCAATGGTACAGGATTGAATGCTGAGAGATAAAGCCACACACATACAGTCACCTAATTTATGACAAAGGAGGCAAGAACATACAATGGAGAAAAGACAGCCTCGTCAATAAGTGGTGCTGGGAAAACTGGACGGCTACCTGTAAAAGAATGAAATTAGAGCACTACCTAACAAACACCATACACAAAAATAAACTCCAAATGGATTAAGGACCTAAATGTAAGACCAAACACTATAAAACTCTTAGAGGAAAACATAGGAAAAACACTCTTAGACATAAACCACAGCAAGATCTTTTACGACCCACCTTCTAGAGTAACGGAAATAAAAAATATAAACAAATGGGACTTAATTAAACTTAAAAGCTTTTGCACAGCAAAGGAAACCATAAATAAGAGAAAAAGACAACCCTCAGAATGGGAGGAAATATTTGCAAATGAAACAACAGACCCTGAGAAAACCATAATTCAAAAATAGACATGTACCACAATGTGTGTTGCAGCACTATTTACAATAGCCAGGATATGGAACCAACGTAAATGTCCATTGACAGATGAATGGATAAAGAAGATGTGGCACATATATACAATGGAATATTACTCAGCCATCAAAAGAAACGAAATTGAGTTATTTGCAGTGAGGTGGATGGACCAAGAGTCTGTCATACAGTGTGAAGTAAGTCAGAAAGAGAAAAACAAATACCGTATGCTAATGCATATATATTTGGAATCTAAAAAAAAAAAAATGGTACTGAACCTAGTTGCAGGGAAGGAATAAAGATGTAGACGTAGAGAATGGACTTGAGGACACGGGGTGGGAGCAGGAAGCTGTGGCGAAGTAGAGTAGCTTGACATATATACACTACTGTCATTTGTATGTGATGATGTCAGCCTGTGTGAGTCTTTACAGTTCAGCTTTCGTGTCTTTGCTAAATGATCTTGAAACGTGAGTGATGTTACATTATGTGTCTTAAAACACTGACATTTTATTCATTAAATCTTTAAATGGTTTTATATGACTGTATTTGCAACCTGGGTCTGAAAATTTGGAAATTTTATAATTTGAAGTAAGAGCAATAATGTAATGACCAAACAATCTGGCCGACCCTGAAACAACTTTCAGATCAGATTGAAACCATGTTCAAATTGAAGTATCTAAAAATCTAGAGATTAGTTAATGTTCACAGTTCTTTCATATATATTTCTTTGATGCATCACTGATGGATCCAGTTTCTCTTACACAAGTAACCTGTTAGAGTAGAAGAAGATGAAGGGAAAAACCTTGACACCTGCATTTATTTCTAGGTCACTGAATAAGAAAAATTCCATTTAATTCCATTTTGCAGATTTAATTTTCACTTTAAGATGCAAGGTTTGATCTTAAATCACCTTCCCACTTCAATTCATGCGCCTCTGTGCCTCTGTGGTCTCTTTTTTTATTTTGGAATTTCTACCTCAAACCCTTTGTTCCAGTCTGACTGCTTTTCTGTCAGTTCCTTGGACATATTATGCTCACTTGTGCCTCAGGGTCTTCAGCTCCTCAGGGAGGCCTTCCCTGGCCTCAATACTGAGTTAGAACCACCGTAGCACCTGTACTTCCTATTTGCAATATTCTCCACACCTGTTTTATTTATTTAGCGTCTGTCTTCTCCACTGAAGTCTGTGAGGGCAGAACTTATACTTAACTTGTTCACTACTGTATCCTCAGTACTTAGCCTACAGTTACTAAGTTTCTGGTAGGGTTTCCAGGAAGCCCTTCTAGGTTAACCCCTTCAGACACTTAGCATTTGTATTGGTGCTTTCCCTAGGAGTTATATATGGTACACATTTTATGAATTTCCATTTGCTTATAATTGGCCCTGTAGACATCACATTTTTGCCCTCAGAATTAGTTTATCTTCCCAACTAGATTGGGGGATCATTGATAGGTAGAATAAAGTCTACTTCCACGTCACCCATCTTGGCTAGAACTGTACTCTGACTCTGTTGAAAATAAGTACTGTTGTATAAAGATACCCATACGCATGGATACAGTAATCCCCTCTTATCCATCCTCAGCAGATGCTTGAAACCTTGAATAGTATCGAACCCTATATATACTGTTATTTTCTATGATACATACTTATGATAAAATTTAATTTATAAACTAAACACAGTAAGAAATGAACAATAATAATAGAATAGGTCAGTTATAATAACATACTGTAATAAAAGTTATGTGAATGTGGTCTCTCTCTCTCAAAATATCTTATTGTATACACTTAACGTCTTTTCCATGTTAACAAATCACGCATGGTGGCCATTACTTTGGCAGTTTGTAGTGTGGCAGCAAAAGTAGCATGAATTTATTTTCCTTCTTCACAATTTCATGGATAGAAGATTTGTTCTTACTGTAGATCTTAGCAACCTCAGAATACAATTTTTTTTTCTTTCCTTATTAAGTCAAGAACTTTCACCATTTCACTTAAAGGAAGCACTTTATGGCTTTTCTTTGAAATATCCGAATTGCCAGCATCACTCCTCTTGAGCTTTGAGGCCATTATTAAGTAAAATACGGATTACTTGAGCACAGGCACTGTGATACCATGACAGTTGATCTCATAACGGAGATGGCTACTACTAAATGACTAGCGGGCAGGATACACTGGACAAAGGGATAATTCATGTCCAGGCAAGATGGAGCAGGAAAGCATGAGATTTCATCACGCTACACAGAACGGCATACAATTTAAAACTTATGAATTGTTTATTTGTAGAATTTTCCATTTAATATTTTTGGACCATGGTTGCCTGCAGGTAACTGAAACCACAGAAAGTGAAACCGTGGATTAGGGGGTATTATTATACTTCCAGATATGGAGACAGTCATCTGATTTTCTTGTCCGAGCTGAGCTGAGTCTTATTCTGGATTGAAGTAGCCTTGATTATTTTTCCTGCACCAAGTACATCAAGCATTCAAATTACAAGGCAGAGTAAATATGTTTAATTTTAAGAAACTAACCGGAATTTTATTTATAACATATATATGTAGGCACATGTTAATAACTTCTTTCAAAATTATTCCTGCGTATAAACACTTGAAATGATGAGAGGTAAATTGGTTTTACATCTGTTGCTTCACAACCATATAGAACATTGTAATCATTGGATTTATTTGCTTCTGAACTATCAGAAATCAGACTTATGCAAACTCCGTAGGGTGATGTTTAAAAATGCATTTAGCATCTTATTAAGATTCAGGCATCTGTTAACCTTACTTTGCTACAGATACACTAAAACATACACACACACACACATATATACAGACAAAGGCACATACTAATATATTAATCTTGTCTGTTCTGGCCCTGTTGGAATAACAATTCCTAAAAAATAGAGTATAGAGTTAATAGACAAATGTTTAGTTTATGGTAATCTAATTTCAGGTAAATGTTAAGCGTAAAACACAAACCCTTTCTCACCAACACCTTATTAGGACTCAGCCTAGAACTACAGTGCCAAACCTGGCAATTTTTACATAGTGGGTAACTGGTAGTGTTTCCTTTAATTCATGAAATTACTAGTGCTGTACTGGCCATGAAAAATTGTCTACTATTTCAGCATAGTAATCTGGGTGTGGAATGTTGATGATAATTTGTGTAGAAATAAATTGGATTAACTGTACAGAGATATTATACACTTGTTTTAGATAAGATTTTTCTCTGCCACAATTTTTCTCCCTTCTGGTTATTTGGTTACTTCTGGAAATTACTTTAAATATGAAAATCAGATATAGTTTTGTTTTTTCTAACATCTTTATTGGAGTATAATTGCTTTACAATGGTGTGTTAGTTTCTGCTTTATAACAAAGTGAATCAGCTATACATAAACATATATCCCCATATCTCCTCCCTCTTGCGTCTCTCTCCCACCCTCCCTATCCCACCCCTCTAGGTGGTCACAAAGCACCTAGCTGATCTCCCTGTGCTATGTGGCTGCTTCCCACTAGCTATCTATTTTACATTTGGTAGCGTATATAAGTCCATGCCACTCTCTCACTTCGTCTCAGCTTACCCTTCCCCATCCCCGTGTCCTCAACTCCATTCTCTACATCTCCCATCTTTATTCCTGTCCTGGCCCTAGGTCCTTCAGAAACTTTTTTTTTTTTAGACTCCATATATATGTCTTAGCATATGGTATTTATTTTTCTCTTTCTGACTTACTTCACTCTGTATGACAGTCTCTAGGTCCATCCACGTTACTACAAATAACTCAATTTCGTTTCATTTTATAGCTGAGTAATATTCCACTGTATATATGTGCCACATCTTCTTTATCCATTCAACTGTCAATGGACACTTAGATTGCTTCCATGTCCTGGCTATTGTAAATAGAGCTGCAGTGAACATTGTGGTACATGACTCCTTTTGAATTATGGTTTTCTCAGGGTATATGCTCAGTAGTGGGATTGCTGGGTCGTATGGTAGTTCTATTTTTAGTTTTTGAAGGAACCTCCATACTGTTCTCCATAGTGGCTGTATCAATTTATATTCCCACCAACAGTGCAAGAGGGTTCCCTTTCATCTAAACCCTCTCCAGAATTTATTGTTTCTAGATTTTTTTTGATGATGTCCGTTCTGACATGTGTGAGGTGATACCTCATTGTAGTTTTGAGTTGCATTTCTCTAATGATTACTGATGTTGAGCATTCATTCATGTGTTTGTTGGCAATCTGTATAACTTACTTGGAGAAATGTCTGTTTAGGTCTTCTGCCCATTTTTGGATTAGGTTGTTTGTGTTTTTGATATTGAGCTGCATGAGCTGCTTGTAAATTTTGGAGATAAATTCTTTGCCAGTGCTTCATTTGCAGATATTTTCTCCCATTCTGAGGGTTGTGTTTTGGTCTTGTTTATGGTTTCCTTTGCTGTGCAAAAGCTTTGAAGTTTCATTAGGTCCCATTTGTTTATTTTTATTTCCATTTCTCTAGGAAGTGGGTCAAAAAGGATCTTGCTGTGATTTATGTTATAGAGTGTTCTGCCTATGTTTTACTCTAAGAGTTTTATACTGTCTGGTCTTACATTTAGGTCTTTAGAGTTTATTTTTGTGTATGGTGTTAGGGAGTGTTCTAATTCCATTCTTTTACATGTAGCTGTCCAGTTTTCCTAGCACCATTATTGAAGAGGCTGTCTTTTCTCCATTGTATATTCTTCCCTCCTTTATCAAAAATAAGGTGACCATATGTGCGTGGGTTTATCTCTGGGCTTTCTTTCCTGTTCCATTGATCTATATTTCTGTTTCTGTGCCAGTACCATACTGTCTTCATTACTGCAGCATTGTAGTGTAGTCTAAAGTCCAGAAGCCTGATTCCTCCAGCTCCGTTTTTCTTTCTAAGCATTGCTTTGGCTGTTCGGGGTCTTTTGTGTTTGCATACAGATTGTGCAATTTTTTGTTCTAGTTCTGTGAAAAGTGCCATTGGTTCTTTAAAAAGGATTGCGCTGAATCTGTAGATTGCTTTGGCTAGTATAGTCATTTTCACAATGTTGATTCTTCCAGTCCAAGAACATGGTATATCTCTCCATCTGTTTGTATCATCTTTAATTTCTTTCATCAGTGTCTTATAGTTTTCTGCATACAGGTCTTTTGTCTACTTAGGTAGGTTTATTCCTAGGTGTTTTATTCTTTTGGTTTCAGTGGTAAGTGGGAGTGTTTCCTTAATTTCTCTTTCATATTTTTCATCATTAGTGTATAGGAATGCAAGAGATTTCTGTGCATTAATTTTTTATCCTGCTACTTTACCAAATTCATTGATTAGCTCTAGTAGTTTTCTGATGGCATTTTTAGGATTCTCTATGTATAGTATCATGTCATCTGCAAACAGTGACAGCTTTACTTCTTTTTCGATTTGGATTCTTTTATTTCTTTTTCTTCTCTGATTGCTGTGGCTAACGTTTCCAAAACTGTGTTGAATAAGAGTGGTGAGGGTGGACAGCCTTCTCTTGTTCCTGATCTTAGACGAAATGGTTTCAGTTTTTCACCACTGAGCACAATATTGGCCGTGGGTTTGTCACATATGGCCTTCAATATGTTGAGGTAAGTTCCCTCTTTGCCTACTTTCTGGAGGGTTTTTATCATAAATGGGTGTTGAATTTCGTCAAAAGCTTTTTCTGCATCTACTGAGATGATCATATGGTTTTTATTCTTCAGTTCTTTTATATGTGTATCACATTGATTGATTTGCATATATTGAAGAATCCTTGCATTCCTGGGATAAACCCCACTTGATCATGATGTATGATCCTTTTAATGTGCTGCTGGATTCTGTTTGCTAGTATTTTGTTGAGGATTTTTGCATCTGTGTTCATCAGTGATATTGGCCTGTAGTTGTCTTTCTTTGTGACATCTTTGTCTGGTTTTGGTATTAGGGTGATGGTGGCGTTGTAGAATAAGTTTTTGAGTGTTCCTCCTTCTGCTATATTTGGAAGAGTTTGAGAAGGATAGGTGTTAGCTCTTCTGTAAATACTTGATAGAATTCGCCTGTGAAGCCATCTGGTTCTGGGCTTTCGTTTGTCGGAAGGTTTTTAATCGCAGTCTCAATTTCACTGCTTGGGATTGGCCTGTTTATATTTTCCATTTCTTCCTGGTTCAGTCTCGGAAGGTTGTGCTTTTCTAAGAATTTGTCCATTTCTTCCAGGTTGTCCATTTTATTGGCATATAGTTGCTTGTAGTAATCTCTCATGATCCTTTGTATTTCTGCAGTGTCAGTTGTTACTTCTTTTTCATTGCTAATTCTGTTGATTTGAGTCTTCTCCCTTTTTTTCCTGAAGAGTCTGGCTAATGGTTTATCAATTTTGTTTATCTTCTCAGAGAACCAGCTTTTAGTTTTATTGATCTTTGCTATCGTTTCCTTCACTTCATTTGTCTCTGATCTGATCTTTATGATTTCTTTCCTTCTGCTAACTTTGGGGTTTTTTGTTTTCTTTCTCTAATTGCTTTAGGTGTAAGGTTAGGTGGTTTATTTGAGATGTTTCTTGTTTCTTGAGGTAGGATTGTATTGCTCTAAACTTCCCTCTTAGAACTGCTTTTCCTGCATCCCATAGGTTTTGGGTCGTCGTGTTTTCATTTTCTTTTTTTTCTATGTATTTTTAAAATGTCCTCTTTGATTTCTTCAGTGATCTCTTGGTTATTAAGTAGTGTATTGTTTAGCCTCCATGTGTTTGTATTTTTTGCAGATCTTTTCCTGTAATTGATATCTAGTCTCATAGTGTTGTGGTCAGAAAATATACTTGATACAATTTCAGTTTTCTTAAATTTACCAGGGGTTGTTTTGTGACCCAAGATATCATCTATCCTGGAGAATGTTCCATGAGCACTTGAGAAGAAAGTGTATTCTGTTGTTTCTGGATGGAATGTCCTATAAATACCAATTAAGCCCATCTTCTTTAATGTATTTTTTAAAGCTTGTGTTTCCTTATTTATTTTCATTTTGGATGATCTGTCCATTGGTGAGAGTGGGGTGTCAAAGTCTCCTACTATGATGATGGTGTTACTGTCGTTTTCCCCTATTATGGCTGTTAGCATTTGCCTCATGTATTGAGGTGCTGCTGTGTTGGGTGCATAAATATTTATAACTGTTGTATCTTCTTCATGCATTGATCCCTTGTTCATTATGTAGTGTCCTTCTTTGTGTCTTGTAATAGTCTTTTTTTTTTTAGTCTATTTTGTCTGATATGAGAATTGTTACTCCAGCTTTCTTCTGATTTCCATTTGCATGAAAATCGTTTTCCATCCCCTCACTTTCAGTCCGTATGTGTCCCTAGGTCTGAAGTGGGTCTCTTGTAGACAGCATATATGTGGGTCTTATTTTTGTATCCATTAAACCAGTCTATGTCTTTTGGTGGGAGCATTTAATCCATTTACATTTAAGGTAGTTATCGATTGTATGTTCTTATTACCATTTTTTAATTGTTTTGAGTTTGTTAATTTAGATCTTTTCCTTCTCTTGTGTTTCCTGCCTAAAGAAGTTCGTTTAGCATTTGTTGCAGAGCTGGTTTGGTGGTGCTGAATTCTCTTTGCCTTTTCTTGTCTCTAAGGGTTTTGATTTATCTGTCAAATCTGAATGAGATCCTTGCTGTGTAGAGTAATCCTGGTTGTAGGTTCTTCCCTTTCATCACTTTAAATATGTCTTGCCACTCACTTCTGGCTTGCAGAGCTTCCGCTGAGAGATCAGCTGTTAAGCTTATGGAGATTCCCTTGTATGTTATTTGTTGTTTTTCCCTTGCTGCTTTTAATATTTTTTTGTATTTAATTTTTGATAATTTGATTAATATGTGTCTTGGCATGTTTCTCCTTGGATTTATTCTGTATGGCACTCTCTGTGCTTCCTGTACTTGATTGACTCTTTCCTGTCACATATTAGGGAAGTTTTCAAATATAATCTCTTCAAATGTTTTCTCAGTCCCTTTCATTTTTTCTTCTTCTGGGACCCCTGTAATTCAAATGTTGGTGCGTTTATTGTTGTCCCAGATGTCTGAGACTGTCCTCAATTCTTTTCATTCTTTTTTCTTTATTCTGCTTTGTGGTAGTTATCTCCACTATTTTGTCTTCCAGGTGACTTATCTGTTCTTCTACCTCAGTTATTCTGCTATTGATTCCTTCTACAGAATTTTTAGTTTCATTTATTGTGTTGTTCGTCATTGTTTGTTTGCTCTTTAGTTCTTCCTGGTCCTTGTTAAACATTTCTTCTGTTTTCTCCATTTTACTTGCACGATTTTGAATCATTTTTACTATCATTACTCTGAATTCTTTTTCAGGTAGACTGCCTATTTCTTCCTCTTTTGTTTGGTTTTGTCGGTTTTTACCTTGCTCCTTCATCTGCTGTTTGTTTTTCTGTCTTCTCATTTTGCTTAACTTAGTGTGTTTGGGGTCGCCTATTTGCAGGCTCCTGGTTCATAGTTCCCATTGTTTTTGGTGTGTGCCCCCAGTGGGTAAAGTTGTTTCAGTGGGTTGTGTAGGCTTCCTGGTGGAGGGAACTAGTGCCTGTGTTCTGGTGGATGAGGCTGGATCTTGTCTTTCTCGTGCGCAGGACTGCTTCCGGTGGTGTGTTTTGGGGTATTTGTGACTCTGTTATGATTTTAGGCAGCCTCTCTGCTAATGGGTGGGGTTGTGTTCCTGTCTTGCTAGTTGTTTGTCATAGGGTGTCCAGCACTGTGGCTTGCTGTTTATTGAGTGGAGCTGCATCTTAGCATTGAGATGGAGATCTCTGGGAGAGCTTTTGCCATTTGATATTACGTTAAGTCAGGAGGCCTCTGGTGGACCTATGTCCTGAAATTGGCTCTCCCACCTCAGAGGCACAGGCCTGACACCCCACTGGAGCACCAAGACCATGTCAACCACGTGGCTCAGAAGAAAAGGGAGAAAAAAATAAAAAAGGAAGAAAATAAAAAGATGTAAAGTTATTAAAATAAACATTAAAAATTGTTAAAAATTGAAAATTAAAAAGTAATATAAAAAAGAAAAAGAAAGGAAAAAGAGAGCAACCAACCCAAAGAACAAATCCACCAATGATAACAAGCGCTAAACACTATACTAAAAAAAAAAAAGAACAGACAGAACCCTAGGGCAAATGGTAAAAGCAAAGCTATACAGACAAAATCACACAAAGAAGCATACACATACACACTCACAAAAAGAGAAAAAGGAAAGAAAATATAGATCTATAAATTTAAAAAAAGGAAGAGAGCAACCGAATCAATAAACAAATCTACCAATGATAATAAACTCAAAATAGTAAACTAAGATAAACATAAAACCAGAAACCAGTCAGTCGCATAGAGCAAACCCCAAGTCTACAGTTGCTCCCAAAGTCCACCGCCTCAATTTTGGGATGATTCATTGCCTATTCAGGTGCTCCACAGATGCAGGGTACATCACGTTGATTGTGGAGATTTAATCTGCTGCTCCTGAGACTGCTGGGAGAGATTTCCCTTTCTCTTCTTTGTTCGCACAGCTCCCGGGGTTCAGCTTTGGATTTGGACCCGCCTCTGCGTGTAGGTTGTCTACACGCCCCAGCCTGAGGGCATGTCCGTCCCCCCGCCCCCCCACCACCACCGCCCAGACAGGATGAGGTTAAAGGAACAGCTGATTAGTGGGCTCTGGCTCACTCAGGCTGGGGGCAGGGAAGGTACGGAATGCACTGCAAGCCTGCAGCAGCAGAGGCCAGCGTGATGTTGCCGCAGCGTGAGGCGCACCGTGTGTTCTCCCAGGGAAATTGTCCCTGCATCTCGGGACCCTGGCGGTGGCGGGCTCTCAGGAGGGGAGGTGTGGATAATGACCTGTGCTTGCACACAGGCTTTTTGGTGGCTGCAGTAGCAGCCTTAGCATCTCATGCCCATCTCTGGTGTCTGCGCTGATAGCCATGGCTTGCGCCCGTCTCTGGAGCTGGTTTAGGCAGTGCTCTGAATCCCCTCTCCTCGCTCACCCTGAAACAATTGTCTCTCGCCTCTTAGGTAGCTCCATACTTTTTCCTGGACTCCCTTCCAGGTAACTGTGGCGCACTAGCCCCCTTCATGCTGTGTTGACGCAGCCAACCCCAGTCCTCTCCCTGGGATCTGACCCCCAAAGCCGCATCCTCAGCTCCCAGCCCCCGCCTGTCCCAGCGGGTGAACAGACAAGTCTCAGGCTGGTGAGTGCTGGTCAGCAGTGATCCTCTATGTGGGAATTTCTCCGCTTTGCCCTCTGCACCCCTGTTGCTGAGCTCTTCTTCGTGGCTCCAAAGCTTCCCCATTGCCACCCCCCATCTCTGCCAGTGCAGGGGCTTCCTAGTGTGTGGAAACATTTCCTCCTTCACAGCTCCCTCCACGAGGGGCAGGTCCCGTCCCTATTCTTTTGTCTCTGTTGTTTCTTTTTTCTTTTGCCCTACCCAGGTACGTGGGGAGTTTCTTGCCTTTCGGGAAGTTTGAGGTCTTCTGCCAGCGTTCAGTAGGTGTTCTATAGGAATTGTTCCACATGTAGATGTATTTCTGATGTATTTGTTGGGAGGAAGGTGATCTCCACATCTTACTCCTCTGCCATCTTGAAGGTCTCCCCCAGATGTAGTTTTAAGTCATGGTCATATGACTGTAACTTCTCAGGTATCTAAGGAATTATGGTTTTCTCTTGTTCTTTTCATTTGCCCTGGATCTAGAAGATTGTCCTTTGAAGAACAGGCTTTTACTAAAGCAATGGCTCTGTAACTGTACTGTGCATAAGCATGACCTGGGGTATATGGTTCAAGAATCTGCATTTTATGAATTTGCTACCTCGGGTGATTTTGATGTGGGTGTCCAACAGGACATCCTTTTCAGAAATATTGCAATGAACTATGTTGCCTGGCTGATGAGAGAGGTAGTCAGTTAGACAATGGCATGGCAAGCCCACAAAATATAGGATTTTTATAAATAACAATTTAAGGTGTGTTTCAAGGTACAAAAATTCATCCTAGTGAAGACACGTGGAACCAGATAGGAAAGGGAATGTTTGAGCACTTACTCTGTTGTCAACAAATTTTCCCCAGTAGTAGCACAATTATCTGTTAATGATACTTCAGCAATGGTGCTACATAAAAATAAGGGGGAAAAATCTTTTAAAGTGTAAAATGGTTCTTGCTTTCATGCTAGAGCAGAGCTCTATGGGATAAGTCAAGACTCACTAAGGACGTGACTTCCCCGATGGTACAGTGGTTAGGAATCTTCCTGCCAATGCAGGGGACATGGGTTCGAGCCCTGGTCCAGGAAGATCCCACATGCTGCGGAGCATCTAAGCCCATGTGCCACAACTACTGAGCCTGCGCTCTAGGTCCTGCAAGCCACAACTGCTGAGCCCACAAACCACAGCTACTGAAGCCCGTGCACCCTAGAGCCCATATGCTGCAACTACTGTGCTCACACGCTGCAACTACTGAACCCACGTGCTGCAACTACTGAAGCCTGTGCACGTAGAGCCTGTGCTCTGCAACAAGAGAAGCCATCACAATGAGAAGCCCATGCACTGGAACAAAGAATAGCCCCCACTCACCACGACTAGAGGAAGCCCATGTGCAGCAACGAAGACCCAACGCAGCTAAAAATAAATAAATAAATAACTCTATTAAAAAAAAGAAAAAGACTCACTAAGGAGACTTCTTCCCTAAAATTTTCCATATGGGCTGGATTTGTTTGTTCCAGACCACTTAACCAAGTTTATGGACTTAAGAAGATACCCAAGAGCTGTGTCTAGGAGTTTTGCAAAGTTTCAACTTGGTTTCTTAAGTGGTGGTGGGGATGAGGAGGAAAGGGAACTCTGGTTGGCACCCAGTCTTTGTGTGCCTAATCTGTTAATTCCAAGATGTACTTCCTCATCGGTTAGTCATAGAAGTATGCCTTCATTTGGCTTGAATTGTATCTGAGCAGAAAAGACACAATCCTGAAAAAAAAATCTGTTTAAGAATTTGGTCAACCACTTTAACAATGGGATATAGGATCTGTGATATGCTGGGTAACATTTTAAAGCCGATTTTAGGCAAAAATATGATGGGGCAACACATCTATCCTATGACATAAAACAACATCAGGAATTTGGTTAAAGAAATCATTTCAAAGTGACATTAGAACACCTTGTGTTAGTAGGCAAGGAAATGCTTGTATTGAACTGTGGTTCTATAGTGCCCAAACCAGCAACTGAAAATTATAATATTCATTTGAACTCTGTTATTTTGGTAACTTGTAAGCATCATCCTTCCTCTCCCACTCCCCTCCTGGCTCTGGCATGGGGATGGGGTGTACAAGATCACTCTTTATTGCAATACATGAAATCATTAGTTGTAAATCCCCCAGAGAAGAAAGAATTCAGGAGGCCTGTGTTCTCATCCAGACTCTACCACTTCTAGGTCAGTGTGGCCTGTCACTTTACCTGCTAGGCTTCAGTTTCCTCATCTATCAAACGTGGAGAATTCCTGCTTTACCTTTTCACAACACTTTATTTAAAATTATTGTACATCAGTTATCTCTGTAGGTGTTCACAACAGTTCGGTGACGTAGATCAGATAGAGTCCTCACCACAGAAAAGAAATATTGCAAGAAAAGGCAGAGTAGGCTTAATATGTCTTGCACTTAGACGTGAATCTACGTCATACTATCACACAACTTATACTACAGTTTATACTGCATGGGGATAAGAACTATTGTCAGAGAGGAAAAAATCTTGTTTAAGATATTGTGGTAATTCAGAGATAGCATTTGGGATTTTTTTCACCATAAAATGTGTCAGTAAAAGATGTGTTCCTTCTTCAGGAGCAATTTCTTGAAATAAAACAGGGAGGACTCTCCAGCTGAATGAGAAAGTTGTTGTTATTAGGCTCTAGAGCTGCTCTTTCCAACATGGTAGCCACTAGCCACATGTGACTATTTAAAATTAAATAAAATTTAAAATTCAGTCCCTCTGTCACACTAGTCATATTTCCAGTGCTCAATAAACCACATGTAGCTAATGCCTACCATATTGGACAACACAGAAAACATTTTTTAAAATTTTATTTATTTTTTGTTGTGTTGGGTCTTTGTTGCTGCACGGGGGCTTTCTCTAGTTGCGGCGAGTGGGAGCTACTCTTCATTGTGGTGCACAGGCTACTCATTGTGGTGGCTTCTCTTGCTGCAGAGCACAGGCTCTAGGCGCACGGGCTTCAGTAGTTGTAGCACGCGGGCTCAGTAGCTGTGGTGCACGGGCTTATTTGCTCCACCGCATGTAGGATCTTCCCGGACCAGGGCTCGAACCCATGTCCCCTGCATTGACAGGCGGATTCTTAACCACTGCACCACCAGGGAAGCCCAAGAAATAAAACATTTTTGTAATCACAGAAAGTTCTGGGATAGCATTGCTGTGGAGTAATAGCTAACCAAGAGAAGTGATTGGAACAAAACATTTATCCTAATAGTTGTTGTTTTCCTTTGGGAAATATAAATTCTCAAAGTTTACATCTTTAAATATTCCTTCTTTTCCTTCCCCTCGTATTATCAACATATGACTTCACCCTCACCCTGTTACTGTCTTGTCCTAGACCTTTGATAGAATTAGCAAATGTTGCAGAAACACAATCAGTTCATGAAAGGGAAGGAAACCCAAACCATTTATTATGCTTCTTTAATCCTCAAAGAAAAATTCAATTGAAGAAGATCATTGTTTTGCCTATTTTTTTTAATCTTGAGGAATTAACTAGAAGGCTGGAGGAGTGGATTTTTCCAACTCTTGCCCTCTGCCTCCTCATCTAGCAAATGAACGACATAACCTCTAAAATCCTTGCTGCTATGATTCTTTTTTCAAAAAAAAATTTCACTATGTTTAATTTTTTTTGTATTAAGACTTTACTTTTTTAGAGCAGTTTTAGGTTCACAGCATCCTGTCCCCACACATGCATAGCTTCCCTCATTATCAACATCTACCACCAGAGTGGTACATTTATTACACTTGATTATTTTACATGGATACATAATCACCTGAAGTCTGTAGTTTACATTATGGTTCACTCTTGGTGGTGTACATACTGTGGGTTTGGAGAAATGTATAATGACATGTATCCATCATTATGGTTTCATCACACTGCCCTGAGAATCCTCTGTGCTCCATCTGTTCATTTCTCCCCTCCTTTCACCCCAGGCAAACACCTATCTTTTTACTGTCTCCATAGTTTTGTCTTTTCCAGAATGTCATATATTGACTAGTTGGAATCATAGAGTATGTAGCCTTTTCAGACTGGCCTCTTTCACGTAGTAACATGCATTTAAATTTCTTCCATTTATGTTATGGCTTGATAGATCATTTCTTTTTAGCACTGAATAATATTCCATTGTCTGGATGTACCAAATTTCATTCATTTACCTACTGAAGGACATCTTGGTTGCTACCAACTTTTGGCAATTATGAATAAAGTTGCTATAAACATCTGTGTTCAGATTTTTGTGTGGAAATAAGTTTTCAATTCCCTTGGGTAAATACCAAGGAGTGTGATTCTTGGATCATATAGTAGGAGCATGTCTAGTTTTGTAATATACCATCAAAATGTCTTCCAAAGTGGCTATACTATTATGCATTCCCACCAGTGAGGAATGAGAGTTCCTGTTGCTCCACATCCTCACCAGCATTTGGTGTTGTCAGTGTTCTAGATTTTGGCCATTCTAATATGTATATAGTGGTATCTTGTTTTAATTTGCATCTCCCTGATGGCATATAATGTGAAGCATCTTCTCATACACTTACTTGCCATCTTTATACCTTCTCTGATAGAGTCTTTTAAAGTCTTTGGCTGATTTTAAGTGTAGTTGTTTATTTTCTTATTGTTGAGTGATTAGGTCTCAGTCTTTTCATGAGCCTGTATCTCTGGACTGTGAACTTCAGAAGTGTTTCTTGTTTCTTCTACCTTCTCAGGTGGACAGGATGACTATATCAGGCTAGAGTTGGATATTTCACTTCTCCCACAGAATTCCCTTTCCCCCAGGTCAGTTAAGTTCTGATTAATACCCTAGCAGGTTAGGTTCTGGTTAACTAGCTTCTCCTGAGGGCAGGCCTTGTTAAGAAGAACAAAGGTGCTCTGGCTTATTTCAAAATGGTTCCTTTTATTCCTCCCCCTGCCAGATGCATGAGGGGATTTTTCTCCAATATTTACTGTGGGAACCTGGTTGAGCTCCTAGAGATAAATATCAAAATATTGTGGGGGCCCCCATATGACTGGGTTCCCCTGGAGTTTTTAACACCCAAAGTTGTTCACTCTGAGCTCCGTCAATTCAACAATTACAGCTCAGGCTTTTCTACCCTGGCACTGGTTCCCACTGGTGTTTCTGCTAGTGAATCTCTGCTCAGGTAAGTGACAACACCCTTTATTCCCCGGTCTGTCTCTCCAGTCTTGGGGGCAGCGGTTTCTCCTCTGTACTCGCCTCTTTTACAAATCCAAGAATTGTTGATTTTTCAGTTGGTTCAGCTTTTTACTTATTGTTGGGGTGGGGCGACATCTTCTAAGCTCCTTACATGCAAAACCAGCTTTTATTATGACTTTACTTTTCCTTTTTCTGATTAATAATGCAGTTGAGTATCTTTTCATATTTTAATTGACCAGTTTTGTTTTTGATTTATGTTTGTGTCCATTTTTCTATTTAAAAAATTATTTTGTAAGTGTTAATCTGGATACTAATTTTTTTTTCAGTGATACAGATTGCGAATACATCTGTCCAGTTGTGGCACATTTTTCCTTCTTAATTTTTGTCATGTCTTTTGATGAACACCATAGTGCTAACGTTAATGGAGGCAGATTCACCATTTTCTTTAGTTTTGTTGTAGCTTTAGTTAATGAAATCCTTTCCTACTCTACAGTTGTAAAGATATTTTCCTATTTTGCCATGTAAAAATTATAAAGTTTTTGACTTTTACATTTAATTTTTAAATCCATTTAGAAGAGATTTTTCTGTGAACTGTGAAGTAGGAATCCATTTTCATTTTTTAAAAATATGGATACCAATTTCCAGGGCACCAACTATTGAATAGTCCATATTTTGCTCACACATCTCAATGCTGAATCTGTCATACGTCAAATTTCCTTACAAGCTTTGGTCTAATTTGGGGCTCTTTCTTCACTTCTACTGGTTTATTTGTCTATTTTTGCACCAAAGAAGACATGATATCTGTTAGGGAAGTCTCTACAGTTCATTCATTTGTTAATTAATTAATTTATTTTTGAAGTATAGTTGATTTACAATATTATATTAGTTTCAGGTGTACAGCATAGTGATTCAGCATTTTTACAGGTTGTATTCCATTAAAAGTCATTAAAAAATAATCACATAATGGTTGATAATTCCCTCTGCTTTACAGTATATCCTTGTTGCTTATCTATTTTATGTATAGTAGTTTGTATCTCTTAATCCAATACCCCTGTCTTGCCTGTCTCCCCTTCCCTCTACCCACTGCTAACCACTAGTTTGTTTTCTATATCTGGGAGTCTGTGTCTGAATTGCTACATACCTTCATTGGTACTATTTTTAGATTCCACATATAAGTGATGTCATACAGTATTTGTCTTTCTCCGTCAGACTTATTTCACTACTCATAATATTCTCTAGGTCCATCCATATTTCTGCAGATAGCAGAATTTCATTCTTTTTTATGGCTCAGTAATAGTCCATTGTGTGTGTGTATGTGTTTACATATACACATATGTGTGTGTATATGTGTGTGTGTGTGTATATATATATACACACACATATATGGCACTTCTTTATCCATTCATCTGTTGATAAGCACTTAGATTGCTTCCATATTTGGCTGTTGTAAGTAGTGCTGCTATGAACATTGGATTGTATATATCTTTTTGAATTAGTGTTTTCATTTTTCCGGATAAATACCCAGGAGTGGAATTGCTGTATCATAGGGTAGTTCTATTTTTAGGTTTTTGAGGACCCTCCATACTGTTTTCCATTCCCAACAACAGTGTAAATGTTTCCCTTTCCTCAACATCCTCACCAATATCTGTTATTTGTAGACTTTTTTGGACGATAGCCATTCTGACCAGTGTTAGGTGATACCCCACTTTGGTTTTGATTTGCATTTCTCTAATAATGAACGATGTTGAGCATCTTTTCATGTGGCTGTTAGCCATCTGTATGTCTTCTTTAGAAAAATATCTATTCAGGTCTTCTGCCCATTTTTTTTATTGGGTTGTTTTTTTGATATTGAGCTGTATGAGCTGTTTATATATTTTTGATATTAATCCCTTGTCAGTCTCATCATTTGCAAATATTTTCTCTCATTCTGTAGGTTGTCTTTTTGTTTTGTTTATGGTTTCCTTTGCTGTGCAAAAACTTTTAAATCTGACTGGGTCCTGTTTGTTCATTGTTGCTTTTATTTCTTTTGGTTTGGGAGACTGACCCAAGATAATATTGCTACAATTTATGTCAAAGAGCATTCTGTCTACGTTCTCTTCTAGGAGTTTTATGGGTTCAGGTCTTACATTTAGGTCTTTAAACCGTTTTGTGTTTATATTTGTATATGGTGTGAGGGAATGTTCTAATCTCATTGTTTTATATGTGGCTGTCCAGTTTTCCCAGCACCACTTGTTGAAGAGGCTATCTTTTCTCCATTGTATATTCTTGCATATTTTGTTGCAGATTAATTGACCACAGGTGCATGGGTTTATTTCTGGGCTTTCTATTCTGCTCCATTGATCTATGTGTCTGTTTTTGTACCAGTAATATTCTGTTTTGATTACTGTAGCATTATAGAATAGTCTGAAAGTTTTATACTTCTGGCTTTCTTCTTTTTCTCAAGATTGCTTTGGCAATTTGGGGTCTTTTGTGGTTCCATATGAATTTTAGGATTATTTGTTCTAGTTATGTGAAAAGTGTTATGTATATTATGATAGGGATTGCATTAAATTTGTAGATTGCTTTGGGTATTACGGCAATTTTATATGGCCATTTTAACAATATTAATTCTTCCAATCAAAGAACATGGGATATCTTTCCATTTCTTTGAATCATGTTCAATTTTCTTCATCAGTGTTTTATAGTTTTCAGAAGATAGGTCTTTTGCTTCCTTGGTTAAGTTTATACCTAGGTATTTTATTCTTTTTGATGCTTTCTCTTTCTGACATTTTATTATTAGTGTATAGAAAAATGAGATTTCTATACATTAATGTTGTGTCTGAGAATTTGCTGAATTCATTCATTAGTTCTACTAGTTTTTGGATGGAGACTTTAGGGTTTTCTATATAAAGTATCATGTCATCTGCAAATAGTGAAAGTTTTACCTCTTTCCTTCAATTTTGGATACCTTTTATTTATTTATCTTATCTGATCGCTGTGGCTAGGATTTCCTATACTGTGTTAAATAGAAGTGGCAAGAGGGGGTTTCCTTGTCTTCTTCCTAAATTTAGAGAAAAGGCTTTCAGCTTTTCACAGTTGAGTATGATGTTGACTGTGGGTTCGTCGTAAACAGCCTTTATTATGTTGAGATATGTCCCCCTATACCCACTTTGATGAGAGTTTTTATCATGAATGGCTGTTGAATTTTGTCAAATGCTTTTTCTGCATCTATTTAGATGATCATGTGAATTTTATTCTTCCCTTAGTTAATGTGGAGTATCACATTGATTTGGAATGTCGAACCATTCTTGTGACTCTGGAATAAATCCACCATCATCATGGTGTGTGATCTTTTTTATATATTGTTGGATTTGTTTTCCTACTATTTTGTTGAGAATTTTTCCACCTATATTCATCAAAGATATTGGCCTGTCATTTTCTTTTTTTTTGGAGTGTCTTTGTCTGGTTATGGTATCAGGATAATGGTGGCCTTGTAGAATGAATTTAGGAACGTTCCATCCTCTTCAATTTTTATAATAGTTTGAGAAGGATATGTATTAATTCTTCCTTATATGTTTTATAGAATTCCCCTGTGAAGCCATCTAGTCCTGGACTTTTATTTGCTAGGAGTTTTTTTTTTTTTTTTTTAACAAGTTCAATTTCACTTCTTCCAATCAGTCTATTAAAATTGTCTGTTTCTTCTTGATTCAGTCTTGGCAGGTTGTATGTTTCTAGAAGTTTGTCCATTTCTTCTAGGTTGTCCAATTTGTTGACATAAAACTGTTCATAGTTTTCTCTTATGATTCTTTTGTATCTCTGTGGTATTGGTAGTTATCTCTCCTCTTTCATTTCTTATTTTGCTTATTTGGGTTCTCTCTGTTTTCTTCTTGATGAGCCTGGCTAAAGGTT
Source organism: Monodon monoceros (assembly GCF_005190385.1). Lineage (NCBI taxonomy): Eukaryota > Metazoa > Chordata > Mammalia > Artiodactyla > Monodontidae > Monodon > Monodon monoceros. Next base: position 102,481,292 of record NW_021703779.1, on the reverse strand, counting down.
TATCAATTTTGTTTACCTTTTCAAAAAAAATAGCTCTTGGTTTCATTGATCTTTCCTACTGTTTTTTAATCTCTATTTTATTTATTTCCTCTCTGATCTATATTATTTCCTTCCTTCTGCTGACTTTGAGCTTTCCTTGTTCCTCTTTTCCTAATTCTTTCAGGTGGTAGGTTTGGTTGTCTATTTGAGATTTTCCTTGTTTCTTGAGGAAGGCCTATATTGTTATAAACTTCACTCTTAGAACTGCTTTTACCGCACCCCTAGATTTTAGAGGGCTGTGTTTCCATTTTCCTTTGTCTGGAGGTATTTCCTGATTTGCTCTTTGATTTCATCACTGACTCTTTTTTTTTAAACAACAAAAACAATCTTTATTTATTTATCTTAAAATTTTATTTATTTTTGGCTGCATTGGGTCTTCATTGCTGCGTGCAGGCTTTCTCTAGTTGTGGTGAGCGAGGGCTACTCTTCATTGTGGTGCACAGGCTTCTCATTGCAGTGGCTTCTCTTGTTGCAGAGCATGGGCTCTAGGCATGCAGGCTTCAGTAGCAGCACGCAGGCTCAGTAGTTGCGGCACACGGGCCCTAGAGAGTGCGAGCTTCAGTAGTTGCGGCACGTGGGCTCAGTAGTTGGGGTGTGCGGCTGGTGGTGCACAGGCTCAGTAATTGTGGCTTGTGGCCTCTAGAACACAGGCTCAGTAGTTGTGGCACAAGGGCTTAGTTGTTCCGTGGCATGTGGGATCTTCCCAGACCAGGGATCAAACCCATGTCCCCTGCATTGGCAGGCAGAGTCTTAACCACTGCACCACCAGAGAAGTCTGTAATTGCTTTTTTAGTAGCACATTGTTTAGTATGCATGTGTTTGTGCTTTTCCCAGTTTTCTTTCTGTAGTTGATTTCTAGTTTCATACTGTTGTGGTCAGAAAAAATGCTTGGTATGATTTCTACCTTCTTAAATTTGTTGAGGCTTATTTTGTGGACTACTGTGTGATCTGTCCTGGAGAATGCTCCATGTGCACTTGGAAAGAATGTGTATTCTGTTGTTTTTTGATGTCATGACCTGTATATACCTATTAGGTTCATTTGGTCTATTGTGTCATTTAAGACCACTGTTGCCTTATTGACTTTCTGTCTGGATGTTCTATCCTTTGATGTAGTGGAGTGTTAAAAGTCCCCTACTGTTATTGTATTATTGTCAATTTCTCCCTTTATGTCTGTTAGTATTTGCTTTATATTTTAGCTGCTCCTATATTGGTTACATATATGTTAAGAAGTGTAATATACTCTCATTGTATTGATCCCTTTATCATTATATAATGCCCATCTTTGTCTTTTGTTATAGTCTTTGTTTTAAAGTCTATTTTGTTTGATATGAGCATTGCTACTCCCACTTTTTTTTTATATAAATCTATTTATTTATTTTTTGGCTGTGTTGCATCTTCGTTGCTGTGTGTGTGCTTTCTCTAGTTGCAGTGAGTGGGGGCTACTCTTCATTGCGGTGCATGGGCTTCTCATTGCAGTGGCTTCTCGTTGCAGAGCACCAGCTCTCAGCACATGGGCTTCAGTAGTTGTGGCACGCAGGCTCAGTAGTTGTGGCTCCTGGGCTCTAGAGTGCAGGCTCAGTAGTTGTGGCATATGGGCTTAGTTGCTCCACAGCATGTGGGATCTTCCCGAACCAGGGCTTGAACCCGTGTCCCCTGCATTGGCAGGCGGATTCTTAACCACTGTGCCACCAGGGAAGTCCCTACTCCTACTTTCTTGTCATTTCTATTTACATGAAATATCTTTTTCCGTCCCCTTACTTTCAGTCTGTGTGTGTCTTAGCTCTGAAGTGAGTCTCTTGTGGACGGCACATAGATGGGTCTTGGTTTTTTGTCCAATTAGCTATCCTATGCCTTTTGATTGAAGCACTTAGTTTATTGACATTTAAAGTAATTATTGATAGGTATATACTTATTGCCATTTTATTGTTTTCTGGTTGTTTTTGTAGTTCTTCTGTTTATTACTTCTTCATTCTTTCCTCCCTTGCAGTTTGATGGTTTTCTTTAGTATTATGCTTGTGTTCCTTTCTTTTTAATTTGTTTGTATCTATTTTAGGTTTTTGATTTGTGGTTACCATGGGGTTCATATATGTTGCCATATAATTATATCTACACATTTTAAACTGATAGCCATTTAAGTTCAGACACATTCTAAAAGATCTTTATTTTTTACTCCCCTCCCCCACATTTTGTGTTTTTGATGTCATATTTTACATCTTCATGTTTATCTCTTAACTGTTGTAGTTATAATTGTTTTTACAATTTGTCTTTTAATCTTTGTAGTTGCTTATTTAAGAGGTTGATCCTCGGTCCTTACTATATATTTGCCTTTTCTAGTGGGATTTTTCCCTTTCCTATAGATTCTTACTTCTTTTCCACTTAGAGAAGATCTTTTAGCATTTCCTTTAGGGTAGGTTTAGTATTGATCAACTGTCTCAGTTTTTGCTTCTCTGAGAAGTTCTTTACCTGTCCTTTGATTCTAAATGATAGTCTTGCTCTGTAGAGTATCCAAGGTTGCACATTTTCTCTTTCAGCACTTTGAATATATCATGCCACTCACTTCTGGCCTGCGAAGTTTCTGCAGAAAAATCAGCTCATAACTTTATGGGGTTTCCCTTGTATGTGGCTCTTTGTTTTTCTCTTGCTGCCTTTACAATTCTCCCTTTATCTTTAATTTTTGCCATTTTCATTATGATATGTCTTTTTGTGGGTCTGTTTGGGTTCATCTTGTTTGGGACCCTCTCTGCTTTTTGTACCTGGATATCTGTTTCCTTCTTCACATTTGGGAAGTTTTCAGTCATAATTTCCTCAAATACATTTTCAGCCCCCTTCTTTCTCTCTCTCATCCTTCTGAGACCCACATAATGTGAATGTTGTTATGATTATTGTTGTTCTAGAGATCTCTTAAGCTGTTCTCATTTCTTAAATTTGTTTTTCTTGTTGCTGTTCTGATTAGGTGATTTCCATTATTCTATCTTCCAGATCACTTACGTATTCTTCTGTATCATTTAGTCTTCTATTCATCCCTTCGTGTGTGTGTTTTTTTTTTCACTTATTGAATTCTTCACTTCTGATTGGAACTTTTTTATATTCTAGTTCCCTGTAAAAATTTTCACTGTGTTCATCTATTTCCTAATCCAGTTAACATTCTTATTACTAATGTTTTGAATACTTTAGTCTGGTAAGTTACTTGTTTCATTATTTCGTTTTTCAAGGTTTTTCTCTTGCTCTTTCATTTGAGACCAATTCCTCTGCTTTTTCATTGGCTTAACTTTCTCTGCTTCTTTGAATTTAGGTGAAACAGTTACCTGTTGTGGTCTTGAAGGGTCTCTGTCATGTGGGTGTGTTTCTATACAGACTGAGCTTTTCCAATGCCTTTAGTGGGAGAGCCAGATTTGATGTAAATACAAGTAATGTCTTTTCTCAGGGTGCGCTGGCAGGTATCACCATGTCAGGGGGTGAGGCTGGAGATGAAAGTGTAGAGCTGTTGTCAGGTGTGAGGTGGGACTTCCCCTTTGTTCAGTGATTGTCACCACCCGATTGGGGCTGGGTCTGATCCCAAGTTGCTGGAGCAGAAGCCCTGAGGGTCAGACTCAAGCTGGCTCTCTTCCCTTTAAGTGTGTGTTTTACCCTTTCCCCACACCAGGACCCTTGCCCCAGAGAGGGGGAATGCTGAGGCAAGGGTGCTCCATGTGGTCTCTCAGCTCATGTCAGCTGCAGACAGACGTCTGAGCTGTCTGTCATGCACTACCTTGCAGTCTCCAGCATTTGTTTCCCTCGCTACACTCAGATGCAGCTTCAGGTGCAAGTCCCCTTTGTTCCTCACAGCCAGTCACTGCACCCAGCCTCCACTACCCCCAACCTGTTGTGGAGCCACACGACAGGGCAGCTGGGGTCTGCATGGACTCTCAGCATATGTCGGGGTGTGAGTTGTGGTGAAGCGGCCGTCAGAGTTGTAAGATGCTCCTGAAGTGCTGCTTGAGTAAGTGCCAGCAGTGGCTGCCAATGCCCCAGCTAGCTCCACCCCAAGACTGTGTTGCCTCTGCGTCCCACAGCCAAGTTTCACACTGGTTATGGCAGCCCTAGATTCAGTGCTGGACTGTGAACTAGAGTAAGCAGGGCTGGAGTGTTTCCTCGGCTTGGTTGAGGCAGTCGCAAAAAACCTGGCAGCATCTAGAGCAGACGTCTATCTACCCTGCCTCAGGGGTTACCCAGCACACACATGCTCCTCATGAGCTGAGTCCAGACTTCCCACAGCTTCCTGTTAGTCCCAGTGGCCCAGCCAGCCAAGGGGGCTTGTTTCCCCTGTGTAGGACCTCAGGACTGAGGTGCCCAATCTGTGGCTCTCACCATTCCCTCTCCAGGGTAGGTCTCTACCCATGTATTCTCCCTTTTCCTCTGAGAGTCCCCTCCCAGCGGCATACGTCCCAACCTGATCGCTTTTATTCCCTACCTACCAGATAATGTGTAGATCTTTCTTACAGCCCTTGTTGTTCTGCCAGTTTCCAGTTAGTTTTCAATGAAAATTGTTCCACTTATATATATATATATATATATATTTTTTTTTCTTTTTTTTTTTTTTTTTTTTTGCGGTACGCGGGCCTCTCACTGTTGTGGCCCTTCCTGTTGTGGAGCACAGGCTCTGAACGTGCAGGCTCGGCGGCCATGGCTCACGGGCCCAGCCGCTCTATGGTATGTGGGATCCTCCCGGACAGGGGCACGAACCCGTGTCCCCTGCATCGGCAGGCAGACTCTCAACCACTGTGCCACCAGGGAAGCCCTTAGATATATTTTTATGTGTTTGTGAGGGGAGGCAAGTTACATGTCCTCCCTCTCCACCATCTTGATCAATCTCTGCTGCTATGATTCTTAACATATGAAGCTCAATGACTATTATATGGGGAGGGCAAAGAAGTATTATTTACTGAGTAAGAGGTAGAACTAATGATTTCTGAGAATTCTTCCAACTCTAAGATTCTAAGAGGAACTTCTATTTTTTCCCATCATTTAAATTCTGTTTTGGGATCTTTGTGTCTCTTGAATCTGATTTTTTTAATCTAAAAATTAAAAATAAACAATTCCAAGTTGGAATTTTGGGAATATAGTCAAATAATTTCTGAAGCCTGCTCTTTAAAGAATGAATGATGATGGCTTTTATGGCCACAGATTTTAATTTGAACTATAAAAAATAAAAGGAACTATTAGAGAAAGAGAGAGAGGGTGAGAGAAACCAAAAGGAGTTTATATGAGAATTCATAATAAATGCATGTTAAATCTAAGGCTATGTCTCCATAAACACAATTGTTTGTTGGAGATGTTACAGCAAGGGATAGGAGAATGGGGAAGATAAAACCAGTGATCACAATTGTGAGGTTGAAGGCTTTAGAAATGGCCTCTGAGCAGAGCATCCACCTGAAAATAGGAGCATTTAACTGGCCCTTAGGATAGAGAACATGTCATATTTCACTTCTCATGACAGGGAATAATAAAGATGATATAACATTTAAAAAATTCCCAAGTAGTGGTGTAGGGGCTGAATTTATGATCAAGCAACCCATGAAGGCTGATTGGAAAATCTTCCTTGTACTACTATATCTACAAGCATCTCCAATAGAGTGGAAATAGTACTAACTATGGGGCAAAGAACCTAGATTCCATACACAGTTTTGCCACTAACTAAATGATCGACCTTGGTCTGGTCACTTCCCTTCTTTGGACTAATTTAACCCATATGTAAAAGGATGGTTTTCAATTTATGGACCAGATGATCTTTAAAATTCCTTCTACTATTATCATTATTTGTTGAGCAACACCATGACAATATTGACAATAGCTGCCATCTGTTGCATGCTTACTATATATTATGAACTGTTCCAAATGGCTTAATATGAATTTAGTGCTCATTTAGTGCTCACAACACAGTGAGATAGGAGCTGTTATAACCACTATTGTTTTGGCAAAAATCTGAGAGCTCAGAGATATTAGATAACTTGTCCAAATTTACCAGCTGAAAGAGCCAGGATTTCAACTCCAAGCTGTATGATTGCATAGATCATGTTTTTAAGCAGTACATTGGCTTTCCCAGTTAGTATGTGCCAGTAATGTAAACTGCAGTACGTAGTACATACTGAATCCATAAGGAAAATACCATTTGTTTGTATTTTCTCCTTATTTATGGAGTCGCTCCAAAACCTTCCAAAACTTTAAGGGTCTTTGATACCACAATTACTATTTACTATTTTCTTTCTTTGGTGGAAGGCCCTGTGCTAGGTGCTTTACATTAATTTTCATTCTCACACAACCCTATGAAATTGGGACTATTACTGTCCCCCTTCCATAGATGAAAATACTGAGGTACCACATTTGGTGATCTAATTGAGTTCACACAGATGAGGACTGATAGGTAAATTCAAACCCAGCTTTACCTGAATTCAAACAAAACTCCTTTCTACTGCTTTCAGATTCTGTATTCTCAGACTTGAATGTAGGGATTGAAAGAGAAGAATCTCTCCAAGACATACATGCACGTACACACACACACACACACACACACACACACACACACACACAC
>NW_021703779.1:102414444-102474585 GCF_005190385.1 Monodon monoceros | reverse complement strand
ACACACACACACACACACACACACACACACACACACACACACACACCAACGTATGCCTCACGCAGCTATTTGGAGGATGTCACAGTGCTTGAAATTCTAAAACATCTGGCACTGAAGCCAACAGGAAATGAGGATGGATGGGAAAAACCATATTTTGGATCACTGAGTGGGTTTATGTTGCCCCCACAGCACTGTGTACTCTTTAATATGGTTGATTGTTTTTCTGCTTGCAAAGCTATAGAACAGTTGGTGCATATTTGCCTAACAACTTTGGCTTCTCATGAAGAATTAATCATTTTTGTCAGTGTCTGTCAGTTGAAATCAAGTCTTGTTCCCACCTAGTGGGAGAACCTAGCACATCAAACAGTTAGGGAACAGAGACAAAAAAGTATAAGGAAATATCAAATGCCTTTAGGTTATATTGGGAAAAGAATAGAGTCCTAGTAAGAAATGAGGCACGTTAGTACTAGTAAGAGGACTAAACAAGTCTTAGTAAGAACAGGGTCCTAAAAATAGTGTTAGTAAGAAATGAGAGACTCCAACAACTTCCCTGCAAAGCAACTACGTAATCTTAAAATGCAGTCGAACTCCTGAGATGTTTCTTTGAGATAAAATTATCTACTTTAGACAGAACAGAGGTGCTAGGGTAATGAGGGATGCATTAAATAGATTTCTATTAATTGAATCCTATTTTCTCACAAATATATATATACAAAACTAATTATTTATCTGAAGGCAACACGGAATATATCTTTATATTTATATCTATATATGTCAATAAACTAAAAATCTTGGTTTAAAGAAGTAATGACATTTTTCATCAAGATATTAGTGCTCCAGTGATTTTGTACTGCGTTTTATCAATTATGAATTTTTGATCAACCTAAATACCCTCACCTGCTTCTCCCCAGACTGTTAGAATTCCTCTATTGTCTGATATCAAATGTAGTTTGCAGAGGCTTCCATCAACTGGAAGTATACACAATGTCTCCTAGTCCAATGACCACATTCACCTTCACAAGTAGACTTTTCATCTCTCTTATGACAGTTGTTCTGCTATAGAGTCCATAATTTTGTGTAATAACCAAGTATACTCCTTTATCGTGGTTGCAAGCCCAAATTGCAACTATGCTTGCTTTCAGTAAAGGATCTCATACTTTAGAGCCCTATCCCTAAGAATTAGGTTGCATTAAGGCAAAGTTAGCATAAGACAAAGAAATGCAAATATGAGGTGTTTTGGAGGCTTGCTCCATTGTAGAGAGCCTTAGAGCATATTGACCTATGAAGGCAGGTGCCTACCCCTTGGATATGTAGATCTGGCCCTTCCTTATAGATCAGTAGCTAAATCCTTTTGCAAAATTATGGTTGATAGTAGAAAATTGGTTGGGGGAAGGAGGGGCAGACATTTTAAATCCAAAACTAAATCCTTCCAGATTTTAGTGAAAAATTAGTCAGGTTCATAGACCCTTAAAGCTGAAAGGGACATTTAGAACCAGTTTAATTTTTTCCTCTATAGGTGATGAAAATGAAGGTCATAAAGGAGAAATGACTTGACCAAGGCCACAACAGCTCATTAGTGGTAGAACTGGGACTTCTACCACTAAATGAGGTTGCCACTGTGCAGACCAGATATACTAAATTTCAAATTACTGATATACTAAATTTCAAACTACAGATGAAATATCAAGTATACTTATAGATTGGGAAGATGTTCCGACCACAGAAACTTCACATTGTTGACTTTATTTTAAGAAAAATTCCATGGGCCAGAGGCCACTGAGACTTTTTCTGTACTGTATTCACAGAGAACGAATTAAGTTGCAGTAGAAGTGATTTAAGTGGTAGGTTTTCATTTCACAGTTGAACACAGCAAAGGCAAAGACCGTTTGGTGCCTTTTTCAATGTCTGCCAAAAAGTTAGTTCGTGTCTCAAATACTGATTCTTTCACTGATGTGCACAAAGAACTTAGCCCCCAAGGAAGCCTGTGGAATTGGTTGAATGCCAGAGTGGTTTATTTCTTTGGTGAAATGGACCTGTTCTTATACTTTTAAATATCGTTTGATTTCATTTTTCTTTCCAAAATCAGTTTGTTCCTAATGGATGAACTGCTAAAGCTTGGGTTTTAATTTTGTTCCTGTTCTCTATATAGTCTCTTTTTAAAAATTCTTTTGCGTATAAATACTTAATTCCTAAACACCAATTTAGGAAATACATTTAAACTTGCCTAAAATTAGTGAACTGAGAAGATTTCTAGATGGGATAGAATTGAAGAAAAATAGTGTTATAAAAGGGGTTGTCCTTTGATTTCCCTCTTTTCTAATCTCAAGCACGAAAACATCAGTAAAAAGTCAATCTGAACAAGATCTCCATTAAAACCTTGGAGCTTAGCTCTCTCTGATCTGATCTCCAAAACACTGTAAATAGTTTCAGCTGAAAGTACACTCATGCAGAGAAGGGGAACTGCAGAGACACAACAACTAGGGATATAAAAAGAAACAGGTTACTCATCTCAGGAGTATGACCATTCAGGTGCATTTTAGACATTAAATTTTTGAGACCCTGTTTGATAAATACCTCTTAAAGTCTGAATAATTCCCCAATTTTATTTTTAAATCCTCTCACAATTAGAAACTTGAATCACATGAAATGGAAGTTTACTTTAGGGAATCCATAGATAGTGCAGTCTGATTTTGGTTCATGGAATGTCAATAATATGTAGCCTTTTGCTCTAATGTAAACAGTTTCATCAAGTTTAAAATAAAGTAATTCACAGTTTCATACTTCATTTTTTAAAAAACCAACAAAAACAAAGCTCAGGCTGAGAATAGAGCAAATCATCTCTACAGTTCATACTGGACTGGGTTTTAGAGTTGGTTCAAAATTCCTTATTCTTAACAATTAGCTTATCTTATGCAATTAAGGGTTCCAGAATAGAACAGTGCTCACATATATAAGGTAGGCTTGTAATCCGTACCATCCTCATGCAGTGGTTTGATAGCTGGTCCCCATTCCCAAGAAGTCAATGGGGAGCCCAGAAACTATCAAGTCTGTACATTAGAAGATCACAAAAGTGGCTTAAGTGAAAACATAGAGACCAGCTTCCCACTGAAGTGGGCACAGAGCTGACTTACTCAGTCTAAAGAGAGAAATTAGGCTAAACAAAACCAAATAAAATTGCACTGGACTTAAAAACCTACAAACAGTGCCATCCCTTGCTAATATTCTCTACTATCATTCTGTTTCATATTGAAGCATTTGTTTTAACTACAGAACAGTATACCATTTGCGAATACAGCCTTAAGAACACTTTTGCTCTGTCCAGCCTTGTAAAGAAGAGAATTCAGGCAATCATCTAGATTATTTATGGTATAAAATAGACCTTTTTGCCTTAAATATTGAAATAGTCAAGGTCAATGCCATTCACCTAATTTTTCTGGAGAAGTTGCTGGTGTAGAAATAAAGTCTTATACAGTAAAGAGTTTATAAAACCATCAGTTTCAATCAAAAGCTTTTATGATCTATTCAAGACAATTTTAAAGAATATCCTTCCTATAAAAACACCTGCAATGTACTTTGGAAATTAATGTTAGAAAGTAGAGATTTCAGGAAATCCCAGCTGCAATATGAGGTGATTCAATGTGTTTCAGCAAGGCAAAATGGAAAATCTAGATTTTAAAAGAGGTATTGATGCCATAGATGACTACATTTAAGGCAAGAATACAATTATAGCACCCATTCATTTAAGGAAAATTTTAATTCAAATGCTTCACCCAAACTTGTCTGCACTCCTCCTCTCCCTCTTGAAATTACATTTATGAGCTTTGGACTTGAATCTCAGATCAGTTTGCTTTTCATTTCCTAACATATGGTAAGCATTCAAGAAATGTTTGTTGACCTGAAGTGCAATTTAAGGAAATTTTCAAACAACTTTATATGTGAAATGAATGAGGCTTTAGGAATTTAATTGTTGTGTATAAGTCAAATGTGTTGATGCATTTATATCTGCACAGCAATTGCAAATAACTACTCAATCCAACAAATGAAAATTAACCGGTAAGGCCTTGACAGCTCCAAGGATATAGGCATCAATAATATGTTTCAGCATATTAGCACTAACCCATTTTAAGCCAGTCCAATCTAAATTGTAGGAAAGGGCTTCCCTGGTGGCGTGGTGGTTGGGAGTCCGCCTGCCGGTGCAGGGGACACGGGTTCGTGCCCCGGTCTGGGAGGATCCCACATGCCGCGGAGCGGCTGGGCCCGTGAGCTATGGCCGCTGAGCCTGCGCGTCCGGAGCCTGTGCTCCGCAACGGGATAGGCCACAACAGTGAGAGGCCCGCGTACCGCAAACAAATAATAATAATAAATAAAAATAAATTGTAGGAAAAACAAGTTAGGGTTTTCATAATTACTGTAGAAGGCTATTCTCTGACTTCAGATGAGCGGGAACAAAGACAATCTTTCATGGAGAGTGGACAGCTAATTATGACTGAAATAATCCACAGAGCTATACTTGCACCACTAAGATATGAGTAATTGCTCTCAGAAAAAGTTTTGATAGCAGATAGACATACATAAAGGTACCCACTGCCTGTAGGTTGAAATGGTTGAGAGGGTAGTGCATGAACCTAGCTGTGTTAGTATATATTAAGTCTGGCAACATACAGTAGAAACCTAAAACAGAGTGGCTTAAGTATGACACAGAGTTATTCATCATGGAGAAAAAGTGCTGAGGTTGGTAGTTAAGGGCTGGTACAGCAGTTCCATGGTTATCAAAGACCCAGACTAGTCTAGCTATTTGATATTTGATTCCTATTGTATGGCCTTCATCATTACGGTTCAAGATAGCTACTGGTGCTCTAGTCATCATCTACAGGTTTAAAGCAGCAGGATGAAGGAAGAAAGGAAGAGAACCATGTGCCCCATTGCTTATAAAGAGACCTCTGGAAGTCCCACGTAACACTTCCATTTACCCTTCACTGGTGAGAACTTAGTCCTACGCCACCTTCAAGTGTGAGAAAGGCTGGGAAACATGGTCTTTTAAGTGGATGTCAGTGTGTCCCTCTAAAAACAATATTATGTTAATTTAAATGGAATAGGAGAATGCATAATTAATTGGTAGATAATTAGAAATCTCTAAGATGCCTACTTTGGGGACAGTGAACAATTTAAAGAACAACGAACAAGTTAAAGTTTTCAGGTAGGAACCAATTAGTTCTTTTTAAAAAAATATTCCTCAGAGCTTCAACGGGTTTAATAGTTTGGCATCTTTTGCTGATCACAAGATATATCTATATCTCCTATTGACAACACATCTATTAATAGTTTTCCTGTTTCCAAGAGAGTGAAATATCATATTGCTTAGGGAGAGTTGAATATGTGTCACTATTTCCAGTAGGGAAGAGTTCTGAATAAAGTGGGCTGGTGTCTTGACTCCTGATGTCACCATAAGTGTTTCTTAACAATTTTACATATCTGTCCACCCTAGAGCATGATTCCTGAGGATAATACAGCTTATTTCCAGAATAATTTATATATATATATAAATTATTGGAAAAATAAGCATCTTCTCTAAGTAAGAGAAATGATTATCCTAGCTAGAGGGAGGGAAAGTTGAGAAAATAGTGACTATATAACATAGAGCTGTTTTCCAAATAACTGCCTTCTGCTTCGCTTTACATTTTTCCTCCTCAGCATTTCTTCTTTGTCACAGCCACTTTCTCCAGGCTTCCGCAGGGCTTGGCCCTTTCTATTTTAGTGCTAAGAGAAACAAGAGCAGTGGAGTGCAATACATGGCATATTTGGAAAGGTGGTAAATATTTAATAGATGATATGGTAAATAATGTATATAATTTAGCAAGAAACAATGTAAATATTTCATGGACTGCAGTGCAGCTGTTAGGTTGGAATTAAACCTGGAGTCTGGAGAAAAGCAGTGGTTCAAGATGTCCTTTTCTGATAAGAGCACTTACTGTCTCTAGTCCACAACCTGGAATGAGTGCTTGGCGCTTAAGGTATAGCTACGTCTTTGATACTCTCTAATAGTGACAAGGAAGGGTGATGTGGATAATTCAAAATAGTGAGTAATCCAAATTGGAGTGAAATTTTGGATTTTTGAAAAGTGGCTTCCTTTCCTTAGTTCATTACTCTTAGGATAATGTTAAAAAGAAGTTCTTATCCTCTCATGGACTCATGGACTAGAGAAAGCTGTCCCATGAAGAAGGATTTGCCTCATATAATTAATTCACTGTTAGAAAATGCAGGGGTAGCTGTGCAGTCCTTTCTTCTCTCTGAACTCCCTTGGGAATCAAACAATCCCTATGGGGAACTCATGTACCTCTCTGATCTGCTTTGAAAATTGGGGGGGGAACTAAGCAAAATCCAGGAGTGGGGCTGTCACAAGGTCCAAGCTGAAAATAGAGTTGTTTACATATTTTCAGTCTTCTGCTGGATATAGGTTATGTCCACAGCACTGTAATAGATGTGATAGAAAATATAAACTCTATATAAGAAATGTTCTCTTAACTAAGAAAGTTACAATTGGAGAGATGTCAATGCATAAGAAAAAAGTCAGTAAAGAGTCCACCAAAGAACTGTTAAAACTAATAAATGAATTCAGTAAAATTACAGGTTACAAAATCAATATACAGAAATCTGTTGCATTTCTATACACTAACAATGAACTATCAAAAAGGAAATTAAGAAAACAAGCCTATTTACAATTGCATCAAAAAGAATAAAATTTCTAGGGATAAACTTAACCAAGGAGGTGAAAGACCTATACACCGAAAACCATAAGACGTTGATGAAAGAAATTGAAGAAGACACAAATAATGGAAAGATATTCTGTGCTCATGGATTAGAAGGGTTAATGTTAAAATGTCCACGCTACCCAAAAAATATACACGTTCAATACAATCCTTATCAAAATTCCAATGGCATTTTTCACAGAAATAGAACAAACAATTTTAGGATTGTTTTTATGGAACCACAAAAGTCCCCAAATAGCCAAAGCCATCTTGAGAAAGAAGAACAAAGCTGCAGGTATTACTTACTAGTCCTGACTTCTGTATAACATGAAGCTATACTACTCAAAACAGTATGGGACTGGCACTGAAAAAAGACACATAGATCAGTGGAACAGAATAGGAAACCCCCAAATCCACTCATATTTGGTCAATTAATTTATGACAAAGGAACAAAGAATATACAATGGGAAAAGGAGAGTGTCTTCAGTAAATGGTGTTGGGAAAACTGGACAGCCACATGCAAAAGAATGAAACTGGACCACTACTTTATACCATACACAAAAATTAACTCAAAATGGATTAAAGACTCAAATGTAAGACCTGATACCATAAAACTCCTAGGGGAAAACATAGGCCTCAAGCTTCTTAACATCAGTCTTGGCAATGGTTATGTTTTGGATTTGACACTAAAAACAAAGGCATCAAAAGCAAACATGAACAAGTGGGACTGCATCAAACCAAGGAGCTCCTGTACAGCAAAGGAAACCATTGACAAAATGAAAAGGCAGCCTAATGAATGAAAGAAAATATTTGTAAATCATGTATCTGATAAGGGGTTAATATTCCAAATGTATAAAGAACTCATATAACTCAATAGCAAAAAGACAAACATCCTGATTAAAAATGGGCAGTGGATGTGAATACACATTTTTCCAGGGAAGACATAGAGATGGCCAACAGATACATGAAAAGATGCTCAACATCACTAATCAGGGAAAGGCAAATCAAAGCCACAATGGGATATTACCTCATACCTGTTAGAATGGCAATTTTCAAAAAGACAAGAAATAACGTGTTGATGAGGATATGGAGAAAAGGGAAGCCTTGTGCACTGTTGTGGGATTGTAAATTGGTGCAGCCACTATGCAAAATAGTATTGGGGGGGTCCTCAAAAATTAAAAATAGAACTACCGTATGATCCAGCAATTCCACTTCTGGGTAATTACCTGAAGAAAACGAAAGCACTAACTTGAAAACATATATGCACCCCCATGTTCAGTGCAGCATTATTTATAATAGCCAAGATATGGAAACAACCTAAGTGTCCTAGGTGAAGTCCTAGAAGTGGGATTGATAGTTTGAATGATACACACATGTATATTTTTGATAGATAGAATGTGGAGCCATATGTATGAGTGCTTACTTCCCCACAGCATCACTAACAGAATGAGTTGTCACACATTTTTACTTTTTTTAATTTTAGAAGAGTTTTCTACTTACAGAAAAAAAATTTAAAGATAGTACACAGAATTCCCATCAACTCCACATCCAGTTTCCCTGATTATTAACATCTCACTTACAATCAATTTCTTAGAATTAATGAACAATATTGAAACATTATTATTAGCTAATGTCCACATTTTATTCAAATGTCATTAGTTTTTACCTAACGTCTATTTTTCTATTCCAGGATCCCATCCATGATAATACAGTACATTTAGTCATCATGCCATTCAGGCTCCTCTAGACTGTGACAGTTTCTCAGACTTTGCTTGTTTTTGATGATCTTGACAGTTTTGAAGAGTACTGGTCAAATATTTTATAGACTGTACCTCTGTTGGGATTTTCTGATAATTTTCTCCTGCTTAGATTGGGGCAATAGTATTTGGGCAGGAAGACCACAGAGGTAAGGGGCCTTCTTATCACATCATATCAATAGAAATGCTACCAACATGATTTATGACTATTGATATTGAACTTGATCACCTGGCTGAGGTAGTGTTTATCAGTTTTCCCTACTATAAAGTTACTCTTTTTTCTCCTTTTCCATACTGTATTGTTTAGAAGCCTGTAACTATGCATAGATCACACTTAAGGAGTGGGGAGTTATGCTTCAGTTCCTTAAAGGCAAAGTACCTGCATAAATTACTCGAACTTCTTCTGCACATGAGATTTTTCTGTTTTCCCTTATTTATTTATTTGCTCTCTCTATATATTTTTCAATTTTCTTGAAATATAGTTGATTTACAATGTTGTGTTAATTTCTGCTCTACAGCAAAGTGATTCAATTATACATATACATATTCTTTTTCATATTCTTTTCCATTATGGTTTGTCACAGGATACTGAATATAGTTCCCTGTGCTCTACAGTAGGACCTTGTTTATCCATCCTATATATAATAGTTTGCATCTGCTAATCCCAAACTCCCACTCCATCCCTCCCCACCCCCCTCCCCCCTTGGCACCATCAGTCTGTTCTCTGTATCTTTGAGTCTGTTTCTCTTTCATAGATATGTTCATTTCTGTTGTATTTTAAATTGCACATATAAGTGATATCACATGGTATTTGTCTTTCTCTTTCTGACTTATTTCGCTTGGTATGATAATCTCTAGGTACATCCACGTTGCTGCAAATGGCATTATCTCATTCTTTTTTATGGCTGAGTAATATTCCATTGTACGTATGTATGTGTGTATATGTGTGTGTGTGTGTGTGTATATATATATATATATATATATATACACACCATATCTTCTTTATCCATTCATCTGTTGATGGACATTTAGGTTGTTTCCATGTCTTGGCTTTCTTATACTGCTGCTATGAACATTGGGATGCATGTATCTTTTTGAATTATAGTTTTGTCTGGATATATGCCCAGGAGTGGGATTGCTGGATCATATGGCAACTATATTTTTAGTTTTTTGAGGAACCTCCATACTGTTCTCCATAGTGGCTGCACCAATTTACATTCCCACCAACAGCGTAGGAAGGTTCCCTTTTCTCCACACCCCCTCCAGCATTTGTTCTTTGTAGATTTTTTAACGATGGCCGTTCTGACTGGTATGAGATTGTACCTCACTGCAGTTTTGATCTGCATTTCTCTAATAATTAGCAATGATGTATTTGCTCTATATTTATAATGGTATAGACTTGTGGATATTTATTTTGTACTTTGGGTTATATTGTAATACTACCTTATTGCTCAAATTTTTCCAGTTTTGGCCATAAGGCGGTCTTTCAGTTGGCTCCTACGTATGTCCTTTTGGCATAGTCTCATACATATGTATGTATGTATATATGTATTTATTTTAGCATTTCCTTACTTTCTGGCACACTTTTCCATACTCATCTGTTATATTCACTGCCCTAGTCCTAGAATCAGCCATTACTCTAAGGACCCCTGCTTCCTTTTATTGGGGAGTGGTATTAGACACCAAGATCTGGATGCTAGGTATGCTACTTGCTACTAGGCCCTCTTGGTGGACAGAGCCAGAAAATATATGTACGTATACTAATACACATATATACACCTATTTATCTATATCATCCATCTATCCATCTATAGTTATACTAAGCTAAACATAAGTTTATACTAATGGCACCAACTCTAATTCATTGTCACATAGATCATACTAGTCTCCCATTGCTTATCTGTAGCCTCCCGCTGCAACAGTGAGAAACTTAGTTCCCACCATTCATCATCTACATACTGAATTGATTACAGTACATGAATATTACTATCAGAATTGTTAACCTGTACTCCCATGGGAAATAACTTTAGCAACTAGAATGTAGTGCTTGTATACAGTGTTTATGTACACTTTCTTTTTCTTTTAGTCTTGTCTAAAATACATCCCACTTGTTCATGGTATATAATTATCTTTATTCATTATTGGATTCTATTGGCTAGTATTTGTTGAGGAGTTTTGTAACTCTGATCATAGCAGATGTTAGCCTATAGTTTTCCTTTCTTATTATGTGTTTACTCTGGTTTTAGTATTAAAGTAATACCTCATAGAAAATTATGAAATGTTCTCATTGCTTCTGTCTTCTACAAGATATTGTGAAGAATTGATATCATTTCCTCCTTAAGTATTTGGTAGTGTTACTGAACCGAACTTGGACCACTCAACTGCTGCACAGTAAAGCCAATCTACTGACACAGGTTGTGGTGAAGGAAAGTATAGCATTTATTTGCAAGGCACCAAGCAAGAAGGAGGGGCATGCTCAAAAGACTCATTCCCTGATGGCTTTCAGGGAACGGTTTTTAAAGGAAACATTTGGGATGACTGCAAGGTCATTTGGGATGGCTGCAAGGTGCATGACTTCTTCTGATTGGTTGGTGGTGAGGTAACAGGGTGGTGTTTCAGGAGTCTTAATCGTCAACCTTCTGGTTACAAGCAGTCTGGGATCTACATGCTTTTGGTCAGCATGTAGTCATAATCCTCCACCTAGGCAGGGGTCTTAGTTTATGCATTACAACTCAAGGGTATGTGTCAAATTGTTATGTATGTTGCTTGAGGAGGAGCTAGGACTCTGTTTTATTGCTGAATCTTGTTTAAGCTATCATTACTTTTCTTGCTTAACTGCTTTTCCTTTTCTTCTGCATTCCATTACTTCCCAAATTAGCAACTGCTTGAGTCTTCTCTTTGGAACTCAGGGAAGGCCTAGGAGACTAAAACCTTTTTCTACAAACAAGAAATGGGGAACACACAGGGGCTTTTGTGCCCAGGATGGCTCTGCAGGGTCGTGCTCGGTTTCAGTAGTATTCACCAGTGAAGATATCTGGGCTTGGTACTTTCTCCTTTGGGAAGTTATTAATTATTGATTCAATTTCCTTAATAGATATAAGCTTGGCAGATGGCATATTTCTCCTTATATGAGTTTTGACACTTCGTATCTTTTTATAAATTGAAGTATAGTTTATTTACACTATTGTGTTAGTTTCAGGTATACAGCAAAGTGATTCAGTTACATATGTATATTTTTTTCAGATTATTCTCTATTATAGGCTATTATAAGATATTGAATATAGTTCCCTGTGCTATATAATAAATCATTGTTGCTTATCTATTTTATGTTTAGTAGTTTGTACCTGTTAATCCCAGACTCCTAATTTATCCACCCCCTACTCTCTTTCCACTTTGGTACCATAAGTTTGTTTTCTATGTTTGTGAGTCCGTTTCTGTTTCATATATAGATTCATTCGTATTATTTTTTCGATTCCACATATAAGTGATATCATATAATATTTGTCTTACTCTGACTTACTTCACTAAGTATAATATTCTCTAGATCCATCCATGTTGCTGCAGATAGCAATATTTCATTTTTTATGGCTGAGTAATATTCCATTGTATATATGTGCCACATCTTCTTTCTCCATTCATCTGTTGATGGACATTTAGGTTGCTCCCATGTCTTGGTTATTGTAAATAGTGCTGCTATGGACATTGGGGTACATGTATCTTTTCAAATTAGAGTTTTCATCTTTTCCAGATAGCTACCCAGGAGTGGGATTGTTGGGTCATACAGTAGCTCTATTTTTAATTTTTAAAAGAGCCTCCATACCATTCTACATAATGGTGGTACCAATTGACATTCCCACCAACAGTGTAGGAGGGTTCCCTTTTCTCCACACCCTCTCCAGCATTTATTATTCGTATACTTTTTGACAATAGTCATTCTGACTGGAGTGAGGTGATACCTCATTGTGGTTTTGATTTGCATTTCTCTAATAATTAGTGATGTTGAGCATCTTTTCATATGCCTTTTGGCCATCTGTATGTCTTCTTTGGAGAAATGTCTATATAGGTTTTCTGCCCAGTTTTTGATTGGGTTGTTTTTTTGACATTGAGTTGTATGAGCTGTTTGTATATTTTTAATATTAACCCCTTGTCAGTTGCATCATTTGCTAATATTTTCTTCCATTCCATAGGTTGTCTTTTTGTTTTGTTGATGGTTTCATTTGCTGTGCAAAAATCTTTTAAATTTGATTAGGTTCCATTTGTTTATTTTTGCTTTTATTTCTTTTGCCTTGGGAGACTGACCTAAGAAAATCTTGCTACAGTTTATGTCAGAGAATGTTTTTCCTATGTTCTCTTCTAGGATTTTTATGGTGTCATGTCTTATATTTAGGTATTGAAACCATTTTGAGTTTATTTTTGTAAATGGTGTGAGGCGGTGTTCTAATTTCATTGATTTACATGTAGCTGTTAAGCTTGCCCAGCACCAGTTATTGAAGAGACTGTCTTTTCGCTATTGTATGTTCTTGCCCCTTTTGTCATAGATTAATTGACTGTAGGTGTTTGGGTGATACCTTGTTATCTTTTAAGGAATTCATCCATTTCATCTAAATGATCAAATTTATGGTCATGGAGTTATTCATAGTATTTCCTTATTATCCTTTTAAAGTCATAGGATCAATAGTGATGACCTCTAATTCATCTTTTAGATTGGTAACTATATCTACTCCTTTTATTCTTGGTTAGCTTGGCTAGAATTTTGTCAATTTTATTGATTTTTTTTTTAAACTGGATTTGGTTTTGTTCTTTTTTTAATTTTCCTATTTTCAATTTCACTGATTTCTGCTCTGATTTTTATAATTTTATTTTTCTACTTTCTTTGGGTTTAAATTGCTTTTATTCTCTAGTTTTCTAAGGTGGAATGTGAGTTAGGTTTTTGAGTTTAGATTTTCTTTTTGTAATATATTCTTTGAATGCTACAAATTTTCCTCTAAGCCCTGTTGGTGTGGTGGTAAGGTGTTGGAGAGGGACAGCCGTCTGTACTCTTTTGATTCATTCTCAGTGTTTTATTGAGCAGTTGTCTCTTCACAGGTGTTTTTTCAGTGGTACTGCTTCCCCCTACATTGCCCTTTGGTGAGACAGGAAGGCTAGAGGGGGCTGGAATGAGGAATGCCCTTCTGCCAACTGGGATAAGGCTCTTAGAAAATCTTTTCCCTAGGAAAGCAGGTCTTTTGTTGTGGAGAACACTCTGGGAGTATTTCAGGCTGATCACTGCTCCCCTCCCCCAGCTAGAGCCAGGAGAAGATCTCTTCAGGATCTTCACTCTGAGAACCGGGGTTGGGGGGAGGGAGAGTGCATTCCCTAGAGGTTAAATACATTAATTTGTAGAGGTTCCATAAGACTGTGCTCTCAGGAGATTCTCACTCTCTTGCTACTTCTTTTTCAGCATCTAGAACTGTGTGGGTCCATTTATATGCAGTTTTTTTCAGTAAATACATACTACAGTACTATACAATTCACACTGTTGACTTGGCAGATGCAGAACTGCGGATACAGAGTGCCAGCCAACTGTAAAGTTATTTACAAATCTTTGACTGCCCATTGGGTTGGCACCCCTTAACCCCCCACATTGTTTAAGGGTCAGTTGTAATACTTTCCCAAATAAATTCCTTGTATTTGCTTCATGTTCACTTTAGTCTTATGTTTGTGGGAAGGATGCATTAATCTTCTGAAAGCTTAGGGAGGTTATAGAATATAGTCATAAAGAACTCCAGCTTTGGAGTCAAACACACCTGGTTTGAGTTCAGCCTTTCCTCTCATAGATATGTGATGCTATAGAAGTTACTTTACCTCTCTTAGCTTTCATTACATTATATTCTACATGGTAATGTTGGGGAGGAAGAAATTTCCCTCTACCCCTCTAGGTTCTTCTGGCTGGTCTAAGAATTAAATTGACATAAGACAGTTAACAGGAGAAAATCACACAAAAGGTTAATAACATGGATACATGGGAGAGAGGCCCAGGAAAACTGATAACTCACCAAAATGGCTGAAACCCTTACCTTAAATACCATCTTCAGCTAAAGACAAAAGAACAAAAGAAGATATTCTGGGTAGTGGTTTGGGACCACAAAGGGGAGGAAGGCAGTTCACATGCAGATGGAAAAGTAAATGTCTGGTAAACAAATGTTTGCTGTGCCACACAGAGAAGTGGCCTCTGATCTCTAGGCCCTGTTGCCACCTACCACACTTGGCCCATATTCTTTGCCTATATCTCTGGTGATAGCTCTATTCCAGGAATAGGCCCTCTATCTAAAATTCTTTTAGGCAGTTAGCGGAAAGGTCAAAGTTTATTACTGACTCTTTTGGGCCTTGATTATTTTCAGCTCAAAATAATCCACATGCCAAAGACACATTTTGAGGTGGCTAGTTTTGGTCCCTTAGAGTAATAATATTTACTCACAGATTGTTTTACTGATTTAAAAGGTAATGTAATCAATAACTTAGCACAATCCTGAACCTATATTAAGCCTTTTCCTCAAGAATATTCAATAAATAATGTCTAAACTCTTTATCCTGGTTTTCCAGATTCTTTTTCCCCATCATCCCTCATATAACCGCATTATGCTCCACTCAAATTGAACTATTCATCATTTCCTAAGACTTAAAACTTTATGTCATTTCTATTTTTTATATCCTTTGTCCCACCTTGGATATCTTCAACCTACCATCTCCAAACGTTGAAATACTGTTCATTCTTCAAATTCTGGGCCAAATGCCACACTCCTTATTAACACTCCTCTGATTATGCGGTTTAAAAATCATAGTTTATCATTAAAAATCGATAGCACATTATAGCACATGTCCTGCTTTTGATTAAATATGAGAAAATTTGACAGAATCCATAAGAAACTAAATGCTTCATTTTAATATGTACTTTTACATGAAAGTAGTAAAGGCTCAATAAACATCTTCCTATGAATAGAATCAGTATCATCTAAAGATCTAGTTATACCTCTTTGACTAGTCTGTAGGGATCTAGAATCGTTGCCTTATTCATTCTTTTGGCTTAAGTTACAGAATATGTGAATAAACAACAAATTTTCCTCAGAAGAGCTCTAGGTAATAGTGAATGTGGCATAGAAAAGGGATACTTTGATAGACAACATGAAAGATCAAAAACATAAGGAGCTGTGAGAGAAGTTTTTGAAGACTGGAATGAGAAATTCTAGATAGACATGAGTTACTATGTACCAAGAGGGAAGACATGAGTGCCCATCAAAAAGTTAGAGTTATACTGAAATGTAGATTTTGAAACTTCAGCAGAGGCTCACTACCAGACAGAATAAAGGATTTATAAGTTCTGTTTTTAGTGATAAGAGTGATATAACCAGTAAGATTCCAAGTGCCATTAAATCATACAGATAACCCATATATATGAGATTTTCAGAAAATTTAAGTATTCTCCTTCAGACCTGCTTTGGAAGCTTCTATTGGGTGAGCACCATTTTCTTTCTTTCAATGATCTAGGGAGGGCTTGGTCACATACAGGCTCGGCGGTCACAGCTGTCATTCATACATTTTTATTTACCCCATCCCCCACCCCGTGTATATAGCAAATTCTAGCTTTTGATGACAGAAAGGACCAGTTGAGAGAATGTATTTGACTCAGTTAAGTCATCTCTTCAATTGGGAAACTGAGCATACTACAGATAGCACTTTAGTAACATTTTTAGCTACATGGAAACTTGTCTTAAGTAACTTGTTTCTTCAAACAGAAAAATGAGAGAGAAGGAATTCATGAATAACGGTGTTCCCAAATCATAGGCAGTTTGAATAAATCTTTTTATTCATATTTTGCCCTTAGAGAACATACTAGTTTTAAAAGAACCCAACCTGATTTATACCAGCTTGAATACAAAATTCAGCAGCAGTTACATGTCATACGTTCTCAAGAGATCGCAGTACTCAGTTGATTAAAAACAGCTGCAACATTCAATTGCCATTGAAATATTATTCAAAGGACAATTAAACCCAAAGTGTCCATATGTAGACCTTTGTTCTATATCTCTTGCACAACTCACAGGCTGATACTGACTGACCTTCAAGCCATGTGTGCCAGGTACTTTAATCACAGTACTCAAAATGTTGGGAAGTCATTGACTAGGTTAAGTACCATTAAGTTTTTCTTAGGACCTATTAGAGGGAGAAAAGGAATTTGAGCTTAGTTCTTAGAGATGTTGTTTGTAGTGTGAGTGTGTGTGTAAAAATAGCAGTTATATAAGCACAGTCTGGAGTCCAAAGGGCATTTTTCCCAAACAAAACTTAGTAGGTAGTGATTAATCTAGCCATGCATGCTACATTTGTTAATGCAGACACTAATGTTCAGTGGTATGAAAATTTTTAATGAGAATAGTCTTCTCTGTAGAACATAGTCCTTGATAAAAGGAATGTAAAGTGGATATTCTCTTTGGTCTGTTTGCAAGGAGGTACTCCCACTTTCCTGGAAGACTTCTCAGGAAAGACTTCCCGGGAAAGTGGGAATACATCTCCTCTTAGAATATGAACATGGGCTTGAACAGTCACATGGTGCTTACCCATAGGCTTATCCTTTTCCATCTGAGTGATATGTGGCAAGTCGCTAACCATTTTGCTTTCAAACTAGAGGAGGTGTTAGATATTTTAGTGCTAGTGATCAATATGTATCCGGCAGTAACTAAGAACAAGCTTGTAATATTCTCTAAATAAATAAATAGCCAAACTCAATAATAGCAACCTTCAATAAGTGCTAGGAAAGAAGCAGAGCCTTTTTGTCAGAGAATAATGAGGGGACATTTAAGTGGTCATGAAGGGGCTCTGTGTAGAGGTGACATATAAACTGAGACCTGAATGACAAGAAGCAGTCCTGCAAATAACTTGTTAAAGAAAACTTTGAGGGAAGATTGTAGAGCTAGCGCAGAAGCCCTGAGGTAGTTTTCTCTTAGGAACTAAAAGAAGGCCATTGTATATAGGACACAATGAATGAGGGAGGGAGTGGTGCTAAGTAAGACTGGAGAGTTAAGGGCAAAGTCATTCAGGGTTTGTATGTCATGGTAAGGAGTTTAAATTTTATTCTTAGTGAATTTGAAAACCATTGAAGGTTTACATTGTTATACTAAAAAAGATCACTCTGGTACTTTGTATACAAAGTATACAAATGGATTGTTATGGGCTGGTGGGAATAGAAATGGGAGACCAATTTGAAGTCTGTCATGGCAAGCCAGATAAGAGATGAGCCTGTACCAAAGTGTGACAGCAGGTATGGGGAAAAGTAGATGGATTAAGAAATATTTTAGAGGTTGTATCACCAGGATTTTCTGGTGGTTTATATGTATGTACATGTATGTGTATGTATGTGTGTAGAATATGAGAAAAAGGATAGAAACCAAGATGACTCCAAATTTTCTGATTTGAGAAAGTAATTGAACGCTGATGTTGTTTTCTGAGATGAGTAAGTCTGGGAAAGGGGAAATCAAAAGTTTAGTGTTAACATCCTCTGTTTGAGATATCTGTGAGACATATAATAGATATTAAAATACAATACTGTGTATGTGTATTGAACCCAGGAGAAATGTGTAGGTTTGGAGACATATATTTATGAACTAATCTCCATATAATTAGTAATTGATACTGTGTAAATTATTGAAAACATCTAGAGAGAGTGTAGATAGGAAAGAGAAGAAAACCCAGAATCGTATCTTAAGGAACTGACATGATAGAGGTCTATCAGAGAAGGAGGAGCCAAAACAGAGGAGTAGCTAGTGAGATAGTCGAAAATCAGGCATATATGTGGTGAAAACTAAGGGAGTTCCCTTTAAGAAGGAAGAAGGAAGGAATGGTAAAATTTGTTGTAAGAAGCAAGGAATGGTAAAATTTGTTGAATGCTGCTGAGAGGTTAAGATGAAGACAGAACAATGTTCATTGCTTTGAGCAGCATAAAAGCCTTCAGTTACCTTGATAAGGGCATTTTCAGTGAAATGATGGAGGTGGAAATCAGCTGGAAACAGGTTAAAGAGTAAATAAAGAACATCTAGTTAAAAAGCCTCCACAAGTTTGTTCTGTGATATAGCCTTTCTTCGTCAAACAAATAGCAAAGATAACATGCAAAAACTGAAATAAAAAACATAGTTGTGCTTGACAGTAAAATAATTGTCCTCATGAGCAGAAATGGAATGGAGACACAAAGTGGAATGAGGCTAAGTCCACAGACCTATGAGAGCTGGGCTCCTGCAGGATAATGAAAAAATAAAGTCCCGCAGTTGAGAAATGTATACCACAGCCAGTCATACCGCCTGTAGCCAAGACCTGAAGTGGGGCCCCTCACACTTGAAAAGATGCTAAGAAGCTTATTGTTGCCATTCTACCTGGGAATACTGCTTTATAAGAAGCTGTGGGTCTAGGGAATGGATAAAGACCAGGAAGTGAACCAAGATCTCCATTGGTATATTTATGGAATTTGAAATATTTTCAATATCACTGCAAGACTGGGAATTTTAAAAGATTATAAGAATGGTCCTGCATTGAAGGTCTGGTGGGCATGTGGAGGCATGAGATGTGTAACAAGAGAGAGGGATATAGAAAGGGAAAAACATAAGCAACCTCTCATTCAAAATGAGTGTGTGTAAAAATAAGTCACAAATCACATGAAATAACCTAGTGAAATCAATTTTATTAAATATTCAAAATAAGATAATAGAACGTATTGGTTGCATGCTCAAAGAGATAATATAGACATATCAATTGAAAAAGAAAAATAACTGATAATCACAACAGAAATGAAACTGAAATAGGTAGTAATGAAAAATAGAAATCTTGATAATAAATATAATTATTGAAGTAAAACAAAACTAATTAGGTGGTTTAAACTGGTAGACTGGCTACAGTTGTGAAATCTAATTAGGTAGGTTAAACTGTAGATTGGATACAGCGACTTGGAAGAGAATACTGAAGAATCCACTCAGAATGCTGTTCAAAAAGACAAAGGGAAAAATATGAAAATATACATAAAATACATGTAGGTTAGATTGAGAGATCTCAACATATGTCTAAGAGAAGTCCAGAAAAAAATACAGTGTAAAGTAGTATTTGAAAATATAATAGTGAAAATTTTCCCAGAAATGAAGCAAAATATGAGTGTCCTTCAATTACTAAGTATCATAATTGAAGATGAACTGGTACCTAGAAGTATTGCAGTAAGACTGAAGAAAGACCATTAAGTGAAGGCTTAAAAAACTAACAGAAAGAAAATATAGATTAATTCCATACTCAGCTAAACTAACATACAAGCATGAAGGCAAAATGAAAACATTTTCAGATATTCAGCCCTACATCACTTAAAATGACATACTGAAACAAAATCACTTATGAAAGGTGAATAGTAATAAATGGATAAAAAGCATAGTTAGTAAATACTAACTAAAATAAAGCTTATGAAGCAATATGCACATCACAAAGAGTAGAATGCAAGGAAATAAGCATTAATAGAAGAGACACTATATTAAGAGGAACAATCAACCTTATATATATTTATGACTTTAGATTTTGGAGTTTTGGATACAACACCAAAAGCACAAGCAGCAAAATAAAAGAAATAGGTAATTTGAACTTCATCAAAATAAAAACCTTTCTGCATCAAAGAACATTATCAAGAAAGTGGAAAAACATCATATAGAATGGGAGAAAATATTTGCAATTCGGATAAGGGTCTAGAATCCAGAATATAGAAGAAACTCTTACAATTCAATAACAAGAAAAAAGTAAAACAACCCCAGTTTTAAAATGGGCAAAGACTAGAATAGGCATTTCTCCAAAGAAGATATACAGATGTCCAATAAGCACATGGAAAGATTCCTAACATCATTAGACAGAGAAATGCAAATCAAAACTACAATGAGATTCTACTTCATACCCAGTAGGATGGCTATAACTAAAAAATGGAAAATAACAAGTGTTGGTGAAAATGTGAAGAAAACGAAACTCTCCTACATTGCTGATGGGAATGTAAAATGATTCAGCCACTGTGGAAATTAGCTTGACAGTTCATTTAGCAGTTAAACATAGAGATATCATCTGACCCAAGAATTCCATTCTCAGATGTATATACAAAAGAATTGAAAACAGGTATTCAGACAAAAACTTGTACATGAATGTATATAGTACCATTATTCACAAGAGCCAAAAGGTGGAAACAACCCAAATGTCTATTAGTGGATAAATGGATAAACTAAATGTGGTATATGCATACAAAGGACAATTATTCAGTCAAAAAAAGATTGAAGTACTGAGGCATGTTACAATGTGGATGAACCTCCAAAACTTTATGCTAAGTGAAAGAAGCCAGATAGAAAAGGCCACATATTGTATGATTCCATTTATATAAAACATCCAGAATAGGTAAATTCATAGATTCAGAAAACAGACTAAAGGGACTGGGGGGAGGAGAGTGACTGCTTGATAGGTACAAGGTTTCCTTTTAGGTGATAAAAATGTTTTGGAACTAGATATTTCTGATAGTTGTATAACGTTTGGGTGTATTAAATGCTACTAAATTGTGTGCTTTTAAATGATTAATTTTATGTTATGGAATTTTACCTCATTACAAAACAAAAAAGGAGACAAAATTTTCAGGAGAAATTGACAAACCCATAGTCAAAGTAGGATATTTTAACACATTTTTGCCCTAAAACTGATTGATCAAGGAGACAAAATATTAATAAGGATATAGGATATTTGAGCAACAAAATCATCAGGCTTGAATTAATGGATATGTATAGAATCATTCACCCAATAAAGGCAGAATATGCATTCTTTCTGAGCACATGGGACATTTATAAAGATCGATGACTTACTAGGTTGCAAATAATTCCTGACACTTCCAAAATCAGTATGAAGACCACCTTCTCTGAAAAAAATACAATGACAGTAGAAGTTAACTATAAAAAGATAGTTTAAAACTTCGTATATTTGGACACTCAAAATTATACTCCTATATAACTCATAGTTTAAAGGGGAAAACACTTAGAAATGACAGAATATTGAGAAACAAATGGCACTGAAAGTACTACCTACCAAAACTTGTGGGCTTCAGATAAAGAGGCACTTAGAGGTATATATACAACTTTTAACGCATTTATTTAAACAAAGGATGAAAATTAATAAAGTTTTAATGTAAAGATATCATTTCTTCATTTATTTCTTTCAATGTCCTGAATATATTTATTTTGAAAATTCTTCCAAATCGTTCTATTAGTTTTATTTATTCAACAATGAATTAATATTCTTTTGTGTGTGTGGGAGGCCTCAATCATCTTCATGAATTTTAAAATTTTGAATTGCAGTCTCTCTTTCATAATTATCTTTCTCTCTCTCAATCCCCCATTCCCGCCCCCAGCCACCCCATCCCCTCTATCCTCAGCCCTGTTTATTTAGAAAATTTCCAATTGTCTTTATGTGCTTTTATGGACTATAGTCTAGAACCAGATCATATATTGGTAGTACAGGGCTCCTGCCCTATGATGATATTGGGGAGATCACAAAGAATAGTCAAAGTTATATGTGTGTCTTCCCTATCCCTAAGCACTCAACATTTAATAAATTATAGTCCTAGGGCTTCCCTGGTGGTCCAGTGTTTAAGACCGCGCGCTTCCACTGCAAGGGGCGCGGGTTTGATCCCTGGTGGGGGAACTAAGATCCCGCATGCCCGCAGCCAAAAAAATAATAATAATTAAATAAAATAAATTATAGTCCTAGGCATCAGTCCATGTGAGCATTTTTCACTTATATTAACAAGCAGGACAGCCCCAACATGGCCCCAAGTTTCAAGCAGGTAGGCTATTTCCATCCTAATTTGTGCTAAGACACTTATTCTATGGCATTCACAGGAGGCAACCAATTGTCCCCGCTGCTTTTGAACCCAAACCCCAGAAGTCCTGTAGTTTCAGTCTGACACCAATTTGCATTTCTATTCCATTTATTGTTCACAGAAAGATTAATCTTGTTTTTGATGTCAACTACAGTTGAATTTTTCTCTTTTTATATTCTAACTCTTATTGCTCTAGGTTCAACTAGAGAGGAAATGTTCAAAGTATGGACTTTCTAGAGCTATGTTGATTGTACCTCAGTCCATTTTTACATATATAAAATATGCAACAAATTAGCGATGACAACTTAATTTTTCTCTTTGCAAGTGGGGAGACAGACAGGTAAAATACTTATAAAAACTCCACTATTCTATCTCCATATTTCTATGCAGTATGTATTTATTGAATCGTTACTTTGCACCTAGTGCTGCATTAGATGTTTCAGGAAGCAGAGTAATATAACTGACATGACTCTGCCCTAAAAAGAGTTTATAGTTGAATAAAGACTGAAACAGGAATAAATCTGTCACAATTTCTATCCTCTTGGTTACAGAGTTTATGGTTATTGTTCTAAGGTGATCCAAGGAAGAAGGGATCTAATACATCTCCCTCATACCATTCACCTGTAAAAAAATAAAAATAAAAAAAAGTCCTCTTTGAAGTGGCCCTTCTGAAAATTTTATCAGAAAAAAGTAATTTCAGTTATTTAAATATTATTTAGTTGTAACAAGTTACGTTATCGCAAGGAAAACATATTTTAGTCATATGAAGGCAGAGATGACAGTTTCCAAATACATTAAGTGTAAACATTTAGGACACATGTTGGGCACTTGTCTGAAGCCATCAAAAAGTTTTTTGTTACTTGTAATCAGTAATTGGAAGTTTGGAAGTTTGAAGGGTAAAAATAGCATAACTGTCACAGAGCAAACTAAGTAGAATCTGGACTGAAACTAAAGTTGGAAATTACTTCTTTTTAAAAACATTTTGAGTTAGAAATGGCTTTACCTTTTCATGTTTAAAAAACGCAATACCAATTACTTCACAACCTTGTAGGGCAAAATCTAGTGTTGTCATTTTCTTCTTTGCAATAGTTAATAGGCCAATAATTTAATACCACTATTCTATCTTAAAAAGAAGTTTTCCCTGACTCCCAAACACAGGCTTTGACTCTCTTTTCTAGAATCAGATTATTTAGGTTAAAACCATTGCTCTATCACTTAACTAGCTGTATGACCTTATGAAGATTACTTAATCCATTTAGGTTTATTTTTCCTCATTTGTAAAAGAAGAATCATAAGAGTACCTTTCTCATACAGTTGTTGTGAAGATGAAATATAAAGTACTTAGCACAGTGTCTGGAAGGGGCTGAGAACTTAGTAAATATTAACAGTAATTGTTATTATTGTTAATTTATGCATGTAAATCTATCATTTTCCAAAATGCTAAGCTCTTTGAGGGAAAGAATATTGTCTCCTATTTTGTTTGTTTTCCTTCAGTACCAAATAACAAAATACATAACATTATTATAACAGTGGCCTTAAACAAGATTAAGTGCTGCAAAATACATTACCTTACATGAAAATTACAGCAATTCTGTGAGGGCAGGTTTTAATATCCCTGTAATAAAGGGTAGAAACAGTGTGGTGCTTTCCAAGAATTTGGAAATCAGGTTGCCCTCTGAGAGATATGATAAGAAAAAAACACATTATGGACCGGAGAATAAAAATGTAGTCACCTTACAGAAACGTTGGTTCCTAGGACCTAGCAAGACTTAAAGAACGGTATTAACCATAGTAAACATTTGCCTTTTGTGGACAGAGCACATCAGGCTGTCTTACTTCAGTGCCACCAAATATTCAAATCATCCAACTAACCACACATTCTCAAACAGACTTCTGATTAGATTTTTACTCCCTTAATAGTGTGACTCTAGAAAGATAATTCACTGAACATGCTAAGGCTCATATAAACATCTGGTTCCATTAACAATTCTAGGTATAAAATAACGATGCCGATTTGCTAAGTTGCCATCAGTCTTTTGAGAATTTCATAGTATCAGTAAGTCTTGGGCAATGAGCTGATTCAGTTTATTTACTTGTCCTCTTCTGAGATTTCCTGCTGGTAATTCCTTTAACTTTTCCTGTGCTGTTTCCTTCCATTTTCTGTAATATTCACATGATAAAGTTGTGACCCAAAGAGCTTTTGATTCTTCAAGAAACCACAGATAATTAATA
Organism: Monodon monoceros; assembly: GCF_005190385.1. Lineage (NCBI taxonomy): Eukaryota > Metazoa > Chordata > Mammalia > Artiodactyla > Monodontidae > Monodon > Monodon monoceros. The sequence goes on along the minus strand of NW_021703779.1, from coordinate 102,449,956 downwards.
GTAGAACTCAGATTAGAATCCAGCTGACTCTCAATTCTGAGTTATTTGGAGGATGAATCAAAGAGGAACAATTGAATATATTTTATTCAGTTCTCCATGTCTAGGTTATATATAAGTCTAGGATTTTTGTGCCCAATTTTAGACACTATCTTGACACATTCTAAACCCCTTCAGTCTCTCAAATATGTATTGCTATTGATGAAACGAACTTGAATTGATTAGGTGACTTGCCCAAGTACACACAGAATTAATAGTAGATTAGGAATTAGAATCCAGACCACCAGACTCTCACAATTTGAACACTTTTCTTTGTACTATGAGGTACCATTTCAAAAATCTTAGGATGATACTCTCGCTAGATAGAATAACTACACTTTGAAATCATGCGGCTTATTTTGGGGGTTATTTGGATGCATACTAATCTAATACCTTCTAATATCTTCCGACCCTGAATGAAATCATGGAAAGGTGGACAACTAAAGTACTGCTTATAGAAGTCTGCAGGAAAGGTCTACAGCAAAGGAATTCAGTGATTAAAGGGGAGTAAGAAGAGGAAGGAGCACTGGAAAGAAAAACAGTAGACAAGGGAGCAAAAGTTTTTAATAAAATTTATAATTAGAGTGGCCTACATTTATTAAGTGCTAAGTTCTGCCCATGCATGCATGAATAAGTACTTGTTTTTATAATCACAATATTCTTATTATTATATAAATCATTCATAAAAAGGAGTGCAAGGATTGTATACAGGAGAGCCAAATGATGAGACTTCTTCAGTTTGGAAAGACTGAGTGAGATTCAAATGTCTGATTAAAATCTGTAGAATCAAGGCAAAGAGTGCTAGAACTAGAGGGTTCTTTTGCTTAGAAAGAGGTACATTTAGGGCAAAGCAGGAAATCTTACTTTACAAAAGATGTACACTTATGTAAGTTATTTCAAAAGTGATTCAAATTGAAATAACGTTGAGATAATGCCTGAACTACTCACCTCATAGGTTATTATAAGTGAGCACGTGTTTTTAGTACTCTGCAGGTAACTGCACATGTAAAAGGGATGGCACATATGTGGCATTCCCCCTTCTTGTGATAGATAACACCTTCCTATTGAGCTGAGGTCAAGCTTCACAATCCTTCGCACCCTGGTATTACAAGCAGCCACAATATCATGTGAGGGAACTCGTTCTATTATTAATTTATACAATGAATTCTTCCAAGGCAAGGAGTATGTCTCACTTTTGCCTGAAACATGGTTCTCAAATCATTTGCTCAATGAAAACATTTGGGATAAATATCAAGGAAATTATTTGAATGAATCTTAAAGTAAATCTCTTCAATCTCTATATTCTTGCCCACCATTCTGTAGATACCTTTTCTTTCTTCATAAAGAAAATTGAGGCAAATGGCAATGAAGTTACACAATTTCCTGATCCCATATCCTATACGTTTATTTATAGCTGTACCTGCCATCAAATCATTCCCTCCAATCTCAGAAGAAGAGGTGATCTTTCTGTTTATTGCTTCTTCCTTTGGTCTTGTTTTTATCCCTTCCTATCTTCTTCATAATAGTAATCTTGATCCTTCAGTTATTTTCTCCGCCTCATGCATTTACAACCTCTTCCTTTTTATTTACACTCTTTCCAAAATTTAACTATGCTCAAAGTCTCCCATTAAAACAAAACACACTAAAAGCTCAAGCCTTTCCCGATATTTTGCCTGCACTAGTTACTGCTGTCTCACCTCTTCATAACCAATATCCTCATAAGAATATTGTACACTCTGCTTTCTTCAAGTGGGATTGATACATGGGTTCCAAGAGTTACATGGACCCCTTGAAATGGAGAACATTTCTTACGTGTATGTGTGCATATGCATCTTTCTGGCAAGAGGGTCCATAGCCTTCATGAAATTGTCAAGGGCTCTCATTTATTTTTCATCCTACTGCAATCAGGCTTTTGCTTGCACTCAGGTTTCTGCCCCTCTCATACCACTGAAACTTTCATCACAAAGGTCACCGGAGACCCGTAATTGACATACTCCTTTCAATTGTTACCTTATTTGAGCTTGTGGCAGCTTTTTACTCTATTTACACTTTGCTGTTTTTGAAACACTATCCACTTGTATTTTCAAATGAACTTTTCCCTCCCGTTTCTTCTGATATTACCATAACTCCTTCTCAGTCTATTTTTCAGGTTCATGTTTTTGGTGCTTATTTGTAGCTGACCCTTCTTGGGTTACCTGTAAGACAGACACATGCCATTTTCCTGACTATCTCCCCTCATTCATAGCCCCAACTGCACCCCCTTGTCAAAGCATGTCATCCCACAGCCCCTGATAAATGAGGAGCAGGTATATGACTCCAACACAGTGACCTCAGCTGACTGGATCAGGGTTGACATATGGGTAAATTTAAGCCGATTAAAACCTCTTTTCTTGAGAATTAATAGCTTTTCAAATCATAGTTAACATGTACAGAGAATAGTGCACACATCCCAAGTGTTTACTTGATGAATTTTCACATTCATGTAACAGAACATTAGCAACCACTCAAAAGCTGTCTTTTTACCCACTGCCAGTCACAATTCCTTGCCACCCCTCCAAAGACAAATGCCATTTCAATTTCTAACATTATAGATTGGTTTTATCTATTTTTGAATTTTCTATAACTAAATAAATATCTCTTTGGTGCTTGCCCTGTTTCACTTAGTATTATGTCTGTGAGATTCCATGTTCTGTAACTGAACTTCTTTAATTTTCATTGATGCAGTGTTTTCTACTGTATGATAAATATGCCAAAACGTGTCCATTCTACTGTTGACGTTTGGGTTGCTTCCAGTTTGGAGCTATCATGAAGAATGTTTCTCTGGACATTCCGTACATATCTATTTGTGCACACATATACACTATTCAATTTTATACACATTTAGGGGTATAATTATGGGGCTATCGGATAAGTATACGTTCAGTTTTAAGAGATGTTGCTGAAGAGTTTTCTAAAGTGGATGTATCAGTTTGCTTTCCTACCAGCATTATAGGAGAATTTTGGTTGCTCCACACCATTACTAATACTTTATATTGTCCGATGTTTTCATTTTAGCCTTTCCTCTGTAAGCCTAGTAGGATATCATTATGGTTTTAAATTTCCCTGATTATAAAGTAAATTAATCTCATTTTCATTTGTTTATCCTTTTGCATAAGTCTTTTGCTCATTTTTTTATTGACTTGTTCATCTTTTTTTGTAAAGACTTGTAGGAATTCTTTTAATATTATAGATATGAGTTCTCTGTTGATTATACGTATTACAACTGTCTTTTCCCATTGTGTGGTTTGACTTTTCCCTTTCTTTATGGTACATTTTGGTTAATGTAAGTCCTCAATTTTAATATAGTCCAATTAATCAAGTTTTTATTTTAGAGATATTCATGTCCTCTTTATGAGCCCTTTCCTTATTCCCAAATCATGAAAATATTCTCCTATGACAACTTTTAGAAATTCAGTTATTTTACCTTAATAAAGTAATCTTCAATCAACTTGGGGTTGAGTTTCACATGTAATATGAAGTAAGAGTCATTTCATTATTTTCACATGGCTATCCAGTGATCTGGCACCATTCATTCCAAAGATTATCATTTTCCCATGATCTTTTATGCCACCTTTGTCATTAAACAAGTGCCCTTATAGGTGAAGGATTATTTCTGGATTTCTCTCCTGTTCCATTTGTCTATTTAATATCCTTGTGCTTACACCACAGTGTCTAACCGAATACAAGTTTATAATGAGTCTTAACGTTTCGTAATGTGATTCCACCATCTTTATTCTTCTTTATGATTTTCTGCCTATTTTGCCCTTTGCATTTCTGTAAATAATTGAGAATGAGAGTGTCAAATTCCACAAGAATCCTACTGGAGTTTTTATAAAGAAAACATTGAAACTATACATAAATTTTAGGAGAATCAGCAACTTGACAATATTGAGTATTCAAATCCATGAATATAATTTGTCCCTCCACTTACTGTTGTTTTTAAATTTTTCCCTCAGTAATGTTTTAGAGTTTTCTGTGCAGAGGTCTTTCTAATTTTTTATTGGACTTATTCTTAGTTATTTGGTGCCTCGATGTTATCATAAATGGCATTGTTTTAAAATTGTTATTTTCTTATTACCTGTTGCTGTTATATAGAAACACAATTATTTTTCTTGTGTTGATAATGTATCTTAAAAGACCTTGCCAAATTCACCTATTAAATCTGATACTTATCTGTTGATTTCTTCAGTTTTTCTATGTATGTACTCCTGTTTTCTGCAAATAATGTTAGTTTTATTTCTTCCCATTTCAGTCTCTACAGCTTTTGTTTTTCAATGCCTTACTGCACTGGCCAAGAACTTTAGCACAATTTTAAATGGAGGTGTTTGTACTTGGTTTTCTTGTGGCATTACTGATCTCAACAGGAAAACTTAGAATATTTCAAAATTAAGTGTGATGTTTGTTGTAACTTTCTGTAAATATCCTTTATCAGATTAAGACAGTTCCCTACTATTTCACTTTGCTGATGGACATTACTAAACATTGGATTTTATCAATTACTTTTTGAATACATCTTTCGAGATACATATTTGACTTTGGTTTATGTGGGAAGTGACTTTGATTCATTTAAAAATTTGGTTTTTAATTTTTATTATTATTTTTTTACAGTATGTCCTTGTTGGCTATCTGTTTTAAATATAGCAGTGTGTACATGTCAATCCCAAACTCACAGTATAACCCTCCCCCCACCCTTCCCCCCGGTAACCATAAGTTCATTCTCTAAGTCTGTGAGTCTGTTTCTGTTTCGTAAATAAGTTCATTTGTACCATTTTAAAAAATATTTATTTATTTATTTGGCTGCATTGGGTCTTAGTTGTGGCACACAGGATCTTCATTGTGGCATGTGGGATCTCTCCAGTTATGGCGCACGGGCTTTAGAGCGCACGAGCTCAGTGGTTGCAGCTCACGGGCTTAGTTGTCCCATGGCATGTGGGATCTTAGTTCCTTGACCAGGCATCGAACCTGTGTCTCCTGCATTGGAAGGTGGATTCTTAACCACTGGACCTCCAGGGAAGACCCATTTGTATAATTTTTTTTTAGATTCCGCATATAAGCAATATCATATGATATTTGTTACAAATATAATATTCCTCTTCCAAATAGTCATTTGCTTGAGGATATGGAACATGTCTCATTCAATTTTGCATTATCCATGCCTAATATGGTTTCTGTTACATAGAACGTGCTAACAATGATTGAATGAAAAATGAATGAATGAATGTTGGAGTGTTGAATGCATTACAGGGTGAATAAAACACAGGGCTGATGCAAGAGATATATTCCCTATGAATGGGTGTATAAACTTATCCTGTTCCCACATCATAGGCTTCCCAAAAGAAAGCACAGAAACATGAAAACAGTTTCAAAGAGAGGAAGAGAATTTATAGTGAGAGCCACCTAGGACATGCCATCTCACAGCCTTTTGTATGCCAGGGAAGGAGAGAAAACAGGACACATGGATTGACTATATGCTCACACACCAGCAACTGTCAAAGAGACAACTTGAGCTATTTGCAAAGTAAACTCTATAGTAACTGATGACAGTTGTTTGTCTTTGTTGGTTAAAAATACCATTTCCAAACCTAAAATGTCTTCATCGTGCCTGAGGGTGCCACATTATTGATGACTGTGACGTTCTCTTCTTTCACAAATCATCTCATTCTGTAATTAAAAAAAAATTAAACTAAAACATTTCAATCAAGTACATCAACTTGTATGAAGCTACTTCAAGGATTTAACAGTGATATTAAATAACATAGCTTGATGCTTTCACGAGAGCTTTATTTCAACCAGAAAGCATATTACAGGTCCCAAAGGAGGGTCAAGATACAATAAATATGCTTCTTCCATCAAGCTGATTTTCCTGCTTCCCAATTTCCACAGAGGATTAACACCAAGCCCTTTCATACCAGAATACTAGTGTTTCAGTTGACAATTTGGGCCACTTATTTATGTATAGTTCATTCACAGCATAGCTCTTCAGCTCTGCCTCCCAACCTCCAGAACACACATGTGAAGCTTTAATTAAAACTGATGCATGTGTGCATCTGTGTAATTCCTGCAATAGACTGTGAGCAAAGTGAGGGCAAGGATTATCTTATTAGACTATCACCATGATGCTGGGCATAGTGACTGCTGTATTATGAGTGTTAAAAAGATGTTTTTTAAAAAAGTGTTATACGTTGGGAAACAGTTAAAGGGTCTTGGGTTTTGGAGCAACACAGTCCTGAATTCGAATCCTAAATTTACCACTTTCTATATATTTTATTTTACGTGTGTCATTAAAAATTCTTAGGTCTCAGATTCTCACTGAAATAAGGAAAGGCATTTCACATTCTCCCAACTCAATTGCAAAATGTATATTATGAATGTACGGCAACGAGAATGTACCCTGGAAAATACATTCTAATTATTGATCATCTATCCTTATTAACTAGGAGTTAAGAAAGATCAGTGTGAACTTGAGTGGTCTAGAAATACTTCATTGAGAAGGGAGTTTTATTTTTAAATAAATGCAGAACAAAAATTTATCGAGCTAAAAAATCAGAAAAAAATGTTTAAAGAATGATGGGAATAATTTCTACTTAAAAATCTAATATGTTTATTACCTTTTTCTTAAGAAAATATGTATAACAGCAAGTGTGTTTATCACTTCATGATGGGCTAAGCAAATTATAAAAGTAGTGGTTCTTACACCAGAGAACTTACAAACTTGTGCACACAGTGAACACATAGAATGACTAAATAGAAAAATGAGACAATATATGATTAACTGTGAAAACTTGTTAAAACAACAAATTGAGAAAAGATAAGATCAGGATTGGCTAGGGTGGTAAGGAAAATGCTTCATAAATGTGGCTGGACTTAAACCATAATTGTAGGGTGGGTTTAAATAGGAAGAAAAAAAGAATAGTGTGTTCTAGGCAGATGAAACAATAATGAATAAAAGAAAAGCTTCTCCAATTTGCACAAGTTACTCTTGAGCCACTAATGGCAAATTGCCTTCCTAGAAACAAAATATTCAGACTAAGAAGCAATAGAAGATACGGTTGATAAGTAAGATGATGCTTTCCTATAATCTCAATCAAGGATATAAATGTATAATGAATTCTGACCTAGCTTAGAGACAGCTAAAAAGAGAAAAGAGGAATCAGTTAGGATCAGTAGTAGACAGCAGAAAGTCATGAGATAGGGATTGGACAAATAACTGGGTAGAAGGAAAAGTAACATAGTGGATTGTGAAGTACAAATAAGTTTGCTGAGAAGGAATCGGAATGGAATAATGGTGAGGTTAATTTCATGTGAGATTAAATATATAATAATTGGTTGAAATTTTAAATAATTACGTAAATCTAAGAGTTTAAAACAAAATATTATAAAAGAGATGTTTCTTAATTGTGATGAAATAAGATCTTAGTAGTTTTGTAGAATTCCTTGGACTTAACTGATACCCATGTCAATTATTTCTTCTAATCAACTTTTAAGTGGTTTTGGACCCCAATTTTTGTCTTCACCCTTAAAATCTCTCTTGAGCTATCAGCCTACCTATCCCATTGCCTGCTCTACTTTTCCATATAAATATCTACTGGAAGCCAATTTAACATGTAAAAACTGACATCATAATTTTCTCTCCCAAACGTCCTCAGCTACTTCCCTATCCCGATAACACTGATAGTGACATCCTTGTTTTCTCACACTTGAATTATTAGAGAAGCCCGAGCATTTGAGGAAGCAGTTGCCTCTTCCAGCTTTTCCAGACTCATTTCAGCAGGGAAAGACCTTCACGAGTCAGCACAGCTGACTCTGGATGGGTGGGCCAGCTGGTAGCATCTGTAGACAGGAGGGGCTTGCTGTCTGGTACTTTCAGAGGGGAAGGTTCATGTTCTGAGGTTGAGAAGGGTCATTGGGTGAGCTCTTTAGCTGGGTGGTGGCACTAATTATATTCCACGGTTGGGCAGGGCTGCAGGCTGTGCTCCCTGGCCAGGTAGTGCCATTGGTCGGACTGCATTCAGGTTGGGCTTCAGGGTTGGCTCCACCACTGTAGGGGATCTCAAGCTGTGCTTCACAGTTGGAGGGGGCCTCAGCCTGGGTTTCATGGTCAGGTGCTGCTGCAGGCAGTGTTCCACAGCTGGTTGGGACTGCTGGGCTCCATTGATTGGGCAGGCCACCGGCTATGCTGCACACTTGGGCTAGATTGTTGGCTGGGATCCCTGTTCAGCTGGGGCCAGAGGCTATACTCACATTTGAGCAGAGGTACTGGTTCACTCAGGCAGGGCCATATTATGGGCTCTGTGGCTGGGCCAGACTGCTGGGTACCCAAGCCAGGAAGAGCTGCTGATCACCATGCTCCTTAGCCAAATGGTACCACTGGCTTAGCACTGTGAGTGAGCTGGGCGCTCTGGTCTGGTGCTGATACCATCAGGAACCTGGTCTGCCAAGATCCCTGCACTGGTCGCTTGAGCCCTGCCCCTTTCTTTATTTCTCACTGACCCCGGCAGTCTAGTCCTGCTGATTACCGTAGTATTCCCTGTGATGTGAGACAGAATTGGCCTCCCAGGAAGCTCGCCGGAAAATTGGAGAAGCTGTATGTCTGCCTCAGGCTCTCTTTTCCCCACTGGTAAAACCATAGTCCCAGGGGAACCTTCTCTGTGTGGCTCTGTGTTGGACTGGGGAAGGGGTGACATGGTCAAAGTGAAACTGCTCCTCTTATCCTTCTAATGCAGCTTTTCTTTTTTTTTTGTTGTTGTTGTTTGTTTGTTTTGGGATATTTTTTGTGTGGTCAAGGGGATGATTCACCTTCACTCCTGGGTTCTGGGATTTTCACAAAGGTGTTCTTATCTGTGGAAAGTTGCTAGTCTTTCTGTGAGGGGAAATAATGCCAAGGACCTCCTAGTCTGCCATTTTGCTGACGTCACTCCAGAAGGATTTTGGTAGAAATTGGCAACTGGAGTCAAAAAATTATAGAGAAATAAAAAAGAACTTAAAATAGCAAAAAACATTTTGAAAAATAATAAAGCTGGAGGACTCCCACTAATAACTTTCAAAAAGTTACTCTAAAGTAATTGAGACAGTGTGGTATTGGTGTAAGAATAGATATATAGCTTAATGGAAAAAACAGTTCCACAAGAGACCTACACATTGTACAGCCAGTTGATTTGCAACAAATAAAATTCAGTGAGGTAAGGGATAGTCTTCAACAAATGGTGCTGGAATATTTGGATATTCGTTGCATAACCATGAACCTTGATCATTACTTCATACACATACAAATATACAAAGATTAACACAAAAAGCATCACGTGAGAAGGCAAAAATAAATTTAAGCCCTCTTGAAAAAAACAGGAGAAAATCTTTGTGAGTTGAGATTAAGTGAAGATTTCAGAGAGGACACAAAAAGCAATTACAAAAGAAAATAATTATAAACTGGACTTCATCAAAACTAAAAACTTCTGCCCTTTGAAAGATGTTAAGGAAATGAAAATACAAGCCCCAGGGAGAAAATAGTTGCAAAACATCTGATAAAAGATTTATATTCAGAAGATATAAGGAATTCACTTTATATGACACACATGACTATTTTTAAAAACAAAAATATTTGAACAGACGCTTCACCAAAGAAGATAGAAGAATGTCAAATAAGCACATAAAAACATGCTTATCATTATTAGTCATTAGGAAATTTTAAACTGAAAAGACAATGAGATACCTCTATACTTATTGTGCTTTCATATATCTTCTTTTGGGAAATGTCTGTTCAAGACTGTTATCCACTTACTGTCTTTTAATTATTGAATTGTAGGACTTTTTATATATTCTGGATAAAGTCTTTGTGAGATACATGCATGGCACATATTTTATAACACTATCATGACTATACATTTTCATAATGATTTTTTTTTTTTCGATACGCGGGCCTCTCACTGTTGTGGCCTCGCCCATTGTGGAGCACAGGCTCCAGACGCGCAGGCTCAGCGGCCATGGCTCACGGGCCCAGCCGCTCCACGGCATATGGGATCCTCCCGGAACGGGGCTCGAACCCGCGTCCCCTGCGTCGGCAGGTGGACTCTCAACCACTGCGCCACCAGGGAAGCCCCATAATGATATTTTTATAAGCAAAAGTTTGTTGAAATCCAATTTATCATATATTTTATGGTTAGTCCTTTTTGCTAACCCCAAGGCAATAAAGGTATTCTCTTCTGTTATCTCCTAAAGGCTTTCTACTTTTAGATGTTATATTTAGATTCACAAACCACCTTTATTTAAATTTTGTATATACTATGAGAAATGGGTTAATTTTCCACATATGCAATTGTTCCAGTGCCATATATTGTTCTGTTTTATTAATCAAGTTGTCTATCCTTTTGCCAATATCACTCTGTTTTGATTACTGTATTTTTATAAGTTTTGAAGTTACAAGTTAAGTAACCCAACCTTATACTTTTTAAAGAGTTTTGGCAATTCTGTTTTTTGCATTTTTGAATCAGTTTTTAAAACATAGTTTGCTGGCATTATGATGGACATCTTATTTTACATCTACAGATTGATTTGTGGAGAATGACAGCTTAAAAATATAAAATCTTCCAATCTATGAGCATGATTTAGCTCTTAATTTATGTCAGATCTCCTATAATTTGCATCGGTGGTGCTTCCTACTTTTCAGTACAGAGGTCTTGCATGTCTTTCACTTTATTTAGTCCTAAATATTTCATGCTTTTGAGTCTATTGAAAACTGTATTTTTATTATCTCATTTTCCAGTTGTTTGAAATATTACCAATATTTTTCTTTTTTCTTAGATTATTTGTACTATTATTACAAAAGTACATTCACAGTTATTTTATAAATGGTAAGTGAATAGTAAACTTTATGAGTAGTTGAATGTCTGAAAATGGCTTTATTTATTTATCATGGTTAATTTATGATTCAGTATAATTTTGCTAAAGATGTTGAAGGCATGCTATATCTGCTGCAATCCATTTTTACCCATATGGGAATCATATGCTAGTCTAATTATTGTTTCTTTGCAGTAGAACATTTTTTTCTCCTTAAGAAATTTTTAGGATTTCTTTGTACTTAGTCTACTGTAATTACTGTAAAAAAACACAAACAATATTGTGTTTAGGTATGTTTTTATTTTTCATGCATGCTTCTTGGCACTCAATGGGCCTTTTCAATTTGAAGGCACATGTCTTCCTTCAGATAATTTTCAGGTAATTTTTCTTTATTTCTTTAGAATTTCTTCCTTGCTATTTTATTAACCTTCTGTGACTCCCTTACTAGATACTGGACCTCCTGACTTGATTCTAAGCATATACTATCTTTATTCTCATATTCTCTATCTCTTTGTAAACTTTCATTTTTATTCTGGGAAATACCCTTGACTCCATCTTTCATACCCCCTTTTTAATATTTGATACCATATATTTAAGTTCAAAGTATCCTGACTTATTCCTTGATTCTTTCTTAACATACCATATTAAGTTATATGTGCAATATCTTCTTGAAACTTACAGTATTTATAATTGTGTGTGTGTATTTTTTGACAACTTCACGTATTTTCATTTTCCCTAGGGTCAATAATTTCATTTGTTTACTTTGGTTCTCTTTTGTGCCACTAGATTTTTTTTCAAACATCTAGTTATTTCTTTGTTGTCAATTTGTATTTAGGAATAAAGGAACAGGTTTTCTTACATAAGTAACTGGATGGGTTTCCTTTGCATTTGTTAAGTCTACTTGTGCCTAACAGATTTCTGCAGTGGAAGAGCTAAGGCTGAGCTCTTTGAATATCAGCAGATCACATCAACTGACAGGATTCATTTTACTGTGTGTATATATATGAATCTAGCAGGCAGAACACACATACCTCAAACACTAATGCTAGGACAAGGAAGGTTGTTTCTCTGGGTTGTCAACACCAATGCTAGGAGCTCTAGCTTTCCACAGGCGGAAATTATTTATAGATTAAATCTCCAGTTATATTCTGAGTGTTTGTACATGACATACAAAGGAAATTGTGGCATAAGTTAATTCACACTGATTCTTTTTTCTTATTAAACTAGTGGTGTTTTTTAAACTTTTTATTTTATATTAGTCTAGTTGATTAACAATGCTGTGTTAGTTTCAGCTGTACAGCAGAGTTATTCAGTTATACAAATACATGTATCTATTCTTTTTCAAATTCTTTTCCCATTTAGATTTTTATATTATATTGAGCAGAGTTCCCTGTGCTATACAGTAGGTCCTTGTTGGTTATCCATTTTAAATATAGCAGTGTGTGCATGTCAATCCCAAACTCCCTAAGTATCGCACACTGATTTTCTGTAGATAAAACTTCACTCATTTACCATTACTTATGGCCCCCTAGCTACTCTTTCTTAATCTTCACAGTACTGAGTTTAATTTCAGAACATCTATATGGTTTTGCCTCCAAGGAATAAACAATTCCACCTCTACTTTTGTCTTACCCTTTGTCAGTTTCTGGGTTAGACACTTACTCTAATATGGTCTAAATGATTTAGTTATATTTAAAAAATTTTTAATTCATTAAGATCTGTCCAATGATATCTAAAAATATCAAGAGAGCTCATACATATTTTCATTAACAATCATTATTTCCCCTCTAATTTCAATGAGTCTTCAGCAAAAAAGAAAAAGAGGTAAATATATGTGCTCAGTCCACCAACTTGTACCAGTAGCCTACATGTAAATGATATCATACAGTATTTGTCCCTCTCTGACTGGTATATTACACTTGGTATAATGTCCTCCAGGTCACAAATGTTAGAATTTACTTCTTTTTTAAGTCTGAAGAATATTCAGTTGTGTTTATGTGTTTGTGTGTGTGCATATGCATGTGCGTGTGTGTGTTTGTATCACATTTTCTTTATCCATTCATCTCTCAACAGACATTTAGTTTGTTTCCATATCTTGGCTATTCTGAACGATGCTGCAATGAACACGGGAGTACAGACATCTCTTTGAGAAAGTATTTTTTTTCCTTTGGACATATACCCAGAAGTGGGATTCCTGGATCATATGGTAGTTATATCTTTAATTATTTGAGGAACCTCCAAACTGTTTTCCATAATTGCTGTACCAATATACATTTACACCAGCACTCCCAAGGGTTCTCTTTTCTTCACATCCTCACCAACATTAGTTATCTCTTGTTTTTTTGATAATAGACACCCTAACAGGTGTGTGGTGCTATCTCGTGGTTTTGACTTGCATATCCCTAATGATTAGTGATGTTGAGTATTTCTTTTCATATACCTATTGGCCATTTGTATGTCGACTTTGGAAAAATACCTATCCAGATCCTTTGCCCATTTTTATTTATTTATTTAATTTTATTTTTTTTAACATCTTTATTGGGGTATAATTGCTTTACAATGGTGTGTTAGTTTCTGCTTTATAACAAAGTGAATCAGTTATACGTATGTTCCCATATCTCTTCCCTCTTGCGTCTCCCTCCCTCCCACCCTCCCTATCCCACCCCTCCAGGCGGTCACAAAGCACCAAGCTGATCTCCCTGTGCTATGCGGCTGCTTCCCACTAGCTATCTACCTTACATTTGGTAGTGTATATATGTCCATGCCTCCCTCTCGCTTTGTCACAGCTCACCCTTCCCCCTCCCCATATCCTCAAGTCCGTTCTCTAGTAGGTCTGTGTCTTTATTCCTGTCTTACCCCTAGGTTCTTCATGACATTTTTTTCCTTAAATTCCATATATATATGTGTTAGCGTACAGTATTTGTCTTTCTCTTTCTGACTTACTTCACTCTGTATGACAGACTCTAGGTCTATCCACCGCATTACAAATAGCTCAATTTCGTTTCTTTTTATGGCTGAGTAATATTCCATTTTATATATGTGCCACATCTTCTTTATCCATTCATCCGATGATGGGCACTTAGGTTGTTTCCATCTCCGGGCTATTGTAAATAGAGCTGCAATGAACATTTTGGTACATGACTCTTTTTGAATTATGGTTTTCTCAGGGTATATGCCCAGTAGTGGGATTGCTGGGTCATGTGGTAGTTCTACTTGTAGTTTTTTAAGGAACCTCCATACTGTTCTCCATAGTGGCTGTACCAATTCACAATCCCACCAGCAGTGCAAGAGTGTTCCCTTTTCTCCACACCCTCTCCAGCATTTATTGTTTCTAGATTTTTTGATGATGGTCATTCTGACCGGTGTGACATGATATCTCATTGTAGTTTTGATTTGCATTTCTCTAATGATTAATGATGTTGAGCATTATTTCATGTGTTTGTTGGCAGTCTGTATATCTTCTTTGGAGAAATGTCTATTTAGGTCTTCTGCCCATTTTTGGATTGGGTTGTTTGTTTTTCTGTTATTGACCTGCATGAGCTGCTTGTAAATTTTGGAGATTAATCCTTTGTCAGTTGCTTCATTTGCAAATATTTTCTCCCATTCTGAGGGTTGTGTTTTGGTCTTGTTTATAGTTTCCTTTGCTGTGCAAAAGCTTTGAAGTTTCATTAGGTCCCATTTGTTTCTTTTTGTTTTTATTTCCGTTTCTCTAGGAGGTGGGTCAAAAATGATCTTGCTGTGATTTATGTCATAGAGTGTTCTGCCTATGTTTTCCTATAAGAGTTTGATAGTTTCTGGCCTTACATTTAGGTCTTTAATCCATTTTGAGCTTATTTTTGTGTATGGTGTTAGGGAGTGATCTAACCTCATACTTTTACATGTCCCTGTCCAGTTTTCCCAGCACCACTTATTGAAGAGGCTGTCCCTTCTCCACTGTACATTCCTGCCTCCTTTATCAAAGAAAAGGTGACCATATGTGCGTGGGTTTATCTCTGGCCTTTCTATCCTGTTCCATTGATCTATCTTTCTGTTTTTGTGCCAGGACCATACTGTCTTGATTACTCTCGCTTTGCAGTATAGTCTGAAGTCAGGGAGCCTGATTCCTCCAGCTCCGTTTTTTGTTCTCAAGATTGCTTTGGCTATTCGGGGTCTTTTGTGTTTCCATACAAATTGTGAAACTTTTTGTTCTAGTTCTCTGAAAAATGCCAGTGGTAGTTTGATAGGGGTTGCATTGACTCTGTAGATTGCTTTGGGTAGTAGAGTCACTTTCACAATGTTGATTCTTCCAATCCAAGAACATGGTATATCTCTCCATCTGTTTGTATCATCTTTAGTTGCTTTCATCAGTGTCTTAGAGTTTTCTGCATACAGGTCTTTTGTCTCCTTAGGTAGGTTTTTTCCTATGTATTTTATCCATTTTTGTTGCAGTGGTAAATGGGAGTGTTTCCTTAATTTCTCCTTCAAACTTTTCATTGTTAGTGTGCAGAAATGCAACAGATTTCTGTGCATTAATTTTGTATCCTGCCACTCTACCAAATTCATTGATTAGCTCTAGTAACATCTTTAGGATTCTCTATGTATAGTATCATGTCATCTGCAAACAGTGACAATTTTACTTCCTTTTTTCCAATTTGGATTCCTTTTATTTCTTCTTCTCGGAGTGCTCTGACTAAAACTTCCAAAACTATGTTGAATAATACTGGTGAGAGTGGACATCCTTTTCTCGTTCCTGATCTTAGTGGAAAAGGTTTCAGTTCTTCACCATTGAAAACGATGTTGGCTGTCGGTTTGTCATACATGGCCTTTATTATGTTGAGGTAAGTTCCCTCTATGCCTACTTTCTGCAGGGTTTTTATCATACATCGGTGTTGAATTTTGTCAAAAGCTTTTTCTGCATGTATTGAGATGATCATATGGTTTTTCTCCTTCATTTTGTTAATATCGTGTATCACACTGATTGATTTGCGTATATTGAAGAATCCTTGCATTCCTGGGATAAACCCCACTTGATTATGGTGTATGATCCTTTTAATGAGCTGTTGGATTCTGTTTGCTAATGTCTTGTTGAGATTTTTTGCATCTATGTTCATCAGTTATATTGGCCTGTAGTTTCCTTTTTTTGTGACATCTTTGTCTGGTTTTGGTATCATGGTAACGGTGGCCTCATAGAATGAGTTTGGGAGTGTTACTCCCTCAACTATAATTTGGAAGATTATCAGAAGGATAGGTGTTAGCTCTTCTCTAAATGTTTGATAGAACTCGCCTGTGAAGCCATCTGGTCCTGGGCTTCTGTTTGTTGGAAGATTTTTAATCACTGTTTAAATTTCAGTACTTGTGATTGGTTTGTTCATATTTTCTACTTCTTCCTGGTTTAGTCTCAGAAGGTTTTGCTTTTCTAAGAATTAACCATTTCTTCCAGGTCGTCCATTTTATTGGGATACAGCTGCTTGTAGTAATCTCTCATGATCCTTTGTATTTCTGCAGTGTCAGTTGTTACTTCTCCTTTTTCATTTCTAATTCTCTTGATGTGAGTCTTCTCCCTTTTTTTCTTGATGAGTCTGGTAATGGTTTCTCAATTTTGCTTATCTTCTTAAAGAACCAGCTTGTAGTTTTATTGATCTTTGCTGTCATTTCCTTCGTTTCTTTTTCATTTATTTCTGATCTGATCTTTATGATTTCTTTCCTTCTGCTAACTTTGGGGTTTTTTTGTTCTTCTTTCTCTCATTGCTTCAGTTGTAAGGTTAGGTTGTTTATTTGAGGTGTTTCTTGTTTCTTGAGGTAGGATTGTATTGCTATAAAATTCCCTCTTAGAACTGCTTTTGCTGCATCCCATAGGTTTTGGGTCGTCGTGCCTCCATTATCATTTGTTTCCAGGTATTTTTTTATTTCCTCTTTGATTTCTTCAGTGATCACCTCGTTATCAAGTAGTGTATTGTTTAGCCTCCATGTGTTTGTATTTTTTACAGATCTTTTCCTGTAATTGATACCTAGTCTCATAGCATTGTGATCGGAAAAGATACTTGATACAATTTCAGTTTTCTTCAATTTACCAAGGCTTGATATGTGACCCAAGATATTATCTATCTTTGAGAATGTTCCATGAGCACTTGAGAAGAAAGTGTATTCTGTTGTTTTTGGTTGGAATTTCCTATAAATATCATTTAAGTCCGTCTTGTTTAATGTGTCAGTTAAAGCTTGTGTTTCCTTATTTATTTTCATTTTGGGTGATCTGTCCATCGGTGAAAGTGGGGTGTTAAAGTCCCCTACTATGAATGTGTTACTGTCGATTTCCCCTTTTATGGCTGTTAGTATTTGCCTTATGTATTGAGGTGCTCCTATGTTGGGTGCATAAATATTTACAGTTGTTACATCTTCTTCGATCGATCCCTTGATCATTATGTCGTGTCCTTCTTTTGTCTATTGTAATTGTCTTTATGTTGACGTTTCTTTCATCTGGTATGATAATTGCTACTCCAGCTTTCTTTTGATTTCCATTTGCATGGAATATCTTTTCCATCTCCTCGCTTTCTGTCTGTATGTGTCCCTAGGTCTGAAGTGGGTCTCCTGTAGACAGCATATATATGGGTCTTGTTTTTGTAGCCATTCTGGGAGTCTGTGTCTTTTGGTGGGAGCATTTAATCCATTTACATTTAAGGTAATTATCATTATGTATGTTGCTATTACCATTTTCTTAATTGGTTTGGGTTTGTTTTTGTAGGTCTTTTCCTTCTCTTGTGTTTCCCACTTAGAGAAGTTCCTTTAGCATTTGTTGTAGAGCTGGTTTGGTGGTGCTGAATTCTTGTAGCATTTGCTTGTCTCTAAACGTTTTAATTTCTCCATCAAATCTGAATGAGATCCTTGCTGGGTACAGTAATCTTGGTTGTAAGTTTTTCCCTTTCATCACTTGAAATATGTCCTGCCACTCCCTTCTGCCTTGCAGAGTTTCTGCTGAAAGATCAGCTGTTAACCTTATGAGGATTCCCTTGTACATTATTTGTTGCTTTTCCCTTGCTGCTTTTAATATTTTTCTTTGATATTAATTTTTGACTGTTTGATTAATATGTGTCTTGGTATGTTTCTTCTTGGATTTATCCTAGATGGAACTCTCTGCACTTCCTGGACTTGATTGACTATTTCCTTTCCCATGTTATGTAAGTATTTAACTATAATCTCTTCACATATTTTCTCAGTCCCTTTTTTTTCTCTTCTTCTTCTGGGACTCCTATAATTCGAATGCTGGTGTGTTTATTTTTGTCCCAGGTTTCTCTGAGGCTGTCCTCAGTTCTTTTCCTTTTTTTCCTTTATTCTGCTCTGCAGTTGTTATTTCTACTATTTTATCTTCCAGGTCACTTATCCATTCTTCTGCCTCAGTTATTCTGCTATTGATTCCTTCTAGAGAATTTTTAATTTCGTTTATTGTGTTCCTCATCGTTTGTTTGCTCTTTAATTCTTCCAGGTCCTTGTTAAACGTTTCTTATATTTTCTCCATTGTATTTCCAAGATTTTGGATCATCTTTACTATCATTACTCTGAATTCTTTTTCAGGAAGATTGCCTATTTCCTCTTCATTTATTTGGTCTGGTAGGTTTTTACCTTGCTCCTTCACCTGCTGTGTGTTTCTCTGTCTTCTCATTTTGCTTAACCTAGTGTGTTTGGGGTTTCCTTTTCACAGGCTGCTGGTTCATAATTCCCATTGTTTTCACCCCCAGTGGGTAAAGTTGGTTCAGTGGGTTGTGTAGGCTTCCTGATGGAGGGGACTGGTGCCTGTGTTCTGGTGGATGAGGCTAGATCTTGTCTTTCTGGTGGGCAGGACCACGTCTGGTGGTGTGTTTTGGGTTGTCTGTGAACTTATTATGGTTTTAGGCAGCCTCTCTTCTAATGGGTTGGGTTGTGTTCCTGTCTTGCTAATTGTTTGACATAGGGTGTCCAGCACTGTAGCTTCCTGATCATTGAGTAGAGCTGGGTCTTAGTGTTGAGATGGAGTTCTCCAGGAGAGCTTCTGCCATTTGATATTACTTTGGGCTGGGAGTTCTCTGGTAGACCAATATCGTGAGGTCATATCTCCCACCTAAGAGGCTCAGGCCTGACACCCCTCTGGAGCACCAAGAACCTGTCAGCCACATGGCTCAGAAGAAAAGGGATAATAAATAAATAAAATAGTATAAAATAAAGTTATTAAAATAAATAATTAAAAAATATTCTTAAAATTAAAAAAATTAAAAAGTAATAAAAAAGGAAGGAATTAGAGAGCAACCAAACCAGACAACAAATCCACCAGTGATAACAAGCACTAAAAATTATACTCAAAAAAAAAATGAAAAAATTGACAGAGAGAACCGTAGGACAAATGGTGAAAGCATAGCTATAGAGACAGAATCACACAAAGAAGCATACCCATACACACTCACAAAAAAAGAAAAAGGAAGAAATTATATATATCTATATATAAACGAAAAAAGGAGGAGAGCAACCAAATCAAGAAACAAATCTACCAATGATAGTAAACTCTAAATGCTAAGCTAAGCTAAACATAAGACCAAAAATTAGACACAGAAAGCAAACCCCAAGTCTACAGTTGCTCACAAAGTCCACGCCTCAATTTTGGGATGATTCGTTGTCTATTCAGGTATTCCACAGATGCAGGGTACATCAAGTTAATTGTGGAGATTTAATCCGCTGCTCCTGAGGCTGCAGAGAGAAATTTCCCTTTCTCTTCTTTGTTCGCACAGCTCCTGGTGTTCAGCTTTGGATTTGGCCCCACCTCTGCATGTAGGTCACCCTCTGGCATCTGTTCTTCATCCAGACAGGAGGGGGTTAAAGGAGTGGCTGATTAGGGGGCTCTGGCTCACTCAGGCTTGGGGGTGAGGGAGGGGTACGGAATGTGGGGCGAGCCTGCAGCGGCAGAGGCCATCATGACTTTGCAGCAGCCTGAAGCACGCCGTGTGTTCTCCCAGGGAAGTTGTCCCTGGATCATGGGACCTTGGCAGTGGTGGGCTGCACAGGCTCCCAGGAGGGGAGGTGTAGATAGTGACCTGTGCTTGTACACAGGCTTCTTGGTGGCTGCAGGAGCAGCCTTAGCGTTTCATGCCCGTCTCTGGTGTCCATGCTGATAGCCGTGGCTCACACCCATCTCTGACGCTCATTTAGGCAGTGCTCTAAATCCCCTCTTCTTGGGCACCACGAAACAATGGTCTCTTACCTCTTCGGCAGCTCCAGACTTTTTCCCGGACTCCCTCCCGGCTAGCTGTGTCACACTAGCCCCCTTCAGGCTGTGTTCACGCAGCCAACCCCAGTCCTCTCCCTGCGGTCTGACCTCTGAAGCCCGAGCCTCAGCTTCCAGCCCCCACCCACCCCAGCGGGCAAGCAGATAAGTCTCTCAGACTGGTGAGTGCTGGTCAACACTGATTCTCTCTGTGGGAATCTCTCTGCTTTGCCCTCTGCACCCCTGTTGCTGCACTCTCCTCCATGACTCTAAAGCTTCCCCCACGTCCACCCCCTGTCTCCACCAGTGAAGGGGCTTCCTCGTATGTGGACATGTTTCCTCCTTCGCAGGTCCCATCCTTATTCTTTTGTCTCTGTTTTTCCTTTTGCCCTACACAGGTACATAGGGAGTTTCTTGACTTTTGGGATGTCTGAGGTCTTCTTCCAGCGTTCAGTAGGTGTTCTGTAGGAGTTGTTCCACATGTAGATGTATTTTTGATGTATTTGTGGGGAGGAAGGTGATCTCCATGTGTTATTCCTCCACCATCTTGAAGGTCCCCTGGTTATCTATTTAAATTATAGCAGTGTGTACACATCAATCCTAAACTCCCAATCTATCCCTCCCCTCCAAGCTTCCCCCTGAGTAACCATAAGTTTGTTCTCTATGTCTGTGATTCTTTCTGTTTTGTAAATAAGTTCATTTGTATCAATTACTTTAGATTCTGATTATAAGTGATATCATATGATATTTGCCTTTTTCTGTTTGACTTACTTTGCTTAGTATGAAAATCTCAAGGTCCATCCATGTTGCTGAAAATGGTATTATTTCATTCTTTTTGAATGGCTGAGTAATATTCCATTGTATATAGGTACCACATCTTTTTTATCCATTCATCTGTCAGTGGACATATGGAGGTTCCTTAAAAGACAAAAAATAGAGCTACCATGTGATCCAGCAATCCCACTCCTGGGCATATATCTGGAGAAAAACTTGGTTTGAAAGTATACAGGCACCCCAGTGTTCACTGCAGCACTGTTTATAATAGCCAAGTTATGGAAGCAACCTAAAAGACATTTACTTTTAATTAAGTCCAGCTTGTCAAATATTTTTTTCAAAGATCATATGTTTGGTATTATATCAGAAAGTCACCATCAACCTTCAGGTCATCTAAACTTTCTCCTATGTTTTATTTTTCCAGGAGTTTTATAGTTTTGCATTATACTTATATGTCTGTGATCCACTGAGTTAATATTTTCGAAGGTAGTAAGGTCTGTGTCTAGATTCTTTTCTGCATTTGGATGCTCAGTTTTTCCAGCACCATTTGTTGAAAAGACTTTTTTCTCAATAAAACTGGGAGAAAAAATACTTTTTCCATTGTAATATATTTGTTCCTTGGTCAAATATTAGTTGATTATATGTATGTATATATTATATGTATGTTGGTCTATTTCTGAGTTCTCTATTCAGTTCCATTAATCTACTTCTCTATTTCATTTTTGGGGCGAGAGGCTAACGTAAATGGTATTGTGTTTTAATTTCAAATTCCATCATTGCTGGTATTTAGGGAAACAATTGACTTTCATATCCTGCAACTTTGCTATATTGTTTATTAGTTCCAGGAGGGTTTTTTGCCTTTCTACATAGTCACATAATCTGTAAACAAGGACAGTTTTATTTTTTCCTATCAAATCTGTATACTTTTAATTTCCTTTACTTATTGTATTAGCTAAGCTTCCAGTATGAGGTTGAAAACAAGTGGTAAGAGAGGACATCTTTGCCTTGTTCCTGATCTTAGTGAGAAAGATTCAAGTTTCACACCATTAAGTATGTCGTCAGCTATGGATTTTTGTAGATATTTTTATCAATTTGAGGAAGTTCCCCTCTATTCATAGTTTACTGAGAATTTTTATCTTGAGTGGATATTGGATTTTGTCAAATGTTTTTCTGCATCCATTTATATGAGCATGTAATTTTTCTTTAGACTGTTAATGTGATGGATTTACAGTAATTGAGTTTCAAATGTTGAACCAACTTGCCTGCCTGGGATAAATCCCACTTAGTCTTTATGTATAATTTTTTTATACATTGTTGGATTTGATGTGCTAATTTTTTAAGGACTTTTCCATCTACATTCTTGAGAGATTCTGGCCTGTAGTTTTCTTTTCTTATAATGTCTTTTTCTGGTTTTGGTACGGGGCTAATCTTGGCCTCATAGAATGAGTTAGGAAGTACTCCTTCTGCTTCCATCTTCCGGAAAAGAATGTATAGAATGGGTATAATTTCTTCCCTGAATGTTTGGTAGAATTCACCAGTGAACCCATCTGGGCCTGGTCCTTTCTGTTTTGGAAAGTAATTAATTATTGATTCAATTTATTTAAGAGGTCTGTTCAGATTTTGTATTTCTTTTTGTGTGAGTTTTGGCAGATTGTATCTTTGAGGAAATCAATCCCTTTCACCTAGCTTACCAAATTTGTGGACACAGACTTGTTCATAATATTCCTTTATTATCCTTTAAATGTCATGGGATGTGTAGTGATAACCCCTCTTTCATTTCTGATATTACTAATTTGTGTCCTATCTCTTTTTTTCTTAGTTAGCTTTGCTAGAGGCTTTTTTATTTCATTGATCTTTCTGAAGAACTCATTTTTAATTTCATTGGTTTTTCTCTATTGATTTCCTATTTTCAATTTAATTGATTTCTGCTCTCATTTTTATAATTATTTTCTGTTTGATTTTTTTGCTCTTCTTTTTCTAGTTTTCTAAGGTGGAAACTTAGATAATTCATTTTAAATTTTTCTTCATTTCTAGTAAATGCATTCAATGCTATATATCTCCCTCTAAGCACTACTTTCACTATATCTCACAAATTTGGATACGTTCTGTTTCTATTTTCACTTAGTTCAAACTATTTTTTAAATTCTCTTAAAATGTCTTCTTTGACTCACGGGTTATTTAGAAGTGTTTTGTTTAAGCTCCAAGTATTTTAGAATTTCCCAACTACCTTTCTATTATTAATTTCCTTAATCATTGGTCTGAGAGCAGACTTTGTATGACTTCTGTTCTTTTAAATATGCTAAGGTATGTTTAATGGCCCATTATGTGGTCTATCATGGTGAATGTTCCTATGAGTTTGAGAAAAATATGTATTTTTCTGTTGTTAGATAAAGTAGTCTGTAGATGCCAATTATATCCAGTTGATGGTGTTTTTTAATTCAACTATGTCCTTACAAATATTCTGCCTGCTGCATCTTTCCATTTCTGATGGAGGGATGTGCAGTTTCCAACTATAATAGAGGATTAACTTATTTCTTACAGTTCTATAAATTTTTGCTTCAAGTATTTTGATGCTCTGCTATTATGCACATACACATTAAAGGATTGTTATGTCTTCTTGGAGAACTGACTCCTTTATCATAATTCAATGTCCCTCTTTATTCCTAATAACTTTGCTTCCTCTGTCTGAAATTAACACAGCTACTCCCACTTTCTTTCAATTCGTGTTAGCATAGTACATCTTTCTCCATTCATTTACTATTAATCTGTATGCGTTTTTATATTTAAAGTGGGTTTCTTGTAGACAACATATAGTTGAGTCTTTTTTCTTTTTTTGATCTTCTCTAATGATCTATCTCCTATGGATATATTTAGACTCTTGATGTTCAGAGTGAAGTAGTGTGAGTGCCTTAGAATAACAAAATAATCCTAATTCTTCCCTTCCATCCCTTGTATCATTGCTGTCATTTATTTCACTTCATATATAGTGTATAAGCATATACCTTAAGCATACATAATTAAATACATTGTTGTTATTATTTTGAACAAACTGTCATCTGTCAGATCAATTATGAATGAAAAAACAAAAAGTTTTAATTTTACCTTCACTTATTTCCTTCTCTGATGCTCTTCCTTTCTTAATGTATGCCCAAGTTTCAGACCTATATCATTTTGTTTCGTCTAAAAAATTTTTTTGAGCATTTCTTGCAAGGCAGATGTACTAGCAACAAATTCCCTCAATTTTTGCTTGAGAATGTCTTGATTTCTATTTGACTTTTGAAGGATAATTTCATGTGGTACAGAATTCTAGGTCAGTGTTGTTTTTTTTCTCTCAACACTTTCAATGTTTTACTCCAATCTCTTCTTACTTGCATGGTTTCTGAGTAAAAGTCAGATATAATTCTTATCTATGATCCTTTATAGGTTTTTTTCCTGTGGCTTCTTTCAGGATTTTTTCTTTGCCTTTGATTTTCTGAAGTTTGAACATGCCTTGATGTAGTTTTATAAACATTTTTTCCTGCTTGATGTTTTTTGAGTTTCCTGGATCTATGGTTTGGTGTCTGACATTAAATTCAGGAAATTCTCAGTCATTCTTTGAAATATTTCTTCAGTTTCTTTTTATCTTTCTTCTCTTTCTGGTATTCCCATTACAAGTGTGTTACACCTTTTTTAGTCGACCCAAAATTATTGGATATTCTGTTTTGTTTCTTTCAGTATTTTTCCTCCTTGCTTTTCAGTTTTGGAGTTTTCTATTGAGATATTCTCAAACTCAGAGATTATTTCCTCAACAGCTATGTCCAGTCTACTAATAAGCCCATCAAAGGCATTCTTCATTTTTGTTATAGTGGGTTTTTGTCTCTACCATTTCTTTTTTGGTTCTTAGAATTGCCATCACTCTAATTACTTTGCCCATTTATTCTTGCATGTTGTGCATTTTATTCATTAGAGCCCTCAGCATATTAATCATAGCCCTGCTATATCTGATTTTAGTCCCAGTGCTTGCTCTGTCTTCTAAAAGTGTGTTTTTTGCCTTTTCGTGTGGCTTGTAATTTTTTTCTTGATATCTGGACATGTACTAGATTAAAAGGAACTGCTGTAAATAGCCTTTACTATTGTGGTGGTAAGGTGTGCGGGCAGTGGAAGGTCTATAGTCCTATGATTAGGTCTCAGTCTTTTAGTGAGCCTGTTCCTCTGCACTGTAAATATCAAACATGCTTCTCAGTTTTCTCCCTTTCTCTTAGTTGAGACAGAATGGCTGGAAAATGCAGGAGCTGAGTATTTCCCTTCCCCCATGTAGAAGGCTAGAGGTGGCTCAAGTTGGGTATTTCCCTTCCCCTAGGTCAATTAAGTTAGGTTAAAACCCCAGTAAGTTAAGTTCTGATTAGAGGACAGAACTTGTTTAGGAAACCAGAATGCTGTGTTGTGTTTTAAAATGGATCCTTTTCCCCTCTCCCTCACAGAAGCCTGAGGGGATTTTTCACTGATATTTGCTGTGAGAACCTGGTTAAGCTCCTGGAGGTAGAACTCATAAAAGTGTGCTCCTCCTCCAATGACTGGATTTTCTTGGAACTTTTATTTCTCAGACTTGCCTACACTGGGCCTCCAGCAATTTTTCAATTATGGTTCATGTTTTCCTACCCCAGCACTGGTTCCCACAGGGATTTCTGCTTGTGGGTTTTGCACTGGTGAGTGTGATTCTCTGGGTTTGCCTGTTGTCTCTCCAATTTTGGGTGCCATGGTTTGTCCTGTGACCTTACTTCACTTATGGATCTAAGAGGAGTTGTTGATTTTTAAATTTGTTCAGCTTTTTACTTGTTAGGAGGAACTGGGCTACTTCCAAGCTCCTTATATGTCAAAATTGAAACCAGATGTCTTATTGATTTTTCTTGTACATTTATTGCCGTACTGAATAGTGAGCACAGAAGACTTCCTTTTCTTGTTGTCTTAACTCATTTTATAATTGTGGAAAAAACAGTTTTCTAAGATCAAAGAATACAGAAACGATCAGAACAATAAAGCAATAAAAATAAATAAAAAGAGGGCTTCCCTGGTGGTGCAGTGGTTAGGAATCCGCCTGCCAATGCAGGGGACACGGGTTTGAGCCCTGGTCCGGGAAGATCCCACATGCCACGGAGCAACTAAGCCCGTGCACCACAACTACTGAGCCTGCACTCTAGAGCGTATGAGCCACAACTATTGAAGCCCACATGCCTAGAGCCCATGCTCCACAACAAGAGAAGCCACAACGATCAAGAGTAGGCCCTGCTCGCCATAACTAGAGAAAGCCCGTGCCCAGCAACAAAGACCCAACTCAGCCATAAATAAATAAGTAAATAATAAATAAAATTAAAAAAAAATAGATCAAAAGAAAGAAAGGAAAAATGAAAAAAAATAATGAAACAATGTGTCCCTTCCATGCATTCACATGTTCATGTAGCTAGAATGTACATGTGGGGAAATGGTATGAAAAGTCATTTATTTTCATTAAAAAAGAATATATTTTGAAAAATCTTAAATTCTTTTAATATGCTTGAAAGGATGAATTATGAGTGGAATAACTTTTTAAAACTTAGGTTAAAATATTAGGCAGCCTTGCACAGGAAAGCAGTGGGACAAAAACTTGCAGTAACTTTTGTTGTTGTTGTTTTAATTTTACCCTAGTGATAAACAGGTAAAAATGTAAATGGACATTCATGGCAGTCCTGTCACAAATGTGAATAATAAGTAGTTCATCTAAATTGAGAAATAAATTTTATGGATGAAGTTTTTCATATAAGAACGTATACTTTAACTTACTAAATATTTATTGACTGATTGGCCTCCAGCTCTAAGACTGCCCTCTTACTAACTTTGAAACTTCAAACAAGTTAGTTTATCTCTCTGAGAATCATTTACTTCAACTTTGAAGTAAGGGGATTAGTTTTTATTATCCCTTCCCTTTTAATGTTTATTGAGAATCGACTCTTTGTCAAACCGTGTGGTAGAAGCCATTGCACAAATCATTTCATTTAATCTTCTCTATAACTCAGTGAGGTAGGGATTATTATCATCCTCATTTTACAAGTAAGGCAACAGATATTTTGTAGTTAAGTACTTAAACTTCCCCAAATTTTTATCTAAAAGACTGTTAGTAAACAACTTTCTTTGCATAAATAAACTAAAAAGATGTTAGAGTTTGTGCTCAAACCAGTCCTATCACACTACTAGATTATATGGTTCTTGCTACTGTAACATGCTGTTCTAGCTGATTTACCAATTTTACCATTGCCAGTAGGTAAACAATATTGGTGAAAATGTTACCTAGATTTAATATTCAATGATTTTAAGCTCATTGCCAATTAAACTTTCACTTTCCCCGTATGAAGTCTTTCCAGGCAGAGATCACTGAAGCAAAAGACAGAGAATGTTCCCTCAGTGAAAATCTTTAATAATTCACTTCAAAATAAATCGCCAATTGTTGGAAAATCAGAATTTATGGAAGGAGACCCTTTGGAGAACTGAGAATTTTTTTGCAGATGATCTGAAATTAACTAGGTGTTAAATAAAAAGGAGAAATCTGTTTAAAACATGTATCCCTGTGGCAACACAGTAGCAAGGTAATAGAAGAAAAGTCATTGGTATTCTCAGCTTCAGGCTTGGTAGATGACTAAAAGTAATCTGGATTGTAGAAGCAAATCAGTGTCTTAGCAGGATAATTTTTTCTATAACTATATAATAGTTATAGAAAACTGTATAGATAATAATTTTATACTATAACAAGGCTGTAAACCGCCTACTAATTTCTAGATTCTGTGTTTGATATAAGAGAACTTGGGAACAGTTCCAGCTTGCAGTCTGATTAAGGAAACGAGATTTATACAGATGGTAAAGCTAAAGAATAAATGAAGGCAGTTTGTAGGGATTTCCCAATTAGGTATCACTCCTCATGGGGAATATAAGTACACAGAAAAAGCAAGAGATTCTTGTGGCATTTTGTAGCTAGAGCTTTTACATACAAGGTGAAATATGAATTAGGTATTGCTTGGAGGACAGCAGTGGAATATGTAGTTAAGTAATAATCAGACAACAAAGCTTTTGTGAAGCAGTTTGTACATATAATCTAAGAGGTTTGTTTAGTACAAGTTTGTTGCCAGAGGCATCTATACTCATAAAGATTTTAGAGTTTCCAAAAGTATTTCAAAATCAGGACAATTATTGACTGCACTCTGTCCCTCAAGATGATTGTTGATAGGTGCTATGGTGCTGATGTTTATATTCTATTATATTGGTGATTGGATAAGCACAGTTTGAAGCTCCCTTATCCAGTTGGATTGGGTCCTCTGTGGGGGTTATATGACTCTTACATTGCTAAATTTGATAAAAGATATAAATTAAAACAGACAAGAGGCTCAATGAGCTCCAAGTAGTATAAATTCTGAGATCATACTGAAACACATTAGTCAAATTTTCAAAAGCAAAACACAGAGAAGATTTTGAAAGCATCAAGAAAGAAGTGACTCATCGTGTACAAGGTATCTTTAGTAAAATAATGGTGATTTCTCTTTAGAAATCATGAAGGCCAGAAGGCAGTGAGATGATATATTAAAAGTGCTATAGGAAAAAAAAACCTGCTCAACCCAAAATTCAATATCTGGCAAAACTACCATTGAAAAATGAAGCAGAAATTAAGACATTCCCAGATAAACAAAAGCTAAAGAGTTTGTCATTAATATATTTGCCCTAATGAAATGCTAAAGGGAGTTCTCCAGGCCAAAATGAAAAAAACACTATAAAGTAATGCAAATACACATGACAAGATAAAGAACAGTGTTAAAGGTAGCCACACAATTAAATATGAAAGCCTGTAGTATTGCATATTTTTTGTAATTCCTCTTTGTATTTTCCTAAATGAGTTAAAAGACAAAGGCATAGGGCTTCCCTGGTGGCGCAGTGGTTGAGAGTCCGCCTGCCGATGCAGGGGACACGGGTTCATGCCCCAGTCCTGGAAGATCCCACGTGCTGCGGAGCAGCTGGGCCCGTGAGCCATGGCCGCTGAGCCTGCGCATCCAGAGCCTGCGCTCCACAACGGGAGAGGCCACAACAGTGAGAGGCCCGCGTACCGCAAAAAAAAAAAAAAAAAACAAACCCAAAAAAACAAAGGCATAAAACAATAAAGATATGCTAATGTACATACAATGTATAAAGATATAATTTATGACAATAACAATGTAAAGGAGGGATAGAGGTGTAAAGGAGCAGAGTTATTGTATACTACTGAATCAAAATTGGCATCAGTTAAAAACTTAAAGGTAAGATGTTAACTGTAACACCCAAGAAAATTACTAAGGAAAAAAATATATGGAAAAATAGTAGAGGAAATCAAAATGGTACAATAAGAAACAGTGATTAATCATAAAAGAAGGTAATGAAGGAATCGAGGAACTAAAAATGTACATGATATATAGAAAAGAAATAAGAAAATGGCAAAAGTCCTTCCTTACTGATAATTACATGTAAAAGGATTAAACTCTCTAATTAAAAGCAGAGATTGTTAGAATGGATGAAAAGAATGATTCAACTATATGCTGTCTACAAGAGACTCATTTTATACCCAGAGACGCAAATGGAAAATGGGTAGGATGGATAATGAAATGAAAATGAAAGGATGGATTAAATATATGCCATGCACATAGTAACCAAAAGTGAGCTGAGGTAGGTATACTAATATCAGACAAAAATACTTTAACCCAAAAACTGCTACAAGAAAAAAAGGACATTACATATTGATAAAAGTTTCAACCCTTCAAGAAAATACATTTGTAAACATATATGTACCAAAGAACAGATACCCAAAAGTTTAGAGCAAATAATTGACAGATTTGAAGGAACAAATACAGTCTATAATGATAGTTGGAAACATTAACACCCCATTTTTAATAATGGTTAGAATAACTAAACAGAGCTTTAGTTAATAATTAAAATATCCAGATAACAATATAAAAATTAGGTCAATGAAACATATACAGAGAACACCACCCAACAGCAAGATACACATATTCTCAAATGTATGTGGAATGTTTTCCAGGATAGATCCTCTGTTAGGCAATAAAACAAGTCTCAGTATAATTAAAATATTGAAGTCATTCAAAGTTATTATCTGACCATGATGAAATGAAACTAGAAGTCGATAACAGAAAGATGGCTGGATGTTCACAAATATATGGAAATTAAATAATATACTCTTTAAACAACCAGTGGGTCAAGAAGAATTTACAAGTGAAATCAAAAAATACTTTGAGACAGGCCTGCCTCAGTGGACTCAAGCTCTAGGTCTGCTTCAATGCCAGGTTGGCACCTACAAACCCAGTGTCTAGGCCCACTCTTGCAGACCCAGGCTCTAGGCCTTCTTCCATGGACTCAGGCTCCAGACCAACCCCTGTAGATCATGGAATCAGACTGATCCTCATGGACACAGGTTCAAGGACCCATGGTCCAGGTCCACACCTGTGGAACCAGGCTCCAGGCCCACCCTATCAGACCCAGGTTCCAGACCAATCCAAGTAGATCATAGAAATAGGCTGGCCCCCATGGGCCTAGGCTCCAAGACCCAGGAATGAGGCTTGCTGCTGCAAACCTGAGTGCCAGGCTGGCTCTTGAGGATCCAGGCACCAGGCCTGTCTACACACAGATTCCAGCAGAAGGCCTACCCATGGACCATTCCAGCCAGCCTGCCCAGAATGTCTGGCTAGGCTGACTGGTGAAAGGATTTTCCTGCCAAAGCCAGTCCATAAAGAATGGAAAACATGCCTACTTCTTCAAATGTGTAATACCACCAATGCAAGGCTACAAGGATCACAGAGAATCAGGGAAACATGAAACCATCAAAGGAAAAAAATTAAGCACCAGTAACTGACTCTAAAGAAATGGAAATCTAAGAACTGCCTGAAAAAGAATTCAAGATAATTATCTTGAAGAAGCTCAATGAGTTACAAGAAACAGAGTTAGAAAACAGAATCAGGAAAACAGTACATAAACAAAATGAGAAGTTCAAGAAAGAAATTATTAAAAAGAACCAAATAAATTTTGAAGCTGATGAACATAATGACAAAACTGAAAAATTCAATAGAGAGCTTCAAAGCAGACACAGTCAAACAGAAGAAAGAATCAGCAAGCTCAAAGCCACATCATTTGAAATTATTCAGTCAGAGGAAGAAATAGAAGACAAATGAGAAGCAAAATATGCAATATAGGAGTTGCTGAAGGAGCAGAAAAAGAGAAAAGGGCAGAAAGCTTATTTTAAAAAAATAACAGAAAACTTTCCAAATCTGGGGAGAGAAATGAACATCCCAATCCAAGATCCCCAAAGGACCCCAGCTAGGCTGAACATAAAAAGCTCTTCAACAAGACACATAATGAAATTGTCCAAAGACAAAGACAGAGAGGATTTTGAAAACAACAAGAAAACAGGGACTCATCACGTACAAGGGGACCTTCATAAGGTTATGAGTGATTTCACAGCAGAAACCTTGCAGGCTGGGACAGAATGGGATGATGTATTCAAAATACTGAAAGGAAAAAAAAGATTACTATACCCAGCAAAAGTGTCCTTCCAAAATGAGGAAACATAAAGACATCCCCAAATAAACAAAAGCTCAGGGAGTTCATCACCACTAGACCTGCCCTGCAAGAAATGCTAAATGTAGTTCAAGTTGAAATCAAAGGACACTCATAAGCTACATGAAAACATATGAAAGTATAAAACTTACTGTAAAGGTAATTATACAGTCAAATTCAGAGTACTCTAAACTGGAATATTGGTACATAAATTACTTTTAACTCTAATATAAAAAAGACAAAAGTATTAAAAATTCTGCCTGGCCCAGTCAGCTATAGAAGCTCTGTATTGAATTCTTCAGTTAGTCATTGTATTCTTTTTTTTTTTTTGTGGTACACGGGCCTCTCACTGTTGTGGCCTCTCCCATTGCGGAGCACAGGCTCCAGACACGCAGGCTCAGCGGCCATGGCTTATGGACCCAGCTGCTCTGAGGCATGTGGTATCTTCCCGGACCGGAGCACGAACCCGTGTCCCTTGTATCGGCAGGCAGACTCTCAACCACTGTGCCACCAGGGAAGCCCAGTCATTGTATTCTTTAGCTCCGAAATTTGTTTGATTCCTGCTTATGCTTTCCATTTCCGTGTTTAACTTGTTGTTTTGCTCTGTATTGTTTTCCTGATTTCATTAAATTATTTATTTCTGTTCTTTTGTAGCTCTCTGAGTATCTTTAGAACAATTATTTTGAATTCTTTGTTAGGCAATTCCTGTATCTCTGTTTCTTTGGACCAGTTACTAAAAGTTGACTGGGTTCCTTTGGTGGTGTCATGTTTCCCTGATTCTTTGTGATTCTTTCATAGCTTTGTGTAGATGTAGGCACATTTGAAGAAGCAGTCTCCCCTTCCAATTATTATGGATTGACTTTGGTAAGGAAAGACATTCACCTGCAGTTGAGGGACACTAGAGCATGCTGTGACTCCAGGTTTAGTGGCACAGGGTACCAAGTGCAGGTATAACCTCTCCAGGACCAGAGGGGCATGATGTCTTAGTTCAGTGTGTTAGTGTGCACAATACCAACAACTGAGTGGTCTTGGTAAGTGCTGCAGGAGGTATTCAGTGATTGCCACCAGATGCATCAGCCAGCAACCAGGGCAGACAGCAGCTAAGTCTGGAGCCAGTGGTATGCACACAGTTGGCTGGGGAGTCAGCTGCAGATGTCTGTGTAGTGGAGGTACAGTGGCAGTTACAGAGACACACATAGTAGTGGAAGCCAGGGCCAACTGTGGATGAACTGGCAGCTGCAGGGGCCCTGGCCATCAGCATGCACCCTTGTGGCTGCAGGGTCTTGCCACAGGTGTGTGCACAGCAGTGCAAGCTGGTTACAGGAGTTGGGACAGCAGGGTGCAGGTATACAGCTGAAGTGGCTAGTTGCAAGCAAGCCCAGAAGAGCAGGTCAGTGACTGGAGACAGGGCTTTGAGCCAGGCCCACAAGGAGTTTTGGGGCCCTGGCTATCAGCATGCACTCCTGGGGCTGCAGGGTCTCCCCATGGACACATGCATGGCAGTGGAGGCAAACAAAGTAATCAGGCTGGGGGTGTGCAGGTGCATAACTTGAGGAGCTAGCTACAGGTGAGCCCAGTGGTGTAGGCCAGTGAAGGAAGTAGCGTTGAATCTGGCCCCCAAAGCAACTGCGTGCACCTTGGTTGTCCGTGTGCGCTACTTGCCATGGGCACACATAAGGCAATGGAGGCCAGTGACGGGAGTCAGGCCTGAGATGTTCAGGTGCACAACTACAGGAGACAGCTGCAAGTGAGCCCAGAGATGTAAGACAGTTACAGGAGACGAGCCAGACCCACAAGCAGCTGTGGGGGCCCTGGCTTCTGGTATGCACTGTGGTGGCTGCAGGCTCTTGCCACAGGCACAGAAGAGTGGAAGCTGGTGTCTGGAGTTGGGCTGGGGGCATATAGGCACACAGCTGGAGGGGCTGCCTGCTGGTGAGTCTAGTGGTGTAGGACAGTAACAGGATGCGCTTTTTTGGCCGCAGGATCTCATCACAGTGCACATTAAGCAGTGGAGGTTGGTAATGGGCATCAAGCTGCTGGTGTGCAGTTTCACAGCTGGCCCAAGCACAGACATTTTGGTGGGGGGCATCTGTATGGGTCTAGGCTGGCATCTTGAACTCAAAAAGCTGGAGAGGTCTGGCTAGCTGTTGGTGCATATCTTGCTTTCTGGTGTGGAGGAGGGAGTAGGGAAGGACTCAGGTGGCTGGCAGCTGAGAACACAAATACCTGTGGGGTGAAAACTAGTGAAATTTGCAGGGGTTCTGTGGTGGTTGTGTTGGCTGTTTCTTCAGTGGAGAAAGCTGCTGGGATCCTCTGCAGTGCAGGTCACTGGGAATAGCAGTCAGTCCCACTGCATGGCTGATACTGGTATCCTCTGCTCTGCTTCCTTATTCCTAGCCATCTCTATATATCTCAGCTTTGCTGGTCTCTGGGTGGGGTGAAACTGAAAGAAGTCCTTCGTGTGATGCCCCAATTGGCGCTCTCCCTTTCCTGGTGAGGGGAGCTGTTTCTAGATGGGGAGTTCCCGATTGGTGTGAGCAGTGTTGGTCGGAGGGATGGGATGATGCAGACAAAATGAAGCTGTTCCTCCTTCCCTTTTTGTATAGTTAATTCTCAGGTGTTCCCCCACACACACACAGAGTCTTGCAGCAGTTGCTTAGGTAGACTCCTGAGCTCTCATAGAGCTGTTTTTCTTCATGGATAGCTGTCTTATTGTTGATCTTTGTGAGGGATATGGAGGCTGGGGTTTCCTGCTCTTCCATTTTGGGGAAATCACTCTTCAGCTTTCTATTCCTTTGGATTAGATCATTTAACTCATTTTAATTGAAAGTTATTATTAATATTTGGACATATATTTACCATTTCGTATTTTATTTCTATATATCTCATGTCTTTTTGTTCCACTGTTCCTCTTTCATTTTTCATTGCATTAAGTGAATTTTTTCTAGTATAACATTTTAATTCCCTTAATAATTTTTTCCGTATTTCAAAATGTGTTTTCTTTGTGGTTACTCTAGGACGTACATATGTGTTAACATCAGAATCTATTCACATTTATATTAACCTAATTCCATTGATACATGGAAAGTTTACTTCTATATACCTTTATTCGCTTTTTACCCTTCTATTGTGCTGTTATTGTTATACATGTTACATCCATATATGTTAAAAGCTAAAATATATTGTTTTATTCCAAATGTATATGTATTTATGTATTTTAAAAAATGCGAGAAAGGAGAGCAAGTATATATTTATAGACTTTATTATATTTATCTTATTTTCAATTGTTTTTTAATTAAAATTTTTATTGTGGCAAAGAACACATGACATAATACTTACCATTTTAATTTTAAAGTATACTGTTCAGTCGTATTGGGAATATTCACATTCTTTTTTTGGGGGGGTTATTTATTTATTTACATCTTTATTAGAGTATAATTCCCTTACAATGGTGTGTTAGTTTCTGCTTTATAACAAAGTCAATCAGTTATACATATACATATGTTCCCATACCTCTTCCCTCTTGCATCTCCCTCCCTCCCACCCTCCCTATCCAATCCCTCCAGGCGGTCACAAAGCACCGAGCTGATCTCCCTGTGCTATGCGGCTGCTTCCCACTAGCTATCTACCTTACATTTGGTACTGTATATATGTCCATGCCTCTCTCTCGCTTTGTCACAGCTTACCCTTCCCCCTCCCCCATCCTCAAGTCCATTCTCTAGTAGGTCTGTGTCTTTATTCCTGTCTTACCCCTAGGTTCTTCATGACATTTTTTCCCTTAAATTCCATATATATGTGTTAACATACGGTATTTGTCTTTCTCTTTCTGACTTACTTCACTCTGTATGACAGACTCTAGGTCTATCCATCTCATTACAAATAGCTCAATTTCATTTCTTTTTTTGGCTGAGTAATGTTCCATTGTATATATGTGCCACATCTTCTTTATCCATTCATCCGATGATGGACACTTAGGTTGTTTCCATCTCCGGGCTATTATAAATAGAGCTGCAATGAACATTTTGATACATGACTCTT
>NW_021703779.1:102368021-102414044 GCF_005190385.1 Monodon monoceros | reverse complement strand
TTTTTTTTTTTTGCGGTACGCGGGCCTCTCACTGTTGTGGCCTCTCCTGTTGCGGAGCACAGGCTCCGGACGCACAGGCTCAGTGGCCATGGCTCACGGGCCCAGCCGCTCCGCGGCATGTGGGATCTTCCCGGACCGGGGCTCGAACCCGTGTCCCCTGCATTGGCAGGCAGACTCTCAAGCACTGCACCACCAGGGAAGCCCGTTTCTAGATTTTCTGATGATGGCCATTCTGACCAGTGTTCGATGATATCTCATTGTAGTTTTGATTTGCATTTCTCTGATGATTAATGATGTTGAGCATTCTTTCATGTGTTTGTTGGCAATCTGTATATCTTCTTTGGAGAAATGTCTGTTTAGGTCTTCTGCCCATTATTGGATTGGTTTGTTTGTTTTTTTGATATTGAACTGCATGAGCTGCTTGTAAATTTTGGAGATTAATCCTTTGTCAGTTGCTTCATTTGCAAATATTTTCTCCCATTCTGAGGGTTTTCTTTTGGTCTTGTTTATGGTTTCCTGTGCTGTGCAAAAGCTTTGAAGTTTCATTAGGTCCCATTTGTTTCTTTTTGTTTTTATTTCCATTTCTCTAGGAGGTGGGTCAAAAAGGATCTTGCTGTGATTTATGTCATAGAGTGTTCTGCCTATGGTTTCCTCTAAGAGTTTGATAGCTTCTGGCCTTACATTTAGCTCTTTAATCCATTTTGAGCTTATTTTTGTGTATGGTGTTAGGGAGTGTTCTGATCTCATACTTTAACATGTACCTGTCCAGTTTTCCCAGCACCACATATTGAAGAGGCTGTCTTTTCTCCACTGTATATTCTTGCCTCCTTTATCAAAGATAAGGTGACCGTATGTGTGTGGGTTTATCTCTGGGCTTTCTATCCTGTTCCATTGATCTATGTTTCTGTTTTTGTGCCAGTACCATACTGTCTTGATTACTGTAGCTTTGTAGTATAGTCTGAAGTCAGGGAGCCTGATTCCTCCAGCTCCATTTTTTGTTCTCAAGATTGCCTTGGCTATTCGGGGTGTTTTGTTTTTTCATACAAATTGTGAAATTTTTTGTTCTAGTTCTGTGAAAAATGCCAGTGGTAGTTTGATAGGGGTTGCATTGAATCTGTAGATTGCTTTGGGTAGTAGAGTCATTTTCACAATGTTGATTCTTCCATCCAAGAACATGGTATATCTCTCCATCTATTTGTATCCTCTTTAATTTCTTTCATCAGTGTCTTATAGTTTTCTGCATACAGGTCTTTTTTCTCCTTAGGTAGGTTTATTCCTAGATATTTTATTCTTTTTGTTGCAATGGTAAATGGGAGTGTTTTCTTAATTTCATTTTCAGATTTTTCATCATTAGTGTATAGGAATGCCAGAGATTACTGTGCATTAATTTTGTATCCTGCTACTTTCCCAAATTCATTGATTAGCTCTAGTAGCTTTTGGGGTAGCATCTTTAGGATTCTCTATGTACAGTATCGTGTCATCTGCAAACAGTGACAGCTTTACTTCTTCTTTTCTGATTTGGATTCCTTTTATTTCCTTTTCTTCGCTGATTGCTGTGGCTAAAACTTCCAAAACTATGTTGAATGAGAGTGGTGAGAGTGGGCAACCTTGTCTTGTGTCTGATCTTAGTGGAAATGCTTTCAATTTTTCACCATTGAGGACGATGTTGGCTGTGGGTTTGTCATATATGGCCTTTATTATGTTGAGGAAAGTTCCCTCTGTGCCTACTGTCTTCAGGGTTTTTATTGTAAATGGGTGTTGAATTTTGTCGAAAGCTTCCTCTGCATCTATTGAGATGGTCATATTGTTTTTCTCCTTCAATTTGTTAATATGGTGTATCATGTTGATTGATTTGTGTATATTGAAGAATCCTTGCATTCCTGGAATAACCCCCACTTGATCATGGTGTATGATCCTTTTCATGTGCTGTTGGATTCTGTTTGCTAGTATTTTGTTGAGAATTTTTGCATCTATGTTCATCAGTGATATTGGCCTGTAGTTTTCTTTCTTTGTGACATCTTTGTCTGGTTTTGGTATCAGGGTGATTGTGGCCTCGTAGAATGAGTTTGGGAGTGTTCCTCCCTCTGCTATATTTTGGAAGAGTTTGAGAAGGATAGGTGTTAGCTCTTCTCTAAATGTTTGATAGAATTTGCCTGTGAAGCCGTCTGGTTCTGGGCTTATACAATTAATTTTTAAATTAGTTGAGACAAGGCAGGAGAGGGATATGTGTAATTATATTGTCTTTTTTTCTAAAATAATTACCTATAATGACACTCAGTTTTTTCAAATGGATTTGAACTGTTGTGTGATGTTTCTTTCAGCCTGTAGTGGGTTTGCCAGGAAAAAAAAAAAAAACCTGTCAATTTTTGCTTATCTAGGATCAGCTTTACCTCCTCTTCATTTTTGAAAGATGGTTTTGCTAGATACATGCTTCCTGGGTGACAGGTTTTTTTTCTCTTAGCATGCTGAATGTCATCTCACTGCCTTCTGGCCCCCATTTTTTTTTAAATCGAAAGTTAGCTGTTAATATTTTGTGCTTCCCTAGTATGTAAAGTGTCTTTTTTCCCCCTGCTGCTTCCAAGAATTTTCTCTTTGTTACAGCCTTTGTTTTAAAGTCTTTTTTGTCTTTTATGAGTATTGCTACCTCTGCTTTCTTGTCATTTCCGTTTACATGAAATCCTTTTCCATCACCTCACTTTCAGTCTGTGTCTTTAGCTCTGAAGTGATAGAAATGTCTTTTTTTTTTTTTGTCCAGTCAGCCACCATATGTATTTTGATTGGAACATTTAGCCCATTGATATTTAAAATAATTCTTGATAGGTATGTACTTATTGCCACTTTATGACTTGTTTTCTGGTTGTTTCTTTAGTTCTTCCCTGTTTGTTTCTTCATTTTGTTTTTCCTTTTGTGGTTTGATGATTTTTTTTTATAGTATGGTTGTGTTTCTTTCTTTTTAGTTTTTGTGTATCTATTGTAGGTTTTTGGTGTGTGGTTACCATGAGTTCATATATGTTGATCCAAAATTACATCTACCTGTTTTAAACTAGTAGTCATTTAAATTCAAATACATAAGATCTACACTTTTTACTCCCTTCCCCCACATTTTGTGTTTTTGATGTCATATTTTACATCTTCAAGCTTATCCCTTAACTGTTTATTTTATAGTTCCTTTTACAGTTTTTTGTCTTTTAATCTTTGTATCAACTTAAGTGGTTGATCCTTAATCCTTACTATACATTTGCTTTTCCTAGTGGGATTTTCTCTTTCCTCACAATTCTCACTTCTTGTTCGTTTAGAGAAGATGTTTCAACATTTCTGTTAGGGTAGGCTTAGTATTGATGAATTCTTTTAGTTTTTGCTTCTCTGAGAAGTTCTTTCTATTTTTATTCTAAATGATAATCTTGCTGGGTAGAGAATCCTAGGTTGCAGGTTTTGCCCTTTCAGTACTTTGAATATACCATGTCACTCCCTTTTGGCCTGCAAAGTTTCTGCAGAAAAATCAGTTGATAGCCTTATGGAGGTTCCCTTGTATATGACTCTTTGTATTTCTCTTGCTGCCTTCCCAATTCTCTCTTTAACTTTTGCCATTTTCATTTTATGTCTTGGTGTGGGTTTGTTTGGGTTCATCTTGTTTGGGACCCTCTATGCTTCTGTTTCTTTCTTCATGTATGGGAAGTCTGTAACCTTAATTTCCTCAAATACATTTTTTTAACCCCTTCTCTCTTCTTCTCCTTCTGTATCCCTATAATGTGAACATTGGTATGCTAAATGTTATCCCCCAATCTCTTAAATTGTTTTCATTTTTTAAAATTTGTTTTATTTTTGCTTCTGATTTGGTGATTTCCATCATTCTATCTTCCAGATCACTTATGTGTTCTTCTGTATCACTTAGTCT
The DNA here is from genome assembly GCF_005190385.1 of Monodon monoceros. Lineage (NCBI taxonomy): Eukaryota > Metazoa > Chordata > Mammalia > Artiodactyla > Monodontidae > Monodon > Monodon monoceros. The sequence continues at coordinate 102,410,149 of NW_021703779.1, read as the reverse complement.
GCTATTCTTGCCTTCTGGTTTGTTTTATATTTCAGCTGTTGAAGTTTTCCTTTCTAATTGGGTCTTTTTCTGTATTTTATAGTTCCTTGCTAAGGTATTCACTGTGTACATCAAGGAAAATGGCAACACAATGAGTGTATATCACTTATATGTGGAATCTGAAAAATAGTACAAATAAATGTACATTTACAAACAAAATAAAACGGAAACAGACCCATGACTAGTGGTTACCAGAGAGGAGAAGCATGAGGGGAGAGGCCTGTTTGGGGTAGGGTATTAAGAGATACAAACTACTGTGTATAAAATAGATAAGCAACAAGGATATATTATATAGCACAGGGAGTTATAGCCATTATTTTAAAATAACTTTTAATGGAGTATAAACTGTAAAAAATACTGAATCACTATACTGTACACCTGTAACTAATGTAATATTGTAAATCAACTATACTTCAATAAAAACCCCAAGATTTTCTCTTTACATATCTTGATAATGATTTGTCTGAGTGCGGATAACTTTGCTTTTATCCTGCTTATAATTTGTTGAGCTTCTTGGATGTGTACATTTTAAAATAAAATTTAGTAAGTTTTTAACCATTATTTCTTCATGTATTTTTCTTCCACTTTCTCTTTATTCTATGTCTGGTAATCTTCTTACACATATCTTCATGTGTTTAATGGCATTCTGCATTTTTTCTGAGGTTCTGTTCATTTTCTTTTATTTTTTCTCTCCTTCAGATTGTTTAGTTTCTACTTATGTCTTCAAGTTCACCAATGTATACTTAATTCAGCTTAAATCTACTCTTGAGTGTCTCTATTGACTTTTTATTTAAGTATTGTACATTTCAACTCCATAATTTTCATTTGGTTCTTTATATAATTTTTGTATCTTTATTGATATTCTCTATTTGATGAGACATTGTCATTATACCTTCCTTTTTTCTTAAAGCATGAGTTCCTTTAGTTATGTGAATATAGTTATAATGGAAACTTTGATATTATGTGTTGTCATACATCTGGGCCCTCTCACAGGCAGTTTTTGTTGCCTGAGTATAATCTGTGTATGAGTCACACTTTCCTGTTTCTTTGTATTTCTCATAATTTTTATTGAAAATTGGGCTTTTTAGAAAATACATTGTAGCAACAATTCTGGATACTGATCCCACTCATGTACCTCCAGAAGCCTGCTGATTTTGTTGTTTTCTTGTTTGTTTATTCAGTGACACACTTCAGGAAAGTCTGTTTCTTCTGCAGTGTGCAGCCTCTGATGTCACTCCTCAGAGAGCTTATGGGCATATGCATAGTTATGCTGACCTCTCCTCCCTCCTCCAGGGATGACTTGAGTTTTTGCATGGCTCTCTTTGACTCTCTCTTTCCCTGATCTCCCTGTTAACTTTCTAGCTGGTTTCTCTCTATTGGTATCACACTCATCTCTTAACTGCCACTAATTGTAACAAATTGCTGTTTTTTTGGATAGTGCTCTGGTACACAATTATTCCACAGTCTGATCCAATTTAATCTAGGTCCCTTCACAGATAGTCTTTAAGGCCAATCTTTGAGGCTTGTTTTGGACTCTTCTTATCTTTCTCATTCCCTGGTTCTCTCTGGTAAAATTATAGTTGGTTTGCTGTTTTGCTTGTTGTTTGCACACAGTTCTCAGTTGCCTCTTAACTGCTCAGAACCAAAATCTCCATTATTTTCAACCTTGTCATTTGGCTTGAAGTTCTGCACTCTCTGTTACAAATACTGTCAGTTGTTGTGACCCTCTGTGTTCTTAAAGCCTGCCGCTCTCACTGGGTACAATCTCTGTACCAGTACTCCATGGCTGGGGGCAAGAACAGTGATCTGCTTCTCTTGGAGTGATACCTTTTATCTTTGACTGGGGCACTGGGTAAAGATGATAGACCTTGGTCTTCTTAACTTGCTTCTCCTGGTGTGAAATCAGTGTTCTCCAGGTGAGCTGGGCACAGGTAATTGGGGACCAGTTTTCTCAGCCTGCCATAACTAGAGTGCAACTTCTACTCTATGAGTGGTAGCTGGTTTAGAGAAAAGGAGCTGAAACCTCTCAGCTGTACTTGCTCAGAAAAACAGACTCTGCAACATAGAACTTTGAGAAATCAGGAATACTGGCAGCCTGCCCCTCCAAGGGAGATACCATACTCCTAGTTTGGGAACTGAGGGGCAGGTAGAGAGCTCTTTGTTTTACCTTGCACTCATTTGTTTGAGAGCTTCCATTACACTGTGCTGGGGGAATAGGGAGGGAGGGTGTAGGTATTAGCTGAAATGCAACAGACTTTCAGTGTTCTTACAGAAATTTAGTAGAATTTCTTGAATGAATGTTTTTGTCAAATATAGAAACTATAAGTCAAATAAGTTAACTGTATGCTCTTAGGGCAATTTTAAGAGATTAAAAGTTTTTTCTTTTTATAATTTTCACCAGTTATGTTTCATTCACTAGGCATAGGATAAAAATATCTCCTCATGCCACCATTCCAGAAGTACACTCTTCTCAATGTTATTTTAAGTTGTGTTTTCCTCACAGTGAGAAATATTATTTTTCATACGTTTTACCACCATTTTTATCTCTGTGACTTGCCCATTCATATTTCTTCTTCTCTCATCTTTAGAGTTGTTTATCCCTTTTTCTTTATTTGTAAAATATTTTTATTATTATATGAAACAAATATTTTTATCTGCAGATATTTTTCTCTGAATTTGCCATTTATTTTTACCTATGGATTTTTTAGAATAATAATTTTTTAATTTGCATATAGAGAGTATTGTCAGAACTTTCCTTTGTGTTTCTTGCTTTTGTGGCTCAAGAAGTCCTTCTCTAACCTGTTCATGATTCTTAAAATCAGTGTTGTTTCTGTATTTATTTCTAGCCCTAACTTATTATTTCAAGTCTGTTTTTGTTCATTTGAAATGTATGCATGTATTTGCTTTTTCCCCCTCTAAATTTATAGCCAGTAGCCCAGGCAATAGTTATTGACAAGTTCCTTTGTATCTTTACAATATACTCACTTTCCATACATATGTTGGTTGGTTTCTGGAATCTCTGCTTTGTTCTATTGACCTATAGCTCCTTATCTGTAAGTCATTATTACATCATTCTCTTTAATAAGTTAACATAGTCTGTTTTCACAGGGAATTACTTCCTTCTTACTTCTCTTCCTCCTTCTTTGCTATTCTCATTCAAATTATCTTTCACATACATTTTATAAGCTGTTTACAATGTTGTGCCTTCCTAACCAGAATCATGGTACATGTTTTCATTTATTCTGGTCTAAGTTAAAATTCCAAATATATTTTATATACTTGTTGTAATTGGAAATAGGATCATTTTCATGACATTTTCTAAATGGTTACTGATATTATAAAGTAATACTATTAATTTTTGTATGTAGATTTTGTATTTGGATAACTACTTGATCTCCTTATTAGTCTAATGTTTTTTTCAGTTCATTTACTTGAATGTTCTAAAGAAACAGTCATATTGATTATAAATAATTATCATTTTATGTTTCTAATATTCATAAATTTTAGCCTATATAATAAGTCAAGAAAAAATATATAGATTGTAAATATGCTTGAACTATCTTCGGTTATTAAGATTTTATCAATTTTATAGTATGAGATAGTGGCTATAACTCTTGTTATATAATCAGACAGAATGTTGAAACACAGAGAATTCTGTGTTTTAATAATGTTCACCTATAAGACAATCTGGAACTGCTATATATTTAGTGGTAAACCTTTTTTTTGAATTTTATTTTATTTTTTTTATACAGCAGGTTCTTATTAGTTATCTATTTTATGCATATTCGAGTATATATGTCAATACCAATCCACAATTCATCCCACCACCACCCCCTCCACTGCTTTCCCCCCTTGGGGTCCATACGTTCTCTAAATCTGTGTCTCTATTTCTGCCTTCCAAACGGTTCATCAATACCATTTTGCTAGATTCCACATATATGCATTAATACGATATTAGTTTTTCTCTTTCTGACTTACTTCACTCTGTATGACAGTCTCTAGGTCCATCCATGTCTCTACAAATGACCCAATTTTGCTCCTTTTTATGGCTGAGTAATATTCCATCATATATATGTATCACATCTACTTTACCCATCCATCTGTCGATGGGCATTAGGTTGCTTCTATGACCTGGCTATTGTAAATAGTGCTGCAGTGAACATTAGGGTGCATGTGTCTTTTTGAATTATGGTTTTCTCAGGGTATATGCCCAGTAGTGGGATTGCTGTGTTGTGTGATAATTCTATTTTTAGTTTTTTAAGGAAACTCCATACTGTTCTCCATAGTGGCTGTATCAATTTATATTCCCACCAACAGTGCAAGAGTGTTCCCTTTTCTCTACACCCTCTCCAGCATTTGTTGTTTGTAGATTTTTTTGATGATGCCCATTCTAACTGGTGTGAGGTGATAGCACATTGTAGTTGTGCTTTTCATTTCTCTAATAACTAGTGATGTTGAGCAGCTTTTCATGTGTCTCTTGGCCATCTGTATGTCTTCTTTGGAGAAATGTCTATTTAGGTCTTCTACCCATTTTTGGATTGGGTTGTTTGTTTTTTTAATATTGAATGAGCTGTTTATATATCTTGGAGATTAATCCTTTGTCCGTTGATTTGTTTGCAAATATTTTCTCCCATTCTGAGGGTTGTCTTTTCGTCTTCTTTATAGTTTCCTTTGCTTTGAAGAAGCTTTGAAGTTTCATTAGGTCCCATTTGTTTATTTTTGTTTTTATTTCCATTACTCTAGGGGGTGGGGCAAAAAAGATCTTGGTATGATTTGTGTCAAAGAGTGCTCTGCCTATGTTTTCCTCTGAGAGTTATAGTGTCTGCTCTTACATTTAGGTCTCTAATCCATTTTGAGTTTATTTTTGTGTATGGTGTTAGGGAGTGGTCCAGTTTCATTCTTTTACATGTAGCTGTCCAGTTTTCCCAGCACCACTTATTGAAGAGGCTGTCTTTTCTCCATTGTATATCCTTGCTTCCTTTGTCATAGATTAGTTGACCATAGGTGTGTGGGTTTATTTCTGGGCTTTCTATCCTATTCCATTGATCTATAGTTCTGATTTCATGCCAGTACTATCTTGTGTTGATTACTGTATCTTTGTAGTATAGTCTGAAGTCAGAGTCTGATTCCTCCAGCTCTGTTTTTCTTTCTCAAGATTGCTTTGTCTATTCAGGGTCTTTTGTGTCTCCATACAAATTTTGATATTTTTTGTTCTAGCTCTGTAAAAAATGCCATTGGTCGTTTGATAGGGATTGCATTGAATCTGTAGATTGCTTTAGGTAGTATAGTCATTTTTACAATATTTATTCTTCCAATCCAAGAACATGGTATATCTCTCCATGTGTTTGTGTCATCTTTGATTTCTTTCATATGTGTATTATAGTTTTCTGAGTACACGTCTTTTACCTCCTTAGGTAGGTTTATTCCTAGGTATTTTATTCATTATGTTGCAGTGGTGAACGGGATTGTTTCCTTAATTTCTCTTTCTGATCCTTCATTGTTAGTGTATGGGAATGCAAGTGATTTCTGTGCATAAATTTTGTATCCTACAAATTTACCAAATTCATTGATTAGCTCTAGTAGTTTTCTGGTGGCATCTGTAGGATTATCTATGTATAGTATCATGTCATCTACAAAGCGTGACAGTTTTACTTCTTCTTTTCCAATTTGTATTCCTTTTATTTCTTTTTCTTCTCTGATTGCTGTGGCTAGGACCTACAAAACTATGTTGAATAATAGTGGCAAGAGTGGACATCCTTGTTCCTGATCTTAGAGAGAATGCTTTCAGTTTTTCACCATTGAGAATGATTTTGCTGTGCGTTTGTCATACATGGCCTTTATTTTGCTGAGGTAGGTTCCCTGTATGCCCACTTTCTGGAGAGTTTTTATCATAAGTGGGTGTTGAATTTTGTCAAAAGCTTTTTCTGCATCTATTGAGATGATCATATGGTTTTTATTCTTTGTTGGTTAATATGTTGTATCACATTGATTGATTTGCATATATTGAAGAATCCTTGCATCCCTGGGGTAAATCCCACTTGATCGTGGTGTATGATCCTTTTAATGTGTTGTTGGATTCTGTTTGCTAGTATTTTGTTGAGGATTTTTGCATCTATGTTCATCAGTGATATTGGTCTGTAATTTTTTTTGTAGTATCTTTGTCTGGTTTTGGTATTAGGGTGATTGTGGCCTTGTAGAATGAGTTTGGGAGTGTTCCTTCCTCTGCAAATTTTTGGAAGAGTTTGAGAAGGATGGGTATTAGCTCTTCTCTAAGTGTGTGATAGAATTCACCTGTGAAGTTATCTGGACCAGGACTTTTGTTTGTTGGACAATTTTTAATCACAATTTAAACTTCATTACTTGTGATTGGTCTGTTCATATTTTCTATTCTTGGTTCATTCTTGGAAGATTATACCTTTCTAAGAATTTGTACATTTTTTCCAGGTTGTCCATTTTCTTGGCATGGAGCTGCTTGTAGTAGTCTTGTATGATGCTTTGTATTTCTGAGGTGTCTGTTGTAACTTCTCCTTTTTCATGTCTAATTTTATTGAATTGAGTCCTCTGGCTCTTTTTCTTGATGAGTCTGGTAAAGGTTTATCAATTCTGTTTATCTTCTCAAAGAACCAGCTTTTAGTTTATTGATCTTTGCTATTGTTTTCTTTGTTTCTTTTTCATTTATTTCTGCTCTGGTCTTTATGATCTCTTTCCTTCTACTAACTTTGGGTTTTGTTTGTTCTTCTTTCTCTAGTTCCTTTAGGCATAAGGTTAGATTGTTTATTTGAGATTTTTCTTGTTTCTTGAGGTAGGATTGTAGTGCTATAAACTTCCCTCATAGAACTGCTTTTGCTGCATCCCATAGGTGTTGGATCATCATGTTTTCATTGTCATTTGTCTCTATGTACTTTTTGATTTCCTCTTTGATTTCTTCAGTGATCTCTTGGTTACTTAGTAATGTATTGTTTAGCCTCCATGTGTTTGTGTTTTTTACATTTTTTCCCTGTAATTTATTTCTAAACTCATAGAGTTGGGGTCAGAAAAGATGCTTGATATGATTTCAACTTTCGTAAATTTACCTAGGCTTGATTTGTGACCCAAGATGTGATCTATCCTGGAGAATGTTCCACGTGCACTTGAGAAGAAAGTGTAATCTGCTGTTTTGGGATGGAATGTCCCATAAATAACACTTAAATCTATCTGGTCTATTGTGTCATTTAAAGCTTGTGTTTCCTTATTAATTTTTTGCCTGGATAATGTATCCATTGGTGTAAGTGAGGTGGCAAAGTCTGCCACTATGACTGTGTTACTGTCAATTTCCTCTTTTATACCTGTTTGCATTTTGCCTTATGTATTGAGGTGCTCCTATGTTGGGTGCATATATATTTATAATTGTTATATCTTCCTCTTGGATTGATCACTTGACCAATGTGTTGTGTACTTCCTTGTCTCTTGTAACATTATTTTAAAGTATGTTTTATCTGATATGAGTATAGCTACTCCAGCTTTGTTTTGATTTCCATTTGCTTGGAATATCTTTTCCCATCACCTCATTTTCAGGCTGTATGTGTCCCTAGATCTGAAGTGGGTCTCTTGTAGACAGCATATATATGGGACTTGTTTTTGTATCCATTCAGGAAGCCTGTGTCCTTTGGTTGGAGCATTTAGTCCATTAACAGTTAAGGTAATTATCGATATGTGTGTTCCTATTACCATTTTCTTAATTGTTTTGGGTTTGTTTTTGTAGGTCCTTTCCTTCTCTTGTGTTTCCCACTTAGAGAAGTTCCTTTAGCATTTGTTGTAGAGCTCTTTTGGTGGTGCTGAATTCTCTTAGCTTTTGCTTGTTTGTAAAGCTTTTGATTGATTGTAAAGCTTTTGATTGATTGTAAAGCTTTTGATTTCTCCATCAAATCTGAATGAGATCCTTGCCAGGTAGAGTAATCTTGGTTGTTGGTTCCTCCCTTTCATCACTTTATGTATATTGTGCCACTCCCTTGTGGCTTGTAGAATTTCTGCTGAGTAATCAGCTGTTAACCTTATGGGAGTTCCTTTTTATGTTATTTGTTGTTTTTCCCTTGTTGCTTATAATAATTCTTCTTTGTCTTTAATTTTTGTCAGTTTGATTACTATGTGTCTCTGCATATTTGTCCTTGGGTTTATCCTGCCTGGGACTCTCTGTGCTTCCTGGACTTGGGTGGCTCTTTCCTTTCCCTTGTTAGGGAAGCTGTTGATTATAATCTCTTCAAATATTTTCTCGGTCCTTTCTTTCTCTCTCTCTTCTCCTTATGGGACCCCTATTATGCAAATGTTGTTGTGTTTAATGTTGTCCCAGAGGTCTCTTAGGCTGTCTTCATTTCTTTTCATTCTTTTTTCTTTATTCTGTTCCATGGCAGAGGTTTCCACTGTTCTGTCTTCCAGGTCACTTATCTGTTTTTCTGCCTCAGTTATTCTGCTATTGATTATTTCTAGTGTATTTTTCATTTCAGTTATTGTATTCATCTCTGTTCTTTAATTCTTCTAGGTCTTTGTAAAACATTTCTTGTTTCTTCTTGATCTTTGCCTCCATTCTTTTTCCAAGGTCCTGGATCATCTTCACTATCATATTCTGAATTCTTTTTCTGGAATGTTGCCTATCTCTTCATTTAATTGTTTTTCTGGGGTTTTATCTTGTTCCTTCATCTGGTACATAGCCCTCTGGCTTTTCATCTTGTCTATCTTTCTGTGAATATGGTTTTCGTTCCACAGGCTGCAGGACTGTAGTACTTCTTGCTTCTGCTTTCTGCCCTCTGGTGGATAAGGCTATCTGAGAGACTCATGCAAGCTTCCTGATAGGAAGTACTGGTGGTGGGTAGAGTCAGTGGTAAATCTTTGACTCAATTACTTCTGTTTTCTATTTTCTGTCTTCCTTTGTGCATGTGTGTGTTTGTGTGTGTATGTCTGTATATACTTCTTTAAATATTTTTTATTTGCCAATGGTAATGGATATGTAAGGATATTGACAACAACATTGGAATAGCAGAGTAATTGAAAATGCTTTACATTGATCAGTGGGAACCTAGCTAAATTAATTATATTGCATATACACAATAAAATACCACAAAGAAAGCAAACACATATATAGTCTTTGGTTGAACCATATACCATTCTAACTGCTCTACATTACATATACTATCTAACATAATTTCCCAACAATAATCCTACTATCCCATTTTACATATGAGACAAGAAGTTAAGTAACATGCCCAAGATGACACATATATATATATGTATTTTTTTTCTATGTCATAATATTGATGTTCAGTCCAGTAATCCTCCACTGTAACAGCTTCTTTACTTTGCAGTGAAAATTGATGTGTATATTTTTTGCCTCTGAGTCCTTGTGCAATTTTTTAAAAAATTCAAACAGAAAGTCACAAAAATTATAATCATCCTCATCAGTTCACTCAGTCCCATGTAATTAATTTTTTTTTCATTTTGATCTTTTGTTAGCACTTTTATGAATTCATCAGTTTTCCATTAGAGTTCTGAAAATGCTTATTCATTCCATTAAGCAGTATAGTCAGTTACCAGAAACCTGTACTTGTCAGACTCTTTTCCATGAATTTCTTGAAGATGAAACCGTTTTATAGGAACATTTTTGCAAAAGCATCAGAGTACACCCAGAACTGTCTGTAAATGACAAAAGACTTAAAAATGACCACGGTTAAAGATTTGATGAAAGTTCATAATAATGAAATTGACAAGGAAATATAATTATTTCTGAGATATACATTTTAAAGTAATAACTAGAAGTATGACTTACAACATTATACCACAACATATGATTTTTAGAAATTTCATGTAATGTCCAAAACGTTTATATTAACATATTTCCATACAAATAACCCAAAGAAAGTTTAGTATTAGTTGTTTTTTTTTTGTTTTTTTATACTGCACGTTCTTATTAGTCATCAATTATATACACATCAGTGTATACGTGTCAATCCCAATCGCCCAATTCAGCACACCACCATCCCCACCCCACCGCAGTTTTGCCCCCTTGGTGTCCATACGTTTGTTCTCTACATTCGTGTCTCAACTTCTGCCCTGCAAACCGATTCATCTGTACCATTTTTCTAGGTTCCACATACATGTGTTAATATGCGATATTTGTTTTTCTCTTTCTGACTTCACTCTGTATGACAGTCTTTAGATCCATCCACGTCTCAACAAATGACTCAGTTTCATTCTTTTTTATGGCTGAGTAATACTCCATTGTATATATGTACCAACCTCTTTATCCATTTGTCTGTCGATGGGCGTTTAGGTTGCTTCCATGACCTGGCTATTGTAAATAGTGCTGCAATGAGCATTGGGGTGCATGTGTCTTTTTTTTTTTTTTTTTTAACATTTTCATTGGAGTATAATTGCTTTACAATGGTGTGTTAGTTTCTGCTTTATAACAAAGTGAATCAGTTACACATATACATATGTTCCCATATCTCTTCCCTCTTGCATCTCCCTCCCTCCCAGCCTCCTTATCCCACCCCTCTAGGTGGTCACAAAGCACCGAGCTGATCTCCCTGTGTTATGCGGCTGCTTCCCACTAGCTATCTATTTTATGTTTGGTAGTGTATATATGTCCATGCCTCTCTCTCACATTGTGACAGCTTACCCTTCCCCCTCCCCTTATCCTCAAGTCCATTCTCCAGTAGGTCTGTGTCTTTATTCCCACCTTACCCCTAGGTTCTTCATGACCTTTATTTTTCTCCTAGATTCCATATATATGTGTTAGCATACAGTACTTGTTGTTCTCTTTCTGACTTACTTCACTCTGTATGACAGACTCTAGGTCCATCCACCTCACTACAAATAACTCAATTTTGTTTCGTTTTATGGCTGAGTAATATTCCATTGTATATATGTGCCACAGTATGGAGGTTCCTTTAAAAACTACAAATGGAACTATCATACGACCCAGTAAATCCCACTGCTGGGCATATACCCTGAGACAACCAGAATTCAGAAAGAGTCATGTACCAAAATGTTCATTGCAGCTCTATTTACAATAGCCAAGAGATGGAAGCAGCCTAAGTGTCCATCATCAGATAAATGGATAAAGAAGATGCGGCATGTGTCTTTTTGAATTATGGTTTTCTTTGGGTATATGCCCAGTAGTGGGATTGCTGGATCATATGGTAATTCTGTTTTTAGTTTTTTAAGGAACCTCCATACTGTTCTCCATAGTGGCAGTATCAATTTACATTCCCACCAACAGTGCAAGAGTGTTCCCTTTTCTCCACACCCTCTCCAGCATTTGTTTGTAGATTTTCTGCTGATGCCCATTCTAACTGTTGTGAGGTGATACCTCACTGTACTTTTGATTTGCATTTCTCTAATAATTAGTGATGTTGAGCAGCTTTTCATGTGCTTCTTGGCCATCTGTATGTCTTCTAAGGAGAAATGTCTATTTCGGTCTTCTGCCCATTTTTGGATTGGGTTGTTTGTTTCTTTAATATTGAACTGCATGAGCTGTTTATATATTTTGGAGATTAATCCTTTGTCCGTTGATTCATTTGCAAATATTTTCTCCCATTCTGACAGTTGTCTTTTCATCTTGTTTATGGTTTCCTTTGCTGTGTAGAAGCTTTGAAATTTTATTAGGTCCCATTTGTTTATTTTTGTTTTTATTTCCATTACTCTAGGAGGTGGATCAAAAAAGATCTTGCTGTGATTCATATCAAAGAGTGTTCTGTCTAGGTTTTCCTCTAAGAGTTTTATAGTGTCTGGTCTTACATTTCGTTCTCAAATCAATTTTGAGTTTATTTTTGTGTGTGGTGTTAGGGAGTGTTCTAATTTCATTCTTTTACATGTAGCTGTCCAGTTTTCCCAGCACCACTTATTGAAGAGACTGTCTTTTCTCCATTGTATATCTTTGCCTCCCGTGTAATAGATTAGTTGACCATAGGTGCATGGGTTTAACTCTGGGCTTTCTATCCTGTTCCACTGATCTATATTTCTGCTTTTGTGCCAGTACCATCTTGTGCTGATTACTGTAGCTTTGTAGTATAGTCTGAAGTCAGGGAGTCTGATTCCTCCAGCTCAGTTTTTTTTCCCTCAAGACTGCCTTGGCTATTCAGGGTCTTTTGTGTAGCAATACAAATTATAAGGTGATTTGTTCTAGTTCTGTAAAAAATGCCATTGGTAATTTGATAGGGATTGCATTGAATCTGTAGATTGCTTTGGGTAGTATCGTCACTTTCACAATGTTGATTCTTCCAGTCCAAGAACATGGTATATCTCTCCATCTGCTGGTATCATCTTTAATTTCTTTCACCAGTGTCCTAAAGCTTTCTGCATACAGGTCTTTTGTCTCCTTAGGTAGGTATATTCCTAGGTATTTTATTCTTTTTGTTGGAAAGGTAATTGGGAGTATTTCCATAATTTCTCTTTCAGATTTTTCATCATTAGTGTATAGGAATGCAAGAGATTTCTGTGAATTAATTTTGTATCCTGCAACTTTACCAAATTCATTGATTAGCTATGGTAGTTTTCTGGTGGCATTTTTAGGATTCTCTATGTATAGTATGTCATCTGCAAACAGTGACAGGTTTAATTCTTCTTTTTCAATTTGTATTCCTTTTATTTCTTTTTCTTCCCTGATTGCTGTGGCTAGGACTTACAAAACTATGTTTCATAATACTGGTGAGAGTGGACATCCTTTTCTTGTTCCTGTTCTTAGAGGAAATTCTTTCAGTTTTTCACCATTGAGAATGATATTTGCTCTGGGTTTGTCGTATATGGCCTTTATTATGTTGAGGTAGGTTCCCTCTGTGCCCACTTTTTGGAGAGTTTTTATCATAAATCAGTGTTGAATTTTGTCAAAAGCTTTTTCTGCATCTATTGAGATGATCATACGGTTTTTATACTTCAATTTGTTAATATGGTGTATCACATTGATTGATTTGCGTATATTGAAGAATCCTTTCATCCCTGGGATAAATCCGACTTGATCGTGGTGTATGATCCTTTTAATGTGTTGGTGGATTCTGTTTGCTGGTATTTTGTTGAGGATTTTTGCATCTATATTCATCAGTTATACTGGTCTGTAATTTTCTTTTTTTGTAGTATCTTTGTCTGGTTTTGGTATTAGGGTTGATGGTGGCCTCACAGAATGAGTTTGGGTGTGCAATTTTTTGGAAGCATTTGAGAAGGATGGGTGTTAGCTCTTCTCTAAATGTTTGATAGAATTTACCTGTGAAGCCATCTGGCCCTGGACTTTTGTTTGTTGGAATATTTTTAATCACAGTTTCAATTTCATTTCTTATGATTGGTCTGTTCATATTTTCTCTTTCTTCCTGGTTCAGTCTTGGAAGGTTATACCTTTCTAAGAATTTGTCCATTTCTTCCTGGTTGTCCATTTTATTTCTATAGAGTTGCTTGTAGTAGTCTCTTAGGATGCTCTGTATTTCTGCGGTGTGTGTTGTAACTTCTTTTTCATTTCTAATTTTATTGATTTCAGTCCTCTCCCTCTTTTTCTTGATGAGTCTTGCTAATGGTTTATCAATTTTGTTTATCTTCTCCAAGAAACAGCTTTTAGTTTTATTGATCCTTGCTATCGTTTTCTTTGTTTCTATTGCATTTATTTCTGCTCTGATCTTTATGATCTCTTTCCTTCTACTAACTTTGGGTTTTGTTTGTTCTTCTTTCTCTAGTTCCTTTAGGTGTAAAGTTAGATTGTTTACTTGAGATTTTTCTTGTTTCTTGAGGTAGACTTGTATAGCTATAAAGTTCCCTCTTAGAACTACTTTTGCTGCATCCCATAGGTTTTGCATCATCGTGATTTCATTGTCATTTGTCTCTATGTATTTTTTGATTTCCTCTTTGATTTCTTCAGTGATTTCTTGGTATTTGGTAACGTGTTGTTTAGCCTCCATGTGTTTGTGTTGTTTACGCTGTTTCCCCTGTAAATCATTTCTAATCTCATAGCGTTGTGGTCAGTAAAGATGCTTGATATTATTTCAATTTTCTTAAATTTACGGAGGCTTTATTTGTGACCCAAGATGTTATCTATCCTGGAGAATGTTCCGTGCACACTTGAGAAGAAAGTGTAATCTGCTGTTTTTGAATGGAATGTCCTATAAATATCAGTTAAACCTATCTGGTCTGTTGTGTCATTTAAAGCTTGTGTTTCCGTATTTATTTTCATTTTGGATGATCGGTCCATTGGTGTAAGTGAGGTGTTAAAGTCCCCCTCTATTATTGTGTTACTGTCGATTTCCTCTTTTATAGTCGTTAGCTCGTTAGCAGTTGCCTTATGTATTGAGGCGCTCCTATGTTGGGAGCATATATATTTATAATTGTTACATCTTTTTCTTGGATTGATCCCTTGTTCATTATGTAGTGTCCTTCCTTGTTTCTTGTAACATTCTTTTTTTTGAAAGTCTATTTTATCTGCTATGAGTATAGCTACTCCAGCTTTCTTTTGATTTCCATTTGCATGGAATATCTTTTTCCATCCCCTCACTTTTAGTGTGTATTTGTCTCTGGGTCTGAAGTGGGTCTCTTGTAGACAGTATATATATGGGTCTTGTTTTTGTATCCATTCAGCAAGCCTGTGTCTTTTGGTTGGAGCATTTAATCCATTCACGTTTAAGGTAATTATCGATATGTATGTTCCTGTGACCATTTTCTTAATTGTTTTGCATTTGTTTTTGTAGGTCCTTTTCTCCTCTTGTGTTTCCCACTTAGAGAACTTGTTTTAGAGCTGGTTTGGTGGTGCTGAATTCTTTTAGCTTCTGCTTGTCTGTAAAGCTTTTGATTTCTCCATCAGTTCTGAATGAGATCCTTGCCAGGTAGAGTAATCTTGGTTGTAGGTTCTTCCCTTTCATTACTTTAAGTATATCATGCCACTCCCTTCTGGTTTGTAGAGTTTCTGCTGAGAAATCAGTTGTTAACCTTATGGGAATTCCCTTGTATGTTATTTTTCGTTTTTCCCTTGCTGCTTTCAATAATTTTTCTTTGTCTTTAATTTTTGCCAATTTGATTACTATGTGTTTTGGCGTGTTTCTCCTTGGGTTTATCCTGTATGGGACTCACTGCACTTCCTGGACTTGGGTGGTTATTTCTTTTCCCATGTTAGGGAAGTTTTCGACTACAATCTCTTCAAATATTTTCTCTTCTCCTTTCTCTCTCTCTTCTCCTTCTGGGACCCCTATAATGCAAATGTTGTTGTGTTCAGTGTTTTCCCAGAGGTCTCTTAGGCTGTCTTCATTTCTTTTCATTCTTTTTTCTTTAGTCTGTTCTGCAGCAGTGAATTTCACCATTCTGTCTTCCAGGTTACTTATCCGTTCTTCTGCCCCTGTTATTCTGCTATTGATTCCTTGTAGTGTAGTTTTCATTTCAGTTATTGTATTGTTCATCTCTGTTTGTTTGTTCTTTAATTCTTCTAGGTCTTTGTTAAACATTTCTTGCATCTTCTCGATCTTTGCCTCCATTCTTTTTCCGAGGTCCTGGATCATCTTCACTATCATTTTTCTGAATTCTTTTTCTGGAAGGTTGCCTATCTCCACTTCATTTAGTTGTTTTCCTGGGGCTTTATCTTGTTCCTTCATCTGGTACACAGCCCTCTGTCTTTTCATCTTGTGTATCTTTCTGTGAATGTGTTTTTTGTTCCACGGGCTGCAGGATTGTAGTTCTTCTTTCTTCTGCTGTCTGCCCTCTGGTGGATAAGGCTATCTAAGAGGCTTGATGGGAGGGACTGGTGGTGGGTAGCGCTGACTGTTACTCTGGTGTGCAGAGCTCAGTAAAACTTTAATCCACTTGACTGCTGGTGGGTCGGGCTGGGTTTCCTCCCTGTTGGTTGTTTGGCCTGAGGCATCTCAGCACTGGAGCCTACCTGGGCTCTTTGCTGGGGCTAAAGGCAGACTCTGGGACGGCTCACACTAAGGAGTACTTCTCAGAACTTCTGCTGCCAGTGTCCTTGTCCCCATGGTGAGTCACAACCACCCCCCACCTCTGCAGGAGACCCTCCAGCACTAGAAGGTACGTCTGGTTTTGTCTCCCCTGGGGTCACTGCTCCTTCCCCTGAGTCCCGATGCGCACACTACTTTGTGTGTGCCCTCCAAGAGTGGAGTCTCTGTTTCCCCCAGTCCTGTCAAAGTCCTGCAGTCAATTCCCACTCGGCTTCAAAGTCTGATTGTCTAGGAATTCGTCCTCCCGTTGCCAGACCCCCAGGTTGGGAAGCCTGACGTGGGGCTCAGAACCTTCACTCCAGTGGGTGGACTTCTGTGGTATAAGTGTTCTCCAGTCTGTGAGTCACCACCCACCAGTTATGGGATTTGATTTTACTGTGATTGTGCCCCTCCTACCGTCTCATTGTGGCTTCTCCTTTGTCTTTGGATGTGGGGTATCTGTTTTGGTGAGTTCCAGTATCATCCTGTCGATGACTGTCCAGCAGGTAGTAGTGATTCTTGTGTCCTCACAAGTGGGAGTGAGAACATGTCCTTCTACTCCGCCATCTTGTTTCTCTGTCCTACTTCTTTAAATTTTTAAATTCAAATTTATTGGTATAAACTGTGTATAACATTTATTATCATTTTTAATATATTCTATACATATGATTATATTTCCTTTCTGGTCCCTAATATTAATTTTATCTTCTATCTTCTTTTCTTAGAGCTTTATCTCTTTATTGGACCTTTAATAACAGCTTATGGTACATAGAATTATCATATTATCCAGGAGTTCCACTACTGGGTATATATTCCAGAGAACTGAAGGCAGAAACTCAAACAGTTAGTTTTAAAACTGTTTTCATTACAGTATTATTCACAATAGCCAAAAGCAACCCAAATGTCCATTGATAGATGAATGGATAAATAAAATATGGTATATACATCCAATAGAATATTATTTAGCCTTAAATAGGAAGAAAATTCTGATACATGCTACAATCTGGATGACCCTTAAAGACACTGTGCTACTTTTAATGAGCCATTCACGAAAGGATAGTTATTTTATGATTCCATATATATTCTATTTATATGAGGTATCCAGAGTAGTCAAATTCATAGAGACAAAGAATGGTGGTTGTCAGGGTCTAGGGGAGGAGGGAATGAGGAGTTGTGGTTTAATGGGTACAGAGTTTCATTTTGGGAAGAGAAAAATTCTGGAGATGGATGGTGGTGATGGTTGTATAAAACTGAATGTACTTAATGCCACTGAAGTGTACATTGATTATGAATACTATGCATTTTGGTGGTTTGCTATTTCATCTTTTTCCGTATTTATTATTACCTTTCAGTTGGTAAGGGTTTATTTTGTTGTTCTTTTTCTACCTACTTTAAATGGATGCTTTTGTCATTTCTTCATCTATTTTCAGTGTTTCTTCTTTTCTAATAAATTAATTCATGGCTATTGGTTTTCCTTTGAGTATAGTTTTACTGTCTCAGATTTTACTCTCGTTTGAATAAAAAATAATATATTTTTCTGTAATAGGTAACATACAACTAGATGCTGTGATAAATAAATCTCAGTATTTCCTTAGACACAACAGAACTTTATTTTTTACTTCTCTGACTGTCCAATGTGGGTTGATATTCCTAGGTGTCAGGTGGCCCTCTTCTATGACTTAGTCCTGAAATTCAGTGTTACATATTGCTGTTGTGTTGCACTTCTCTTGGCAACAATGTGAACGGTTTCTCCAGAAGTTTTGTACAATATGGTTCTAATTCAGCATGTATTTCTTGAGCACCTGTCATGTGAAGAGAAAACAGTCTACACTCTGAATACCTGAAGGTGAAACTCCACAGCCTCTGCCTTCATTTATTGAAAAGCATGTACCTGAGTCTCTGTCTTTTGAATTTTGGAAGTCAATATGGCTTTAAGCATGCTATATCATATCTTTACACGAGTCTCATTTACTTCATGTGAAAAGTAAGGATAGTAATAAGACTTACCCTAGGGTTTTAGGAACACTTAGCTCAAGGCCTGCCTGAATACATGTTTATTATTGTTTTAGTTACTGTATATAGTAATGTTTGTATAAGCATATATATCCAATGAAAATTCCATTTCTAATTTGTCAAGAAAGATTTATAACTAGTTACTATTTTTAGATACTCAATAGTGTATTCACATTAATCAACGTTACCCAATCTTTAAGTAATAGGTAAATTTCTATTTTTAAAATTCTGAGGTCACTCTGAATTAAATCCAAAGCCTAGTTCATAAGGATACATTCTTCCTGAGAGAATCAAAAACTAGAAATTAGGTAATGGAAGGTAAGTAAGAAGAAATGTCCACTCAATCACTTGCAACTGAAAAACCAATCAAGTGAAGGTCTTCTTTGCTGTCTCTGCTCAATTAAGATGCAGGATGAGAGGGAGGGAGAGCCTGATGACAAGACCATCAAAGTAAAAGAGAAGCAAGCAAAGGATCTGGGTAAGAGATCTGACAAAAACAAATATTACAAAGTTTCTTTTGTAAGAAAACTTGGAAACTCATTTTCTGGCTGGGAAGAGTTCTGGTTCTACATTTATTGCCCTGCTTTAAGACAAGCAATTTTAGCTTTATTCTTAAGGAAGATATTTTGGTGGAAGTCCATGAAGCACTGTCATGTATTTGTTTTCACTCTCCTGGCATTGTGTATTTTCTCTTTGCTCCCTTACAAGATCCCCTCAGGATTCCTGTTGCTTTAGTTATTAACGTCATACTGTCATTTGAAGTTTCTTTACTTCAAAATTCAATACATTTGGCCCTTAACTCACATTATTTTTATATAAAAGATATTTCTATAATCTAAGTGAAGTGAACAATTAAAGGAAATTCAAGTCCCGAATCACATCCATACCAGCTAAAGTCTTGAGGGGCAAATCTGTGTCTTGGACAGGACCAGCCACTTAATTTGTGGGTGCCAGTACAAAATGAAAATGCAGAATCCTTTATTAAAAAGTTAGGAATTTCACAATGGTGACATCAGAGAATTAAACTAATTATGGAGTCCTTCTGATATCATGATACTGTATGACACAGGTTGCACACCCATGAAGCCATCCTTTATCATGGATGTTCTTTAGTGAACTCTTCATTTGCTTTCAATACTATGAGCCTGTGTGTTTGCGTGCCCTCTCTTTCCTTCTCCCTCTCCCTCTCCCTCTCCCTCTCCCTCTCCCTCTCCCTCTCCCTCTCCTTCCCCTTCCCTCCCTCCCTCTCCCTCTCCCTCTCCTTCCCTCCCTCCCTCCTTCCTGGATTTCTCATGTTGCATAGGACACCACAATGCACTCACTTATGCTAAAATTGTTCTGTGGTAGAGGTGGCCAATCGTTCCCCCAAATGTACCATCTTTTTTCCCTTAATAAGACAAACTTTGGTCATTAGCTGGGCATATGGTCATCTGGAAAATAATGACACATCTCAGTCTCCCTTGCTGTCAAGTATGGTCATATGATTAATTTCTGGCCAATAGGATATAAACAGAAGTGTTACATGTGATTTTTAAGAAGTATACTTTCAGGGAGGGGGCAGATCCTTCCTCAGTTCCTTACTCCTTTCTATTGACTAGAATGTGAATGGAATTGCTAGAGCTGAGACAACTTTATTGCACACATATCATAGAGTGTTTAGCCATTCTTTAATTGATGAACATTGAAATATTCCCTAAATATTTCACTATTGTGAACAATTGTGAAATAAGCATTTTTGAACCTATATTCTTTGTACTTACCTTTGTCTTGGCTAGACACTGAGAAATATAATTCCTAAGTGGTAGAATATGTATATTTTTATGTAAAATTTATCTTTAAAGGGGATGTATCATGTTCCCATCAACAGTTTATTCATTTGAAAAAAATATTGAATTTTTATGATATTTCAGGTACTATGTATGCTAAAAAGAAGATTGAGATGTTTTGTTTATGATTAAATTTTTATTCAAAAAGGGAAACTAAATAATAAGCAAATCAATATATAATTAGCATTATATTAAGTAGCAATAAGTACTGATATAATACGGATAGCAGTGGTGGGGATTAACATTATATAAAGTGTTTAGATAAGACCTAGTTTAGGAAATGACATTTGGGCCAGAGACCAAATAAGAAGAAAAAAGATTATTCCAGGCAAAGGAAACAGAAGATGCAAAGACCCTGAGATTGGGACAAGCTTGGCTTGTTCTAGAAAGAGAAAATCCGGTGTATTTGAAGCATAATGTGCAAGGATAAGGGTAGTATAAGATGAAGTTGAAAAAGTAGACAGGCTAGAGATCCCATAGGGCCTTGAAAACCATGATAAAGAGTTTTAATTTTTTTCCTAAATGAAACAAAGTCATTCAAAGATTTTAAGGAAGGGGAGTGATAATCATGTGTTTTTTTTCAAAATGATTACTTTGGACCCTGAATAGAGAATGACTTGTTGAGAGATAAGAGAAGAAAATAGGATATCTGTCTGTAGGATGTTATGTAGACTACACCCAGGTAAGATATATTTGTAATTTAGCCTATGGTTGATGTAATGAAGATGAGGAGAAGTGGGCAAATTTGGACAATCTTAAGGGTATAGTATAGACAGGTTTTTTGTTTGTTTGTTTTTTAGCCATGTCTTGTGGCTTGTGGGATCCTACTTCCCCAACCAGGGATCAAACATGGGCCCTCAGCAGTGAAAGCATCGAGTCCCAACCACTGGGCTGCCAGGGAATTCCCTAGACAGGTTTTAGAAATGGGTCAGATATCATAATCTGTTTCTTCTACTTTTGCTAATGTTTTATATGATCAAGTTATATAATTTTTGCCAATCAATGGATTAAAAATAGTATCTCTTGATGTGGAAAGTTCATTTCCCTGATTACTAATGACGCTGAGCATTCTTTTATTAACCATTTTCATCCTTTATAAATGCGCACTTTCTATTGTGTTATTTGCATGTCTCCTTAGTTTGTAGTTTCTAATGATTTCTCAATAAGAATATATGTTCATTACACATTTCAGGTATTTTCTTCAGCTCTATCAGTTGTCTTTTTAAACTTTCCTTGTGGTATCTTTTGTTTAAAAAAATCTTAAATTTAATGTAGGTAAATTCATCAGTCTCTACTTTGACTCTTAATTTTTGCATCTTAAGAATACTTTCCCTAAATAAAGGACATAAATATATCATATACATTTTAATTCATTTTATGAATTTTTAAATATTTGATTCTTTAACCTATTTGGAATTTATGTTTTTGAATACTTTGTCCTAGGAATAAATATAATTTTTCCCATATGGATAGTTATTTGTCCCAGTACCATTCTGTTGATTTTAAAGGCACCTTTATTACATACTCAACTTTCATGTATTTTGACAAGCAAACGTCTATTACTGACCTCTTTTTTGCTTGATAGATAAACTTGACAAGTCCTGTACCAATAGCAAAATGTTTTAATTAAAATAAGTTTATAATGTACTTTCATACCTGATAGTGTAGTGACTAAGCAGGTTCTGGAGGTAATTGATTGTATTTGAATCTGAATTTTCTATTACTCACTGTATGCATTGGGAAATTTATTTAATTTTTCCTATGCCTTGGCTTTTTCAAGTGTAAAGTGGAGATAACAGAACTTCCCTCCTAGGGTTGCTATGAGGATTCGATTAGCTTTTCAGAAACAGATAAATATTTAGCTATAACCTAATAAAGCAACATTATTAAGATGATCAGAAGAACAGATTGATGCTCTAAATTGGAAAGGAGCAAGTAAAATTATCTCTGTCAATGACATGATCTTATATGTAGGAAATCCTAAGGACTTCATGCATGTACACACACATGACTAATCAATTAATTCAGTAAAGTTGCAGGATATACAAAATCAACACATAAAAATCAGTTGCATTTCTATACACCAGAAATGAACTATCTGAAAAGAAAATTAAGAAAACAACCAAATTTACAGTAGCATAAAAAGGAATAAAATACTTAGGAGAAAATTTAACCAAGGAAATGAGAGACTTGTACACCGTCAACCATAAAACACAAACGAAAGAAATTAAAGCAGACACAAATAAATGGAAAGACACCACATATTTATGGATTAGAAGAATTAATATTATTAAAATGTCCATACTACCCAAAGTGATCTACAGATTCAGTGCAATCCCTATCAAAATTCCAATGGCACTCTTTACAGAAGTAGAAAAAAATTCTAAAATTCATATTAAACCACAGAAGACTTTAAATAGTCAAAGCAATTTTGAGCAAGAAAACAAAGTTGAAGGCATCACACTTCCTGATTTTAAAATATATTACAAAGCTACAGTAATCAAACCAGAATGGTACTGGCATGAAAACAGACATAAAGACCAATTTAATTGAATGGAGAGCCCAGATATAAACCTACCTATGCACAGTAAACTGATCTTTGACAAAGGGCCAAGAATACACAATGTGGAAAAGATAGTCTCTTCAATAAATTGTGTTGGGAAAACTGTATATCCACATGCAAAAGAATGGAATTGGCACTTATCTTACACCATACACAGCAAATAACTCAACATAAATTAAAGATTTAAACATAAGACCTGAAACTATAAAACTACTAGAAGAAAACAGGGGAAAAGATTCTTGACATTGGTCTTGGCAATAATTTCTTGGATATGACACCAAAAACATAAGCAACAAAAGGAAAAGTAAAGTGGAACTACTTCGAACTGAAGAGCTTCTGCACAGACAAAAATAAAAGTTAAAAAAAAAAAAGGCAACCTACAGAATAGGAGAACATATTTGCAAACCACATATCTGAAGAAGGGTTAATATTCAAAACATATAAGGAATTCATACAGATCAATAGCAGTAATAACAATAACAATAACCTGATAAAATATAGGCAAAGGAACTGAATAGACGTTTCTCCAAAGAAGACATCCAAATGGCCAACAGGTGTATGAAAAGACAGGCAGCATCACTAATCATCAGGGAACTGCAAATCAAAACAACAATGAGCTATCATCTCATATCAATTAACATGGCTAAACAAAAGATGACAAAATTTTATCAATAGAATAAAAGATAAGTGTTGGTAAGGATGCAGGGAAAAGGAAACACTTGTACGTTGTTGGTGGGAATGCAAAATGGTGCAGATGCTATGGAAAACAGTATGGAAGTTCCTTAAAAAATAAACTACCATTTAATCCAGCAATATCATTTTTGTGTATATATCCAAAGGAGTTGAAATTAGGATCAACATTATTCACAATAGTCAAGACGTTGAAGCAATCTAAATGTCCATTGATGAATGAATGGATAAAGAAAAGTGATATATTATTCAGTCTTATAAACAAAGGAAATCCTGACATTTGTGGCAACACAGATGAACCTGGAGGACATTATGCTAAGTGAAATAAACCAGACACAGAATTATAAATACTATATGATACCACTTATATGAGGAATTTAAAATAGCAATACTCATGGAAGCAGAGAGTAGAACGGTGGTTGTCAGGTTGTGGGGGGAGGAAGATATAGAGAGGTATTAGTCACAGGTTACAAAAATTCTGTTATGTACGATGAACAAGTCTGAGAGATCTGCTATACAGCATAGTTCCTATAGTTAAAAATACTATATTGTATACTTATTTGCTAAGAAAATAGATCTTATATTATGTGTTCTTATCACAAAAAATAATAATAAATGAACAGGGTGGGAGGAAACTTTTGAAGGTGGTATATATCCTTATGGTATAGACTGTGGTGACGGTTTCATGAATGTATATTTATCTCCAAACTCATCAAGTTGTATACATCAAATATGTACAAGTTTGTGTATGTCAATCATACCATAATAAATTGGTTTTTTTTAAAAAAGAACAGATTGAGTTCCATAAGCATGCAACAGATTTAGGAAAAACTCAGAATGAGTTTGAAAATTTATCCATATTGAAGCAGTTTGCAGGCCTGTGAAAACCAGAAGCTGATGCAAACATACAGGAGCAATTCTATTTTTACTCTTTCTTTATACTCAATATTCAGAGAGAAAGCATGGTTAGATGATGTTTTATAGGTAGAGAATTATACCAGGAAATCCAGTTTCCAGCCAAAGCACTGTCCCTAATTAGTTGTGTGACTTGAAGAAAACTATTTAATTTCCTTGTCACTTAGTTTACCCATTTGGCTAGTGGGCATAAAATGACTATTTTCTTTGTAATTGGGTTGTTGTAAAGATAAAGAAGCTTATAGGTGTGAATTCCTGTCACAAAGCATTAAAACTTTAAACAAATGTATATCACTTTACTATTAGCATAAGATGAAAAAATTTAAATTCTTTTGCTCTGTGTAATCAGAGGTCTGTGCTCATTAACAATCCATAGCAATTGTGTTTCCCCGCATACTTGAAGGTCAAAGATAATCCAGCAGTTATGCAAGTGGAATAGAAAACTCTTATATCCTTTATGGTAGTTCATTTTTGGTTCAGAGCACCTAAAAGCTGGACAGCATGCAGCCCCTCAATTGCAAAGTATAAAAGTCCTCCACTAGCTCAGGAAGAGTTTATCACTATCTTTGGTCACTTTTCTCATTTACTGTCAATTATGCTCATATTTCAAGAAGGTAAATAGAGGTTTAAAAAAGGAGTTCTTCAACTCTGTAGTGTTGGAACTGCTATTTGAGTACGTACTGATCTGACACATTCTCAGCAGGCACCAATAGTCAGAAAATCTGGGCTGTGTTCACAGCCATCATTTAGTTTAGCTGAATCACATAGAACCAAAATCAAAACAAAACAAAAACAAAAACACCACACTATGTGGCAGTTTCTTTGCATTTCTCATCTTTACAACTAGATGTATTAGTGTTGTGTGAATATGGACAAACTATTGCCATTGTTCTGTGCACAAATATGGATCCATTATTTTAATGTTATACCAACAGATAAAATAAGCAAAACAAATGACTTTGAAACTTATATTCAGTTCAATGAACACTTCTTGAGTGCTTCATATTGCCAGACACCATGCTAGGCACTTGAGAATCAAAGAAAAATAGTAGTTTCTTACCTTTGAAGAAATTCCATTTAGTAAATTCACATCATTGTGATGAATATAATGATAAAGTTGTTTTCTTCACCTATAATACAGAAAATTATCTTTAGTGAATTCCTGATATCCAATGCAAGCATTATAATAGACTCCAATTATTTTTCTTTCCATAAATCAATCATCTGTTCTGCCACTCAGGCTCAAATCTTGAGTGTCATCTTTAGCAACTGGCATTTTTAATGCACAAGGTTGATTCAGATTCTATCAGTTCTTCATGTAAGTTTTCATATATGACCTTTCATTTGTTTATCTGTTTTTGTGTGGGTTTTCTGAACATCAAATGCAGTGGGTTAACTCAATCATACATTTCAGTCCATGGTACAATGTCATCATTGTTAGACCCTTCTTTGGTTTTATTACACTTCTGTTTTCTTTTTCCTTTTCTTCCTGCCTTCCTTGATTTTCACTTCCATTCTTCTCTTTCTCCTTTTAGGCACTTGCTTTAACACCACTCTTTCTTTGTAACTGGTTTATATTTGCATGACTTACAGTTAAATGTTATTTACAATAATTATCACTGTTTTATAGTTTGGTTTTTAAACGAATAATATATTTCAAAGATCAATTATGTTGCTATTTGACCTTTAGTTCATCACTTCTGATTGATGCATAGTACTATTCTATAGTACATACCCACTAAATTTTACTTATTTCCCCAAATAATGGAAACCTAAGTTGCCACTTACTTCCACAAGGAGTGTGGTGATGTGTATCTTTACATGAGACCTTTTATGGGTCTGTGCATATATTACTATTGGATATTAATCTGGGAGCGGGATTGAGTAATAAACTTTGTGTATGCTTGTTTACTAATTCAATTTACTCAACAGAATATTGGTATCAGTCTATCTCCCACAAGTTGGGTGGGTATGAGGTTTCATATGTTTTTCATTTTTGCTAATATTTGGTTTTCTCAGATTTTCTGATATCCATTATTATTGGTGTACTTTAAAAACAGTGTACCTTGCTGTTTTAATTTGTAATTGTCTAGTGACAAATAGAGTTGGAATCAACTTTTACATGTCTGTTAACCATTTTAATTCCCCTTTTATGATTTGCCTACTTATAGCCTTTCCCAAGTTATTTGTTGTATAATCCAAATATTTACTGTTGATTTGCAAGAGTTTATTGTATATCTCAGACATACAATAATACCTTGTGGGCTTTTAACATCAAAAATTTATCTTCCAAATTTTTTAATAGAACTTATTTTTAGATCTGTTTTGGTTCACAGCAGTACTGGGCAAAAGGTACAGGGATTTCCCACATACCCCCTGCCACCACAAATGCATGACCTACCCTATTATCAGCATCCCCCACCAGAGTGGTACATTTGTTATTACTGATGAACGTACATTGACAAATCGTCACCCAAAGTCAGTAGTTTATGTTAGGGTTCACTCTTGGTATTGTGAATTATATGGGTTCAGACAAATGTATAATGACATGTGTCCACCATATGGTACCATGCAGAGTAGTTTCACTGCCCTAAGAATCCTTTCTGCTCCACCTATTCATCGCTTACTCCCAGATAACCTTTGGCAACCATAGATCTTTCTATTGTCTCCATCGTTTTTGCCTTTTCCAGAATGAATCATACAGTATGTAGCCTTTTAAGATTGGCTTCTTTCACTTAGTAATGTGTATTTAAGTTTCCTCTACATTTTTCATGGCTAGATAGATCATTTCTTTTTAGCATTTAACAGTATTCCAAGTTTTGGCAATTATGAATAAAACTGCTATAGATATTCATGTGCAGAGTTTTGGGTGGACGTAAGTTTTCAGCTCCTTTGGGTAGATACCAAGGAGCATGATTGACAGATGGTATGGTAAGAGTATGTTAGTTTTGTAAGAAACCACCAAACTCTTCCAAAGTGGCTGTGCCATTTCACATTCCCACCAGCAATGAATGAGAGTTCCTGTTGCTCCACATCCTCAAAAAATTTTGATGTTGTCAGTGTTCTGGATTTTAGTCATCCTAATAGGTGTGGTAGCTCATTGTTGTTTTAATTTGCATTCCCTTGATGACAAGTGATATGGAGCATCTTTTCATATGCTTATTTGCCATCTGTATATCTTCTTTAATGAGGTGTCTATTAAGGTCTTTGGCCCATTTATTAACCAGGTTTTCTTATCATCGAGTTTTAAGAGTTCTTTCTGTATTTTAGATAAGTCCTTTGTCAATGTATCTTTGCAACTATTTCCTCCCAGTCTGTGAACGAACTTTTCATTCTCTTGACAGTGTCTTTTATAGAGCAGAAATTTTTTTTTAAATAATAATATTTGTTTAATGACTATTGTTTCCTTTGTGCCTATGACAATTTAGTGTCTTTGTACAACTAAAACACTTTCAAATCAAGCAAGAGTGAGGTTTATTCCAGAAATACCTTGTAATTGCATCATTTCTCTTCTTTTTATGGGAGAAATTTTTACACTGAAATCTTTTTTTTTCTATTTTATTTTATTTTATTTTTTTAAACATCTTTATTGGGGTATACTTGCTTTACAATGGTGTGTTAGTTTCTGCTTTATAACAAAGTGAATCAGTTATACATATACATATGTTCCCATATGTCTTCCCTCTTGCGTCTCCCTCCCTCCCACTCTCCCTATCCCACCCCTCCAGGCTGTCATAAAGCACCGAGCTAATATCCCTGTGCCTTGCGGCTGTAGAGCAGAAATTTTAAATTTCAATAGTCCAGCTTATCAGTTGTTCATAGAGTATAACTTGGTGTTGTATGTAAAAGTCATCATCAAATCTAAGGTCATCTAGAGTTTCTCCTATGTTATATTCTAGAAATTTTACAGTTTTGCATTTTACATTTAGGTCTGTTATCCATTTTGAGTTAATATTTGTGAAAGATGTAAAGTCTACGTCTAGATTCCTTTTTTGCATGTGGCTGTCTAGTTATTTCAGCATCATTTATTGAAAAGACTGTCTTTTCTCCAGTGTAATGCCTTTGCTCCTTTCTCGAGATCAATTGACTATATTTATATGGGTCTGTTTCTGGGCTCTATTCTGTGCATTGATCTATATGTCTATTCTTTCACCAATACCACACTGTCTTTTTTTTAAACTGAAATATAGTTGATTTACAATATTGTGTTAGTTTCAGCTGTACAGCATAGTGTTTCAGTATTTTTGGAGAGTATACTCTGTTATAGGTTATTACAAGATATTGGGTATAATTCTCTGTGCTTTACAGTAAATCCTTGTTGTGTATATATTTTATGTATAGTAGTTTGCATCTGTTAATCCTATATCCCTGATTTGTCCCCTTCTCTCTCCTCTTTGGTAACCTCAACTTTGTTTTCTATATCTGTGAGTCTGCCATGTCTTGATTACTGCAGCTTTATAGTAAGCCTTGAAGTCAGGTAGTGTCATTCTTCCAACTTTGTTTTTCTCCTTCAATATTGTATTGGCTATTCTGGGTCTTCTGCCATTCCATGTAAACTTTAGAATCAGTTTGTCAGTATCCAAAATATAACTAGCTGTTATTTTCATTGGGATTGCATTGAATCTGTATACCAAGGTGAAAAGAATGGATATCTTGATAATATTGAGTCTTCTTATCCATGAACATAGAATATTTCTCTGTTTTTATAGTTCTTTGATTCTTTCATTAGAGTTTTATAGTTTTCCTAATATAGGTCATATATATGTTTTAGACTTATACTTAAGTATTTAATTTTTTTGGATGCTAACATAAATGGTATTATTTTTTAAATTTCAAATTCCAGTTGTTCACTGCTGGTATAAAGGAAAGCAATTGACTGTTGTATATTAACCTTGTGTCATGTAACCTGCATAAGGTTTCTTGTTCTAGTAGTTTTTTTTTGTCTGTTCTCTTAGATATTCCACATAGACTATCATGTCATCTGTAAACAAAGACAGTTTTATTTCTTCCTTTACAATTAGGATATCTCTTATTTCCTTTCCTTTTTTTTATTGCATTAGCTAGGAGTTGGATTTAATTTGCTCTTCTTTTTTTAGTTATCCTAAAGTGGAAGATTAGATGAGTGATTTCCGATCTTTCTTATTTTCTAATACATGCATTTAATGCTAAAAATTTCCCACTAAGCACTGCTTTTGCTGCATCTAACAAACTTTGGTATGTTGTGTTTTTTAATTTCATTTAGTTCAAAATATTTTAAAATTTGTCTTGAGATTCCTTCTTTGACCCACATGCTATTTCTAAGTGTGTTGTTTAATCTCCAGGTGTTTGGGGGTTTGCCAGCTATCCTTCTGTTACTGAATTTCCCCAGTTTTTCATCTATTAACTTCCTCCAAGGGGTTCTTCACTAAAAGAAATCTTTAAATTTTATGTGGTCAAATAAATTACTATTTTGCTTTATGATATCTCTGTTTTGTATCTTGTTGAAGAAGTCAATCCTAATTTAAAGACAAAAATATACATTTCTAAAATGTTTCTGCTCCCTTTTATACTTTTCCTTTTCACAATTAGAACTTGAATACATCTGGAATGTCACCTTTGTATATAGTTTGTGTTATTTTCCTGTGACTATTTTTTACAACTTTATTGAATTATAATGGGCATAAGGTCAACTGCACATGTTTAAATTGTCTATCTAACTATCTATCATCTATTATCTATAAAAACTTCCCTTTTTATTTCACCACAATCATGATAGTCAACTTATCCATGAACCCTGAAAGTTTCTTTGGATTCCTTTGCAATTCCTAGCCCCTCCACTTCCCCATTTCTCACCTTCTCAGACAAACACTCATATGCTTTCTGTCACTATAGATAAGTTTGCATTTTGCAGAATTTTATATAAATGAAATCATATTTTATACCATTTTTGGTCTGGCCTCCTTAGTGTAATTTTTTGTGATTTATCCATACTGTTGCATGTATCACTAGTTCATTCCTTTTTATTGTGAACTATTATTCCTTTATATGATATCTTTTATATGTTCCATTATATGTTTATCCATATACCTGTTTGTTCATTTTTATCCATTCAAGAACATATGGGTTGTTTCCCATTTGATTATTATAAATAAAGCTGCTATCAGCATTTGCACACAGGTTTTCATATGGACACGTGCTTCATTTGGAATATATGTCTTATGTAAATGCCTTGGAGTGGAATGCTTAGATAATATGGTAGGTATATGTTTAACTTTTTAAGAAACCCCCTAAATGTTTTCCAAGGTGGCTGCCATTTACTTTCCCATGAACCGTATATGAGAGTTCTGTTTGTTCTGCATCCTAACAGTTGGTATGGTCAGTCTTTTCAATTTTAGCTATTTTAATAGGTGTTTATAGTTATCTCACTGTAGTTTTAGTTTGCATTTCTTAATGACTAGTGATAGTCATTAGGACTATCATGTGCTTATTTTGTCATCCAGATATCTTCTTTTGAGAAGAATCTGTTCTAATCTTTTGTCCCTTTATTTATTGAGTTGTGGTTTTCTTAATAAGTTTTGAGAGGTATTTATATATTCTGCATATTAACTATGATACGCAAATATTTTCTCTCAGTCTGGGGGTGTTTTTCGTTCTGTTATAGGTATATTTTCTGGAATAAGACTTTTAAATTTTAATGAATTCCAATTTATCAATTTGTCTTTTATAACTTGTGCTTTAGATATCATGTCTAAGAAATCTTAACTAAAGATCACAAATTTTTTTCTAAAAACATTATAAATTTTTATATTTAGATCTGTGATTCATTTTTAGTTAATTTTTGTATATGGTGTGGGTTATGGATAGAAGTTTATTTTTGCATATAGTTATCCAGTTGTTCCAGCATCATTTGTTGAAATGACTCTTTTTCCACTGAACTGTCTTTGTATCTTTGTCAGAAATTAATTCAATGTGTCTCTTTCTGTCTTTCTACTCTGTTCCACTGATCCCTTTGTCAATATTTAAATATCACACTACATTTGTCACTGTAGCTTTATAATGTCTTTAAAAGAGGTTGTGTTATTCCTCAAACTTTTTCACAACTCTTTTTTCACAATTCTAGTTCCTTGCATTTCTGTATACATTTTAGAATCAGCTTGCCATTTTTTACGATAAAAGCCTGTTGATATTTTGTGTGGGATTGTGATGAACCTATAGATAGATTTGGAATTAACGTCTTAACAATATTGAGTCTTCCAAACTGTAAACAAGGTGTATATCTCCATTTATTTAGGCATTCTTTAATTTATCTCAACAATGTTTTTCACTTTTCTTTGTACATGTATTTCACATCTTTTGTCTGAGTCATCACCAAATATTTATTTTTTGATGCAACTGTAAATGGTATATTTTAAATTTCAATAGCCACTTGTTCTTTGCTAGTGTATAGAAAAACAAATAATTTTTGTATATGACCTTTTATCCTTCAGTCTTGCTAAGCTCACTTATTAGTTCCAATAGCTTTTCTGTAAATTCTATTAGATTTTCTACATAAGTGACCATGTCATCTACAAATAAAGACAATTTTTTTTCTTTTGCAAGCTGGATGACATTTATTTATTTTTCATGCTTGATTGCACTGTCTAGAACCTCCATTACAATGTTAAATAGAAGTGGTGAGAGCATGTATCCTTGTATTATTCCTGATCTTAGGGGGAAAACATTCTATCTTTCACCATTAAGTATGAGGTTAGATGAAAGTTTTTCATAAAGGGCGCTTATCAGGTTGAGAAAGTTCCCTTCTATTCCTAGTTTGCTGTAAGTTTTTGTCTGGAATGGCTGTTATATTCTGTCCAGTGTTTTTTCTGCATCTATCGAGAATGATTATACGGGGTTTTTTGTTTATTAATGTGTTGACTTACTTTGATTTACATTTGAGTGTTAAACCAACCCAACATTCTTGCAATAAACTCCCATTTGTTCAGGATGTATTACCCTTTTTATATATTGCTGTATAGATATCTGGTTGACAATTTTATTCCTTTAGCCCTTTTGAATATGTCATTTCACTGTGTTCTGGCATTCATTGTTTCTGATGGGGTCACGGTAAGTCATGAAAGCTAGCAACTTTGCTCTCATAGAGAGCTTTGGTAGAACTCCTGAGCCAACTGAGCTATGGGAGGAATATAGGAGAAGGCCTGGGCAAGAATGATACATATTTCCACTCACAGTTCTTATCCAAGCTTTAGTATTTTTTCTTGCATAAACACGTCTCAATTTGTTTTATGCTTTTGTTGACTTACAGAGCTCAGCAGTGGTTATTTCCCATGATTTTATCCAGTTTAATTGATGCTTTCTGTGGGGAGAATTTATCAAGCTTTTAATCCACCATATTGGAAATACTGCCTCCCTACCGACTATTTTTCTTTCTTGCAATGATGACAGGGAAGCTAATTGTCTGCCAAAGGATATGTGAGAGAGATAAAAAGGACAGACATTAAAAAGCAAAACTAAACAAAACTCCTATCTTCTACCCATGGTTCCAGCCTCAACTATTATAAGCTACTTCTCCTCTCCCTGCCACCTGTTCCCAACTTAGGACACAGTTAACTTCTATCATGCTACAGAATTCTCACAGGTGGTATTAATTTAACAGATTTATTAAGACACCTCTGGCATTTTGGGGTTTTGTTTGTTGATTGGTTTTGGAATTTCTATGTTTGGTTCATGGTATAAAGCCAGCAATTGATGGTAGTTTACTATTCTGTCAGGAATCTGATTCTTTGCTATTTTCTTATTGCCTTGAGCCTAATACAAGCTTCAATATCATCTTCCTGGATGATTATACCTATATTCCATTCAATTTTCATGGTTTCTATTTCTGCTACTTCAATCTACATTAACTACTGCCAGAAATTGCTCATGCCAGAATCCTTCTTTGCAGATGTCATTGTGGAGGAAAGTTTTGAAAGGAGGAGACTTAAATTTCTGGTGGATTATTTTAGGTCCCTTATGATGTAGTGATCCCTGCAGGAAAACTTACCTTGGCTAATTATTTCCACCTGTTTTGTTCTACAGACTAGGCATTATTACATCCATTTAATATCTTAATTTTCACCTCAAGGAATAAAGGAACCAGGAGAAATTTTGTATTCTGTGTTACAGAAGTTGCTAGATAGGATTTATGTACTTGTTTCCCAAATTTTGCAAAGGAATGGGATATACATAGCATTATTAAGGGGATGATTAGTAAGGCTGTAGATCAAAATATCCTCTCTTTCCAGGCTTTTGCCAAACACTAATATGAGATCCCTGAGGACAAATATATTCTTACTAGGAGAAAAGACTTGCTCCTAACACCTTTCCTGATAGCGGTTTCTCCTAACTCTCCACACACTGACTTCTGCTTATTTCATAGAACACATTTTGTGCTTTTCCAGCCTAGGGACTTTGCAGATATACCCTTGGCCTAGAACGCACTTCATCCTTCTTTACAGGGCAGAGAGTTGACACTGATACTCTCTCATTTGTCTTCAGTGCAATGCAGTTAATGAATTATGAAAAAAAAATATCTGCAAGCTAAAGATAATACTAATAATGCAAATATAACTGAAACACAGAAAATGACAATTTTCCTATGGCTAACAGAACCTCTCCATCAGCCAATTATGTGATAAAAAATAATAAAGACCTAATCAGCTCTTTTAAGTCATCCAAAATATTTGAAATTGTCAGCAAGATTTTTTAAAAAATGACTGTATATCTACTACTGTTAATGATAACCTTGTCCTAAATGTAATAATGTAGATGTCCTAAATGTATATTACTTAATGTTAGTAGGAAGATATCACATTTAGGAAGACATTTAAAAACTAAGCAAATGGACTTCCCTGGTGGTGCAGTGGTTAAGAATCCACCTGCCATTGCAGGGGACACAGGTTTGAGCCCTGGTCCGGGAAGATCCCACATGCTGCGAAACAATTAAGCCTGTGCACCACAACTACTGAGCCTGTGCTCTAGAGCTCGCAAGCCACAACTACTGAGCCCACGTGCCACAACTATTGAAGCCCATGTGCCACAACTACTAAAGCTCATGAGTCTAGAGCCCATGCTCCACAACAAGAGAAGCCACCACAATGAGAAGCCCGCACACTGCAATGAATAGTAGCCCCTGCTTGCCGCAGCTAGAGAAAGCCCATGCGCAGCAACGAAGATGCAACACAACCATAAATAAATAAGTAAATAAATAAATAAGTCACCCAATCAAAAGCAAAAGTCACTTCCAGAAGAGAGACTTTTGCTGTTAAAGAGAAAAAAAGAACTAAGCAGAGCACAGACATAATACTATAGTTTTTTCAGCTAATTTTCATGTGATATTTAATTTAGTAATCTATAATATATCTCAAACAAACTAAAATAATACTTAAATAGACAAAATGGTGGCAATGTTGGCCCCAAATAATTGAGACACTATAGTTAGATGATATTAACAACAAAACAACATTTTACTACAAATAACTCTATTAAAAGAATCAAAGATCTGTTATGAACAACAATTTGCCAATATATTTGAAAAAATATGACAACTTTTATTGGAAATATATATGTTACTAAAATTGATTTTAAAATAAGTAGAAAATGTAATTAATAATAAAATACCTTTTATAATAATGTCACAGAATATAGAGTATCTGGAAAAAATCCAACAAAAGGCTGTGTATGATTTCTAAAGGAAACATTATTAAATGATCTTAAGAATAGTTTTAACAACCCAAATGTTAGGATTTATGGGTAGAAAGATATACTGTGCTTACATAGGAGAAGTATTAGTATAGTAAACATGTCATATTCCCCTAAAATTGAACTGCATATTCAGTGCATTTGAATAAAAATACCAGCAGTCTTTGTTCCTTAGAATTTAATAAGATGATCCTAAAATTTCTAAGTAAGAATAATGGGTTATGAAAACAAGGAAGGGGCACTTGCCTTACCAGACATCAGAACTTAATATGAAACTATTGTAATTAAGAATGTGTGGTATTTGGTATAGGTAAAGAAAGTAGAATAGGGTAGAGAACTTGGAAACAGATTTATGTACTTTATACAATTGTAATATATGATGTAGGTAAAAAAAAAAAATCTCACAAAATTTAATACAGCACGACAATCGTTTTGTAA
This sequence comes from Monodon monoceros, assembly GCF_005190385.1. Lineage (NCBI taxonomy): Eukaryota > Metazoa > Chordata > Mammalia > Artiodactyla > Monodontidae > Monodon > Monodon monoceros. Next base: position 102,375,023 of record NW_021703779.1, on the reverse strand, counting down.
AATTTAAAACAACTAAAATTGCATAATATTCCATATGTATGTCTATAGTGCTTCTATGGAATACACATACTGACGTACAGTCACACACACACGTGCATATTCAAATACATATACACCTGGAGAGCCCTTGCTTTGCAAGGATCTGATATGCTTACATTCTGGTTACTCACAGTTTAAATAACACCAGCTCTAAATGACAATTTAAATTTGTTACTGTGTTATATTAACTATGAGTAATTGCATAAAGTGCAAACTTTGCTGCTAGCTCTTCATCCCACAGATCACTATGTAAATAAGATGCACATTATGATCAGTCATTAATCATGCCATATCTTTCAACGTTTTTTGTTGATTGATCACTATGTATCTGTTATTCATTTCATGCACAGACAGCAAAATGTGTAGTTGTGCCACCTCCTGTCTCCCAATGATAAACCCATGTAACATTTTATAAAAATGGATAATCCAAAAAGGGAATTGACCAACAGAGGTGAGTATACAGCAAAGAAACAAAAGTGATAAAACTGGAAGTTAAATTGAATGTGATTAGAAGCTTTGAAAATGGTGATTGCAGCGTCAGGAAGTAAGATATCCTGAAGTAATAGGCATGCAGTTTGGCAGAAACTAATTTAATATTTCACATAATACAGAGATTTCTCATATATTCCTACTCTTCAAAGAAACTAGAAAAAATGTGGAATACATGGTAGATGTTTAGCTCAATAAATGGTTATTAATGCAAACATTGTGGAGTACTGCAAAAATTTTTCTCACTGATTCTTTCTACTCAATTCACACTATTCTCTAGAGTCTCATTCAACTTTCCACAATATTTATTAAGCTCTTCCTATATCAGGCACCATTCTAGGAATTATGTTATATGCAAAGATAAAAGCAAGCAAACAAAGAAAACCTTTGACCTCATGGAGATCATACTCTAGTGGGAATAAACAAATAATAAATGATCTAAATAAGTAAATGGTATAGTTTACCATAAGGTGATAAGTGCCATGGGGAAAATATTCAAGACGGAAGAAAGAACAATAGTATTGAAGGATGGAGTGAAATTTCAAATAGTTGTTTAGGGCTTATATTACTTAAGTGATTTTTGAATGAAGGGGGTGAGAGAAAAACTCACATAGATATCAATGGGAAGAGCATTCCAGGGAGAGGAAAGAGCAACTGCAAAGGCCCCGAGGTGGGAATGTGTGTGGCATTTTCTAGGAACAGCAAGGAGGCCAATGTATATGGGGAAGAGAAAATAGGGGAGGAGGGATAGTTACCAATTAGGTTAAAAAACTAAAAGAGACCCAGGTTGTTTAGGACTTTGCAGTTCATTGAAAGGACTTTGACTTTTACTCTAAGTAAGATGGGAAGTGTCAGGGAGGAAGAAGTTTTCCTCTACCCTTCTAAGTTCTTCTGGCTGGTCTAGGAATTAAGCTGACATAAGACAGGTTAACAGTAGAAAATCACACAAAAGGTTAATAACATGGATACGTGGGAGAGACCCAGGAAAACTGATAATTCATCAACATGGCTGAAACCCTCACCCTAAATACCATCTTCATCTAAAAACAAAAGAAGATGTTGGGGGATATGGTTTAGGACTTCACAGGGGAGGAAGGCAATTCACATGGAGATGGAAAAGCAAATGTTTGGTAAACAAATGTTTGCTGGGCCATGCAGAGACAATGGGACAGAGAGAGGAATTTTAACAAACAAACTTTGCTAGGTTCATCCCCATTTACCATACCTAGTTCATAGTTTATTTATCTATGGTGGTAGCCCTTCCTGGAACAGGTCCTCTATCTACATTCACTCAGGCAGCTAGTGGGGGAAGGTCAAAGATTCTTCCTGAGTTGTTTGGGCCTTAAAAATTATCAGCCTAAATTAATCATCATGCCAAAGAGACACATTTTGGGGTGGCGAATTTTGCTCCCCTGTGGAAGTCAGTGGTCAGATTTGAGCAAAAGAGTAACATAATCTGAATATTTTAACCCAATTGCTCTGACTTCTATGTTGAGAACAAATCTGGTTGTGAAAGGCTGGGGGAAAGTGGAAGCAGGGGCACAAGTTAATAGGCTATTTTAATAATCCAGGAAATACATGATGGTGAACTTGGTAGCAGTGAAAGAGAGTAAGAAGTGTTCAGATTGTGGATATAATTTTAAGACAGAACTTAGATGGTTTCCTGACAGGATGTGGGGCATGAGAGAAAAAGTGATACAAACATAACTTCAAGGATTCTAGCCTTGTATATCTGGAAGGATGGAGTTAACCGAGATAGGGAAAGACTGTAAGAAACAAATTTGGAGTTGCGGAAGATCAGGGGCTCAGTTTTGGAATCTAGAATACAAATCTAATCATAACACATCACAGATAAAACCCTTCTTTGATTCTAGAATAAAATTTAAACACCTCAGTACGGTGTACAAAGTTCTGAATGATGTGAATCTAGTCTACATTTTTGGGCTCCATCATTCACCATTAGCTTATAAAATCATTTGCAACTTCCCTAGTAACATAGTGTTTTACACACTATTTGCCCTCATTGGAGTGAATTTTCTCCCCACTTCTACATTTTTAAGATGTAGATAAAACATAATACCCTCTCTGAAACTTTCCCCACTTCCCTCAGGCAAAGCTAATCAATTTCTCTTCCCTGCCCCTATAACGTTGTGATCTTATGTTTATCATAGCACATATTTCATTATTTGGGTCTCTCATTAAACTGTGAGCTTCATGAGGACAAGAGCATGACTTAGTCACATCTGTACCCTCCAGATCTTAGCACAAAAATGTAAGATAGCTGCCCCCAAAATATTTGTTTAATGTTGAATGAGGATATAAATGAATGGTAAAGCACTCTTGAAGATTACTTGGAATCATATTTTCAAGTGATTATTATAAATCAAAAATTTACATATTTGGTAGTGTATATATGTCAATGCTACTCTCTCACTTTGTCCCAGCTTACCCTTCCCCCTCCAAGTGTCCTCAAGTTCATTCTCTACATCTGCGTCTTTATTCCTGTCCTGCCCCTAGGTTTGCTATGAAGCCAAGCAAGAGGTGCAGTTTAAATAGAATAACCATCTAGAATTGAACAACACATTTTAAAGGTATGTGAAAAAAAATTATGAAAAGCTTTCAATATCATCTGTTTCTTGGAAAATTTCTTATAAGTTGAGGGTATAACTTGTACCTATTATAGTTAGCATTACAAGAGAAAGAACAGGTTTCTGATTCTGCTTCAAAGAGAGATTTTCCCCCAAGTTCCCAAAATCATGAAGCAAAATTTTGATCAACTAAAAAATAAATATCATTTTGCCTTCAGCTTTCCACAAGATGTTTATGAATTAGTCCTCATCTTTATAAGTGAATGAATTGTTCCATGAAATCTAAAGGTCTGTGTGTTTGGATTCATGCCAGAGACATTCTGCAAGCTGATGGCTCATTGTGACAGGGAGGCTAACACTTGTTGATGCCAGATATATTAAAGCGAAGATGCTTAAATATTTCCAGGCTTGAATCTATGTGTCACATTTAATGGCTCAGTATAAATTCCTGTATCTGTTTCTTACTTTTAGCTTATTTAGGAATTTTATGGGGTGAATTGTGTCCCCCCACCAATTCACATGTTGAAGTTATAACCCCCAGTACTTTAGAATGTGACTGTATTTAGAGATAGCACCTTTAAAGGGGTAATTAAGGTTAAATAAGGTTATTAGGGTGGCCTCTAATCCAATATAACTGGTCTCCTTATGAGAAGAGGAGATTAGAACATACACCTGCACAAAGGGAAGACCCCATGTGAAGAAAAAGGGAAAAGACAGCCACCTACAAATCAAGAAGAGAAGCCTCAGTATTAAACCACACTGATGACGTTTCAATCTTGGACTGTCAGAAAATAAATTTCTGTTCTTTCAGATATCCAGTCTTAGAAAACTAATACAGGGAGATTGATTCTAACTCAAGTCTAAATCAGAAATAATGTAGATAATTGCATGTTTTCATTAAATTTTGATGCAGATAGACATTTTGGAGACATAGTAGTAACTGATACATCTACTATTTGGGAGGACTGAACCTTAGGCTTTTGCTGCTTCAGTTCACAGTTGTATACGCTTTCATAGTGATTAAATGGAACTGGGCATTTGTGACAGTGAATGGCAAACTTTAGTGTACATCAGAATCACCTGGAAGATGTTAAAAGTATGGATTCTAAGGTACACTTTAAGTCTGGGATGGTACTTAGACTTCTACATTTTAACAAACTTACCAGTTAGATGATGGTGGTCCAAGGATTAAAATCATGGTTAGAGAAACACTGATCTAGGATTTTACTGAAATAAAAAGCATAAAAAAGTTGAAAAATATGTCATAATTTATAAGGCTGTTCCAATGTAACAATGAAATATGGATTCTGCGCGTAGAGAGAGCCAACTGTTAGTACTTCTCAATTTTCAGTGATGTCACACTGGTATCTTGAAAATGGCCATAGTGGCTATATTTACACATCAGAAATAGGAAAATGATACAGTTCAGGGCTCTTTTTCCACCACAGAACTGGTTTCTAGCACAATATTGGAAATAGGCAGTGGCTATCTTTTGAGTCACTGTTCCCTGGTTTTGTCCCTAAACTCTATGTGCCCAAGGTCTTTGAAGTAGGCTGGCCTCTTCCCTGAATTATTGGAAGGGATGGAGAATGCAGTGGGTCCCTTGCTAGGGAGTTCTGTATAAATTATTGGTATGTGTTTTATGAGGCTATGGATAGAATTATTGGGGCCACCTGATGAGCAGCAGGGTAAATTGCATGGGTTCAAGTTATCTAATGGAGGAGAAAGACAAAAATAGTATGCCAGGATTCTAAGCCAGGGAGGCAGATACAAGGAAACTTTTAAGACAGTGGAAGTCAGTGCTGATGCCATGAAATGAAGAACATTGATGCTGCTGAAGATTTCTTTTATCTAGCAGAAAAAGGAATGTCCTAAAGAAGGGTATAGTTAAACAATAATACACCCACCCTGATGTGGCACATGTATACAATGGAATATTACTCAGCCATAAAAAGAAATGAAATTGAGTTATTTGTAATGAGGTAGATGGACCTAGAGTCTGTCATACAGAGTGAAGTAAGTCAGAAAGAGAAAATCAAATACCATATGCTAACACATATATATGGAATCTAAAAAAAAAAAAAGGGTTTTGAAGAACCTAGGGGCAGGACAGGAATAAAGACGCAGGTGTAGAGAATGGACTTGAGGACATGGAGCGGGGGAAGAGTAAGCTGGGACGAAGTGAGAGAGTAGCATTGACATATACACACTACCAAATGTAAAATAGCTAGCTAGTGGGAAGTAGCCGCATAGCACAGGGAGATTAGCTCAGTGCTTTATGACCACCTAGAGGGGTGGCATAGGGAGGGTAAGAGGGAGGGGATATGGGGATATATGTATACATATAGCTGATTCACTTTGTTATACAGCAGAAACTAACACAACATTGTAAAGCAATTATACTCCAATAAATATGTTTAAAAATAAATAAATAAAAATAAAACCTTATCTGAGTTCAGTGGAAAAGACTAGCATGATCAATGAATGGTGTTGCCATTCTGCTAGAAGGATCTCTTCTGCAATACAATTTTTTCTTTTACCTACAGAACTTGAGTAAGATATTTTACTACCAGTAAAGAGATATTGAGGGCCAGATTGCTTCAGTTTCTTTTGATTTCTGCCTGGATTCCTAAATACAAAGTCTCACTGTATTTTATATTTCCTGATAAGAAGTGGAAGACTTAATTGAACCCCACACTGATATCACTTCTCTCTCAGGTCAAGAGCATCTCCTCATATCATACATGAGCATTCCTACTGCTGTCCTTTCCCGAATTCATTTAGCAAATATTTGAGTGTCATGTGTCAAAAGTCTAGGTAACAGGAATACAGTCTTGAAAAAAACTATACCTTTGTGGAAATTGTAGTGGGGGAAGGAAGATAATTCACAAGATAAATAAGCCAAAATAAAAAAGTATTTTAGATAGTGGTAAGTGCTAAGCAGGAAAAATTAAACCTAGTTCATGATAAGGGAAATTAAATTGTCAGAGGGGTTTCAAATTTTAGATAGAGTAACCACAGTGGTCCTCATTAAGAAAATGACTTTGGAGTAAAGATCTGGAGAAAATATGGGCACTAGTCACGTACCTGTATATTTGGGGGAAGAACATTCCAGCACAGAGAACAGCAAGTGCAATGGCTATGAAGTGAGAGGATGCCGGGGGTATTTGTGGCACAGCAAGGATCCCAATCTGTCTGAATGTGAATAAGAAGAGAGTTGTGAAAAACAAAATCAGAGAGCTAATGGAGCCAGATCATGTAGGGATTTATAATCTTACTAAGGAATTTGGCTTTTACTCTGAGTGACATGAGTGAAATGGAAATCCATTGGACAATTCTGAGCAGAGAAGTAAAATGATCTTATGTTTAACAATATTACTTTGATTTTGTGTTGAGAATAGATGGCGGGAGGTCAAGGTCAGAAGCAGGAAGACCAATTAGGAGGCTATTATAAACGAAGGAAGTGATGATGGTTGCTTGAATCAAGCTCATGGCTATGTCAGTGCCAAGAAGTCATTATAAGCTGGGACAAAGTGAGAGAGTGGCATGGACATATATACGCTACCAAACGTAAAATAGCTAGTGGGAAGCAGCCGCATAGCACAGGGAGATCAGCTCGGTGCTTTGTGACCACCTAGAGGGGTGGGATAGGGAGTGTGGGAGGGAGGGAGACACAAGAGGAAAGAGATATGGGAACATATGTATAACTGATTCACCTTGTTATAAAGCAGAAACTAACACACCATTGTAAAGCAATTATACTCCAATAAAGATGTTAAAAAAATTCTAGATCTATTTAGTGGATAGAACTGAAAGGATTTTCTGGCACTTTGGATGTATAGTGTGAGGCAAAGAGAAAAGGAGGACACTAAGGGTTTTATCTGGA
>NW_021703779.1:102357148-102367621 GCF_005190385.1 Monodon monoceros | reverse complement strand
CCAAATGAGTAACAATGGAATTATCATTAACATACACATCCCAAATTTCTGGACTGTTTTGTCAAAAGCACAGTTATTAACACAGCACTACAGAGAGTCAGCTCTCAATCATTTGAAGATGGCACGCGAATTGAAACTTATTTCCACTCCTAAATGTTCTTTGAGTATATTATGGGTACCTTATCAGGTCTTATTTAACAGCCTAGAAACAGAAACTGGATTAAAGCTCAACCACTCCTCATTTGGTATGGAGAGAAAAAGTGTTACATCTGGGTTGCCCCTATTTGGATTATTTCCTAATTTACATTACTTTTCATTCTGTGCATGTCCAAATGTAAAATCCTGTTTTGTCTTATATTTTCAAAAATTTTTTTTTGTTATTTAAAAGTTATATTCAAACAAAAACTCAGCAATTCAACTGAGCAGCCTAAACTTGTGATTTGCCAGAACAAACCAGCTCAGATTACAAGTTTTTTCTTACCATTTTAACCCGTTATTTTTGATTTAATGTGGTCTGCACTGTTCATTGCCAGATATTTATAAGTTCAAGAACTTTAATTGTGAAAATTCCATGTACGTTAAAGACATGCCCCCCATATAGTAGGTTCTAGATTCAAGTAATTTTAAACAGGTTTTTTTCCTATGTGAGTAAGTGAATATAGTTGGAAATCATGTAGAATGTAAAGCAATTATTTGCTGTGTGGGTCTGTCCCATACATTGTAGGACATCTTGATTTCCTAACCTCTATCAACTAAGTACATCATGAAACCCCCATCAGTGTAACAACCTAAATACACCCCCTACACATTTCCCAAATGCCCACTAAGTACGGTATGGCCCTCATTAAGAACCACCGTTGGAAGACAGCTTCCTGTTCCTCACCTATACCTACAGTCACACAACTTGCAGGAAAACAGGCTTGTTTTACTACTTAGAAAAGGAGCCAGACCTCTTTTGTGATCATTATTAGGTGGGTACAATCATCATGTTTAAAAACATTTTAAAGGCTTGTTAGCAGATGGCCCTAGGTCTCAATTAACGTTTAATTTCTGATTTTAGAATTCTTTATTCTTTTATATTTAAGCATAATTGCCTTTCTAGGGAATTAATAACCCTCCACCAATAGTTGTGGTCTCATGCTTGTCATCTCCTGTTCTGTGACGGGAGTTATTTATATGATGTGTAATTGAGTGGCACAACTGTTTGGGAATTTTTATGTAAGGAGTAACGTGTTGAGTTAACAACTGAAAAGGCAAAAGGAACCAAAGAATAATTTTTTCCCATTGCCACACAAATAAGAAATATTTCTGAAATACTAGAAAACATGAGAAAAGCAAGTTATAAACAGAGTGTCAGGGACCTTCATATTGGTAGATTCTAAAGCTAAATAACTCTTTAGACAACACCAAAGTAACAATACTAAAAATCATATGATTTTTCTTTGTAAAATGTACAGAGAAGAAATAGGCAATTCCCTTACATAGGAGCTCAAAAAGTGTATGGCCTGGGACACAATAGTTGGCAAAGGTGAAAGCTTTCAAGAGTTCTAGATTCTCTATTGTTACACACAAAATATTGAGTCCTTTAGCACATTTATTATTAGGTTAATCTTAGCGTTTTGTTGTTATCATGATAAGATGCTCTTTACTACATTTTCTAAGTGGCTCTTGTTGACAAATAAAGATGCTAGTGGGTTTTTTTATATAAAAAAAAAAGAGTTCTAGGTTCTCTGTCCTAGGTAGATAAGTCAGAGGCAAAACAGAAGGCTACAGATGAGAAATTTAAGACCTAGTATATATATCTATACTATCTGCCTGCTGGCCAGAAAAAATATAAACTAGCTGCCCAACAGTGAAAACTGTTGTCATGATAATTTAGACATATACATTTAGATGTCCTAAATTAGACTCAGATGAGCACTCCTATTTCTACCTATTAATATCATCCATTCATTTCTCAAAGATTTAGTGAATGACATTCATCATACACTGGGTAGGTGCTCATTATACCCTGAAATGGCTCCTTTTAGCGAAAATGCACCCAGGCAAAGGTATGACAAGAAATCTCATCAATTTCTTGATAGAATATGATGTAAGGGAAAGAGTTTAGTTTACACAATTCTTGTACCTTCATAGGCACTTAGATAAAATAATCCACTTAACAGGGATACCTAGGCTGTGACCATCAATCCAAGTTTTTTATTTTAATACATTCAACCATTTATTCATTTGGTAAATATTTGCTAAGCATGTACTGAATATTAGACACTATCTCAAGCATTTGGGCAATATCAGTAAAAAAAATAAAAGATCTCTCCCATTGTAGAGTTTAAATTACAGTGGAGGGAGAGAAACGATTGTAAAAGATAGTAAAAAAAAGTCATACAATTATGCCTTTGTTACGAGGTTTTAAGTAATGTGGAAAAGGGAATATTTCAAAAGGAAGTAGAGTGGAATGATCAGAGGTGCTGGGAATGAGGAAGCATATTTTAATATTAGATATTTGTGAAGAGAACAAGTGAGAGTGATGAAAGGCTATGTTTTGGTTTGAGATTCCTAGCATACTCTAGATAGAATTCATGTAGAGGGCTTTTATCCCTCTCTCCTTAGACTTTTTCTTTCCATTGAAGTATAGCACAGATACACAAATAGTTACACCATTTTAATCTCTCTCTTCTCTAAGGCAATTCTTACATCATATGCCTCTCTAAACAGGTCTAATTCTCAGCCCAGAAATCAAAAGTTAGAAATCTTATTTTAGTGCTTTATTTGTTCCTAATTCTAGGAATACCATGACCTTACTCAGGAATTCATTAGTTAGCATTTACTTATTTATAAGATATACTCCCACCTAAAGCAAAAAGTCACACATGTGATCAGACAAATTGAAGGCTCAAAATTGACATCTGTGTGGGTGGGGTAAGAAAGTTACCCATATTACAAAGTTAAGACAATTCTTAACAATAAAAATTCATGATGGGAGAAATGACATTTTCTTTTCACAAATGGACTGTATAAATATGGGTCATAAGAGATTTGGGATATACACCATTCTAGTCAAAATTACCTGACTTTACCCTTATATGGAAATGAAACTAGAAAAAGTAGTCATCAAAGTGATTATCTGAGGAAAATAATTAACTAAGAAGCACTTCTCAAATGGCAGAGTAAGGTCCTCTGAAAAATTGCTCCTCAATAAGAGTAAAGCTAACACTGGCAAAAATTGTCAAAATCAATTTTTGCAGAAATCTTGTAAATTAACCAAAGGCTTGTGACAATCCAAGGGGCTTTTATTCAAGAAAAGTGGCTGAATCTCAGTGAGATTAGTGAGCTTTGAGGCATTTTTACTTGCCTATTATTCCCCCTGCCCCCACACTTTTCTCTTTAATCTGTAACAGCCCTGAAAACTAACACCCTTACAACTCTCAAAGCTGTGAAAATCAGAAGAGGGCAAAATGGATTTTGAACTTCTCCAGAGGCCCATTCTCAGAGAATTGCCACTATTTGACCTGTCTGGAAGATCCCAAAAAAGCTCCATTCTCAAGGCTTGAGTTTCTTTGACCTGACTAAGATCCAACTCTGTGAACAACCATAATGCATTTGCTGAAAACAATCAGTTGTAATTGTTTGACAACCTAACTGCTTGAGGTGTGATACCAGTTCGTCTAATGGAAAGCTGACCACAAAATTAAATGCAACAACTGGAAAATTCGATTTCTATAGGGGACTGTGAAAGGTTTCAACAGATTTCAGGGATTATTTAAAAGGCCATGCATATGATAAGGGCTGTGCATAAGGCTAAGAAAAATCTGAGAAGGTCCTAATCTCTCACCTCTGGCTGACCTTGAGGCTCTATACAAGCGTGAAGTAAAGGCTCAATCAGTTTTATAAATGGCTTGCCAGGCAATTAAGGTGTGTGCCACAACACTCAGAGCCCATTGGCAAAGATTGGGAAATCTGTTAGCTCAAGGCACTTAAGGAAATCTCTGCCCGATCATTAGTTAACTTCCTGAGAGACTTCAGTGGCCACACATCGCAAAGAATATTTTGCAGAATTACTCAAAGAAAGTGACTAAATGGTAACAGCAACAACAACAAAAATCATAAACAAAGAGCCATGTGGGGGATTTGATTTCCATAGTTGCTCTATTATTTTATTTTAATTTTTCATTAAAAAATTAGGAGATGAGAAGTAACAACTGACACTGCAGAAATACAAAGGATCATGAGAGATTACTACAAGCAACTATATGCCAATAAAATGGACAGTCTGGACAAGTTCTTAGAAAAGCACAACCTTCCAAGACTGAACCAGGAGGAAATAGAAAATATAAACAGACAAATCACAAGCACTGAAATTGAAACTGTGATTAAAAATCTTCCAACAGGGCTTCCCTGGTGGCGCAGTGGTTGAGAGTCCGCCTGCCGATGCAGGGGACACGGGTTCGTGCCCCAGTCTGGGAAGATCCCACATGCTGCGGAGCGGCTGGGCCCGTGAGCCATGGCCACTGAGCCTGCGCGTCTGGAACCTGTGCTCCACAATGGGAGAGGCCACAACAGTGAGAGGCCCACGTACCACAAAAAATAAAATAAAATAAAAAAATAAACATCTTCCAACAAACAAAAGCCAAGGACCAGATGGCTTCACAGGTGAATTCTATCAAACATTGAGAGAAGAGCTAACACCTATCCTTCTCAAACTTTTCCAAAATGTAGCAGAGGGAGAAACACTCCCAAACTCATTCTACGAGGCCACCATCACTCGGATACCAAAACCAGACAAGGATGTCACAAAAAACGAAAACTACAGGCCAATATCACTGATGAACATAGATGCAAAAATCCTCAACAAAATACTATCAAACAGAATCCAACAGCACATTAAAAGGATCATACACCATGATCAAATGGGGTTTATCCCAGGAATGCAAGGATTCTTCAATATACGCAAATCAGTCAACGTAATACATCATATTAACAAACTGAAGGAAAAAAACCGTATGATCATCTCAATAGATACAGAGAAAGCTTTCGACAAAATTCAACACCCATTTATGAAAAACCCTGCAGAAACTAGGCACAGAGGGAACTTTCCTCAACATAATAAAGGCCATATTTGACAAAACCCACAGCCAACATCGTTCGCAATGGTGAAAAACTGAAACCATTTCCACTAAGACCAGGAACAAGACAAGGTTGCCCACTCTCACCACTATTATTCAAGATAGTTTTGGAAGCTTTAGCCACAGCAATCAGAGAAGAAAAAGAAATAAAAGGAATCCAAATCAGAAAAGAAAAAGTAAAACGGTCACTGTTTGCAGATGACATGATACTATACATAGAGAATCCTAAAGATGCTACCAGAAAACTACTAGGACTAATCAATGAATTTGGTATAGTAGCAGGATACAAAATTAATGAACAGAAATCTCTTGAGTTCCCATACACTAATGATGAAAAATGTGAAAGAGAAATTAAGGAAACACATTTACCATTGCAACAAAAAGAATAAAATACCTAGGAATAAACCTATGTAAGGAGACAAAAGACCTGTATGCAGAAAACTGTAAGAAACTGATGAAAGAAATTAAACATGGTACAAACAGATGGAGCGATATACCATGTTTTTGGATTGGAAGAATCAATATTGTGAAAATGACTATACTACCCAAAGCAATCTATAGATTCAATGCAATCCCTATCAAACTACCACTGGCATTTTTCACAGAACCAGAACAAAAAATTTCACAATCTGTATGGAAACACAAAAGACCCCAAATAGCCAAAGCAATCTTGAGAAAGAAAAACAGAGCTGGAGGAGTAAGGCACCCTGACTTCAGACTATACCACAGAGCTACAGTCATCAAGACAGTATGGTTCTGGCAAAAAAACAGAAAGAGAGATCAATGGAACAGGATAGAAAGCCCAGAGATAAACCCACGCACATATGGTCACCTTATTTTTGATAAAGGAGGCAAGAATATACAATGGAGAAAAGACAGCTTCTTCAATAAGTGGTGCTGGGAATACTGGACAGCTCCATGTAAAAGAATGAAATTAGAATACTCCCTAACACCATACACAAAGATAAACTCAAAATGGATTAAAACCCTAAATGTAAGGCCAGATACTATCAAACTCTTAGAGGAAAACGTAGGCAGAACACTCTATGACATAAATCAGAGCAAGATCCTTTTTGACCCACCTCCTAGAGAAATGGAAATAAAAACAAAAGGGACCTAATGAAACCTAAAAGCTTTTGTGCGGCAAAGGAAACCATAAAAAAAGATGAAAAGACAACCCTTAGAATCAAAGGAAATATTTGCAAATTAAGCAACTGACAAAGGATTAATCTCCAAAATATACAGGCAGCTCATGCAACTCAATATCAAAAAAGCAAACAACCCAATCCAAAAATCGGCAGAAGACCTAAATAGGCATTTCTCCAAAGAAGATATACATATTGCCAACAAACACATGAAAGGATGCTCAACATCACTAATCGTTAGTGAAAAGCAAATCAAAACTACAATGAAGTATCACCTCACGCCGGTCAGAATGGCCGTCAAAATATCTACAAACCATAAATGCTGGAGATGTTGTGGAGAAAATGGAACCCTCTTGCACTGTTCGTGGGAACATAAATTGATACAGCCACTATGGAGAACAGTATGGAAGTTCCTCAAAAGACTAAAAATAGAACTACCATACGACCCAGCAATCCCACTATTGGTCATATACCCTGAGAAAACCATATTTCAAAAAGAGTCATGTACCACAATGTTCTTTGCAGCTCTGTTTACAATAGCCAGGACATGGAAGCAACCTAAGTGTCCACTGACAGTTGAATGGATAAAGAAGATGTGGCACATATATATAATGGAGTATTACTCAGCCATAAAAAGAAGCCAAATTGAGGTATTTGTAGTGAGGTGGATGGACCTAGAGACTGTCATACAGAGTGAAGTAAGTCAGAAAGTGAAAAACAAATACCATATGCTCACACATACATATGGAATCTAAAAGAAAAAAAAAGTGTCTCTGAAGAACCTAGGGGCAGGACAGGAATAAAGACGCAGTTGTAGAGAATGGACCTGAGGACACGGGGAGGGGGAAGGGTTAGTGGGGATGAAGTGAGAGAGTGGCATGGACATATATACACTACCAAATGTAAAATAGATAGCTAATGGGAAGCAGCTGCATAGCACAGGGAGATCAGCTCAGTGCTTTGTGTCCACCTAGAGGGATGGGATAGGGAGGGTGGGAGGGAGACGCATGAGGGAGGGGATATGGGGATATATGTATACATATCGCTGATTCACTTGTTATAAAGCAGAAACTAACACACCACTGTAAAGCAATTATACTCCAATAACGATGTTTTAAAAAATTAAAAATAAATTATGAGATGTACCAAGAAATAGAAAAGTATTGTCTATACACAGGAAAAAAAGCAATCAGTAAATATCGTCCCTGAGGAAGCTCACTTACAAAAACAGTAAATCAACTATTATATATATAATTCAAATAATTAAATGAAACCATATTTAAAGAATTACAAGAACATATGGAAATGTGTTATCAAATAGATAATATCACTAAAGAGAAATTTTTAAGAATCAAATACAAATTCTGAATTTTAAAACAGTATTAGCTAAAATGAAAAATTCATAAGAGGGGCTCCATAATAGATTTAAGCAGGCAGAAGAATTGGTGAACTTTAATATAGATCAGTTCAGTTTATCCTGTCTGGGGAAGAACAACAACAAAGAAGAACAAAAAAAATGAACAAAGCCTTAGATATTTATGAAACACAACGAAGCATACCAACATAGACATAATGGGAATCCACTAGATGATAGTGAAAGGGGCATGTTACACAATGAATTGTGTTACCCCGAAAGGATATGTTGAAGTCCTAATCCTCAGCACCTCATAATGTGACCTTATTTAGAGATAGTATCTCTGTAGAAGTAATCAAATTAAAATTAGGGTGGGCCCTAGTTTTACATGACTGGTGTCCTTTTAATATGGGGAAATTTGGACACAGAGACAGAGGATTATGTGAAGAGACACGGGGAATTCTGTGTGAATTCAGAGGTAGAGAATGGAATTATGCTGCCATGAGCCATGAAATATCTGAGGCTACCAGAATCTGGAAGAGACAAGGAAGAATCCTTGTCCTACAGCTTTCATAGCATGACCCTGCTGACACCTTGATTTCAGACGTTTAGCCTCCAAAACTGTGAGGCACTAAATTTCTATTGTTTTAAGCTACCCAATCTGTGGTACTTTGTTACTACAGTCCTAGGGAAGTAATACAGAGCACAAAGATTATTTGTAGAAATAATGTCTGAAATTTCTCAGATGTGCTGAGAGACATGAATCTACACATCAAAGAATCTGAATAAATTCCAAGAATTACAGTTCAAAGAGATCCACACCTAGACACATCATAAAGTGTCAAAAGCCAAAAACAAAAAAAAGAATATTGAAAGCAGCAAGAAAGTAGTGATTCATCACGCATAGGGGATCCTCAATAAAGTTAACAACTGACTTCTCATTAGAAACTATGGAGGCCAAAAATCACTGGGATGACATACTAAAACCACTGAAATAAAAAAGTATGTCAACAAAGAATTCTGTATCCAAATAAGTATACTTCAAAAGTGAAAGAGAAAATATATTCTCAGATCAACAAAGAATGAATTTGCTTTTAGTAGATCTGCCCTATAAGAATTATTGAAGGGAAGCCTTCAGAGTGAAAATAAAGGACACTAGAAATAACTCAAATTCACTCAAAGAAATAAAGACCACTGGTAAAGGTAACTATTGATACATAGGTGAATATGAAATGTATTATTACTTGTAATTCTTTCCTTATTCTGATTTAAAAGATAACTGCATAAAGCAAAAATTATAAAAGTGTTTTTTGATGGGCTTATAATATAAAAAGATGTCATTTGTATGACTATAATAGCACAAGGATTGGGGAAGGAAGATTGCTAAATTGGAGCAATTTTTGGTATGCAATTGAAATAAAATTGGTATTAATCTGATGTAAATATGTTAATTGTAATTCCTAGAGCAACCACTATGAAGATGAATTGGAAAACAATAAAGGAAACAAGAATGGAATGAAAATGGTATAGAAAGAAAATATATTTAACACAAAAAAGACAGTTATAGATTAATAGAAAAACAAAAAAGCCTCAGACATATATAAAAGAAGTAAATAGCAGATATAAATGCTAGCATAGCAGTTATTAAATTCTCTTTTCACTTTCCCTTCTTCCTCCCTCTCTTCTTCACACACACTCACAGACACATTTACATACACAAAATGGGAGTGCCATTATTTTATTTATAAACAAGGAAGGGTATAGGAAAGAACAATGTATGAAGCTTAGTTACAAGGTTAAAATCAGAACATTATATTCTGACTGGTGAATTGGTGATATCAGTAATGAATAGAGACTTCATTTAAGACTGTGTTACATTTTTCTTTTATCATAGAGATAATTTTAATTTACTTAAACAGGCCTGATTTGAGCCCCATAAATGTACCAGATCAATCCCATCTCTTTAAAGGAGGTCTCATAGGAACAGATTCTGAATTATAGTTTACAATTTATGTAAAATGCACCTTATTTCTCAAAATTCAGCTGCAAGGTGTAGTCAGAGCACACTCAGTTTAATTTGGGGTGTGGGTAAGTTTCTGTAGAGGCATTATGGATTCACAGATTACTACCCATTCTAATGAATCTCTCATTTCAGTGCAAAGCGTTGCTCTTCATGGCTAATGAAGTGGAAAGCTGAGACTATTTGTGGCAGAATAGCATTCTCCAATTTGTTATCTCAGGGGGAAAAGCCATTTTTTGCTAATCTTGAAAATGTTTCCCACGAAGTGACAGCAATTAGGGATATTTTTGGCTAGTGTAATAAGCAAGTAAACCAATCCATAAAACTAGGCTGTGGTATGAACATGTAGGTCAATCTTTCCAGTTGATTTTGATTAACCCTGTCATCAAAGACATAGAAATCACACTTTCCATCAAAGTCATGGTTATTCCGTGCCACTCAAATTCTACTGAATAAAAGAGACCTTTTGTGTGATTTCATTGTGGATTTAGAGGAACCCAAAGGAGACACTTCTGAGATATTACCACAGTTGACTAGATTTTACTTTAGAATAAAACATATATGTCACCTAGAACTTAAGATCACGTAAGCATGTTCTCTTAGTCATGGTGTCAACAACAGTCTGGTCATATGGAACTCTATCAATGAATCCATAGATATCCAGGCCTGAAGATAAAGTAGTCTGAATTATTCTCATGATATTATTATTAGCACCATTATCAATAAGCAAGGAACACAACTTCTGCCTATGTCCTTGAAACGTATAATACTCAACTTTGTCTACACACACACACACACACACACACACACACACACACACACACACACACA
>NW_021703779.1:102348152-102357138 GCF_005190385.1 Monodon monoceros | reverse complement strand
ACACACACACACACACACACACACACACACACACACACACACACACAGCAATGGAGGGTATGCCCAAAGGACATAGGAGCCGCCTGAAAGAGTGTCCAATGGCCAAACTATCATAAAATAAATATTGGGTAAAAATTAAAATAAGCATCAGATTATAAGTCAAGGTATAAAATAAATGTCTATACAGATGTAAATAAATGATTTAAGAAGTAAATAAATGATTTAAGAAGTAAACAAATGGAGACAATAGACAAATCTGTGCAGAAGAATTCCAAATAATTTATGTAGATACTGTGCTCTCAAGGAAGTAGACTTTAACTCCCCACCCCTTGAACGTCACTTAGTGATTTGCTTTCAAAGAGTAGAGTATGGAAAGCAGGGGAAAAGAGTAACTTTACAGTGGAGGATATGACAAACACTACCTCAGCCAGATGATGAAGGTTAACCTGAAGATAGCATGTACTCTTGATATTATTTGGTGAGAATGGCACTTGAACTTCTGTGGTCTTTTCCTCAAAAGCCCATGCTTCAAAATCCTTAAGTTCCTTCTCTTTCTGACAATTCGAACAGTATTTTTTTAATGTTTGTGTAGCAACACCATCTTGTTCAGCAGTTGACATTGTCAGCTTTTTTAGATTTTAACCATTCTAGTAGGTATGTAGTGATACCCCACTGTTGTTTTAATTTGCAATTCTCTAATAACAAATGATATTGAGCTTCTTTTCATATGCATATATGCCATCTGTATACTTTGTTTGATGAACTGTCTGTTAAGATCTTTTGGCCACTTTTAGTTTGTTATTTTAATAGTTTTTGTACATTTTAGATACAAAACCTTCATCTGATATGTGATTTGTAAATAATTTCTCCCAGTTGGTAACTTTTCTTTCTCTTGTCAGTGTCTTTGGCAGATAAAAAGGTTTAATTTAAATACAGTTAAACTTATATTTTTCTGTATTCTTATTTCTATATTGTTTTTGTTGTACCTAAAACTCATCACCAACCTGAACATCACAAAGATTTTCTCCTATATTTTATCCTAGAAATTTTATAGCTTTGCATTTTATCAATACATTTATGTGTATGATCCATTTTGAGTGAATTATTGTGGAAGATGTAACCTTTGTACCTAGTTTTATTTGTTTATGATTAAATATCATATTAGCTGCAGGGTTTTTGTAGATGTACTTTATCAGGTTGAGGAAATTTTTTCTGTAGTTTATTCAGAGTTAGTTTTTGTAGAGCTTTACCATGAATTCCCATATTATTTTGAAATAAATCTAAGATATTATATTATTGAATCTATACAAAGTAATAACTTTAACAATCATAACCATAACATAACCCATTATCATACCTAAAATTAACAATAATTTCTTAGTATCATCAAATATACAGGCAATTTTCAAATTTCAAATTGTCTTATAAATATCATGTTTTTGACAGTTTGTTTAAATTAGGATCTGAATGAATCCTCACATTGTGATTACATGATATACCTTTTAAGCCTCTTAATTTCTGATTTTTCCCTAATAATTCTTCCAATTTCCTTTAAAATTTAAGAAACCAATTTATTTGTCCTATAGATCTTTCACTTTCTGAATATTGTTAATTGTATCCCCATGGCAACATTTAGGTTTTAATCAGTTCCGTATTTCATGTAAATTGTACTAGATCTCAAAACGATCGGATTCAGATTAATTTTTTTGAAGATTATTTTAAGAGGTGTTTGTGTTTGCCACCAGAAGGCAAATAATCTGTCTTTTTGAATAGTTATCAGATCAATGACTAGACCCATTCATTCATTAAGAGTTGCAATATGGTGACTTTCTAATTCTATCGTTCCTTCTTTATTCCATAACTTGAATACTAAAGATAAAATTTGCTTCACCCATATCATTGTCATCCACAGAAATAAGTCAGACCTCTAACCCCAAAATTTGTTTAGATGACAGGACTGATGATGCCACAAATATACTTAGAGGGTATGAAAGGTTATTTCTCACATAAGGCTTTCTGGGGAGAACATAGTATGTTATGCTCCCAAGAAGAACTAAGCATTGATTGATGGGCAGAAAAGGAGTTTGGCTTGGGGTTTTATTGTAGTTAGAGGGTGGGGCTGGTATGTGGGTTCTTGCACATGGACAGAGGTTTGTGTGGTTTGAACGTCTCACTGGCACAAAAGGAGGGAGCCCCCATGGTTTTTTTTTATCAACTTACCCAGATATGGTACCGAAAGGAAAGGGAGGGGTAGGGATTAAAAGATGTGTGGGGTTACATGATACTCTGGGGAGGGTTTTTTTCTACTCTGGTCATGTTTACATGTAAAGGTTTCTTCAAAGAGTCTCGCATCAGTATTATCATGGTTAGGGCCTCCTCCATGGCAAACGTTGCTTTAAAATTTTGTTTGTTTGTTTGTTTATTATTGAATACAGTAGAATTTTTTTAGAGCAGTTTAAGATTCACAGAAAAACTGAGTAGAAGGTACAGAGGTTTCCAATATATCCCCTTCCCCCACATTTGCATAACCTCTCTCATTATCAACATACCCTACCAAAGTGTGGCATATTAGTTAGAATTGATGAACCTACATTGATACATCATTATCACTCAGAGTCCATAATTTACATTAGGGCCTACTCTTAGTGTTGTACATTCTATAGGTTTGGACAATGGCATTTATTCCCCATTAGAATATCAAACAGAACAGTTTCATTGCTCTAAAAATCCTCTGCTCTCTTGACTTTTCATACTTCCCTCCCCTCTAATCCCTGGCAGCCACTGATCTTTTTACTGTCTCCATAGTTTTGCTTTTTCTATAATGTCATATAGTTGGAATTATACAGTATATAAGCTTTTCAGATTGACTTCTTTCACTTAGTAATATGCATTTAATTTTCCTCCATGTCTTCTCAAGGCTGAATAGCTCATTTATTTTTAGTGCTGGACAATATTCCATTGTCTAGATATATCACATTTATGTATCCATTAACCTACTAAGGGACATGTAGTTTGCTTCCAAGTTTTGGCAATTATGAATAAACCTGCTATAAATATCCAGGTGTGTTGACATGTTTTCAATTCCTTGGGTTAAATACCAGAGAGAATGATTGCTAGATCATGTGGTAAGAGTATGTTTAGTTTTATAAGAAACTCCCTAACTGCCTTCCAAAGTGAGTACCAGTTTAAATTTCCATCAGCAATGAATGAGAGTTCCTGTTGCTCCCAATCTTCATGAGCATTTTCTGTTGTCAGTTTTCTGGCATTGTAGCCATTTTGATAGGTGTGTAGTGGCATCTCGTTGTTTTAATTTGCATTTCCCTTTTGACATATGATGTAGAGCATCTTTTCATATGGTTGTCATCTGTATATCTTATTTGGAGAGGTGTCTGTCAAGGCCTTTGGCTCATTATTTAATCAGGTTGTTCATTTTCTTATTGTTGAGTTTTTAATACTGTATACTTTGGATAACAGTCCTTTATCAGCTATGTCTTTGCAAATATTTTATCCAGTCTGTGCATTCACTTTTCATTCTCTTGACATTGTCTTTGGCAGGGCTTAGATTTTTAATTTTAACTAAGTGCAACTTTATCAATTATTTATTTTATGGATTGTTTACTGGGGGGTTATACTAAAGAAGTCATTAAAAAACTAAGGTCATCTTGATTTATTTTCTAGGGGTTTCATAATTTGGGGTTTTACATTTAGGTATATAATCAATTTGAGTTCATTTTTATGAGAGGTTTAAGGTCTGTGTCAGACCCTTTTTTTTTGCATATGGATATCCAGTTTTTTCAGCACCATTTATTGAAAAAAAAAGAAAAGCTATTTTTGCTCCATTGTATTGCCTTTGACCCTTTGTCAAAGATCGGTTGACTATACTTATGGGGGTCTATTTCTTGGCTCTCTATTCTGTTCCACTGATCTATTTTTCTATTCTCTCACCACTACTACATGGTCTTGAATATTGTAGCTTTATAGTAAGTCTTGAAGTTGGGTAGTGTCAGTACACCAACTTTGTTTTTCTCTTTGAAAATTATGTTGATTATTCTGGACCTTTTGTCTTTCCATATAAACTTTAGAATTCATTTGTTGATATCCACAAAATAACTTGCTCGGATTTGGGTTGGGATTGCATTGAATGTATAGATCAAGTTGGGAAGAAATGACATCTTTACAATATTGAGTCTTCCTATCCATGAACATGGAATATCTCTCCATTTATTTTGATTTCATTTATAAGAGTTTTGTTGTTTTCCTCATATAGTTCTTGTACATATTTTGTTAGATTTACACCTATTTTAATTTTTTTGTGATAATGTAAATGGTATTGTTTTTAATTTCAAATTTCACTTGTTCATTGCTCGTATATAGGAAAGTGTCTTAGTCCATAGAACTGCTGTAACAAGATACCACAGAGTTGGTGGCTTATAAAAAACAGAAATTCATTTATCATAGCTCTGGATACTGGAAGTCTAACATCAGGGTGCAAGCATGGTCGTGTGAGGGACCTTTTCTGGGTTGCAAAGTTCTTGTTGTAGCCTTACATGGCAGAAGAGACAAGCAAGCTCTCTGGAGCCTCAGTTTTAAGGCACTAATCCCACTGATGAAGGCTCTGTTCTTATGACCTAATCACCTCCAAAAGGCCCCACCTCCTAATACCTTAGGGGTTAGAATTTGAATTTGTGAGTTTTGGGAGAACACCAACATTCAGACAATAGCTGAAAGTGATTAACTTTTGTATATTACCCTTGTATTCTGTAACCTTGCTATAACTGCTTATTAGTTTCAGGATTTTTTGTCAATTCTTTAGAATTTTCTACATAAAGAATCATGTCACCTCTAAAGACAGTATTATTTCTTCTTTCCCAATTTGTATACCTTTTGTTTTTTCTTCTTGTCTTATTGTATTAGCTGGAACTTCCAGTATGATGTTGAAAAGAAGTGGTGAGAGGAGACATTCTTGCCTTTTTCCTGATATTAGTGGGAAAGAAAAAAAGAGTTTCTCACCATTGTGTTCTGAAAGCAAATATTGCCATGATTTCTATTCTTTTATGTTTGTTAAGGTTTGTTTTGTGGCCCAGAATGTGTTATGTCTTGGTGAATATTCCATTGAACTTGAGAAGAACAAGCTATTGCTGTTGGATGAAGTAGCCTACAGATGTCAGTTAGATCCAGTTGATTGATGGTACTGTTGAGTTCAACTATGGCCTTACTAATTTTCTTCCTGATGGATCTCTCCTTTTCTGATAGAGAGGTGCTGAATTCTCCAAATGTAATAGTGGATTCATTTATTTCTCCTTGTAGTTCAATCAGTGTTTGCCTCCTATATTTAGATTCTCTGTTTTTAAGTGCATATATGTTGAAGATTATTTACATCATCTTGGGGAATTGACCCCTTTATCATTATGCAATGCCTCTCTTTATCCCTGAAATTTTCCTTGCTCTGAAGTCTGCTCTGTCTCCCATTAATATAGTTACTTCTTCATTCTTTTTATTAGTGCCATCATGGTATATCTTTATCTATTTAATTTTTCTCTATATGTATCTTTATATTTAAAGTGGGTTTCTTGTAGACATCATATAATTGGGTCTTATTTTTTACCCATTCTAATGGGCACTTTGATTTCAGTGGTTTATTTAGACCATTGATGTTAAATGTGATTATTTCCATATTTGGGTTAATATCTACCATAATTGTTACTTTTCTCTATTTGTTGATCTTGTTCTTTGTTCCTATTTTTGTCTTACACTCTTTTTCTGCTTTTTGTGGTTTTAACTGAGCATTTTATATTAATCCATTTTTCCCCTTAATACATCATTTGTAGTTTTTTTTTTTTTTTTACTTACTTTAGAAGATTGTCTTTTCACTCTGTTGATTATTTCCTTTACTGTGCAGAAGCTTTTTAGCTTGATGCAATCCCACTTGTCTATTTTTGCCTTTATTGCCTGTGTATTTGGGGTTATGTTCAAGAAAATCATTGCCCAGACCAATGTCAAAAAGCTTTTCCCCCTGTGTTTTCTTTTATTCGTTTTATGGTTTCAGGTCTTAAGTCTTTAATCCATTTGAGTTGATTTTTGTGTATGATGTGAGATTATGGTCCAGTTTCACAATTCTCCATGTGGTTATCCAGTTTTCCCAGCACCATTTATTGAACAGACTATCCTTTGCCCAAGACTACAATTGTGTATTCTTGCCCCATCTAGTCAAAGATCAGTTGCCCATAAATGAGTGGGTTTATTTTTGGGCTCTAAATTCTGTTCCTTTGGTCTATATGGGGTTTTTTTTGCTTTTTTTTTTTTTGACAGAGCCATATTGTTTTGGTTACCGCACCTTTATATTTTAAAATCAGGAAATGTGATGCCTCCTGTTTTGCTCTTCTTGGTCAAGATTGCTTTGGCTATTTGTGGTCTTCTGTAGTTACATATGAATTTTAGGATTGTTTTTTCTATTTATGTAAAAAATGCCATTGTGACTTTGATGGGGATTGCATAAGAATATGTAGATTGCTTTGAGTAGTATAGCATCTTAACAATATTAATTCTTCTAATCCACGAACATGGGATATTTTTCTTTCCTTTTTTATCTTCTTTAATTTCTTTCATCTATGTTTATACTTTTCAGTGTACAGATATTTCACCTCCTTGGATAAATTTATTCCTATTTTGTTGTTTTTGATGCTGTTGTAAAGGGTCTGTTACCAAGGACACCTATCAGTTTAGTTTTCATCATGGCTTCTGCTGGGTCCTTGGGTGAGTGTCTGGGTAGGCATGACTGCCTCTGAACCATGGTAGAACAGGGCTGGAGCCAGGTCATGGGGCTGCTTAGGGACCACAGTCTGTCTGAGGTCAGCAGGGCTGTTATTGGGGGTGCCTAAGGGTATGGCTTCTGTCAGGTCCCTTGGTCTGGTCCTTGGCTGGGCAAGACTGCCTTAGGACAGTGGTAGAAGAGAGCTGGAGCCAGGTTATGGGACTGCTTCGGGGATCACATTTGAATCCAAGGTGGGCAGGCTTGTTACCAGGGCCTGGTTCCTCCCACGTCCCTTGGTGGAAGGAGCTGGTGGCAGGACCATGGACAAGTTGTGCTGGATCTGAGACTGCAGAGTGGATAGAGTTGCTTCTGGTCTGCAGCTGGAAACATGGTTGGTGAGCCTACCACTGTCGCACAGGCCTGCCTTCTCAAAGGAGCCCTCCTCAGTCTTGGGTTCTACTGGGGTTTTGCAGCCTCCTACCTGGATCCCAAAGCTCCCACACAGGGACTTTTGTCCATGGGTGACTGTTGAGTATTTCTTTCTGTGGGAGGATGTGGACTGGGGATTTCCTCTTCTACCATCTTGCTCACCTCACTCAGTTCTTTCCCTCTTGATTTGCAATGCCTTTACCGCTTATGCCAATAATACTGTCTTAGTCCATTTGGGCCGCTATAACAAAATACCATAGACTGGATGGCTTACAAACAACCAATGTTTATTTCTCATAGTTCTGGAGACTGGGAAGTCCAAGATCAAGGTGCCAGCAGATTTGATGTCTGGTGAGAGCTTGCTTCCTTGTTCAAAGACAGCCATCTTCTCTCTGTGTCCTCATATAACAGAAGAGGCAAGGGAGTTCTCTGGGGTTTATTATAAAGGCAATAATGCCTTTTATGAGGGCTCTACCCTCATGATCTAATCAACTCCCAAAGGCCCCACTGCCTTATACCATCACGTTGGGCATTAGGTTTCAGGATATGAATTTGGGGGATGGGGTGGACACAAACCTTCAGTCTATAGCGACCACACTGAGTTAGTTATTCTAATTTTATAATAGTTTTTAAAAGCCTATCAAGCTCGTTCTTTCTCTTCAAAGAATATTTTTTAACACATTGAACATCCACAGAATTTGCAAATAAATTTATGAAGCCCACAAAATATTCTCCTGGGATTTTGATTGAGATTGGCATTGACATTGTATCTAGAGATTTATTTTGTTATTATTTACATCCCAATCTATAAATATGGTATAACACTCAATTTATTTAGGTTTATCTTAATATCTCTCAATAAAGTTTTTTCTAATTTTATCCATAAAAGCCTTACATAGCCTTTAGGAGGTTTATTCCTAGGTATTAAAATTTACTGTAGCATCAAAATATCTATCTCTTAAAATTTTCATTTTCAGTGAGTTTTGCTGGGATATAGAAAACAACTGATTTTTAGATACTGATTTTAAATCAAGCAATCTTGATAAACACTTATTAATTCTAGTATTTATCTCTAGATTCTTTTATAGTTCCTATGTAAGCAATTATCAATTGCTAATAATGACAGTTTTACTTATTTCTTTTATCAATCCTTACCATTTTATTTTTCCTGCTTTATTCTGTTGGCTAAGGACTAGCAGTAAAATGCAGAATAGAAAAGGTGATTATTTGGACTTTATAGAACTATATCTAAAATAGAGAAAGGTTTGTTTTTTGTGGAGAAATCATGTATCATCTGTAGTCACAAGAAAAAAAACATATATATATTTTTTCTGCTTGGCAAACCTAGCTTCATGTGACAGCTGCTACTGTCTGACCAGTGATAATAAAATCTGTTGTATATCCCTTCTCCTGCCATCTATTTTTGTGCTCCTTTGGATATGTTAGGGAAGGAGAAAAAGCAGCTTTGCAGGAGGACATATGTTCACTAAACTGTGGCCAATCAATTTGGATAATCTCTAGTGTGAATTTTCACCCTAGGCAGACAAGTTTTTCACCACAAACCAAGCTCTGCTTTCTGTAGAAATAAACCAGTATTCTCAGAGTTTACAGAAGTCTAGTATACATTTCTAACTTTTAAGCAGCAAAAGATTAGTTTAATATGGGCAATACTGCATGTAAGTAATATTAAATGTTATGAAGAGGTTATTTATTGGCTACTTATATATGTGTGTGTGTGTATATGTGTGTATATATCTATACACACACACACACACACACACACACACACACACACACACACACACA
>NW_021703779.1:102336435-102348142 GCF_005190385.1 Monodon monoceros | reverse complement strand
ACACACACACACACACACACACACACACACACACACACACACACACATAAGCAATAGCCTAACAGACAATCAACTGGTTGAAAAGTATACAAAATGTGTTCGACGACTAAGCAGTTTTTTTTCCCTGAATGACAAAACATAGTTTTGTTTTTCCTAACTAAAATTTAAAAAGATTTTTCTTTAAGTATGGTAAATCTGTTCAGATGAAGTAGTTGGGAAGAAGCATTGTTAAGTTTTGAAGAAGACATGGGGAATAAAGCTTATGTTTTAAAATTGTTTTCTTCTTTTTGCCCTCCCCTCTTGACTATTCCTTGTTTACCCTAATGGCTCCCCTCCTTCTGCGATGAGGGAACCTTCATGTGGGAACATGTTTACTATTGCAGTGATGGTAAATTACCTGCATAAGAAAGTTTGCCACCCCCTCCTGTATCCATATCAGATACAAATTAATCATGATAGCCTTTCCTAATGAACAATGACACAGCTGAAGATTATTTTTCAGCATGGAACTCCAGGTGGTCAATCAATTGAATCTGCATTGGATATGGAATGTATGTATGATGGCATGAAACAGAACGTAACTCTTGGAGTTGAGATACCTTTTTGGCCATAAGGTAAGAACTTGCTGTTTCTTCCATATAGGTCTGACCTGTTGCCTCTAGGACATTATGCCTAAAAAATACAAACTATTAATTTTTAACCACTAGAATCCTGAGGTCAGTAAATTCAAATTATACTAATGATCATATATACCCAACTGCATTACATATGTTTTGGAAAAAGGTGAAATACAGAAGCTTTCTAAATTTTGAGGGGAAACTAATGTAATTTCGGTGTATATTAGTTTTTATCACAGTGCTTTTATAGATTGTTAACAATTCTCAGTGAAAGATTTCCAGGGGGTATTAGGATAATAAGTGAACAGAATTTTCTATGTGTTCATCTTCTGTGCAGCTGGAAGCAGGTGTCTCACTTTCTGATTCAGTGCTAAGTGGGGCAGGAGGAGGGACTGGAAAAAACTTTACTCCTCGGGCTTCAAAGAAATTTCTAATGGCTGCAATGAGTAATAGAGAAAACCATAATTATTTCTGAATACTTTGCCTTTAAGATGATGTTTTGGTAAATAATTAGCCTGTAATGGCCTTGATAATTTCTGACATCTGTTACCTCAAATCTGCTGATTTTACTTTTTAAAATAGCAAAGAGTATTCTTGAAACGTTGCAAAATTGAATGCAGAGATACTTCAAGTACTGATTTGGAAAGAGACTTGGTATATCTTTCCCAGTATTTTATTTCTAAATTTATCTTACTTATTTATTTTTGGCTGTGTTGAGTCTTCGTTGCTGCGTGCGGGCTTTCTCTAGTTGTGGCAAGCAGGGGCTACTCTTCCTTGCGGTGCACGGGCTTCTCATTGTGGTGGCTTCTCTTGTTGTGGAGCACGGGCTCTAGGCGTACAGATTCTGAACCACTGTGCCACCAGAGAAACCCTCTCTCCCAGTATTTTAAAATGCAATGATCTACCATAATCAGAAAAAGGAACCAAACTGCAATATGCAGAGGATAGCAATTGTCTATAAAATATCTTCATTGTATTTCATATTTAAGAGAGAATATATAACATGGTGCCTGCCAAAGATTGTGGGAAGAAAAATTATCACATCGGAGAGTTCTCTATTGTAAGAACTTAGCTACTAAGTTAACTAATCATTGAAACCCATGCTTTTCATCTATAGGAAAGAAACGTGAATTTTTATTTATTTACTTTACTTTACTTATTTATTTATTTATGGCTGCATTGGGTCTCCGTTGCTGTGTACAGGCTTTCTCCAGTTGCAGCAAGTGGGGGCTACTCGTCGTTGTGGTGTGTGGGCTTCTCATTGCGGTGGATTCTCTTGTTGCCGAGCACAGGCTCTAGGTGCACGGACTTCAGTAGTTGTAGCATGCAGGTTCTAGAGTGTAGGCGCAGTAGTTGTGGCACACGGGCTTAGTTGCTCCACAGCATGTGGGATTTTCCCGGACTGGGGTACCAACCCATGTCCCCTGCATTACCAGGCAGATTCTTAACCACTGTGCCACCAGTGGTTAAGAATTTTTTTTTTTAATTTTTAAATTGAGAGTCTTAATGGGAAATACCATGAATTTTAGAGACTGGTTAACTAAAATTCTGAAACCAAGCTTTTTCAAAAGATTGGCTGCTACGCATTTTAATTGTGAATGAGTTTACTGCACACAACACTGGTTTAGTACTAACTTGATGCATTTTATATTTATCATTTAGTGCATGTATCTTGAAATAACTAAATGGAATGACTGTCATGTCTTGAGAATGTTGTTAGAAAACCTTTATAAATCATAGCTTTGGAATACTCTTAGTTTATATCATATACCCATCAAAAATCATAAAGCAAAATACAGTACCAGTTGAATTAGATATGCAATTTACACTAGTTAATGTTTTCAAAGCATTCTTTTTTGCTACTTCGGGGTTGAACTTGTACTGATAAATTAAGGTTGTTCTGAATCAGATATATAAGAATAGATTACCCTAAAACCAATAACTTTTAAAACATTATAATTGCCCACTACCAATGCATTCTAAATACAAAAGGGCAATTTTAGGAATGTTTGGAATGCTAAATGAATTGCATCAATCAGATACATCAGGTTTTATGGAAAGCTTTCAATAAATGGCAATGTTGCAATGGCATAAATAGGGTGCAAAAGAAGTATAATGCGCCCACTACATATATTTTTATTTGGAGGGTTTTTGTTTGGCAAGAATAATGACCACTATTTAGTTAAATTAATTTAGAAACAATATTTAAGACTCTTAAATTAACCGTGTATGTGTTTTTCAAGATTTTTTTGCCCCCAGACTCATAAAAGTATTCTTATCCACTGTTTTGTGACATTTGTTATTTCTTTATAAAAAATGCTTCATTTATTTTTGAATATATTTAATTAATTTATTTGGCTGCACCAGGTCTTATTGAAATATAAACAAATCAAAATATAAATAAATCAAATCAAAATTAAATAATTTATAAATTAATTTATAAATAAGTAAGATGGAACCTCAACTTATAAAAATAAATCAAAAGATGGGGTTCCCATCTTTTAATGAATTGGGTAAGAAATTAAACTTAACAGCTGAAGGTTAATATCTTCTCTCTGATAATATAAATAAAGACCACTATACTTTGGAAGTGGCTGAAACTAGAGCAGTGGTCCCCAACCTTTCTGGCACCAGGGACTGGTTTTGTGGAACACAATTTTTCCACCGACCAGGGTTGGGGGCGTGGGAATGGTTCAGGCAGTAATATGAGCGATGGGGAGCGGTAGATGAAGCTTCGCTCGCTCACCTCCTGCTGTGCAGCCTGGTTCCTAACAGGCTGTGGACTGGTACCTGGCCGAGGCTCAGGGGTTGGGGACCCCTGAACTAGAGGTTTTAGGTTCTAAATCAGTGTTAGAAGCAGTAGAACTGGAAATAGTTCAAGCATACCACAAATGGAAAAGTTGACTGTAAATAAAAGATTTTGCTAGTGATAAAAAATTAAACCATAAAATAGTAAGAGGGCAAATGTACATATTTCCTAAAAATATCTTCAAATGTTAAGTTTACACATAAAAAATAATAGTAAAGATATTGGGAATGCCATTTAAATTGATTGTATTATTTTCATTATTGGCATCACATTTTGTATTAATTTTCAAGGAAAAATTGTTAAATGTAAGCTTGGATTTTAATATCAACCCTTAATTTTTATTCTGGGAAAAGAGCTTAATCATCTGGCTTGTATTCTGTAATGTAAGCCTCCACAGTTCACCTGGTGGCAGATACCATGTGGAGGAATAGTCAAACATCCTCTGAAGTGGGTCCCCTGAAAATGTTTCAGTATGGGTCACAAAATAGTAGGTAAGAAATAACAAATGTCAGGACTTCCCTGGTGGTCCAGTGGCTAAGACTCCATGCTCCCAATGCAGTGGGCCCAGGTTCAATCCCTGGTCAGGGAACTAGGTTCCACATGCTGCAACTAAAAGTTTGCATGCTGCAACTAAAGATCCCACATGCTGCAATAAGACCTGGTGCAGCCAAATAAATAAATTAATTAAATATATTTAAAAATAAATCAAAAGATGGGGTTCCATCTGGATGAACTTATAAAATTTTAAAAGATGGGGTTCCATCTGGATGAACTTATAAAATCTTTCTTTATTGGTGATATTTACTACTTATTTGTGATACTGTCCATTTTCCCTTTTACTAAAGGACATTCCAGAGCCTTCGCAACTTATGTTTTCCTGATATAAACTGATTCTAGTGTAGCTATTCCTATAGAAGCCAACTCTTTTGTATTACAATTGCAAATTTTATTATTCTTTTACATTTAAAAAAATTGAAGTATAGTTGATATACAATATTATATTAGTTTTAGGTGTGCAGCATAGTAAATCAGTATTTTTACAGATTATACTCCATTAAAAGTTACGACAATATAAAGGCTATAATTTCCTGTGCTATACAATCTACTCTTTCTTGTTCCTTATCTATTTTATACATAGTCGTTTGTATCTCTTAATCATTTACCTGTATCTTATTCCTCCCCTCTTCCCTCTCCCTATGGGTAAACACTAGTTTGTTTTCTATATCTGTGAGTCTGCTTCTGTTTTGCTATATACATTTCTTTTTCTTTTTTAGATTCTACATATACCTGATATCATATAGTGTTTGTCTTTTCTTGTCTGACTTGTTTCATGAAGCATAATGTGCTCTAGGTTCATCTATGTTATTGCAAATGGCAGAATTTCATTTTCTATAGCTGATTAATATTCCATTGTGTATATGTACTTTTGAAAAATTTTCTCTCCTTTATTTTGTTAATGAGGTATGTCACATTGATTTATTTCTTTTTTAGTTATTTCTGAGATATACATTTTAAAGTAATAACTAGAATTATGACTTATAACATTATACAAGAACGTATAAGACTTTTAGAAATGTCATGTAATGTCTGAAACATTTATATTAACATATTTCCATACAAATAACCCAAAGAAAGTTTAGTATTAGTTGTTCTGTTTGTTTGTTTGCTTGTTTATACTGCAGGTTCTTATTAGTCATCAATTTTATACACATCAGTGTATACATGTCAATACCTATCGCCCAATTCAGCACACCACCATCCCCACCCCAACGCTGTTTTCCCCCCTTGGTGTCCACACATCTGTTCTCTACATCTGTGTCTCAACTTCTGCCCTGAAAACTGGCTCATCTGTACCATTTTTCTAGGTTCCCCATACATGCGTTAATATACGATATTTGTTTTTCTCTTTCTGACTTACTTCACTCTGTATGACAGTCTCTAAATCCGTCCATGTCTCAACAAATGACTCAATTTCATTCATTTTTATGGTTGAGTAATATTCCATTGTATATATGTACCACAACTTCTTTATCCATTCCTCTGTTGATGGGCATTTAGCTTGCTTCCATGACCTGGCTATTGTAAATAGTGCTGCAGTGAACATTGGGGTGCATGTGTCTTTTTGAATTATGGTTTTCTCTGGGTATATGCCCAGTAGTGGGATTGCTGGATCATGTGGTAATTCTACTTTTAGTTTTCTAAGGAACTTCCATACTGTTCTCCATAGTGGCTGTATCAATTTACATTCCCACCAACAGTACAAGAGGGTTCCCTTTTCTTCGCACCCTCTCCAGCATTTGTTGTTTGTGGATTTTCTGATGATGCCCATTCTAACTGGTGTGAGGTGATACCTCATAGTAGTTTTGATTTGCATTTCTCTAATAATTAGTGATGTTGAGCAGCTTTTCATGTGCTTCTTGGCCATCTGTATGTCTTCTTTGGAGAAATGTCTATTTAGGTCTTCTGCCCATTTTTGGATTCAGTCGTTTGTTTCTTTAATATTGAGCTGCATGAACTGTTTATATATTTTGGAGATTAATCCTATGTCCGTTGATTCGTTTGCAAATGTTTTCTCCCATTCTGAAGGTTGTCTTCCTGTCCTGTTTATGGTTTCCTTTGCTGTGCAAAAGCTTTGAAGTTTCCTTTGGTCCCATTTGTTTGTTTTTATTTCCATTACTCTAGGAGGTGGATCAAAAAAGATCTTGCTGTGATTTATGTAAAAGAGTGTTCTTCCTATGTTTTCCACTAAGAGTTTTATAGTGTCTCATCTTACATTTAGGTCTCATATCCATTTTGAGGTTTTTTTTGTGTATGGTGTTAGGGAGTGTTCTAATTTCATTCTTTTACATGTACCTGTCCAGTTTTCCCAGCACCAATTATTGAAGAGACTGTCTTTTCTCCATTGTATATCTTTGCCTCCTTTGTCATAGATTAGTTGACCATAGGTGCATGGGTATATCTCTGGGCTTTCTATCTTGTTCCATTGATCTGTTTCTGTTTTTGTGCCAGTACCATATTTTCTTCATTACTGTAACTTTGTAGTATAGTCTGAAGTCAGGGAGTCCTGATTCCTCCAGCTCCGTTTTTTCCCCTCAAGACTGCTTTGGCTATTGGGGGTCTTTTGTGTCTCCCTACAAATTTTAAGATTTTTTGTTCTAGTTCTGTAAAAAATGCCACTGGTAATATGATAGGGATTGCATTGAATCTGCAGATTGCTTTGGGTACTATAGTCATTTTGACAATATTGATTCCTCCAATCCAAGAACATGGTATATCTCTCCATCTGTTGGTATCATCTTTAATTTCTCATCATCTTATAGTTTTCTGCATACAGGTCTTTTGTCTCCTAGGTTGGTTTATTCCTAGGTATTTTATTCTTTATGTTGCAATGGTAAATGGGAGTGTTTCCATAATTACTCTTTCAGATTTTTCATCATTAGTATATAGGAATGCAAGAGATTTCTGTGCATTAATTTTATATCCTGCAACTTTACTAAATTCCTTGATTGGCTCTAGTAGTTTTCTGTGGAATTTTTAGGATTCTCTATGTATAGTATCATGTCATCTGCAAACAGTGACACTTTTACTTCTTCTTTTTCAATTTGTATTCCTTTTATTTCTTTTTCTTCTCTGATTGCTGTGGCTAGGACTTCCAAAACTATGTTGAATAATAGTGGTGAGAGTGGGCATCCTTGTCTCGTTCTGATCTTAGAGGAAATGCTTTCAGTTTTTCACCATTCAGAAGGACGTTTGCTGTGGGTTTGTCGTATATGGCCTTTATTATGCTGAGGTAGGTTCCCTCTATGCCCACTTTCTGGAGAGTTTTTCACATAAATGGGTGTTGAATTTTGTCAAAAGCTTGTTCTGCATCTATTGAGATGATCATATGGTTTTTATTCTTCAGTTTGTTAATATGGTGTATCACATTGATTGATTTGCGTATATTGAAGAATCCTTGCATCCCTGGGATAAATCCCTCTTGATCGTGGTGTATGATCCTTTTAATGTGTTGTTGGATTCTGTTTGCTAGTATTTTGTTGAGGATTTTTGCATCTGTATTCATCAGTGATATTGGTCTGTAATTTTCTTTTTTTGTAGTATCTTTGTCTGGTTTTGGTATCAGGGTGATGGTGGCCTCATAGAATGAGTTTGGGAGTGTTCCTTCCTCTGAAGTTTTTTGGAAGAGTTTGAGAAGGATGGGTCTTAGCTCTTCTCTAAATGTTTGACAGAATTCACCTGTGAAGCCATCTGGCTCTGGACCTTTGTTTTTTGGAAGATTTTTAATCACAGTTTCAATTTCATAACTTGTGATTGGTCTGTTCATATTTTCTGTTTCTTCCTGATTCAGTCTTGGAAGGTTATACCTTTCTAAGAATGTGTCCATTTCTTCCTGGTTCTCCATTTTGTTTGCATAGAGTTGCTTGTAGTAGTCTCTTAGGATGCTCTGTATTTCTGCAGTGTCTGTTGTAACTTCTCCTTTTTGATTTCTAATTTTATTGATTTGAGTCCTCTCCCTCTTTTTCTTAATCAGTCTGGCTAATGGTTTATCAATTTTGTTTATCTTCTCAAAGAACCAGCTTTTAGTTTCATTGATCCTTGCTATTGTTTTCTTTGTTTCTATTTCATTTATTTCTGCTCTGATCTTTATGATTTCTTTTCTTCTACTAACTTTGGGTTTTCTTTGTCCTTCTTTCTCCAGTTCCTTTTGATGTAAGGTTAGATTGTTTACTTGAGATTTTTCATGTTTCTTGAGGTAGGCTTGTATAGCTATAAAGCTCCCTCTTAGAACTGCTTTTGCTGCATCCCATAGGCTTTGGATCGTCGTGTTTTCATTGTCATTTGTTTCTATGTATTGTTTGATTTCCTCTTTGATTTCTTCAGGATCTCTTGGTTATTTAGTAACGTATTTTTTAGCCTCCATGTGTTTGTGTTTTTTACGTTTTTTCCCCTGTAATTCATTTCTAATCTCATAGCATTGTGGTCAGTAAACATGCTTGATATGATTTCAATTTTCTTAAATTTTCTGAGGCTTGATTTGTGACCCAAGATGTGATCTAACCTGGAGAATGTTCCGTGTGCACTTCAGAAGAAAGTGTAATCTGCTGTTTTTGGATGGAATGTCCTATAAATATCAATTAAATCTATCTGGTCTGTTGTGTCATTTAAAGCTTCTGTTTCCGTATTTATTTTCATTTTGGATGATCTGTCCATTGGTGTGAGGAGTTAAAGTCCCCCACTATTATTGTTGTTACTGTCGATTTCCTCTTTTATAGCTATTAGCAGTTGCCTTACGTATTGAGGTGCTCCTATGTTGGGTGCATATATATTTATAATTGTTACATCTTCTTCTTGGATTGATCCCTTGATCATTATGTAGTGTCCTTCCTTGCTTCTTGTAACATTCTTTAAAGTCTATTTTATCTGATATGAGTATAGCTACTCCAGCTTTCTTTTGATTTCCATTGGCATGGAATATCTTTTTCCATCCCCTCACTTTCAGTCTGTATGTGTCCCTAGGTCTCAACTGGGTAGCTTGTAGACAGCATATATATGGGTCTTGTTTTTGTATGCATTCAGCAAGCCTGTGTCTTTTGGTTGGAGCATTTAATCCGTTCACGTTTAAGGTAATTATCAATATGTATGTTCCTGTGACCAAGTTCTTAATTGTTTTGGGTTTGTTTTTGTAGGTCCTTTTCTTCTCTTGTGTTTCCCACTTGGAGAAGTTCCTTTAGCATTTGTTGTAGAGCTGGTTTGGTGGTGCTGAATTCTCTTAGCTTTTGCTTGTCTGTAAAGCTGTTGAATTCTCCATCAGTTCTGAATGAGATCCTTGCCAGGTAGAGTAATCTTGGTTGTACCTTCTTCCCTTTCATTACTTTAAGTATATCATGCCACTCCCTTCTGGCCTGTAGAGTTTCTGCTGAGAAATCAGCTGTTAACCTTATGGGAGTTCCCTTGTATGTTATTTGTCATTTTTCCCTTGCTGCTTTTAATAATTTTTCTGTCTTTAATTTTTGCCAATTTGATTACTATGTGTTTTGGCGTGTTTCGCCTTGGGTTTATCCTGTATGGGACTCGCTGCACTTCCTGGACTTGGGTGGCTATTTCCTTTCCCATGTAAGGGAAGTTTTCAACTATAATCTCTTCAAATATTTTCTCTGCTCCCTTCTCTCTCTCTTCTCCTTCTGCGATCCCTATAATGCGAATGTTGTTGCGTTTAATATTGTCCCAGAGGTCTCTTAGGCTGTCTTCATTTCTTTTCATTCTTTTTTCTTTAGTCTGTTCTGCAGAAGTGAATTCCACCATTCTGTCTTCCAGGTCACTTATCCATTCTTCTGCCTCAGTTATTCTGCTATTGATTCCTTCTAGTGTGGTTTTCATTTCAGTTATTGTATTGTTCATGTCTCTTTGTTTTTTAATTCTTCTAGGTCTTTGTTAAACATTTCTTGCATCTTCTTGATGTTTGCCTCCATTCTTTTTCTGAGGTCCTGGATCATCTTCACTATCATTATTCTGAATTTTTTTTTCTGGAAGGTTGCCTATCTCCACTTCGTTTAGTTGTTTTTCTGGGGTTTTGTCTTGTTCCTTCATCTGGTACATAGCCCTCTGCCTTTTCATCTTGTCTATCTTTCTGTGAATGTGGTTTTTGTTCCACAGGCTGCAGGATTGTAGCTCTTCTTTCTTCTGATGTCTGCCCTCTGGTGGATGAGGCTACCTAAGAGGCTTGATGGGAGGGACTGGTGGTGGGTAGCGCTGACTGTTGCTCTGGTGTGCAGAGCTCAGTAAAACTTTAATCCACTTGACTGTTGATGGGTGGGGCTGGGTTCCCTCCCTGTTGGTTGTTTGGCCTGAGGCAACCCAACACTGGAGCCTACCTGGGCACTTTGATGGGGCTAATGACAGACTCTGGGACGGCTCATGCCAGGGAGTATGTCCCAGAACTTCTGTTGCCAGTGTCCTTGTCCCCATGGTGAAACAAAGCCACCCCCCACCTCTGAAGGACCCTCCGACACTAGCAGGTAGGTCTGGTTCAGTCTCCCCTGGGGTCACTGCTCCTTCCCCAGGGTCCCGATGCACACACTACTTTGTGTGTGACCTCCAAGAGTGGAGTCTCTGTTTCCCCCAGTCCTGTCGAAGTCCTGCAATCAATTCCCACTAGGCTTCAAAGTCTGATTCTCTAGGAATTCTTCCTCCTGTTGCCAGAGCCCCAGGTTGGGAAGCCTGATGTGGGGCTCAGGACCTTCACTCCAGTGAGTGGACTTCTGTGGTATAAGTGTTCACCAGTCTGTGAGTCACCCCCCACCAGTTATGGGATTTGATTTTACTGTGATTGCACCCCTCCTACCATCTCATTGTGGCTTCTCCTTTGTTTTTGGATATGGGGTATCTTTTCTGGTGAGTTACAGTGTCTTCCTGTTGATGATTGTCCAGCAGCTAGTAGTGATTCTGGTGTTCTCGCAAGAGGGAGTGAGAGCATGTCCTTCTACTCTGCCATCTTGGTTCCGCCTCCTGATTTATTTATTTATTTATTTTTGCGGTATGTGGGCCTCTTACCGTTGTGGCCTCTCCCGCTGTAGAGCACAGGCTCCGGACGCACAGGCTCAGCGGCCATGCCTCACGGGCCCAGCCGCTCTGTGGCATGTGGGATCCTCCCGGACCGGGGCACGAACCCACGTCCCCTGCATTGGCAGGCGGACTCTCAACTCCTGAACCACCATGGAAGCCCATGATTTATTTTTAAATGTTAAACTGACTGTGCATTCTTGGAAAAACCACAACTTGATATGTTATTTTTTTAATGAAGGATTCTTTTTGTTACTGTTTTGATTACAGTGTTCTTTTTAAATTGAAGTACAGTGTGTTTACAATATTGTGTTAGCTTCAAATGTGCAGCATATTTATTCTTTTTTGCTGCTGGTATTCCATTTTAGGTTATTAAAAGATATTGAATATAATTCCCTGTGCTATACAGTAATTCATATTTGCTTATCTATTTTATATATAGTAGTTTGCATCTGTTAATCCCATACTCCTAATTTGCCCTCCCCCATCCCTTTCTCCTTTGATAACCATAAGTTTCTTTTCTATGTCTATTAGTCTGTTTCTCTTTTGTACATAGATTCATTTGTATTGATTATTTTTAGACTCCACAGGTAAGTTATATCATATAATATTTCTTTCCCTGACTTATTTCATTAACCATAATATTCTCTAGGTCAATCCAGGTTGCTGCAAATGGCAATATTTCTTTCTTTTTTATGATTAATATTCCATTATATATATA
>NW_021703779.1:102323260-102336035 GCF_005190385.1 Monodon monoceros | reverse complement strand
ACCACATCTTCTTAAGCCAATCATCTGTTGATGGGCACTTGGGTTGCTTCCATGTCTTGGCTATTGTAAATAGTGCTGCTATGAACTATGGGGTGCATGTATCTTTTCAAATTAAAGTTTTTGTCTTTTCCAAATATATCCCCAGGAATTGGATTGCTGGATCATATGGTAACTCTAGTTTTTTAAGGAATCTCCATATTATTTTCCATAGTGGCTGGACCAACTGACATTCCCACTAACAGTGTAGGAGGGTTTCCTTTTCTACACACCATCTCCAGCATTTATTATTTGTAGACTTTTTGATGATAGCCATTCTAACCTGTGTGTAATATCTAATTGTTTTGATATTCATTTTTCTGATAATTAGAGATGCTGAGCATCTTTTCATGTACTTTGGAAAAATGTCTATTCAGGTCTTCTGCCCATTTTTTGATTGAGTTATTTGTTTTTATGATATTGAGCGTATGAGCTACTTATATAGCTTGGGTATTAACCCCGTGTCATTCGCATCATTTGCAAATATTTTCTCCCATTCTGTAGGTTGTCTTTTCATTTTATTAATGGTTTATTTTGCTGTGCAAAAGCTTTTAAGTTTAATTAGGTCCCATTTGTTTATTTTTGATTTTATTTCTATTTCCTTGGGAGACTGATGTAAGAAAATATTGCTATGATTTATGTTAAAGAAAGTTTGCCTATGTTCTCTTCTAGGAGTTTTATGATGTCAGGTCTTAAATTTAGGTCTTTAAAACATTTTGTTTATTTTCATATATGGTGTGAGGGAATGTTTTAATTTCATTGTTTTACATGTAGCTCTCCAGCTTTCCCAGCATTACTTATTGAAGATACTGTCTTCTCCATTGTATATTTTTCCCTCCTTTTCTGTAGATTGTGATCATAAGTGTGTGGGTTTATTTATGAACTCTCTAATCTGTTCCACTGATCTCTGTGTCTGATTTTGTGCAAGTAACATGCTTTTGTTTTTTAAAAGAAACAGCTGCATTTTATTATTTATTTTATATTGGAGTATAGTTGATTTACAATGTTGTGTTAGTTTCAGGTATACAGCAAAGCAATTTAGTTATACATATATCCATTCTTTTTCAGATTATTTTCGCATATAGGTTATTACAGAATATTGAGTAGAGTTCTCTGTGTTACACAGTCGGTCCTTGTTTATTATCTATTGTATATATAGTATTGAGTATATGTTCATCCCAAACTCCTAAGTTATCCCTACCCCCCCACCACGTTTCCCCATAACCATAAGTTTGTTTTTGAAGGCTGTGAGTCTGTTTCTGTTTTGTAAATAAGTTCTTTTGTATCATTTTTTTAAAAAGATTGCACATGTAAGTGATATGCAATATTTGTCTTTCTCTGTCTTACTTCACTTAGTATGATAAGCTCTAGGTTGATCCATGTTGCTTCAAATGGCATTATTTCATTCTTTTTTATATTCCATTGTATATATGTACCACGTTTTCTTTATCCATTCCTCTGTCCATGGACATTTACGTTGCTTCCAAGTCTTGGCTATTGTAAATAGTACTGCAGTGAACATTGGGGTGCATGTATCTTGTCAAATTATGGTTTTGTCCAGATATATGCCCAGGAGTGAGATTGTTGGATCATATGGTAGTTCTATTTTTAGTTTTTTAAGGAACCTCCATACTGTTCTCCATAGTGGTTGTATCAATTTACATTCCCACCAACAGTGCAGGAGGGTTCCCTTTTCTCCGCACCCTCTCCAGCATTTGTTGTTCATAGAATTTTTGATGATGGCCATTTTGACTGGTGTGAGGAGATACCTCATTGTAGTTTTGATTTGCATTTCTCTAATAATTAGTGATGTTGAGCATCTTTTCATGTGCTTTTTGCCCATCTGTAGATGGGTAGATTGCCTATATCCACTTCACTTAGTAGTTCTTCTCGGGTTTTATCTTGTTCCTTCGTCTGGAACACTTCTCTGCCGTCTCGTTTTGTATAACTTTCTGTGTTTCCAGTCTCCATTTCACAGGTTGCAGGACTGTAGTTCCTCTTGCTTCAGTGTCTGCCTCCTGGTGGGTGAGGCTGATCGAAGAGGCTTTTGCAGGCTTCCTGGTGGGAGGGACTGGTGCCTGTCCTCTGGTGGGTGGTTCTGAGTCTTTTCCCTCTGGTTGGCAGGGCTCTGTCAAGGGGTTTGTTTAGAGGTGGCTGTGGGCTCCGGAAGACTATAGGCAGCCTGTCTGCTGATGGGTGGGGCTATGTTCCCACCCTGTTGGTTGTCTGGCCTGAGGCTCCCAGCACTGGAGCTTACAGGCTGTTTGGTGGGGCCAAGACTTAGTGTCAAAATGGCCACTCCAGGAGAGCTCATGCCAATGAGTACTCCCCAGTAACTCTGCCACCAGTGTCCTTGTCCCCACAGTGAGCCACAGACACCCCTACCTCCTCAGAAGGCCCTCCAAGACCATCAGGTATGTCTGGCCCAGGGTCCTATGAAGTCACTGCTTTTTGTTCCAGTGCACATGAGACCTTATGTGAGCCCTCCATGATTGGATTTTCTGTTTGCCCTAGTCCTGTGGTGTTCGTGTGATCGCACACTGCTGGCCTTCAAAGCCAAATGCTCTGATGGCTCCTCCTGATGCCAAACCCGCAGACTGGGGAGCCTGATATGGGGCTCAGAACTTTCACACCTGTGGGAGAACCTCTGTGATAGTTATTTTACAGTTTGTGGGTCACCCACCTAGTGGGTATGGGATTTGATTGTATCATGAATGTGCCCCTCCTACCATCTCATTGGGGCTTCTTCTTTGTCCTTGGATGCAGGATATCTTTTTTGGTAGGTTCCAGTCTTTTTGGTCAATGGTTGTTCAGCATTTAGTTGTGATTTTGGTGTTTTCGTGAGAGGGGGTGAGCTGAAGTCCTTCTACTCCATCATATTGTCTCCACCTCCCAAAGTAGATTACAGGTTTATTGCCCAAGAATATAACTCAGGAACTGCCAGATGGAAGAGGTGCATAGAGAAAAGTATGTGGGCTGGGACATAAAGCTTCCATGCTCTTTCCAGGTGTGCCACTCTCCCCAAATCTCCAACCAGTATTATGCTGTTTTGATCACTGTAGCTTTGTAGTCTAGGAGGGTGATACTTTGTTCTTTTTTCTCAAGATTATTTTGGCTATTTGGGATCTTTTGTGGTTACACATGAATTTTCAGATTATTTGTTCTAGTTCTGTGAAAAATGTCATGGGTATTTTTGATACAGATTGCATTAAATCTGTATATTGCTTTGGGTTGTATGGCCTTTTTAAAAATATTAATTCTTCCAATCCAAGACCACAGGATAGCTTTTTACTTCTTTCCATCATCTTCAATATCCTTCATCAATGTTTTAAAGTTTTCACAATACAGGTCTTTCATCTCCTTGGTTAAGTTTATACCTAGGTATTTCATTTTTTTGATGTGATTTTTAAATGGGATTTTTTAATGTTCTCTTTGTGATACTTCATTATTAGTGTATAGAAAAGCAACAGATTTCTGTGTACTGATCTTGTATCCTGCAACTTTGCTGAATTTATTAGTAGTACTAATAGTTTTTCGGTCTAAACTTTAGGTTTTTCTATATAAAGTACCATGTCATCTGCAAATAGTGAAAATTGTTCCATTTATGTCTGTTAGTATTTGCTTCATTTATTTAGGTGCTCCTATTTAGGTACTTATTTAAGTGCATATATGTTAATGAGTATAATATCCTTTTCTTATATTGATCCCTTTATCATATCATCCCTTTATCATTGTATAATGCCCTTCTTTGTCTTTCTTTATGGCCTTTGTTTTAAACTTTGTTTTGCCTGAGCTGAGTATCGCTACCCTGCTTTCTTGTCATTTTCCTTTGAATGAAATATCTTATTCCAATGCCTTTCAGCCTGTGTGTATCTTTAGCTCTGAAGTGAGTCTCTTGTAGGCAGCATATTGAAGGGTCTTGTTTTTTTAATCCAATTAGCCACCCTATATCTTTTGATTGGAGCATTTAGTCCATTGACCTTTAAAGTAATTATTGATGGGGATGTACTTATTGCCATTTTATTACTTGTTTTCCAGTTGGTTTTGTAGTTCATTTCTTCTTTTTGTTTCTACTATTGTGGTTTGATAATTTTCTTTGTAGTATGCTTGTGTTCCTTTCTTTTTAGTTTTTGTGTATCTCTTGTAGGGTTTTGATATGTGGTTACCATGAGGTTCATGTATTTGGCCCTATAATGGTATCTGCTTTTTTTTAAACTGGTAGTCAGTTCAATTCAAACACATTCTAAAAGATCTGTATTTTTCAGTTCCCCACATTTTGTGTTTTTGATGTCATATTATACATCTTCATTCTTATCCCTTAAATGTTTACTGTAGTTGCTTTTTCAATTATTTTGTCTTTGTACTGGTTTATTTATGTGGTTGATGACCAGAACTTTATATTGGCCTTTCCTAGTGGGAGTTCCCCTTTCCTATAGCTTCTTGTGTCTTTTTCACTTAGAGAAGAGCATTTAACATTTCTGTAAGAGTCAGTTTAGTATTGATGAATTCTTTTAGTTTTTGCTTGTCTGAGAAGTTCTTTACCTCTCCTTCTACTCTAAATGGTAATTGTGATGCTAGACTATCCTAGGTTGCAGGCTTTTCCCTTTCAGGACTTTGACTATGTCATGCTGCTCCATTCTGGCCAGCAAAGTTACTGCAGAGAGATCAGCTGATAGCCTTATGGGGATTCCCTTGTATATGAAAATTTCAGCCATAATTTATTCAAATACATTTTCAATCCCCCTTTCTCTCTCTTCTCCTTCTAGGTCCCCTATAATGCAAATGTTTGTATGCTTAATGTTATTCCAGAGAGAGATCTCTTATACTACTTTCATTTTTAAATTTGCTTTCCTTTTTGCTGTTCTAATTGTGTGATTTCGATTATTAGAATCTATCTTCCACACCACTTTTGCATTCTTCTGTATGACTTAGTCTGCTATTCATTCCTTCCAGTATGTGTTTTTTTTAAAATTTCAGCTACTGAATTCTTTATTTCTGATTCTTTTCTGTTCCTTGTAAAAGTTCTGTGTTCATTTATTCTTTTCCCTAATTCACTTAACATTCTTATTACCAATGCTTTGAATTCTTTATCTGAATCATTTATTTGTTTCATTATTTTTTCTTCTCATTATTTGGTCTTCTCTTGCTCCTTCAGCTGAGAGTATTTCCTCTGTCTTTTCATTTTGCTTAACTTTCTCTGCCTCTGTGAGTTTAGATGAACCATTACCTATTGTGGTCTTGAAGAGGTATTCTTATGTAGGAGTGTCCCTATACAGACTGTGTGTGTTCAATGCCTTTGGTAGGAGAGCTGGATTTGATGGGAATACAAGTCATGTCTTTCCTCGTGGTGTGCTGGCAGCTATTACCTTGGTAGGAGGTAGGGTAGAGATGAGGGGTGCTAGAACTAGAGCCTTTGAGTGTGTGTTTTCTCCTTTTCCTAAACCAGGAGGCTTGCCCCAGGTGCATGGAGTCTTGAACAAGTGGGGCCTGTGTGGGCTCTTGGCTTACATCAGCGACAGAGGTCCAAGTTGTATCTGATGTGCTGCCTATGCAGACACCAGTATTTTTTTTCCTTGCTCTGCTCAGAAGCAGCCATGGGTGCAAGTCCCCTTCGTCCCTCACAGCTGGTCACTGCCTCCAGCATTTGCCACCCTACTGTGTAGCCATACTGCAGAATTGATAAGGCCTGTGTGGACTCTTGGCATGTACTGGGAGGTGAGCTGTGGTGAAGTGTCCACTGTCAGAGATCTGGGATGCTTCTAATGCACTGCTTGAGTAAGGGCCGATAATGGCCACTGTCATCCCACTCAGGCTCAACCCTGTGACCACTGTCATCCCACTCAGGCTCAACCCTGTGACCAAGTTACCTCTTCTCCCTAGGATGAGTCTTCTCTCAGGTCATGGTCACACCAGATCCAGTGCTGCACTGTGACAAGGCATGAGCAGGGCTGGGGTGGTCACTCAGCTCAGGCTGGGGCACACACTGAGGAGGTCATGGAAAACCTGGCAGCTGCTAGAGCAGGCCTCTCTCCTCCCTTCCTTACATGCAAGTCAGCATCTGTGCCCTCCTCCCGAGCAGAGTCCAGGCTTCCCAGGACCCTCCTGTTAGTACCGGCGGGGGGGGGGGGCTAGTCTCCCCATCAAATCTGGGGCATGAAATCTGTGCCTCTCACCAAGTCACTTCCTTCCCAGGGGAGCTGAGTTCCCTCCCAGGGGCATAGGTCCTGACACGATCACTTTTCTTACCTTCCTACGTGATTATGTGTGTGTCTTTCTTACTGCCTTGGTTGTACAGGAGTCCTTCTGCCAGTTGCCAGTTAGTTTTCAGTGAGAACTGTTCCACATGTAGATGTACTTTGATGTGTTTGTTGGGAGAGGTGAGCCCCATGTCCTTTACTCCATCTTAATCCTTCTTCCCAACTGAAAGTTTTCAAATATACTTCTTTTACCTAAAAGAATGCAAATATAGGGTGTGTCTTTTCATACTTTTCCCTTTACTGTGGTACTCATATTCTACATCTTAAAGTAGCATTCATTTAGTAGATCCACACGATCGCACGTATTTTTGTTATCCTATCCTCGTTTTAGAAATCTTACTTCCCAGGGCATTAACTTATTTAGAAATATATTGAACGTTTATGAAGAATATCCAAAAATTCCACAGCAATATGGGCAACATGCTATTAGAGTTTTGCATTTTTAATAACAGCATAACACCCTA
Source organism: Monodon monoceros (assembly GCF_005190385.1). Classification (NCBI taxonomy): domain Eukaryota; kingdom Metazoa; phylum Chordata; class Mammalia; order Artiodactyla; family Monodontidae; genus Monodon; species Monodon monoceros. The sequence goes on along the minus strand of NW_021703779.1, from coordinate 102,329,278 downwards.
GACAAAAAAGTATAATCTGGGTATAGGAAGAGAGTCCCCAAATTTGTTAAATAGCATCCTGGAATATTGGAAGGAATGTTTAGATTTGGAGTCAGATAGATTTATATCTTGGATTTACTTCCTACTAACTGAGTAACAAGTACTAGCAAGCCAATTAATTTTCTGAACCTTTAGTTTATCATTTATTAAATAGGGATAATAGTGCTAACAAACAAACAGAAATGTGATTATGTAGAGGTTCTGGTACACTGTTGGCATTAAACAATAATTTTCTTTCCATTTGTATCTTTCCCTTCAATTAAATGAACACTTACTAATCCTTAATTAAATTCTAAACCTTATTAGTTGCTAAGAAGTTCTAACACTTACATTGCCTAGAAAAAATTTTGGTACAAAACTCACCATTAACTACACTGAAAGGGGGGAAGAGATATGGGAACATATGTATATGTATAACTAACTGATTCACTTTGTTATAAAGCAGAAACTAACACCATTTTAAAGCAATTATACTCCAATAAAGATGTAAAAAAAAAGAGGGGGGGCTTAAATGCTGAGGTAATAGGTGGTACCTATGCTATGTGCCAAGTATTTGAAATTTCCTAGACTATCTTTGAATTTCTAAGTGATCCTAATAACTATTATTATCCCCATTTTATAGATGAGGAAATTGAGGTTACATTAGTTTAGGAAAGGGTACTACTGTGGTATCCATATGGAGATAAAACCTTCTGTAATATGTTAGTCCTCAGAATGACCTGGCCTGTATGTCAGCTAAAAATTTCAATAGTCCCCTTTATTCACCAATGGGGTTTGAGGCTCAGTTATCACTGTTTCCTTAGTATTTGACATTTGGAAATCCAAATTGGGACTTTTAAGTTTCTGCATAAATTCTGTTTGGCAGCTAGCACTTTATCAACACCCTGAGATACCCCCAGATGTTCATATATACTCTGGATAAACAGAATTAGGCAATCATGCAGTCTTTACAAATGCCATAGTTCCCAGATTAAACTGTCAATCAGGCATTGCAAGGAGCCAGGTAACTTTCTTGTTTAAAAGGTAATATATGAAATTAGTGTTTTCCAAAGGGTAGTCTTGAGAAATGTTCAATGAAAAACAAGCAAGCAAATAAACAAACAAACCATAAAAATGAAAACAAGATTGTTAATTGGTCACATAAAATTGAGACAAGATGTGTACTGTATTATCCTCTTGGAGATTCATAGTTGCTCATTAGTGTATTAAGACTCTTGACTTTTTTTTTTTTTTTTTGCGGTACGCAGGCCTCTCACTACTGTGGCCTCTCCCGTTGCAGAGCACAGGCTCTGGACGTGCAGGATCAAGGGCCATGGCTCACGGGCCCAGCTGCTCCGCGGCACATGGGATCCTCCCGGACCAGGGCACGAACTCGTGTCCCCTGCATCGGCAGGCAGACTCCCAACCACTGCGCCACCAGGGAAGCCCTGACTGACTCTTTTTGAGAGGGCATCAAGATGGGGGAGGAGTAGGACGTGGAGCTCACTGCCTCCCACAAATACATCAAAAATACATCTACAAGTGGAATGATTTGCAGACCATCTACTGCTTGCTGGCAGATGACCTCAGACTTCCAAAAACGCAAGAAAAACCTCCAAGTAATTGGGCAGGACAAATGCAAAAGAAAAAGGAATCAGGATAGGACCTGTGCCACAAAATGTGCCACAAAAAGGGAGCTGTGAAGGAGGAAATGTTACCAAACCCTGTGAAGTCCCCTCACTGTGGCGCAGAGATCAGCCTGGATAGAGCCCGATCAGCTTCGGAGCTTCAGAGGAGAGTGCAGCAATCAGTTTGTGGTAGGCAAAACAGAGAGTGACCTGCACAGACGGTACCTATACTCTGTGCTCCCCAGCCTCAGATGCTCATCCTCCAGTGCGGGCAAAGACCTGGTGCTGAAGCTCAGGCTTCAGAGGTCAGACCCAGGGAGAGGACTGGGGTTGGCTGCACAGAGAGAGCCTGAAGAGGTTGGTGTGTGGCAACTGAGGGTGTACTCAGAAGGCTGGGCCTGCCATAGAGGCAAGGTACCATTGTTAGGGGGACATGAGGAGAAGGGCGGGACCACCATAGGAGCTTCCTTCCTTCTCTGTGTGCACTCTCAGATAACACCCCCTACACAAGCTTTGGGGGTGGGCACGAGCTGCCACCACCACCCGGTGGGCATGGGTTGCCACAACTGCTGAGTCCCATGCACAGGCACCAATCGCTGTCCTTGCTGTCTCAGGAGTATGCAGACTGCCCCTACGAGATGCATGGGCAGGCACCAAGCACTGCTCCCACTGTCCCAGAAAAGTGCAGGCTGCTGTGGCCATTGCCACCACTAAGAGATCTGTGAGCAGGTGCCAAGTGCTGCCCCAAGAGTGAGGGGGCCACTGCCACCACTATGAGAACTGCGAGCAAGCACCAATCACTACCCACACCATCTGGGGTGAGTGCATGGGCCACAAGAAGACACCAATCACCATCAGTGCTGCTAAGAGACCCAGGAGCAGGCCTGCTAAGAGACCCAGGAGCAGGCGTCAATCATTTCCCCCGCCATCTGGGGAGAGCATACAGGCCGCCGCACCTGCACACCCTCATATCAAGGGGGCAATCACCAGCATATGCTAAGAAAAGAGGCAATAAGCATCCACAGTAAAAGCAGGCCCTCAATTCCAGACAAAATAGCAGAGTAGAAGGACTTGAGCTCATCCCCTCTCATGAAAACGCCAAAATCACAACTAACTGCTGAACAACCAATGACAAAAAAGACGTTTTACATCCAAAGACAAGCCACAATGAGATGGTAGTAGGGGCACTTTTGTGATAGAATCAAATCGCATACACCATGGGTGGGTGACGCACAAACTGGAAAATAATGATATCACAGATGTTCTCCCACAGAAGTCGAAGTTCTAAGCCCCACATCAGGCTCCCCAGCCTGAGGGTCTGGCATCAGGAGGAGGAGCCCCCAGAGCATTTGGCTTTGAAGGCCAGCAGGGCTTGAGTGTAGAAGCTCCACCGGACTGGGGGAAACAGAGACTCCACTCTGGAGGGTGCACACAAGGTTTCATGTGCACTGGGACCCAGTGCAAAGAAGTGATTCCATGGGAGCCTGGGCTAAACTTACTGGTAGGTTTTGAAAGGTCTCCTGTGGAGGCAGGGGTTGACTGTGGCTCACAGCCGTGGGGTTAAAGACACTGGTGCTGGTGGCTCCAGGGAATACTGATTGGCATGCGCTCTCCAGGAGGTCACCATTTTGGTACCAAGACACAGGCCTACCCAACAGCCTTCAGGTTCCAGTGCTGGGACACCTCAGGCCAAACAACCAGCTGGCTTGGAATGCAGCCCCACCCATCAACAGATAGGATGCCTAAAGTTGAACGGGGCTCACAGCCACCTGTAAACAAACACACCTCTTGACATGACCCTGCCCACCAGAGGGACAAGACCCAGCTCCACCCACCAGTCCCTCCCATCAGGAAGCCTGCACAAGCCTCTGGACTGACCTCACCCACCAGGAGGCAGACATTAGAAGCCAGAGGAACTACATTCCTGCAGCCTGCAGAAAGGAGACAACACACACAGAAAGTGCAACAAAATGAGATGGCAAAAAAATATGGTCCAGACGAAGGAACAAGAAAATACTGAGAAGAATAACTAAGTGAAGTGGACATAGGCAATCTGCCTGAAAAAGAATTCAGAGTAATGACTGTAAAGATAATCCAGATTGTGGAGGAAGATGGCAGAAGAGTAAGATGCGGAGATCACCTTCCTCCCCACAGATACAACAGAAATACATCTACACGTGGAACAACTCCTACTGAACGCTGGCAGAAGACCTCAGACCTCCCAAAAGGCAAGAAACTCCCCACGTACCTGGGTAGGGCAAAAGAAAAAACAGAGACAAAAGAATAGGGACAGGACCTGCACCAGTGGGAGGGAGCTGTGAAGGAGGAAAGGTTTCCACACACTAGGAAGCCCCTTCGCGGGCGGAGACTGCGGGTGGCGGAGGGGGGAAGAATTGGAGCCACAGAGGAGAGCGTAGCAACAGGGGTGCAGAGGGCAAGCAGAGAGATTCCCGCACAGAGGATCAGGGCCGACTGGCACTCACCAGCCCGAGAGGCTTGTCTGGTCACCCGCCGGGGTGGGCTTCGGTCGGATCGCAGGGAGAGGACTGGGGTTGGCAGCGTGAACACAGCCTAAAGGGGTTAGTGCACCATGGCTAGCCGGGAGGGAGTCCGGGAAAAGGTGTGGAGCTGCCGAAGAGGCAAGAGACTTTTTGTTCCTTCTTTGTTTCCTGGTGCGCGAGGAGAGGGGATTAAGAGCACTGCTTAAAGGAGCTCCAGAGACGGGCGCGAGCCGCGGCTAAAAGCGCGGACCCCAGAGACCAGCAGGAGACGCTAAGGCTGCTGCCGCCACCATCAAGAAGCCTGTGTGTGAGCACAGGTCACTATCCACAACTCCCTTCCAGGGAGCCTGTGCAGCCTGCCACTGCCAGGGTCCCGGGATCCAGGGACAACTTCCCTGGGAGAACACACAGCACACCTCAGGCTGGTGAAACGGCATGCCGGCCTCTGCTGCCACAGGCTCGCTCCCCCCGGCCTGAGTGAGCCAGAGGCCCTGAATCAGCAGCTTCTTTAACCCTGTCCTGTCTGAATGAAAAACAGACGCCCTCCGGCAACCTACACACAGAGGTGTGGCCAAATCCAAAGCTGAGCCCCTGGGAGCTGTGAGAACAAAGAAGAGAAAGGGAAATCTCTCCCAGCAGCCTCAGAAGCAGTAGATTAAAGCTCCACAATCAACTTGATGTACCCTGCATCTGTGGAACACATGAATAGAAAACGAATCATCCCAAATTGAGGAAGTGGACTTTGAAAGCAAGATTTATGATTTTTTCCCCTTTTCCTCTTTTTGTGAGTGTGTATGTGTAGGCTTCTGTGTGAGATTTTGTCTGTATAGCTTTGCTTCCACCATTTGTCCTAGGGTTCTATACGTCTGTTTCTTTTCTTTTTTCTTAATAATTATTCTTTTATTTTAATAACTTTTTACTTTATCTTCTTTCTTTTTTCCTTCCTTCCCTCCTTCCTTCCTCCCTCTGTCCCTCCCTCCTTTCTTTCCACTTCAACTAATTTTTTCTTCCTACTTTTTCTCCCTTTTATTCTGAGCCATGTGGATGAAAGGCTCTTGGTGCTGCAGCCAGTAGTCAGTGCTGTGCCTCTGAGGTGGGAGAGCCAACTTCAGGACACTGGTCAACAAAAGACCTCCCAGCTCCACATGATATCAAACTACAAAAATCTCCCAGAGATCTCCATCTCAACGCCAACACCCAGCTTCACTCAATGACCAGCAAGCTACAGTGCTGGACACCCTGTGCCAAACAACTAGCAAAACAGGAACACAACCCCACCCATTAGCAGACAGGCTGCCTAAAATCATAATAAGTACACAGACACCCCAAAACACACCACCAGACCATGGACCTGCCCACCAGAACACAGGCACTAGTCCCCTCCACCAGGAAGCCTACACAACCCACTGGGGACAGACACCAAACACAACAGGAACTACAAACCTGCAGTCTGCAAAAAGGAGACCACAAACACAGTAAGATAAGCAAAATGAGAAGACAGAGAAACGCACTGCAGATGAAGGAGCAAGATAAAAACCCACCAGACCTAACAAATGAAGAGGAAATAGGCAGTCTACCTGAAAAAGAATTCAGAATAATGATAGTAAAGATGATCCAAAATCTTGGAAATAGAATAGACAAAATGCAAGAAACATTTAACAAGGACCTAGAAGAGAAGAACTAAAGATGAAACAAACAACGATGAACAACAATAAATGAAATGAAAAATACTCTAGATGGGATCAATAGCAGAATAACTGAGGCAGAAGAACGGATAAGTGACCTGGAAGATAAAAGAGTGGAAATAACTACTGCAGAGCACATTAAAGAAAAAAGAATGAAAAGAACTGAGGACAGTCTCAGAGACCTCT
>NW_021703779.1:102044688-102322860 GCF_005190385.1 Monodon monoceros | reverse complement strand
AAATACTCTAGATGGGATCAATAGCAGAATAACTGAGGCAGAAGAACGGATAAGTGACCTGGAAGATAAAAGAGTGGAAATAACTACTGCAGAGCACATTAAAGAAAAAAGAATGAAAAGAACTGAGGACAGTCTCAGAGACCTCTGGGACAACATTAAATGCACCAACATTCGAATTACAGGGGTTCCAGAAGAAGAAGAGAAAAAGAAAGGGACTGAGAAAATATTTGAAGAGATTATATAGTTGAAAATTTCCCTAATATGGGAAAGGAAATAGTTAATCAAGTCCAGGAAGCACAGAGAGTCCCATACAGGATAAATTCAAGGAGAAATATGCCAAGACACATATTAATCAAACTGTCAAAAATGAAATACAAAGAAAGCATATTAAAAGCAGCAAGGGAAAAACAACAAATAACACACAAGGGAATCCCCGTAAGGTTAACAGCTGATCTTTCAGCAGAAACTCTGCAAGCCAGAAGGAACTGGCAGGACATTTTTAAAGTGATGAAGGAGAAAAACCTGCAACCAAGATTACTCTACCCAACAGGATCTCATTCAGATTTGATGGAGAAATTAAAACCTTCACAGACAGACAAGCAAAAGCTGAGAGAGTTCAGCACCACCAAACCAGCTTTACAACTAATGCTAAAGGAACTTCTCTAGGCAAGAAACACAAGAGAAGGAAAAGACCTACAATAACGAACCCAAAACAATTTAGAAAATGGGAATAGGAACATACATATTGATAATTACCTTAAATGTAAATGAACTAAATGCTCCCACCAAAAGACACAGATTGGCTGAATGGATACAAGAACAAGACCCATATATATGCTGTCTACAAGAGACCCACTTCAGACCTAGAGACACATACAGACTGAAAGTAAGGGGATGGAAAAAGATATTCCATGCAAATGGAAACCAAGAGATAGCTGGAGTAGCAATTCTCATATCAGACAAAATAGACTTTAAAATAAAGACTATTACAAGAGACAAAGAAGGACACTACATAGTGATCAAGGGATCGATCCAAGAAGAAGATATAACAATTGTAAATATTTATGCACCCAACATAGGAGCACCTCAATATATAAGGCAAACACTACCAGCCATAAAAGGGGAAATCAACAGTAACACATTCATAGTGTGGGACTTTAACACCCCACTTTCACCAATGGATCATCCAAAATGAAAATAAATAAGGAAACACAAGCTTTAAATGATACATTAAACAAGATGGACTTAATTGATATTTATAGGACATTCCATCCACAAAGAACAGAATACACATTTTTCTCAAGTGCTCATGGAACATTCTCCAGGATAGATTATATCTTGGGTCACAAATCAAGCCTTGGTAAACTTAAGAAAATTGAAATTGTATCAAGTACCTTTTCCGACCACAATGCTATGAGACTAGATATCAATTACAGGAAAAGATTTGTAAAAAATACAAACACATGGAGGCTAAACAATACACTACTTAATAACGAAGTGATCACTGAAGAAATCAAAAAGGAAATCAAAAAATACCTAGAAACAAATGACAATGGAGACATGATGACCCAAAGCCTATGGGATGCAGCAAAAGCAGTTCTAAGAGGGAAGTTTATAGCAATACAAGCCCACCTTAAGAAACAGGAAACATCTCAAATAAACAACCTAAGCTTGCACCTAAAGCGATTAGAGAAAGAAGAACAAAAAAACCCCAAAGTTAGCAGAAGGAAAGAAATCATAAAGATCAGATCAGAAATAAATGAAAAAGAAATGAAGGAAACAATAGCAAAGATCAATAAAACTAAAAGCCGGTTCTTTGAGAAGATAAACAAAATAGATAAACCATTAGCCAGACTCATCAAGGAAAACAGGGAGAAGACGCAAATCAATAGAATTAGAAATGAAAAAGGAGAAGTAACAACTGACACTGCAGAAATACAAAGGATCATGAGAGATTACTACAAGAAACTCTATGCCAATAAAATGGACAACCTGGAAGACACGGACAAATTCTCAGAAGAGCACAAACTTCTGAGACTGAAGCAGAAAGAAATAGAAAATATAAACACACCGATCACAAGCAGTGAAATTGAAACTGTGATTAAAATCTTTGAACAAACAAAAGTCCAGAACCAGATGGCTTCACAGGTGAATTCTATCAAACATTTAGAGAAGAGCTAACACCTATCCTTCTCAACTCTCCCAAAATATAGCAGAGGAAGGAACACTCCCAAATCATTCTACGAGGCCACCATCATCCTGATACTAAAACCAGACAAAGATGTCATAAAGAAAGAAAACTACAGGCCAATATCACTGATGAACATAGATGCAAATATTCTCAACAAAATACTAGCAGACGGAATCCAACAGCACATTAAAAGGATCATACACCATAATCAACTGGGGAATATCCCAGGAATGCAAGGATTCTTCAATATATCCAAATCAATCAATGTGATACACCATATAAACAAATTGAGAGAAAAAAGTATGATGATCTCAATAGATGCAGAAAAAGCTTTCGATAAAATTCAACACCAATTTATGATATGAAACTTCCATAAAGTAGGCATAAAGGGAACTTACCTCAACATAATATGGCCATATATGACAAACCCACAGCCAAGATCATTCTCAATGCTGAAAAAATGAAAGCATTTCCACTAAGATCAGGAACAAGACAAGGTTGCCCACTCTCACCACTCTTATTCAACATAGTTTTGGAAGTTTTAGCCACAGCAATCAGAGAACAAAAAGAAATAAAGGAATCCAAACTGAAAAAGTAAAACTGGCACTGTTTGCACATGATATGATAAGATACATAGAGATTCCTCAAGATGCTACTAGAAAACTACTAGGAATAATCAATGAATTTGGTAAAGTAGCAGAGTACAAAATTAATGCACAGAAATCTCTTGTGCTCCTATACATTAATGATGAAAAATCTGTAAGAGAAATTAAGGAAACACTCCCATTTACCATTTCAACAAAAAGAATAAAATACCTAGGAATAAACCTACCTAAGGAGACACAAGCCCTGTATGCCGAAAACTATAAGACACTGATGAAAGAAATTAAAGATTATACAAACAGACAGAGAGAAATACCATGTTCTTGGACTGGAAGAATCAACATTGTGAAAATGACTATACTACCTAAAGCAATCTACAGATTCAACGCAATCCCTGTCAAACTACCAATGACATTTTTCACAAGAACTAGAACAAAAAATTTCACAATTTGTATGGAAACACAAAAGACCCTGAATAGCCAAAGCTATCTTGAGAAAGAAAAATGGAGCTGGAGAAATCAGGCTCCCTGACTTCAGATTATACTACAAAGCCACAGTAATCAAGACAGTATGGTACTGGCACAAAAACAGAAATATAGATCAATGGAACAGGATAGAAAGCCCAGAGATAAACCCACACACATATGGTCACCTTATCTTTGATAAAGGAGGCAAGAATATACAATGGAGAAAAGACAGCCTCTTCAATAAGTGGTGCTGGGAAAACTGGACAGCTGCATGTAAAAGAATGAAGTTAGAACACTTCCTAACACCATACACAAAAATAAACTCAAAATGGATTAAAGAGTTGAATGTAAGGCTAGACACCATAAAACTCTTAGAGGAAAACATAGGCAGAACACTCTATAACATAAATCACCTCAAGATCCTTTTTGACCCACCTGCTGGACAAATGGAAATGAAAACAAAAATAAATGGGACCTAATGAAACTTAAAAGCTTTTGCACAGCAAAGGAAACCATGAACAAGATGAAAAGACAACCCTTAGAATGGACGAAAATATTTGCAAATTAAGCAACTGACAAAGGATTCATCTCCAAAATATACAGGCAACTCATGCAGCTCAATACCAAAAAAACAACCCAAAAATGGGCAGAAGACCTAAATAGACATTTCTCCAAAGAAGCTATACAGATTGCCAACAAACACATGAAAGGATGCTCAACATCACTAATCATTAGAGAAAGGGAAATCAAAACTACAATGAGGTATCAGCTCACACCCATCAGAATGGCCATCATCAAAAAGTCTACAAACAATAAATGCTGCAGAGGGTGTGGAGAAAAGCATACCATCCTACACTGTTGGTGGGAATGTAAATTGGTACAATCGCTATGGAGAACAGTATGTGAGTTCCTTAAAAAACTAAAAATAGAAATACTATATGATCCAGCAATTCCACTCCTGGGCATATATCTGGAGAAAACCATGATTTGAAATAATACATGTGCCCCAATGTTCATTGCAGCACTATTTATTATAGCCAGGACATGGAATCAACCTAAGTGTCCATTGACAGATGAACTGATAAAGAAGATGTGGCACATTACTCAGTCATAGAAGGAAATGAAATTGAGTTATTTGTAGTGAGGTGGATGGGCCTAGAATCTGTCATACAGAGTGAAGTAGGTCAGAAAGAGAAAACCAAATACCATATGCTCACACGTAAATAACGAAAAAAAAAAAAAAAAAAAAAAAAAAAAAAAGATGGTTTCGAAGAACCTAGGGCCAGGACAGGAATAAAGATGCAAACATAGAGAATGATACTACGGGCACGGGAGGGGGAAGGGTAAGCTGGGACGAAGTGAAATAGTGGCATTGACGTATATGCACTACCAAATGTAAAATAGCTAGCTAGTGGGAAGCAGCCACATAGCACAGGGAGATCAGCTTGGTGCTTTGTGACCGCCTAGAAGGGTAGGATAGGGAGGTTGGGAGGGAGACGCAAGAGGGAGGGGATATGGGGATATATGTATACATATAGCTGATTTACTTTGTTATGCAGTAGAAACTAACACACCATTGTAAAGCAATTATACTCTAATAAATATGTTTAAGAAAAAAACACAACGAGGTACAAATCCATATTCACTAGGATGGTTGCAATAAAATAGACACTAAGAAGTGTTGGTTGGGATGTGAAGAAAAACATATTAATTGTTAGTGCTACTGTAAAATGGTTTATCCATATAACCCAGCAATTTAGCTTCTTGGTATATGAAAACATACACAAACAAAACTTGTATGCAAATATTTAGAGCATTATTATTCATAATATCCAAAATGTGAAAACCACCTAAAATATGATCTAAACATATAATGGATTATTATCTGGCAATAAAAATATATGAAGTAGTGATACATGTTACAACTTGGCTGAACGCTGAAAACAATTTGCTATATGAAAGAAGTGAGTCACAAAAGGCCAATATTGTATGATTCCATTTATATAAAATAGAATTAATAGAGAATTCTATAGAGGTATTCAGTATATTACTGTTTGCCTCAGGCTGAGAGGGACGTGGGGTAGAATGGGGAATATCTGGTAATGTGTATCGGGTTTCTCTTTGGGGTGATGAGAAACTTCTGAAGTTAGATAGATATGATTAGGGTTGTTCAACTCTGTGTTTATATTTAAATCGATTGAATTGTAAAATTTAAATGAGTGCATTTTATGGTATATGAATTATATCTCAATAAACCTTATTTGTAAATAGCCATTACTACAATCTATAGTTGAAATAATTTTAGTAGTTTGCAACTGATCAAATAGTGCATTAATTTTGGTCATAAAATGCACATCAAGCATTGTTATGGAATTCAATTATCTATGATACATATAGGACTTAATATATTGTCTTCTATTTGGAAACAAGATCAAGGGAGATAAAAAAATTCTAAAATGTTTAATTATTTTAGTTTCTTACCACTATTGTGATTGAATCTGAAACATTTTCATTCATTGTAAAAATTGGCACCATAATTGGATTATCTTCCCTTCTATATTGATAGCCAAATTGGTTCTACATGGTTTTGAGTGAAGTACATCTATGATCTCTCTTAGCACAGTCATAACTCTTTCTTACACGTTACAAAACATAAATTGGACTACATTAAAATGAAAAATATTTGCTGTAAACAGTACTACTGTACTCAGACTACCTTCATTACTTCAGGAGTTATCTTCCCAGGAGATGAACAAAAATGCCAATGATTTATTTGTCCTTTGATTTTGGGTTTCTCCAGCCATCTGATCTTGTGGTGAATCCAGAATAAGACTTTCCGAGGTTTTTAATGTGTCTGAAATTTTCTAGTTGGATTCTCTCCAGTATGATAACCAGGAGTTTTTTTAAAAAGTATAATCTTGGGGCTTCCCTGGTGGTGCAGTGGTTGAGAGTCCGCCTGCCGATGCAGGGGACACGGGTTCATGCCCTGGTCCGGGAAGATCCAACATGCCACGGAGCGGCTGGGCCCGTGACCCATGGCTGCTGAGCCTGCGCATCCGGAGCCTGTGCTCCGCAACGGGAGAGGCCACAACAGAGGCCCGTGTACCGCAAAAAAAAAAAAAAAAAAAAAAAATCCAAGACTTTAAAGTAAAAAAAAGACATTTCTACCAATTTTTACGATGGGAAACCGGGCTTCCCTGGGGGTGCAGTGGTTGAGAGTCCGCCTGCTGATGCGGGGACACGGGTTCTTGCCCTGTTTCGGGAAGATCCCACATGCCGCGGAGCGGCTGGGCCCGTGAGCCATGGCCGCTGAGCCTGCGCGTCTGGAGCCTGTGCTCCGCAATGGGAGAGGCCACAACAGTGAGAGGTCCGCGTACTGGAAAAAAAAAAAAGTATAATCCTGGGTTCTATAACAGACCCATTAAATCAGCATCTGCAGTGGTAAAGGTCAATTATTACATATTTTTAAAAACCCTTAGGTAATTCTGTTGTTTACTAATATTTAAGTAGAATGAATTTAGCTTAATTCACATACGCTATTTCGGATTTCTCTGGTGACTTATTCGAGAGAAACTGCATAAGACTTTTCATCTAGCTAGCTTGAAATCATAGATAGACCTCTCTAGTAATCTTCAACTTACCTTATAAAGGGGCAGGAATATCATCCTTCCCCCTTTCAACAATTTTAATTATTGTTTTATAATTTTATGGCCTTTAGTTTGCTAGTAAATTTCCATACTTTTGTTTTCCTCCAAAAGGCACATTTTTTTCCATTGGTGTTTAATGTTTAACTTATTGTATTATTGGCATATTATACTCTGAAAGTTTCTCTTCCTTCTGGTAAATTGTAGTCTTTTTGCATGTTTCTCATCTTCAACTTACTCATTTCAATGGCCATTTTCAGTATACAAAAATATGTTTCAATTGTTTTTGAACCTTTGATTTTTGTTTTCACTTGTCCAATAGTGAGAAGTCTCCCTAACTAAATTCTGGTATCTGGAAACAAGTTGACATTTGGTGTCAATATTAATATGATAGTATAGTATAGTATATACAAACCATATATGTATAAATAATGCTATATATACAATTGTGTATCTATAAATATATAGTGTCATTTTCAGTTAATATATATTAATCTTAAAATTTTTAAATCATGGTATATAAATCAGAGGATAGTTTGAATAATAAATCATGTCTGACACCTCTAAGAAGTTATATGAATCATGACTATAATAAGCTCTACATTATTATCAAATTGATACTTAAAATAATTTACCTTAAAATTATATATAATATTTTTATATATACATGATTATATATATCTGATTCTACAATTTAGTATTATGTTCTAGTATGGATAGTCTAGTTATTGAGTTAAAAGGACCCCCCCTTTTCTCCCATGTATAATTCTGACTTAAAACACGAAATAATCCCTACGAGATCTCTCTATATGTAAATGACAGAAGTGATAAAACTTCTCTTCTAAATTATTAGCATGATTAGCCACATGTTTAATTATTCCCTTTAGGGTTGCATTAAATCTTCCCAGTACCTCACTGTGGGAATTAAGCTATAGTCTGGAATTGCTTAATCTCAATTCTATTTCTAGCACATTTGAAAGGAAACTTGTGCCCTTGTTAACACTACTGGTAAATTTCCCAATAAAGGATTATGCCCAGCAAATCCTTGCCTAACACTGGCGTATCCTAAAGGAATAGAAAAGGAATCTAGTATTTCAAGCAAGCAATGGATGCTACTTATCCATGGGTGAAAAGTTTATAAGGGCTCTTTTTTATGGTATCTGCTCTTTCTTATTGTATGACATGTCTAGAAACACAATAGTCGTCAATTACTGTCATTTCCATACTAGGCAAAGCATATCAAATCTTTCTTTGACTATGTTGATCTTAGAAGACTTTTACTATCTCAGCGACAATCTTACCCTTGGTGAATGGCCCCAAAAGCGCAGGTCAGGTGACTTCTGGACATCCACTAGGATATATATGCTTGTGTGTCTCAGAGCAGGCCCTATTTTAGACAAAGTCTCAGTAGTTCTCCTTTGTGTGCATGACTCCTAGCACTCCTAATGATGTTTTTCGAGCAGTAATTTTTTATGTCCATGTTTCCCTGGAGCTTCTATAACTATGTAATAGCAGGCTTTTTGCAGGGCTTCTCCAGGTTGTTCTACTCTACTCTCCCAGACAAACTGGTAACCCTGTGAAAGTTATTAACTTGTAGTTCTTGCCATAACATCGATCAGAGTCTCCTATGGAAGCATGATTGTGTAACACTGCAGCAACATGCCCTTAGCTTCTCTAAACTACTCCAGGCCTTGGAGAGACTGTGAATCTTCTCCCACTCCCTTCCCACATCTTTTCTCAAGGTACAGTTATCAAGCCTCACTAAGGATTATTTCCTGAGGTAGATCAGATAACAGCTCTCTCCCTGAAGTTCCGATGTCCAGATAGTTTGGCAAGGTACCTAATTTTTCTCAGAAATAACCCCATTTTCCATAGTAATACATTGACACAAAGGCAAATTTTAATCCTGGAAAAATATTAATCTTACAAAAAATTTTAATTTAATTTAAAAGCTCCATTCAGTAAAATAAGCAATGGCACTGCTGATTAAACAACACCTTTTCTTCCATCATCTCTTGAAAAATTTTTCATGTATACCAACGTATATTTTTGGTTTTCAAGTTTAAGCAACAGTAACTATATTTACCTCTAATATGTTAAATCTCAATTATCTGGGACCAAGACAACCAGAATATTTATCTATCAGTGAAGAGATTTTGGATATTTACTAGAGAGAGAGAAATATCCCTGCTATAAACTAGTTTTCTTATTATTTGGCTGAGCTAAAATCAAGGAAAACAAAGAAACAACAACAAAACTTTCAGATTATACTCAGGTCAGTACTTCTTTCAGGAATTCAATCCAAAAGTGGATCCTCCAAATCTAATACTAGAAGATGACTGTTAATATTAATATGATTGTCCCAATTATCAAGGCAGCATTAAATGATATTCATTAGAATCTACTTGCTATGAGGACAATTTGTTTAGATAATTGAGAAACAAATAATGAAGCATAAAAATTATGGTTAAACCCACAAGTTCTGTTAACTAGAACAATCCAGTTAACATTTGCATTTCTTGAAATACGACTATCTCTTAAAAATCAGACATAGTTTCATTTGCCTTACTAGAGGGAAGCATAAGACTTTTCTTTAAATTTTGCTGAGGTATCTTATTTTCACAGTAATAAATAGAGAGAGGTGAGCTGTGAGTGGGAGGAGGGGTGACCCAGAAAAGGCACAAGCCAAAATAGTTTGAGAAGCATACCTCCCTTTGTCTAAGGGTATAGACATTTACCTAGGTCAGTTGAGAAATTTCTTAAGTGCAATAGCAAAATTTCATGATTTCAGCTTTGTTCTATGGAGAGTATATTTCCTGATTCTTTAGATTCCTCTGAAAAAACTGAATACATTTCAGTAGCATGGACAGTTGAAATGCTCTATTTATTTGACCTTTAAAATATTTTCAACTGTGAACAGCTGGCCACTCTGCCCCTTTCCCAGAGGCTGCTTAGGCTGTAAACAGGAGGCAAAGTAGAATTGCAGCCAATCTAATTATGGAATATTGAAAAGGTCAAAGCATTGCCCTGGGCTATGAAATAGTAAGATCTTCATTTAAAAGAATGCCAAATATCCTAGCCAGTAAATGGAGGAGCAGTAGCTTATATTTCTTATAGAATTAGTATTTGGAAACTATCTCCCATACATAAATTTCTGTACCAAACATGTTACAGTGTTACTCAAAAATTGTCCAGAAAGGCAATAGTAATATGGATTGTGCTAGCATCTTCTTTCATTAAAGACTATGTATCTTATGTATAACACAGTGTGTCAGTTAGGTCTTAATCAGAGATACAGAATCACTATGAGTGTTACAAAATAAGCGGTTTACTATAGAGGTTAGTTCTTATGAAATTGTAAAAAGAGAAAAATGTCTATGTTGCCTCTGTATCTGGTGGTATGTGTAAAGTTGCTACAATCAGCGGGGCCAATAGTTGGGAAGAAGGCTGAATGTCCAAAAGAGGAGAGTATCAATGAACTTGAATCCATGAGAACAAAATGGAGTCAATGAGGACAAATCAGAATTTATAAGGACAAACTGAAACCCATGTTTGTCCCTATCACCTCTGTCCTCAACAACACAGGTGACCTGAAGAATGAGTTGATGTCCTTGCCATGGAGCTACATACATGCTTGGGTCAGGACTTGGAGAAGTTCAAGGTGGAGATCTGGTGGACACTGGAGAGCTGTGGGTCCAGCTATAGCCCCATGCCGACTAGGTGACTCACTCCTACCTTACAAATTTTGTCCAAATTACTCTGTTAAACTCAAATCCAGAACTATATAGGGTTTGAGTTAAGCTAGGTTGACACAATAGAAAACCACCATACCCCATCAGCACAGGAATCTTCTAAGCTGGCTGAGAAGTGTTCAAGGACCATGTGCTATGTTGTGTAATATGACAGATTTGGGAGTTCCATATGGATGTCTCTGGCATTATCTAGATTCTGTCCTCTCATTCATACATAGGACAACCAAGAGCTTGATACATTCTATTTGGGAGGGAAATTTGAAAGGTTTTCTATAGGGAAGTTAAAAAATTGAAATATTAAAAAGATATGTCTCAATCCTGAAGATAGCTAAGAAAAAAAAAAAGAACCAAATTGCAAAGTCAGGTTAAATCTACTCATTTTGCCTGCTGCATCCTGTAAGAACACCCATGGTGAATTTTATGCTAATAGATAACCATGGGGTTTGCATGTGATGAAAAACATATTTATCAAAGGAAACAGACATATCTGGAGCAGATTCCCTGAGGGAAAATCTGAGCTATTTGATTGGAAATCACCAGTGACCAATCGACTTGTCATTCACTTGAATTTCTGAACAGAATTTTTGGATTGAACCTGAAGTGATCTTCCAAAATCATTTAAGAAATTTAGTGTTTTAATTTCAGCAAATTGTTCATATTCCAAATCCAACTGAGGAGACACTTTTAGGACTGGCTCAGTTGTTTTATTTCATGAATGATATTTGTGTCCAATTTAGTAAACAGCATGCACTTCTAATGATATCAGAGATGTTACAAAAAGTGCACATGAACTTTATCCACTATATTAAATAACTGCAGCGATAATATGGTCCCTTTCTGGTAAGTACCATGGGAATGGGTTAGAAAGATTGGTCTTGCTTATTTCCCTTCAGTCATTTTCATGTGACTTTGAACTTTCCAACCACATTCATAAAAAAAGTAAAATAGATCATAGCCCATAGCAACCCAGTGGGTAATCAATTCATTAAAATTAATTACACTGGACTGAATAGAAATGAATTGAGGAAAGTAGGCTGCAGTTGCTTTGATTTCAATGCCCACAGAAACCATCTGACAACTATTGGAGTAACTACAGTATAGACTTCTCCAGCAAACTCCAGAGAGCCCTTCCCTGTCACACTAGTTCTTTAACCCTAGATTCTGACATCACTTGGAGATCTATTTGTGTTTCAGAAATCAATCATTTTTGTCTGTTATTTGTTGTCTTTAAATATTTGACTTAGATTAATAGACATGTGACAGGCTTGTCCTTCATGCTTAGCATCTCATGACCAGGCTACATAACCTTTAGTGTGTACCATATTATTATTGTACAAAATAAATATAATCACTTTATTCTGTTATAGGTCCTAGAATGTTCATGGTTTATGCATGTAGACATATATTCTCTGAAGAGATATGAGTAGCCTTAATCATGCTTTCTAATAAGAAGTAGTGGATAGAACCCACCTAAGATATGGGTTGTCTTTAGAATGAATATATGTGTATATGTGTGTATGTATATGTGTGTGTATTCTTTTTTTTGAGTGATGAGTATTATTTTTATTTTTAACTCTTTTTTTAAAATACATCTTTATTGGAGTATAATTGCTTTACAATGTTGTGTTAGTTTCTGCTGTACAACAAAGTGAATCAGCTATATGCACATATATATCCCCTTCCTTTTGAGCCTCCCTCCCACCGTCCATATCCCACCCCTCTAGGTCATCACAAATCACTGAGCTGATCTCCCTGAGCTACGCAGCAGCTTCCCACTAGCCTATCTATTTTACATTTGGTAGTGTATATATGTCAATGCTACTCTCTCACTATGTCCCAGCCTCCCCTTCCCCCCATGTCCTCAAGTCCATTCCCAATGTTTGCATTTTTATTCCTGCCCTACCACTAGGTTCATCAGTACCCGTTTTTCTAGGTTCCATATATATGCATTAGCACAAGGTATTTGTTTTTCTCTTTCTGACTTACTTCACTCTGTATGACAGACTCTAGGCCGATCCACCTCACTACAAATAACTCAATTTCCTTCCTTTTTATGGCTAATATTCCACTGTATATATGTGCCACATCTTCTTTATCCATTCATCTGTCAATAGATATATAGGTTGTTTCCATGTCCTGGCTACTGTAAATAGTGCTGCAGTGAACACTCAAAATGGATTAAAGACCTAAATGTAAGGCCAGACCCTATAAAACTCTTTGAGGAAAACATAGGCAGAACACTCTATGACAGTGTTCACAGCAAGATCATTTTTGACCCACCTCCTAGAGTATTGGAAATAAAAACAAAAATAAACAAATGGGACCTAATGAAACTTAAAAGCTTTTGCACAGCAAAGGAAACCATAACCAAACAATACAAAAAGACAACCCTCAGAATGGGAAAATATATTTGCAAACAAAGAAACTGACAAAGGATTAATCTCCAAAATATACAAGCAGCTCATGCAGCTCAATATCAAAAACACAAACAACCCAATCCAAAAACGGGCAGAAGACCTAAACAGACATTTTTCCAAAGAAGGCATATAGATGGCCAACAAACACATGAAAAGATGCTCAACATCACTAATCATTACAGAAATGTAAATTAAAACCACAATGAAGTATCACCTCACACCGGTCAGAATGGCCATCATCAAAAAATCTACAAACAATAAATGCTGGAGAGGGTGTCTGCACTGTTGGTGGAAATGTAAATTGATACAGCCACTATGGAGAACAGTATGGAGATTCCTTAAAAAAGTAAAAATAGAGTCACCATAAGGCCCAGCAATCCCACTACTGGGCACATACCCTGAGAAAACCATAATTCGAAAAGATACATGTACCACAATGTTCAGTGTATCTGTATTCCTTCTGCCTTTCTCTATATCCGGATTTAGGATTTAGGTTGATACTATTTCCCTTTGTACCACTTTCTCAAGCCATCCAGTTTTGAAAAATTGCCTGAAAACATTGACAATTACTGTGAACTTTTGAGAAGGATGGGCATTTTCTCTGAAAACTTCCATTTTTTCACCACCAAATACAGACTATTCAATACAGAGTATCCAAATACAGACTATCCACAGAGCCTATACGCAAAGTCTGAGAGAGTTGGCTGCTTTCTTTCAAATGCCCAATTTTCAACAACAAAATCACAAGGCATACAAAGAAATAAGAAATCATGGTCCATTCAAGAGGAAGAAAATAAAACTGGCAAAAAATGTACATGAGGAGGCAGAGACATCAGAATTAATAAACAAAGACTTTAAAATGTCTGTTTTAAATATACTCAAAGGGCTAAAAAAGAAAAGGAAAAAGAATTTCAAAAGAAATCAGGAAAATGATATATAAAAAATGAGAATAACTACAAAGTGATAGAAATCATAAAAAGGGACAAAACAGAAATTATAGAGAAAAGAAATATAATAACTGAATTGGAAAATTCAATAGAGCAGTTTAACAGATTTTGGCAAACAGAACACGGAATCATTTACCTTGAACACAGGACAATTGAAATTATCATGTCTGAGGAGCAGAATGATAAAAAGTAAAGAAGAATGACAGATCCTAAAGGACATTTGGGATACCATCAAGAGGACCACTGTATGCATTAAGGAAGTCCCAGAAGAGAAAGAGAAAGGAACAGAGAATTTATTTCAAAAACTATTGGCCAAAAACTTTCCGAATTTGGGGAAAGATATAAATTTACAATTCCAAGAAGCTCAATAAAATATAAACATGATAAATCCAAAATTAGTCACACCAAGACACATTATAATGAAACTGTCAAAGCCAAAGATGAAGAGAGAATCTTGAAAGCAGAAGCGATAAATGACTTGTCACATACAAGGAATTCTCAATAAGATTATCAGCTGAGATTCATTTTGTTGTGCAATGGAGACTAACACAACATTGTAAAGCAACCATACTCCAATAAAAATTAATTTAAAAAAAGAAACAAAAACAAACAAACAAAAAAAGTTTATCAGCTGATTTATCAGCAGAAGCCAGAAGGCAGCAGGAGAATATATTTAAAGTGCTGGAAGAAGAAAAAACTGTAAACAAAGAATTCTATATCCAGCAAAAATGTCCTTCAAAAATGAGAGAGAAATCAAGACACTCCCAGATAAACAAAAGCAAAAGGAATCCATTACCTCTAGGTGTGCCCTATAGAAAGTGCTTAAGGGAATCCTTCAAGTTGAAGTGAATGGACAGTAGACAGTAACTCAAAGCCATATAAAGATATAAATACCTCTGGCAAGGTTAAAAACACAGACAAATATAAAAAACAAAACAAGACAAATATAAAAGAAAAATAAAAAACAAAAAAGTATTATTGTTTTAGTCTTTAAGTTCAATTTTGATTTTCTACAGGATTTAAGAGACAGAAGCATAAAAATATAACCTATGATAATGAATACACAATGTATAAAGATGCAATTTGTGACATCATTTACATGAAGTGATGAGGAGAGAGCTGTAGAATTTTATATGCAACTGAAGTTAATTTGGTATCAATTCAAATTATGTTGTTACAACTTTAAGTTGTTATATGTAATTCCTCATGGTAACCATAAAGAAAATATCTATAGAATGTACTCAAAAGAAAATTATAACGGAATCTAAATGTCTCACTACAAAATCAATAAACACACAACAAAGGGGTAACAGAAGAAATAAAGACCACCACCAACAAAAACTATAAGACATATAGAAAACAAATAAAATCGTAAAAGTAAGTCCTTCTTTGTCAGTATTTAATTTAAATATAAGGGGATTACCAACTCCATAATCAAAAGTTATAGATTGATAAAATGGATAAAAAACAAAAACCATGGTCCAATTATATGGGGTCTACAAGATAATCACTTTCAATATAAAGACACAAATAAGTAGAAAGTGAAAGGATGGAAAAAGATATTCCATGCAAATAACAGCCAAAAGAGGGAAGGTATACTGACATCAGACAAAATATACTGCATATCAAAACTGTTATAAGAGATAAAAAGGACCTAGTATATTGATAAAACAGTCAATTAACCAAGAAGATATAACAATTATGAACATATACACAACAAACATCAGCACTCCAAAATATATGACATGCACACTGATATAATTAAAGTGAGAAAAGGGATTTCTACAACAGTAGTTTCAGACTTTAACACCTCACTTTCATTAGAAGATAAAACATCCAGATAGATTATCAATAAGGAAATAGGAGAGCTGAAAATGCCATAAAACAATTGTACCTAACAGACATATACAGAACACTCCACAAAAAAACAGTGCAATACACATTTTTCTCAATTACACATGGAACATTCTCTAGGATAGACCATGTTAGGCCATAAAACAAGTCAATATGTTTAAAAAGGTTGAAATCATACAAATATCTTTTCCAATCACAATGGAATGAAACTAGAAATCAATAACAAAAGGAAAACTGAAAAATTCACAAATATTTGGAAATTAAACACACTTAAACAACAACACTTAAGTAACCAATGGGTCAAAGAAGAAATCACAAGGGAAATTAGAAAATATTTTGATACAAATGAAAACAAAAATACAACATACTAAAATGCATATAATGCAGCATATGTAATAAGAGGGAACTTTACAGCTGTAAACGCTTATATTAAAAAAGAAGAGAGATCTCAAAAAAGTAATCTAACTTTACACCTTAAGGGACTAGAAAAAGAAGAAGTAAACCCAAAGTTAGGAAAAAAGAAAATAATAAGAAAAGAAGGGATCTGGGGCTTCAAGATGGCAGAGGAGTGAGACGTGGAGATCACCTTCCTCCCCATAAACACATCAAAAGTACATCTGCAAGTGGAACAATTCCTACAGAACACCTACTGAATGCTGGCAGAAGACCTCAGACTTCCCAAAAGGCAAGAAACTCCCTGCGTACCTGGGTAGGGCAAAAGAAAACAGAAAAAACAGAGACAAAAGAATAGGGAAGGGACCTGCACTTCTGGAAGGGAGATGTGAAGGAGGAAAAGTTCCCACACACTAGGAAGCCCCTTCACTGGCAGAGATGGGCCGTTGGGTGGGTGGGGGGGTAGCTTCGGAGCCATGGAGGAGAACACAGCAACGGGGTGTGGAGGGCAAAGCGGAGAGATTCCCACGCAGAGGATTGGTGCTTAACAGCACTCACCAGCCTGAGAGACTTGGCTGCTCACCCGCCAGGGCACGTGGGGGCTGGGAGCTGAGGCTCGGGCTTCAGAGGTCAGATCCCAGGGAGAGGACTGGGGTTGGCTGCGTGAACACAGCCTGAAGGGGGCCAGTGCGCCACAGCTAGCCTGGAAGGAGTCTGGGAAAAAGTCTGGACCTGCCTAAGAGGCAAGGGACCACTGTTTCGGTGTGCGTGAGGAGAGGGGATTCAGAGCACTGCCTAAACGAGCTCTAGAGATGGAAACGAACCACAGCTATCAGCTCGGACCCCAGAGACAGGCATGAAATGCTAACGTTGCTGCTGCAGCCACCAAGAATCCTATGTGCAAGCACAGGTCACTATCCACATCCCCCTGGGAGCCTGTGAAGCCTGCCACTGCCAGGGTCCCATGATACAGGGACAACTTCCCCAGGAGAACAGATGGTGCACCTAAGGCTGTTGCAACATCACGCCAGCCTCTGCTGCCATAGGCTCACCCCACGTTCCAATTATAACTACCATACCCCTCCCTCCTGGCCTGAGTGAGCCAGAGCCCCCTAATCAGCTGCTGCTTTAACCCCATTCTGTCTGGGTGGAAACAGATGCGTGAGTGCGACCTACACCCAGAGGTGGGGCCAAAACCAAAGCTGAACCCCAGGAGCTGGGTGAACAAAGAAGAGAAAGGGAAATTTCTCCCAGCAGCCTCAGGAGCAGCGGATTAAATCCCCACAATTAACTTGATGTACCCTGCATCTTTGGAATACATGAATAGACAACGAATCACCCCAAAATTGAGGCAGTGAACTTTGGGAGCAACTGTAGACTTGGGGTTTGCTGTCTGCGACTGATTTGTTTCTGATTTTTATGTTTATCTTAGTATAGTTTCCAGCACTTGTTATCACTGGTGGATTTGTTTCTTGATTTGGTTGCTCTCTTCTTTTTTTATTATTTTTTATTTTTATATTATAATAATTTATTTTTATTTATTATTAAAATTTTTTTTTCTTTCTTTTTTTCTCCCTTTTCTTTGGAGCCATGTGGCTGATAGGGTCTTGGGGCTCCAGCCTGGCGTCAGGACTGAGCCTCTGAGGTGGGAGAGCCAAGTTCAGGATATTGGACCACCAGAGAACTCCTGGCCCCACATAATATCAATTGGTGAGAGCTCTCCCAGAGATCTCCATCTCAATGCTAAGACCCAGCTCCACCCAATGGCCAAAAGTTCCAGTGCTGGATGCCCCAAACAACTAGCAAGACAGGAACACAACCCCAACCATTAGCAGAGAGGCTGCCTAAAATCATACTAAGTTCATAGACACCCCAAAACACACCACCAGATGCAGACTTACCCACTAGAAAGACAAGATCCAGCCCCACCCACCAGAACACAGGCACCAGTGCCCTCTACCAGGAAGCCTACACAAGCCACTGAACCAACCTCACCCACTGGGGGCAGACACCAAAAACAATGGGAAGTACAAACCTGCAGCCTGAGAAAAGGAGACCCCAAACACTGTAAGTTAAACAAAATGAGAAGACAGAGAAATATGCAGCAGATAAAGGATCAATGTAAAAACGCACAAGACCAAATCAATCTTGAGAAAGAAAAATGGAGCTGGAGGAATAAGGCTCCCTGACTTCAGACTATACTACAAAGCTACAGTAATCAAGACAGTATGGCACAAAAACAGAAATACAGATCAATGGAACAGGATAGAAAGCCCAGAGGTAAACCCACGCACATATGGTCACCTTATCTTTGATAAAGGAGGCAAGAATATACAATGGAGAAAAGACAGCCTCTTCCATAAGTGGTGCTGGGAAAACTGGACAGCTACATGTAAAAGAATGAAATTAGAACACTCCCTAACACCATACACAAAAATAAACTCAAAATGAATTAAAGACCTAAATGTAAGGCCAGACATTATAAAACTACTAGAGGAAAACATAGGCAGAACACTCTATGACATAAATCACAGCAAGATCCTTTTTGACCCACCTCCTAGAGAAATGGAAAAAAAAACAAAAATAAACAAATGGGACCTAATGAAACTTAAAAGCTTTTGCACAGCAAAGGGAACCATAAACAAGACAAAAAGCAACCCTCAGAATGGGAGAAAACATTTGCAAATGAAGCAACTGACAAAGGATTCATCTCCAAAATATACAGGCAGCTCATGCAGCTCCACATCAAAAAAAAAAAAAAAAAAAAAAAACAAAATGCAAAAATGGGCAGAAAACCTAAATAGAGAATTCTCCAAAGAAGATCTACAGATTGACAACAAACTCATGAAAGGATGCTCAACATCATTAATCATTAGAGAAATGCAAATCAAAACTACAATGAGGCATCACCTCACACCGGTCAGAATGGCCATCAGCAAAACATCTACAAACAATAAATGCTGGGGAGGGTGTGGAAGAAAGGGAACCCTCTTGCACTGTTGGTGGGAATGTAAATTGATACAGCCACTATGGAGAACAGTATGGAGGTTCCTCAAAAAACTAAAAATACAAGTACCAAATGACCCAACAATCCCACTACTGGGCATCTACCCTGAGTAAACCATAATTCAAAATGAGTCATGTACCACAATGTTCATAGCAGCTCTATTTACAATAGCCAGGACATGGAAGCAACCTAAGTGTCCATCTATAGACAAATGGATAAAGAAGATGTGGCACATATATACAATGGAATATTACTCAGCTATAAAAAGAAACGAAATTGAGTTATTTGTAGTGAGGTGGATGGACCTAGAGTCTGTCATACAGAGTGAGGTAAGTCAGAACGAGAAAAACAAATATCGTATGCTAACACATATATATGGGATCTAAAAAAAAACCAAAAAACATTCTGATGTACCTAGGGCCAGGACAGGAATAAAGACACAGACATAGAGAATGATGGACTTGAAGACAGCGGGAGGGGAAAGGTTAAGCTGGGACGAAGTGAGAGAGTGGCATGGACATATATACACTACAAGATGTAAAATAGATAGCTAATGGGAAGCAGCCATATCGCACAGGGAGTTCAGCTCAGTGCTTTGTGACCACCTAGAGGGGTGGGATGGGGAGGGTGGGAGGGAGATGCAAGAGCTAGGGGATATATGTATACATATAACTGATTCACTTTGTTATACAGCAGAAACTAACACAACATTGTAAAGCAGTTATATTCCAATAAAGACGTTTAAAAAGAAAAAAAGAAGGAAACAACAATGATTTGAGTGAAATAGAGAATAGAGAAGCAACAGAGGAAAATCAATGAAACCAAAAGTTATTTCCTTGTAAAGATCAACAAACTTGACTAACCATTAACTAGTTTAAGAAAAAAAAGAGAGAAAACTCATATTACTAAAATTGGAAATGAAACTAAGAACTTTATGATTCATTTTAAAGAAATCAAAAGGACTTTAATAGAATGGTATATATACTTCTTTGCCAACAAATTGGATAATCTAGATGAAGTGGAAGAATTCCTATAAATACACAACCTACCAAGACTGAATCATAAAGAAATATATACTCTGAATGGACCTATAATTAGTAAGAAATTTAATCAATGATAAAAAACCTCCCATAAAGATGGATTCATTGATGAATTCTACCATATATTTAAAGAAGATAGATATAACATCAATCCTTCTCAAACTCTTCCAAAATATTGAGGAGGGAGCACTTCTGAACTTAATCTATGAGGCCAGCATTACCCTCATATCAAGGCCAATGATACTACAAGAAAACTACAAACCAACATCCTTTATAAATATTGATGCAAAAATTCTCAACAAAATACTAGTAAACCAAATTCAATAGCATATTTAAAGGATTATACATTATAAGCAAGTGGAATTATTCCTATAAGAATACATATATATATGCTGAAAAGAGCCACATGAAGTGTTTCTTGCTCTAGCTGTTAATACTGTAAGTCCCTATTAACAGAAGTTGTCTCACTACTTAGTAGATGGACCATTACAAGAAATCAAATCACATCAACTCTAAACAGAGGAATACCCAGTGCTGCTCTACAGAACAGAAATTAATTCTCTAGAATCATTATTAATGTGTAACTATAGAACATGGGTCTATGGTGACTTCTCAAATGTGAAATCAGTATGTCAAATCTTAGTAATGACCATTTTAACATTTATATTAAGAATTCAGCCCTGGCTATATAATCAAAGGACTGGTTCATTTACTTTTAGGTTAATAGTTTTAAATTCTAATACTGTACTTCTTCATTTTATCTTTCATAAATGAATATGTCTCATCAGAAATAGCCCTTTTCCCAATAAGCACCCTGAATTTTATAACATCTACAAAGCAACCTTTCATTGTTTCTCTTCCCTCATTAATAAACATGTGGTCCAAGCATTCACCAGATAGTAAAATAGAGTTATCTTCTCCCATATTAATATGCACATAGGCAACTTAAACAATAGAGAATGTTATTGACTCTACCCTTAGCCTCATAAAAATCAGGAATGAAACAATAACCATTGGTCTTTTCTGGGTCTATATTATCTTAGTAAATGTATTATCCAAATGATGTCTGTTAATTCTTAGTGCTATTCTTTAGAGACTATCCTTTCCCACCGATGTTCCTGGTTCCCTTATCAAATATTAGTTGACCTTATAATTGCTAACTTCAGGTTTTCTGGGCTAACCTTGAAAACATATTCTTTCAGCCCACAGTACATAGGTATCAGATTAACAATTAATCAAATATCATAATGCATATGTTCTATTTTACTTTAGAAGATCTTTATGATCAGATAAATTATCCAGAGATAAAATATCCCCAAGGGTTTATTACCTTTCCAGTGTGTCTTGAAATGATATATACCTTCCATATAAGTTTGCTGACATTTGGTATTATTAAATGCTCTGCCATCAACTGGATCTCTTATTTCCCCAAAGATCACATCATCTATTTAAAGCAATGGATAGAATATCTATTGGGGGTGTTTCATTTGGAAACTAACATTGTATCCTACAAATATTACTATTACAGGAGAAGGTTAGGAAAGAAGAGTTACATTGCCTATCATAATTTATTTGTACTCACTTGGGCTTTATTCTATCACAAATATGTATTTATTGACCTCCTACCACAAAACAATCTTAGGGGTGACAAGGATTAACAAAACATGGAGAAGACATGATCTTGTCTCTCCTGGTTCTTCCAATGCTATGATGCAGATTTTGTGAACACCACACATGTAGTGCTAATGAAAAATACACACATAAAAGGTGAGCCATGTTAATGAAACTTGGTCACATTTTTTGATTCCACAATAAAAATACTAAGGGAATTTGACTGGCCAATTGACTCCATCTAAATTGTTGCTCTAGTAAGTCTGCCTGCAAAGAATCATAGATAAAAGTGCACATACAGCACTAATAGGGAAAGTAGAGTGACTAGAAATGAAAAGACACAGTTTCCTTGGCTATAATCACTTATTTTCTATAATGTTTCTTTGTCAGTTAAATGAAGGTAATATTCCATACCTTGTATACTACTCAAGATTGTTAGATTCATGGGAAAAAATAAATGTGAAACAATTTTGTGTACTTCTGTTTTAAAGTACTTTATAAAAGTGCTGGATTTCACTTTTAGTTTGTTTTGCTTTATGCAGCAAATAGATGTATATATACCAATAATTTTAAATGAAATTCTTCCCTGAATGTTGGCATCATGGAGGAGGTGACATTTCAGTCATGCTCTCTTTAGTCATTTGTTAACAAGAAGGCAGAATATTCATAATTTATTTGATAAATATTTGTTGAGCACCTCCTAAGTACCAGGTATTGCTCTAGGTGCAGAGGATACAGAAACGAATAAAAAGACAAATCCATGTCCTGTGTGGTCCTCACATTCTAGTAGAGAGACAGACAATAAACAAAATAAACAAGTAAATTATATAATATGTTGTAAGTGTTATGGATAAAAAATTAATCAGGCAAGTGCTGAAGTGGGTGTGTTCAATTTTGAATAGGATCGTCAGGAAAGATCTCATTGAAAGCATTTGATATTGGAGCAAATACCTTAAGAAGATGAAGAAGCAAGCCATGCAAATAATTGGGGAAATAAAGTTCTAGGTAGAGGAAGCAGAATGTGCAAAGGCCTTTGAGTAGAAGGATTTTCCAGGATCAGCACCAAGATCAGGGCAACTGGAGCAAGAGAGCAAGTGAAAAAATAGCTAACAGTGAGGTTGGAAAGATAACAGAAAGCCATATTGTACAGCTTTGGCATTTACTCTGAGCGACTTGGGCTGCCACTGGAGTGTTTGTTTTAAAAGGATCAATCTGGCCATTATGTTGTATGAATAGAGTGGAAATTAAGGGCGAGGGTGAAAGAAAGGAGAACAGTTAGGGTGGTATTATAATCATCCAGGGCTGAGATGATGGTGATTTGGATGAGAGTGGCAGCAGCGGAGGTGGTGAGAATGATCACAAGATATTTTTCGAGAGTAGGGCCGATGGGAGGATTTACTGATAGAATAGCTTATAGGATGTGAGTGAAAGAGGAGTTAAGAGTGTTTCCAGGATTTCTTTTCCTAAGTACCTAAAATGTATAGACTCAATAACAGACAGGAAGGTAATAGCAGAAAGAAAATTATTATTTTTAGATGAGGAAATATTAGGAATTTGGTTTTAGACATCTTAATTTTAGATACGTATTAGATAAACAATCCGAGATAGAAACTTGGCAGTTGTATATAGGAGGCTGGAGTTCAGGAAAGTGTTCCTAGCTGGACATATGGATTTGGGATTCATCAGTATGTAGATATTGTCTAAAGCCATTGGGGCAGGATGAGTCTATCAACAGAGTGACTGTACACAGGGAAGACAAGATGTCCCAGCCCTGAACCCCGAGACACTCCAAAGTTAAGAGGTTATGAGGATGACAGTAATGAGACTGAAAAGGATCAGATCATGAAATAAGAGAAAATTCAAGAGCTTTTGAGATCTGCAAGCAAAATGAAAAGTGTTTAGGGGGGATAGGTGTTCAACCATGTCAGATGGAATATACATCCTGTACTATAACTATATGTTATTTATATTCTAAGAAGCATGGCATAAATTACCAGAGATGATAAACTCATGATCCTACTACTGCTACTACTACTAATCATAATAATAACAACAACCTATTTTTATTGAGTACTTTCTATGTAACAGATGCCATAATTAGTGCTTTTCATACATAATCTACATGCATGTATCCTTACAACAACATCAAAATGGAGTAGATACTATTGTTACTTCAATTTTACAGATAGCTAAAATTATCTCTACAGAAAACAGTATTCCCATATTTTAATCTTTATTATAAAACAATTCCAATGAGCTTTTAGATCTAATGAATTTATTTTTAATAACAGACATATCATGACATCTCCCTTAATATGCTGAAATTAAGTTCATAGTTAATATAACCTATGTGTACACATAATTAAAAATTCAACTTAATGCCTCATACATAACTTAAAGGATAACTTAAAAAGTATATTATAATAAAATGATAAGTGTCTCAATATGCAGATACTTGGACTCAACTACTAAAAGATGACACAATGAAGTAGTTAAAGTTGTACCTATAATATAGCATCACTACAAATGTGACAGCTAAAAATGCAAACCAATTCAGGAATTTTGAATTGCCAGTTCAAATACTGTGTAATTTTCTGAATGACGGGCAGGTCCTGATAAGTTTTAAACAAACCAGTGTGCAAAGTACATTATTCTCTCAATTTACACACTAGCTGCATTATTTTAAAAATGTGTTTATTAAAATCAATCAAAATGACTTTGTATGTATCATGAAGTTAGTTTCTAGAGTCACATAGTTTTCCAGGCTCAGATATTCATTTAGCACAGATAATATCACTTACCTGAATGTCTAACAGGACATTCAAAAGTTGTTCAAGAAACAGGACCATTTTCTGTGGTTCCTGATCATTGCATCCTGCTCATGAAATGTCAGTTGAGCCCACTCCCCACAATTTTCATGACTCAAAATTGTCCCCACAAATTTCCAAAATGATATATAGGGGTCAGTATCAGTTCTTTTGAGGACCACTGGTCTGAAAAGTGCTCTCCTACTCTGTGCTCTCTCCCCCCTGCAAATGAATTATAGAGGGAATTATAGCTAAGAAGACATTAACTTTCATCCAGTCAAAATGTCTTATAATAATAAATTCCACTAGCATGGAAATAATATAAATTCAAAATAAAATTGTGAAACAAATGTTTCATAGCTTATAGGTCGGAATGTGAAGAGCACACCTTTTTCACTAACTAAAAGCACCAAAACTAGTCTCACCAGGGCATTCCAGCAAAATTCTTCTTTGCCATCACACAGACCCACCCCAGGCTAAAAGCTAAATAAACCATTAATGTAGAGCAAAATTACTTGCAGTTTTTCTAGAGATTCATAAATTATTTATTTTCTAAGCACAAACAGCAAGAGAAGCAGCTTAGGTTACTGGTATTAAAAATATTTTGATTGGTTCATATACTAGAATTAAGCAAATTAATCTTATTTTTAAAAGTTCTGAATTGGAGAAGGGGGAAAAAGTTCTAACCTTATAGGCTGAATATCAGAGATAAAGTTCTAATGTCATAAAGATTCATTGAATTGAAAGTCCATGCTAAATTAAAATATTTTAAGTTTGGTTTTACTCCTGTGTTTATTTTTTAAAATGAGTCATTAATGATACGGACAGTTTTGTAAAGTGCCCATCTAAAAAGCTGATTACGCCAAGATCCAAGATTATCTGGAGAAAGAGGTATTCCAAATGAAGACTTTCTTTTTTAGGCAGTCATTATCTCTTTTTGTTGACACTATCATGGATCAACACACTCAAATGTTCTACCTTATATAACTGTCAGGCTTTAGATGGTTTGCAATTTGAGATATATTTCTAAGAATATGTTTTCGGTGTACTAAATACATCATCAATAGCAAAGTACAGATGACATTTGATCTAGCCAACCTAACTGTTATTTTTGTGGCTCAAGCTATAAACTGCATGGCCCCCATCCTTGCCCCTGCCCTTATATCCTGCCCTTGGTTCCATGAAGTTTTAAAGACGTGCTAGGTCATCACGTGCTAGGATGACTCCAGATGACTGGAAGAATGAAAAACTCATTAATAGAACCATGGGAGTGATAAAGGGGAGCATTTTGGGGTAAAAGGAAAGGCATTTTCTTTTAGATCCTATGGAATTGGAATATTCAAGCAATGATATCCAGTACACAGGTGGAGATGCAAAACATACAAATTTGTGAAGATCAGAGCTAGAAGCCAAAAGCACAGATGTGATAGTTGAGACCACAGGCAAATAAGGGTGCTGAAAGAGTGTAGAATATAGTGATAAGAATAGTTGGTGCAGTTTTGGCTCATCATATTTTCAAGAAGATATAAATTGTCTGAAGAATTATTTGGTAATAGTAGAAGCTAGTATTTAAGTAACAAAGAATTCAGACGTTTCCTGGATACTTTGAATTGAACATTCAATGTAGATTAGCTGGTTGATTATCACACTGTAAATATGTACCAACAGAATAGATAGAAATAGGTAAAGGGAATTAAGAGGTACAAACTTCTAGCTATAAAATATATAGACTACAGGGATGTAATGTACAGCATAGAGAATACAGTCAATAATATTGTAACAACTTTGTATGGTGACAGATGGTAACTGATCTTACTGTGGTGATCATTTCGTACCATAAAAGATACTGAATCACTATATTGTACACCTGAAACTAATATGATATTGTTTGTTAATATAACAATAAAAAAGTTTGATCTTAGACCTCTATCTCTGTATGCTACCTGAATTAAACAAATAAAAAAATTATTCAGAATTTTATGCAAGGCAAAAAAATGGGGGGAGGATGAACTATTGATATAAACTGAAACATGGATACATCTCAAAATAACTATGCTGAGAAACAGAATCCAGACAACAAATAGTGTGTATTGTAAGGTTTAATTTACTTGAGTTTCTAGAAAATGTAAACTAATTGATGGTAACAGAAAGCAGACCAGTGGTTGCCTGGGGATGGTGGGGAGAGGAGTGGAGAGGAAAGAGTGAGGGAATACGAAGGGCATGAAGAAACTTTTGGGGTGATAGGTGTGTTCACTGACTTATTGTGATAGTTTCACAGTATATCCATATGTCAAACTTAGCAAAATTTACACCTTAAATATATGCAGTTTATTATATGTTAATTATATCTCAATCAGGCTGTTAAATAAATATTAAAAAGTTATAATGCTTAAGAAAAAGAAATGTGTGCTGGAGACCTAGCAAGGGTAGAACAGGTGGATAAGCCATTTCCATGTAGAGTTGCTATATTTTAAAAAAAGTATAATAAAGCTGCAGACAATGGTCTAGTTCTCCTTGGCCAGCTTATAACCTTTAAGTCACCTTTAAGTTTTGTACAAGGCAACGCTAGTGCTCCTTTGCTATGCACAGATTTAAAGGCAGGTAAGGTTGCAAAGTTCCATTTTTATTTTCAAATATGCAACAGGAATTTGGCTTGTGCCTTCTGCAATGCTTTAATAAAGATTTAACACTAATTTGCTGCTTTCTGTCTACAGTAAGGGAGACAAGCCCACTTTCTTGGCTACTTTGTTTGTTTTCTTACATCAGGAATTCCCAGAAATTAACATGAGTTGGTAAACTATTCTTGAGCTTACTAAAATATGTTCCTACCGCAAAGAGATAAATTCCAAGCTAGCAATAATCCGTACTGAAAAGTTAACTTCAAGCATGAAATACACTTCTTTACAAAATATCTTAAAACTGTCTTTGGGAAATGTACTGGAAATGCATGTGAAAGCTTTCTAAGATCTGTTTGTTTGTTTCTTTTCCCCAAGATGAACCAAAATTTACTCAGTTTGAATGAAAAAGTTGACTTTCCCCTTGAAATGAGCTTTGCCATATGGATATTCTAAGCTGCATCTTATAATATATTAAGGATAGGGTTTTCCTTCAGAGAAAAGATCTCTCTCAATACCCTACCAGAAAACATTAGAACAGGCTTTTTGTGATTATAGCTATAAACAAAATGAATCCCAGAATGTTTAACAATGTATAAATGAATAACAGACTGAGTTTATAAAGTATTTAATAGTACCATCCAGACTACCTTAAAGAAAAATAAACCCAACTGAAAATAACATTTATTAAATGTGGACCTGCCTACAACCTGCAGAGGAATTACTGAGATTTATGAGGCTAAATTTTATGGGGAGGGCACATTTGGAAATACATTTGTGCTAAAGAATCCAGGGCTATTCCTACTGAATTCATATATTTTAGTTAAACCAGTGATGTCGGATCCAGTTGAAAAGGCTTGTGAGATTACTCCAACCACTAAGGCCAAATTCAGTGTAAATGAAGTCATTTAATAACTGCCAATGACATAAAGTCTGAGAATGCAGGTATTGACAGTCCCATTTGATTGAAAGTGAATTTTTAGTGAGTTCCAAATGTGCTGTAAAAAATAATCTGTGCTAAGATGATACTGATAGCATTTATGTTGTGGTCCACATACCCAGCGAGGCATAGTCAAAGAAATTCATTTGACAGTTCCAATTGTTGTCTTTCTCAATACGGGTTGACTCAATAGCTGGCTATGAATATGTTAAAATTTTCCTCAATGTAAGGATTATATAACTTACATGCATATAAAGTCCAAGTCACTGTGTACACGATATTTGTGGAAT
The DNA here is from genome assembly GCF_005190385.1 of Monodon monoceros. Classification (NCBI taxonomy): domain Eukaryota; kingdom Metazoa; phylum Chordata; class Mammalia; order Artiodactyla; family Monodontidae; genus Monodon; species Monodon monoceros. Next base: position 102,294,282 of record NW_021703779.1, on the reverse strand, counting down.
AAAACAACAATTTTACTGTATTATATTTGCCTTAGCATATAACAGAAACTTTAAGGATGAAAACGTATACTGGTGCGAATATCTATTAAAATTTTGGAAAGAAAAAAGAACATTTACTTCTGAAAATACTAGGGTGTGCATGATTTGAAAAGGGAGAACAGAAGAAAATAGTTTTAACCTGCATATAAGGTGCAATGCCAAACAGTGGGAAAGTTGGTATGGCAGAGTTCTTAACGTAAGGTGCATGGACCTCTAGGGAGACCATGGGTGATAAAAGTATTTTTCTCAAAAATTTTCCAATGTAGTATATATACATTCATACATATTTATATTTATATATTTTAGGTACTTTTAACCAAAACAATGGGATTATACTATATACATTGTTATATAAACTTAACTTTTCACATGTATTTTAGGCATCTTTCTATACAAATGTATAAAAATAGACATAATAGTTTTTAATGGTCCCATGGCATTAAATGGATGCACCACAATTTAACTAACTCCCTAATGATGAGCATATAGGTTGTTTCTGTTTTTTTCACAATTAGAGCCACCATTAGAACATAGAATTTCTACATCTAAACCTATATTTATAATTCTAATAGGAAAATTTCCTAGGTGTCGACTGTCTGTATTAAAAGATATATCAATTTTACAAACTTTTGATAATTATTGCTGAATTAACCTCCAGAAATACTGTACCAATATAAAACCTCACAGCTACTCTGTCAGGTATCTTATTTCTCCACATCCTCCTCTCCCCTAGGTATTATCATTCTTTTACATTTTTCCTAATCTGATATGTAAAATAAATGTTTTAATTTGGAGTCCATTGACTCCTCATGGGTTAGAACTCACTAGTGAATATGAACTCTGGAAATTCAGGCTATTCCCAATCCAGCCTTTTCTCCCTGTTACTTTGCAAGCGAACTTAACATTTTGTTGTTGCTTTTCCAGAAAAAGGAAGATTGGTGGCTTTAGGACTTTTCGATTCTTTACTTTAGATTCGCCCCCATTTAAATGTATTTATCTTGCTTATAGAAGATTCATAGTCTCTATCTTTAAGTACCAGTCCTACCACATGATCAGTAACGCCAGCTTTTATCCTCAACATTTTGATTTCTAGCAGAATCTGAATATAGTATTGGTCTCTGTGTATGTAGAGTTGATATGAAGCCTGGTATACAGTTACAATTTGCCCCCAAATAATTAATTTTATTGGAAAAGAATATTTACTATTAGAGTCTGGATGGGGCAGAGGATAATTGTAATTCTCCTGCATAAATGAAATTCCTAGGATAATAGACTTCAGGGGCTGAACTACTCACAGAAAAGACCAGTGTGGTACTCCTGGGAAATCGCATGTCATTGAGTTTATGGAATGAGGTGGAATTGAATGGAAAGAGCTTGAAGTAGGAAGAAACTTTATGTGGAATCATGGTAACAAAACTTGTTTCACAGTATACAGTAGACCCCTCTTATCCACAGTTTCACGTTCAATGTTTTCAGTTACCTATGGTCAACCTCAGTCTGAAAGTATTAACTAGAAAATTCCAGAAATAAACAATTTATAAGTTTTAAATTATGAGCCATTCTGAGTGGCATGATAAAAGTGCTCACTGTCCTACTCCCCCGCATGGGATCCCCAACCATCAACATTATCCGCTCCCAACATCCAACCTGAAGCAGATGATCCTTCTTTTGATGTGTCAGTCATAGCATAACGCTACGTCAAAATGCCTACGTCATTCACCTCACTTCATCTCATCACATATGCATTTTATCATCTCATATCATCACAACAAGAAGGGTGAATACAGTACAATGAGAAATTTTGCGAGAGAGAGAGAGAGAGAGACCACACTCACATAACTTTTATTATAGTATATTGTTATAAGTGTTCTATTTTATGATTAGTTGTTAATCTCTTACTGTGCTTAATTTATAAATTAAACTTTATAATAGATATTTACGTATAGGAAAAAACATAGCATATATAGGGTTTGGTATTATCCTCAGTTTCAGGCATCCACTGAGGGTCTTGGAATGTATCACACGTGGATAAGAGGGGACTATCGTATGCATGGTATTGTGGTCCAGACTGTTAAATGGCTCCTTGCTTTAGGCGATGGAGGTACTTGGCACCTATTGGACTGTTCTCAGCCTGTGCGCCTCTGATGTTAAAATTGGGTTGTAAAAAAAAAAGTATTTTTAACACGGTCAAGAAAATATGAGCCCTGTGATTCAGTTACTGGTAAGTTTCCATAGGCATGGTTTCAAAACCTCATTTACCCTCTGTTGTAGAAGGGGATAGGATACAAATAATATGAAAACTCTGCTCTGGATGAGTTTGCAATTCACTTGGAGAGACAGTCCTAGCGTAGAGGACACAACTGGAGGGTAATTCTGTGAAAGCTGGCTAAGTTTCTGTCACAATTGATTCTGGCAGGTAGAATCCTACTAAAACCCCTGTTGCTGGGACTTGTTTTTGGCCTTCTCCTGTCACTTGCGGCAGTCAAACATGGCAGTGGATTCTAGACAAGGCCAAATAAGCCTCAGAAATCTTCAATGGTTGCATTAATTAGAATGAGAAAAGTATTATTTTCTAGAAGACATCAAATATGAAATCTGATTGCCAGCCACCTTTGCAAAAACCCCATAATTTCTGAAAAGTGATCTACTAGAACATGCATCTTTCCTAAAGGTTATCTCATAATCGTTTCATCAATTTGCCATGTAGGCCCTGCCTGTTATCAAAAGAGAATGATTCCCCGAAATGTATAAGCACAGTGCCTTCGAAGCCACCCATGTGCAGTAAAAAATGGCTGCCTTTAGAATAAGACAGACTTGTTTTTTTTGCCTCATTTCTGCTTCTTACTACTTAGGCAAGTTTGAATAGTGGTTAAGAGGATGAAACTAGAGACAAGCAGCCTGATTTCAAATTTCAGCTTTGCCACTATTTGCATAACCTTGAGCAAGTTACTAAACCTATTTGTAACTCAGTCACTTTATCTGTAAAGTGTGAATAACAACAGTTCCTACTGTACAAGGTAGTTATTAGAAGTAAATGAGCTTCCATATGTAAAACACTTAGAAGAATGTCTAGTAACATGTAAACACTGTGTATGTTTTGGCAATGCTGATAACGAGGATGATGACTATGATGATAATGATGGGACCGGGGATAATTTACAACTTAGAGCTACAGTTTCTTCATCTGAAAAGCTAGAGACAGTGCTCCCGATTTCCCAGAATTACTGCAGGGGTTAACCGATAAGGCTATAAAGGATTTATTATATAGTATCAACTAAATAAATGTGTTCCCACCACCCTACCCCAGCCATTCTTTCCTTTGTCTATGGAAAAATGGGAATGGCAGATTCAGAAATTGAGAGCCTGGCTTATTTGTTTTTCTTTTAACATCACTGAGCCTACAAACATAAGCATGGTCTTTCAATACCTGTACAAGGTTAACTTGATACTTGACATATCCAGCAAAGTTTTTATGCTACCTCAGTTTGATAAGGTAACATTCATTAGAGATATTCCAAAACCATTATAACTGTTACTCCTTGATGGAGTAATTTGGGGTGCATCACAAACACTGAGTCATTCCTCTTATCTTGGAAGGGGTGTTCCTTAGAAAAGCCATGTGACTGGCTATCAAATAGGCCCATCCAATCAGACTGACAGACGAAAACTTCCCCTGATTCATTCTCCTGAAAGTTAACACCACTGCAAAGTCTTCTAGCATTCAGTAAACATTCACTGAATTCCTTCTACACATCTGTCACTTTGTGATAGACATGAAAACACGTCCAAATCCCCCTTCAAGGAAGGATTTGTTTGTTGACCTAGCTGCTAGAAGTGTACTCAACCCCTTCATGGACTGTCCAATGTCATACCCTTTTAGGGGAAGCCCATATAATGACCTTTTTGAGGTGAGGGTAATAATAACCTGGCAATTTCAGCTAAATGAGGGCCATTATAGTTCTAGAGTTCCCTGTCGGGGTGGCTGAGGCTCTTAGACCTGCAATGTAGCTCAATCTTTTCCTCTTATCAGTTCTACTTCTTTTTCCTCCCTTCCACAGGTTTTGATCCCAAGGGCACTTCCTAGCAAACATCCAGCCCACTAAACTCCAACTAAGCATTTGCTTGTCAGAGAATTCAACCTGAAACATACTTCAGCTTGCCAGGTACTGTCTGGAGGGTCTATGTATTTTTGTGTTTGGACAAAAAAAAGAAAAGCCCCTGCCCTCCAGGAACTTAGACTCTCACTATGGTTATAAGACAAGTCCACACAAAATAGCACCTCTCAACCTAACACTTAATTTGTCTTAGGACACACAAAAAAAGAGATTGATCACTCTACATCAATTAAGTAAGAGACAGCTTCAAGAATGTACTAGGGCTTCAGCAGGATCTTAATGATAAATTCAATTTAGATTAGTAAAAGGAAATTGGGAGAACATCGTATGTGAGAGAAACACAATGAACAAATGCATGACCATGGGAAGGATCATGGTCTATTCAGCGAACTATAAGGACATCTGTCTGACTGGTTCAGACTTCTATTTGGGAAGCTGTGAGAGATATTTTTAGGTAAGTAAGAGGAGGTCAGATTTTGGAGGGTTTTGAAAGCTGAGCAATGTTTCTTAGACTGGATAAAGTATTACATGCCTATTACCTTTCATAGTTTACCATTTTTCCTTCTGTTGTTTAAACTGGTTTTCTCTGAACCAGCCATTCTTTACTTCCTCCTTCCAGTTACTTCAGGGAGAGGTTCAAGAATATCCTCTCTGACTTTCAAAGAAAGGAAAGCTAAGCAATTCAAACTAGGTTCAAAATCATTGCCTGGACAACGTGAGATACTGAAAAAGTTACCAAATCATGTTGGTCGTCTTATCCAACCATCTGAGATGCACACACTGACAGTGAAATAGAGGACTGATATTTAGGGCTCAGAGTTTGAGAATCTTTGCTTTGTGTATCATCCAATCTGAGTCTAAAAATCTTTGGTTAGAAGCATTCTTTAGATCACTGGTTCTCAACCAGGGATGACATCCCTCCAACCTCCCAGGGGACATTTGGCATATTCTGGAGGCATGTTTGGTTACCACCACTGGAGGGAATCCTATTGACATCTAGTGGGTAGAGGCCACGGATCCTGCTAAACATCCTATAATGCACAGGACAGCCCCCCACAACAAAGAACTATCTGGCCAAAAATGTCAGTAGTGCTAAGGCTGAGAAACCTGGCTTTAGTCCACTTCCATCCTCGACATATACGAATGTTCACATCCTGAAGCGTGAAATTGCACCTTTATCCTTTTCCAAGTAATAGTAACACTTCAGAATTTCCATGACCCTATATGAAACAATCTTTATTAAAAGTTCCAGACTGTTCTATCCAATATAGCAGACACTGGCCATATGTGGCTATTAAACACTTGAAATATAGTTGATCCAAACTGTAAGTGCAAAATGTTCACCAGATTTCAAAAATTTACTATTAAAAAGAATGTAAAATATATCACTAATAATTTTAAGTGCTTCTTGTTAAAATTATTGCATGTTAAAATATTTGAATATATTGGGTTAAATAAAGTATATTATTAAATTCATTTTATTCATTTATATTCAGTTTTTAAGTATGCCTATTCAAAAATCTAAAATTACATATATGGCTTGCATTATATTTCTATTGGACAATGCTGATCTGCATGACTCCTCATCTTTATCGGTCTCCATTTAGGCTCCTAAGAGATCCAGATCCTCGTGCCAATCATTTAGCACACCTAGAATCTACTGGGAATCCTGTTGTATTTAATCCCCTAGGGCTGCTGTTTCAAAAACTCAGCCTACCGATTACCTGAAGAATATGACACATTGTTATACAATTATTCTCCTCTATCAGAACTGTCCATATCCTATCATAGTGTCTCAGTGATGAACTACTGTTTCCAGAGTACTCCTCCTACAAATACCATGAAAAATTGCCTATAGGAGTTTCTCAAAGAAGAAAGCTGTGGTTCTACCTTGGTAGGAGAAGCATAAAACTCTGGATATTGTTGACAGTGACAGAAGGCCATGATTAAAGAGATATAAGGAAATATGAAGATTAATGAGGAAAACAGCAAAAAAACTGGTCTTTCTAAAGAAGGGGTTTCAAGGTGATGACCTTTTCACTTTTCCCTGAGAAAAGAGATGCTTGGCTTCATGAAATGGAAGCTTCACCGGACTGAGAATTAGATGCCTGAATTCTAGTGGTGTGTCTGTCATGTACTAACTGTGTGACCTTGGGTGAACCATTTAACTTCCCTAACCATCAATTAACATATCTTTAAAATGAGGGGGAAAAACCTCAAAGATTGTTGTTCCAATCATATGAGAAATTGCACATAAAATACTTTTGAAACATAAAGTTATACACATATAAACATACAAGGGTGATTATTAGATCCCTTCTATGTGCACTGAATGTGCAGAGTGTATTTGAAAATATGTACACCAAAGGTAATAAAATATAAGAATATTGTAGTTCCAAAAATTTACAACTGACATCACTTCAACATCATATCTACATAAAATGAACTGACTTAAAAGCAGTTATCTATTTTCAATGAAACAGCGGCTATACACTGGTTGTTTTCCAAATAACTAGTTATTTGCTTTCAATAGTGTTTTGAAATGATGGAAAAACACCATTTATGCCTAAGTATTTGGCTCCCAACTAGGATCACCTCTCACCATGTTGACAGTATTACAATAGTAGCCTTGTATTTGGAACAACTATGCTCCATGGTTGTGGTTAAAGGAGACATGTTTTTACACTCAATATATTTCAAGGCAAAAAGGAGTCTGTTCAACTGTTGAGCATATTTACTTGTTAAAGTACAATAATTAAACAGGAAACAAACTACAGCACAATTTAAAGACATATAAGTGTTTGTGTATTTCATTAAACCTTTGAGAAGAGTTAGAGACATCACCATCCATTTACTCTTTTCTCAGGGTCAAAAAATAGCTCATTTTCGTACTTAAACTTCTCTGACTATATAGGAAGCACTGATGATAACAATTTGATATGAAGTCAGCAGAGGGGTCTTTTACTTTTTTTTTTTTTTTTTTTTGGTGGGGCGGCTTAACTCTTTCACAAACCAGAAGGCTTGTTTTATCTGCTTGGTTATCTACTTACCTAAATTGAGAGGACATAACCTTATTTCTGAGCCTTCTGCTGTTACCTTTTTGACTCATTCAAGATTGCCTACAATTTTCCTTAAGGGTAAAAGTGGACTTTACCAAGTAGAAGATATAAGTGAACAAAAAAATGTCTATTCAGTGAATGAATGAGTAAATAAATGAATGAATTTATGACTACTCTGTTATTTCTTTCCTGTTGCTTTGCTTAAGAAATTTTTCATTAATTTTGAACTCCTTTTCTTTGGGGCTCTACTTTTCCCATATCTATCTGTGTCTTGGTAGCATAAAGAAGAGACTGGTGATTATGGTCCCTGGTGTACCTGCATATGAGAAACATGAATATTTTAGAACTGCTCTAAGAGCAGCAATTTTCCCTGTTTATCAGTATTCTCCGGATAGGTGTTTAATGATTACATTGTATCAAATTATTCTTAACATCTATCACTCAGAGAGCAAAGGTATTTGATAACCTGGGAGCCACTGCTTATTGTTAAAGAACTTGCAGCTACAAATTCATGCTGTACCAGGACATCATTTAAAACCACATTTAAAAAAATACATTATTTTCAAGCGGAGTTATTTCTCAACAGTTGGTATCTTAGTCTGCTTGGGCTGCCATAACAAAATATTATAGACTGGGCAGTTTAAACAACAGAAACTTACTTCCTCACAGTTCTAGAGGCTCAGGTCCAAAATCAGAGTACCAGCATGGTTGTTTTCCACCTGCCTTGTAGACTGCTGTTTTCTCACTGTTCTCACATGGCAGGGAGAAAGATAGCTCTGGTGTCTCTTTCTCTTCTTATAAGGGCACTAATCTCATCATGAGGGTCCTATTCTCATGACCTCATCTAAATCTGATTACCTCCCAAAGGCTCCCTCTCCAAATAATACCATCACAGCAGGGGTGGGGGGAACGGTTAGGGTTTCAGTATATGGATTGGGGGGCAGGGGCACAATTCAGTCCACAGCAGTTAGTAAAAACTAAAGTGTCTCCTGATACTTTGAAACTGTAGCAGAACATATACTACAAACCTGGTGCTGTTTAAAAGAAAGTTACTTCAATGACTCCCTATTGTTTACAGTATGGAGTTCCAATTTCTTATCCTCAATACACATATCCCCAATCTGTTCTCCTATTAGTCTCCTTCATAAACTCTGCCATCAAGGTAGAAGATTCTCCTCACTGACCCCTAAATACAGTCCATACCCTTTTTGTAGCCCTAGTTCCATGCATTTGTTCATTCAATTTCCTTAAAGTGGTCTCCCTAATCCTTTCTCCCTGTAATAATCATTATCAAGAATTTTGATACCAAATAATTGCATTGAGCAAATGGCAGGCACAGAGCTGGTTTTAGTTAAGTACTTAACATGGATTATCTCTAATCCTTGCAACAACCCAGTGAGGCAGATACTATTAGGATCCCTATTTCACAGATGAGAAACCTGAGACTATAAACGTTAAGTTGTTCGAAGTCCCACCACTATATACTACACAATGGCAGAGCTTGAATTCAAGCCCAGTTTTATCCTGCTACAAGAACTAAGTTTTAATGCTTGTAATATGCTTCCTGGAGTCAGAATTCTCAAAAAAAATTTGTTTTCATAATGTGATTAATTACAGATAGTGAATGGTTCCAGACAACCATTTCCACTGACGATGATTCAGTGACTTTATTATTCTTTAAGAACTGGAGAACATTAGGTATTAACTGTATGGACAAAGCATATCTAAAGGGAAACATCCACCACAAACAAAATTTATCCAACAGGCATTTCATGACCAAATAGTTTCCTTTTTTAAAATAGAATATTGTTGCAAGGTGATGGAAATTCTGATAGCTTCTCAGACCTTCTTAAAGAAAGCTTCTCGGCCGCAAAGATTAGCCAATTTGTTTTAAAAAATTACAATTCCCATGATCTATTTGATATCATATAATGTTAGACAATGCGAAGTGGATGGGAGTGAAATGTCTGCATTAGCACTGACTGCTTGGGAGTCACATATCTCTCGTTCTCAATCAAGATACTGAATGTACAACATGGACCCAAGTGCAGAGTGACTACAATGTACATAGACCTCTTTCGAGCACGATGCCATTTAAAGCCATACTACAACACCAAGTGAAATATTCTGCACCACAACACAATAACCATCTCTACGCAGGACAGGCACAGACTCCTCACCAAATAATACATTTACTTAAATTAATGAATGAATGTCATGAATGCCTACTATATGCTGTCACCATTGGGGAAAAGCAGTGAACAAAAGATTGTGATTAGAGAGCTATCAGTATAGAAGACAAAATGTAAACATGTAATTAAAATTACAGAGATTAAAATTAAATTGTGTAATTAAAATCACACAATTCTGTGTCTGTCTCTAACAGGAAGACCTGATGTAGTCTGGGGATTCATGATTTCCTTCTTTAAGAAGTGATGCTTGGGACTCTCCTAGTGGTGTAGTGGTTAAGAATCTGCCTGCCAATGCAGGGGACATGGGTTTGATCCCTGGTCCAGGAAGATCCCACATGCCACAGAGCAACTAAGCCTGTGTGCCACAACTACTGAGGCTGTGCTCTAGAGCCCGTGAGCCACAATGACTGACCGCGTTCCACAACTACTGAAGCCCGCGTGCCTAGAGCCCGTGCTCCGCAACAAGAGAAGCCACCGCAATGAGAAGCCCACGTACCGCAGCGAAGACTAGCCCCTGCTCGCTGCAACTAGAGAAAGCCCACGTGCAGCAACAAAGACCCAAGGCAGCCAAAAATAAAGAAAATAAATTAATTAATATAAACAAAAAAAGAAGTGATGATGCTTGAGCTGAAACCTGAAGGATGAATAGGAGCTGGTCAGGTATAGAGATGAAGGAGACTCACAGAGAAGGGGAACATTTCAGACAGAGGAAATAGCAGGTGTTAAAGGCCCAGGAGAGGGTTTGGCACGTCCTAAGAACTGAGAAAAGCCTAGGATGGCTAGAACACAAATAGTACAATTGAGTCAAGCATGAGTGGAGCTTGTAAGGATAAATTTGTGATAGTTCCTTCAGAGAGCTGTAGACCACGTTTTGTATTTTATGCTAAAAGGGGAGGTCACTGAATTCCCTCTTAACCCATAAGAGAAAACTATTATATCCAGCTCCTTTCTCTCTTTCATTCCACGGGTGTGCACTGAAAATTGTTTAGGTCCTATATGCTTTATCGAAAATAGAGATTTACAATGTGGTTTTTGTCCTCAAGATGCATACAGTCTAGTTTGAAGAAAGAAAACAAGATTTTAGACAAGTTTTTAATACTTTTAGCCTCAGTTTACTCATCTGCAGCGAGAAATAATAATGCCAATTTCACAGTAAGCGCTCAGGAGAAACTGAAAGTGCTGTTATGCACCAAAGGTTAAGCACAGTTTCTTCATAACTTGGTATACACAAATCCCTCTGAATATTGGATGACTGAGTTCACCAGAATGATGAGGGGTGGGGTGCAAGGGTGGAATTCTAAACTACAGATTCCTTGGAAAAGATTTTTCCAACCCTCAAAACTGCCTTTGTCCCACCACTATACTTACCTCTCTTATAGCACAAATCACACTGCATCACTATCATTAGTCTGCATTCATTGCTGCTGTGAATAACTTGAGGGTAGTTATATCCTATTCATCTCTGTCTCCAGAATCTATCACAGTAACAATTCAATAAATATTTATTCACTGAATGAAGATCCACACACATCAATCAGTTATTAAAGGACAGTGAGTTAATACCTAAAGTGCTACATTGTATATTTAAAAAGACTATAAGTAATAGAATATCAGAAAAATAAAAGTAGTAATGGTAGGCTACAGTTGTTAAAGAAGGCCTTGTGGAGGTGTTGGGATTTGAAATAAATGTTTAAATCATGACAGGTTGTGGAAAAATAGATCTTCATAGGTAGAGAGAGAAGCATGGTAGCTATGTCAATGCTTTGGGAATGTTTACATAGGTAAGTAACAAAAATTTGAAATGTTCAGGTCAAGCTATATTAGGGAGGATGGGGAAATATCATTTTTAGGTATCTATTACATCCCATGGACTGTAACAGACTTTTTACATACATTTGTATCACTTAACTTTTGCTGTATAGCAATCTATCTCAAAACCTGGTGACTTAAAATGAAAAATGTATTTAGTTCATGACTTTGCAAGTTGGGAATTTGGGCTGGGCTCATCTGGACAGTTCTTCTGATGATCTTGGCTGGGTTCATTCATACATCTGCTGTTAGCTTCTGGGAGCTGGCTTCTTGTCAACTGCGGCTATGTGGGTGGATGGATCATGTGTTTCTCATCATCCAGAAGGCTAGCTTAGGCTTTTTACACTTGGTGGTTGGGTTCCAAAAGGGGAAGGAGAGGGTAATATTCAAAGCACAAACACGTTTAAAGCCTCTGCTTGCAAGATGTTTGCTAATGTTTAATTGACCAGTTTATCACATGGCCAACTTCAGATTAAGAAGTAGAGAATTAGACTCGACTTTTGATGGAAAGAGCTGCAAAGTCACATTGAAAAATGGCGTGCATGCAGGGATGGGAAGAATTATTGAGGCCCTTTTAAAACAATCTATATCAACATTATCTCTAATATTCAAAATAATCATGGAGGTAGATATGCATATTTTCATTTGAGAGAAGCAGAAAATGAAGTTCAGAAAGTTTGAATGACTTGCAAACATTACACGTTACCAGAGCATGGATTAGAGCCCAGCTTTGTCTAACTCCAAATCCTATGTTATTTCTACTGTATGAGGCACTGTCCTGGAGAATCATTAGCTTCCAGTTGTTGAGAGCTATTGCAAATCCTTGATTTTGATGATAACATGGTAAAAGCATTGTTCCTTGAAGATGGCTCCATGTGTTGGGAGAGAATGAAGTAAGACAAGACTGGAGGGAAATTTCTCTGTGTCGTGGTAACCATAACCAGGCATAAGATTTCAGACATGGACCCAGGCAATCTTCCAGTACCCAGGGAACAAAGCTAAATGCTCAGGAACCTACATGCAGCTATTTTCTACCTTCATAGCAGAAAAAGCCTTAGTATGTTTCCACAGTGAATAATTCTCTTCTTTAAAGCTGCTTGATGGAGGCAGGTTCAGAAACTCAAGTTCTTTTAGTTCTCAAGTCCTTGTGTTGCCATAAATAATAAAATAAAAACCACCATAAATAATAAAAATTAGAACTTCATTAAAAGGAATTTGTTTTATTTACAGGCATGCAACCCACTCTAAAATATGCTGAATAAGAAATACTTCCTACATCTTCTGTTTGAAATTGAACAAAATGTCAATTTTTTTCAGTGAACAAAGTTGTCCTATTGCAAAATACACTTATATAGGAGAATTAAGTTTAATATCCAATTGTTCCCTGAAGACACCTTTTCATAACTGAGCACACATTGCTTATTGCATCTCAGTACTTGTTCTGAATAAATCATGAAGTGTAAATATCTCATAATTCCATAAAATGAATAGTTACTTCCCTAGTGGATTGAGTTTTCAAAAGGATTTGTGGAAAACAGCCATCGATCTTCATTCCCTTCTGTTTCCCCTTTGTAGCCAACATTTCCTATTTCAGGAAATAATTTTGTTCCTAAGCATAGAACTTTTTGTTGTCAGTTGCTTTCCCACCCTGTTTCTTTGAGGTAATGGCTCAGCTCCTATCACTGTCTACCACACATACTCTAATTATAAAACCCACACATAACTCATAGAGGTTTTAATTCATTTTATTTTCAGAGGAGCTAATCTCAGTCTCCATCCAACATATCTCAGAGAGCTATTCACAGTCAAGGGTAGACAAATGCAAAGCACTGTAGGAGTAGGAGTAGTTTAGTCCCTATTCCACAGTTTCATAGTTATATATCCTTGAAGAAGATATCACCCTTTAGGGCTTTATGTATCTATTTGTGAAATGGGAATAACAACAACAACAACAATAATAAAACTACCGGAAAAGGTTAAACTGGATATCTCAGAGACAGAGAAAGAGATACACTCTGAGTCCTCTGAATCCATTCTGATCATCAATAAGAAACCAAAGCAGTTTCCCAAGAAATAGTACTGTCAGCAGTATCAAACAGCTTTAGAAGGGAGTGTTTCCTGAGTATCGAAGACTGAATATTTCAGAGGTAAATACTGGTAAACGTAACTTCTATTCGTCCTAGGAAAGCCTAGGACTCTGAAAAAATACATCTTAAAAGGATGGTATTAGCCTTTTGACACTTGACCTTATATTCTGCCAGTTGCAGAATCAATCAATGATGTTAGGAAGATGCTCATGGCTGGGATTCCTAGGACCTGGATTCTAGTCCTGTCTCCACTTCCTGCCTAGGTGATCTTGGGTTAATTTCTTCCTTCTATGAAGCTCAGTTTTATCATCTATAAAGTCAGAAGACAAAATTTTATTGTATGAGTGTGATTTCCGAAGCAGGATGTTGCCTGCCATTGCAAAAGCATTGGTAGCATAATTATACCTTTTCAAGCTAAGTTAGCTCCAAGCTTTCCCTTCCACAGTGTTACATGGTCAATATGCATGTCAATTATTACCGTGTCAGCTCTCAGTGAAGTGGGTGATTTCTATTTATTGTCATTTTCACCCTCTCTTCAAGTGTCCTAACACAAACCTGACATTTTTCCTCTAGGTGCCATTTGAAATGACCCAGTATCCATAGCCTGCCCATTCTGACCAGGGCCTATATGTGTACTTTCCCCCACCTCAAAGCCTTTCAAGGTAGCCACTGGTCTGTGCCACTCATTCCAGAGCTACATAGCTCTACTCAAAGTTTACTTAAGCTGCCATTTCCTCAAAAGGCGGGGATAGATAAATGAGCTGGTGGGAGTGAGGACTGTACTCTGGATGAAAGAGTTATGTGCAATATGTCCTGTCCCTAATCCTAAATGTGGATAAAAATTGGGGGAGTAGAAAATAGATATGAAAATGCTAATGAATAATTAAATAGTGTGCATCTTTATTATGGTCTTGAGAGCAATAAAATATTTTCACTTTTATGGTCGATAATTAACCAAAATGCTAAACAATGATGATGATCATGATGAGTATGATGAATTCTCATATCCAGAAAGAAAAGTCCATCTGATCCAAAGTACTGGGTGTTTCAGGCTTGCTGAAACCCAAATGATGTATTTTGGTTATAAAAAGGTTACTAATCCATAAAATTTTGTTAAACAGCTTTGACTGATAAAACTTGGCACAGCACGATGATGATGTGTGCCTTGGTTTAAAATGCTCATTTTTATTTTTCCTTTTTATTCGTCAGCAACCAAACTGAGTCTCCTGCCTTCAGAGCATATGACTTCTGGTAAGCTCTGAATATTCTGGAAAATTGATTTTTTCCTGGGCACATTGCTGCTAGTGCCTCATGCTGATGAATGACCCTGCTAGTGAAACACAATTTCTTCTAAATCAACAAATAGTTGTTATAAAGGCTCTAAGTCTTACTCTATTCCTGCAACAAAAGCTTCCATCTCCTGCTCATTAATCCTTGTAAGTGAGAGTCAAACAATGGGGAAAATTCCAATAAACTCTCTTCTTTTCTTAACTATTTTCTAGTTATTTCCTAAAATTCTGAGGAGGGGGCTCAATTCTGAGGAAAGAATGGTGAGATTTAATGTGGGTCAGGATATTTCTTAGGGGACAGGATCATTCAAGTGCCAGTAGAAAAGTCCTCTCATTAGGATATGTCATCCATAAGCTTGTTAAATTGTGTTTGATGAAGGAAGGGAGGGGAGATATGGGGGAGGGAAGGAGCAAGGAAAAAAGGAAAGAAAGGGGGAAGATTAATGTTCAGGGAGCATCTTGCGATTGTTGGCTTGGATCTGCATAAAGACGAGTCCTTCTTGTTGGATTCAAAGGACAAAAGCATTTCTTTGTAGTGTGTTCTTTCTTGGCTGTGACCATACCAGTGTTTCACTGTTTCGAGATTATATTAAAGGAGAATCATTATTATTAGTAGTATTATATCAGTCCTAGGCCAAATGACAAAAACAATTAGAGACCATGGGGAAATTGTTGAAATCAGAAACCCCCAAGCCTAGTGTCTTAGTCTATTCAGGCTGCTATAACAAAGTACTAAAGACTGGGTGGCTTATAAACAACAGACATTTACTTCTCACAGTTCTGGAGGCTAAAAATCTGCGATAGGGTGCCAGCATGGTTGAGTCCTGATGAAAGCCTTCTTCCCAGCTGCAGACTGCTGACTTCTTCTTGTAACCTCACATGACAGAGAGCAGAAAGGGGGAGGAAGCCCTCTTCTGACTTTTACAAGGGCACAAATTCAGTAGTGAGGCTTCCAATCTCATGATCTTATCTAATCCTAATTAACTTCCAAAGGCTCCACCTCCTAATATCATCACACTGGGGGAGAGGGTTTCATCATATAACTTTTGGAGAGGGGATACAAATATTCAGCCCACAACATTCCACCACTGGCCCCCCCAAATTCATGTCCTTCTCACATGCAAAATATTCCATCCCATAGCCCCTGAAGTTAACTTGGTCCAGCATCAACTCTAAAGTCTACAGTTCAAGGTCTCATCTAAATAACATCTAAATCAGATATAGATGGGCCTTAGGTACAATTCATCCTGAGGCAATATTCTTCCCCAGATGTGAACATGTGAAACCAAACAAGTTATTCAAAATGAAACCAAAATACAGTGGTGGGACAGGCATAGAATAAATATTTCCATTCCAAAGGGAGAAATAGGAAAGAAGAAAAGGGTGACAGGTACCCAGCAAGTTCAAAACCTAGGCAAACTTCATGAGATCTTAAGGTACAAAGATAATCCTCTTTGGCTCCATAGTCTGCCCTCCAGGCCCACCTTTGGACCCACTGGGATAGCAGTCCTGCCCCCACAACTTTGCCAGGCAGGGGTTATGCTACAGGGCTCTGCTGGACCACCTCACCCCTAGCCTGTTGAAAGCAAAGCAATAGTCCCATCTTTTCAAACTGAGGAGGCAGCCCTGATGATCTCTGAATCACCTTTGGGCTCATTCTTTCCTTGTCTTAAAGAATAGTATACTTTTGCAGCCAAATAACTCCTGTCTTATAAAATCCAAGAAGTCCAACAGCCTTTCCTCCTTCCTTCCCATCTTCTCCCACTTCACTTCAAACTGACAGTTTTCTTACTGGGGTGACTGATTAAGACTATGGCTCACACCCCTAGTAATCTCCTTGCCAAAGGGGCCTTTGGTCCCCCCCTTAGTATTCTCATCCAAAAATGTTTTCCCATTTTTTGCAACACGGGTAGGCTGAGAATTTTCCAAATCTTTAAGTTCTAGTTACATTTTGCTTAACAATTCTATCTTTAAATCATTTCTCTCTTCTCACATTTAACTATTAGCATTCAAGAGGAGAAAGCTGTATCTTCAACACTTTGCTTAGAAATCTTTTCAGTTAAATATCCAATTTCATTGCTCTCAAGTTCTACCTTCCACAAGACACTAGTACATGAACACAATGCAGCCAAGTTCTTTGCTGCTTTATAATAAGGATCAGCTTTCCTCTAGTTTCCAACGTTTCTCATTTTCATCTGAGAACTCATCATAATGGCCTTTATCATCCGTATTTCTACCAACATTCTGCTCATAATTACATATTCTCTAAGAAGATGGAAGCTTTCTCTATAGCACTCCTCCTTTCTTTCTGAGCTCTCACCAGAATCACCTTTTAAATTCCCTTCATGGCTATATTGGCTCCTTTTAGCATGTACTTCATATAAACAACAGAAATTTAGTTCTCACAGTTCTCACAGGCTTAAAGTCTGCATTTCAGGTGCCAGCACGGTCAAATTCTGGTTAGAACCTTCTGCTAAGTTACAGTCAACCGACTTCTCACTGTATCCTCACATGGCCAAGAGCAGAGAGGGGGAGTGAGCTCTCTTAAGATTCCTTTTTTTTTTTTTTTGGAATATAGTTGCTTTACCATGTTGTATTAGTTTCTGCTGTACAGCAAAGTGAATCAGCTGTATGTATACATATATCCCCTCCTTTTTGGATTTCCTTCCCGTTTAGGTCACCACAGAGCATTGGAGATTCTTAAAAGGGCACTAATCCATTCATGAAGGGTCCACCCTCATGACCTCATCCAATCCTAATTACCACCCAAAGACCCCATCCCCTAATACCATCATATTGGGAGGTGGGGTTTCACCATATGAGTTTTGGAGGGACACAAACATTCAGTCTACTATACCAAACCACCATCATCTCTTGCTGGAGTTAACGTGGCAGTCTCCTAATTGGTCTCCTTGCTCTCATCCTTATCCTTGTACCTAAAACCTATTCTTAACAGAGTAGCATGAGAAACCCTTTTATAATATAAATCAGATTATGCCTCTCCCCTGTTCAAACCACTACACTGGCTGATTGTCAAACATGAGTAAAATCAATAGTCCTTTAGTATCTGTCCAGTTTCACCTCTTTAACCCTACTTCTTTTCATTCTTTTCTTCCTCAATAGGTATCAGTCACATTTCCCTTGTTGCATATTTCCCCTCAGTGCATTTGCACATAATCTTTCCACAGATAAAGGCAGCATCCATACTTGCACTTGATTCAAGCCTCTGTTCAAGTGTCACTTCCTTGGAGAGGCCTTTCTGACCACTCTATCTAAAGTAGTACCTCCTTCACTCTCCATTCTCTAAGTATCCTTTTTTTTTTTTTTAAGAAGATAGAATTTATTAGAGGGAAGGGTCGCTGCCAGAACAGTGGGCTGACTTCCTATTCCAAACATGTGCTATTAGTCAGTTTTTATAGCCAGAGAACAAAGGAATGGTCCAAGGTGAAAATTTCATTTTTTAAATATCCTTTTTTCTTCTAGCACTCATTAATATGTAACGGGCACATATAACATAACATAACAACATATGCATTCAATACATAGTTACTGAGTATTGGTTGAATGGATAGTACAAAAAAATAGCACACAAAAGAATGAAGCAGAAGAGTGAAATAGTGAACTAAAGGGCCAACTTGCAGAATTCTACCAGAAGAGAGTATAAAGGGATAAAGAGATGCCATATCAGAGAAAGATTTATAAAACAAATCTATAAATTTGAATATCTTGCAAATCAAAGTTCCAGATATAGGAAATAGAAGGAGTGGAGTAAAATAATATTTTTAGGAAAATAATTAGATAATTAGAATTTTCCACAAATGAAGAAAGACTCGAATGCTTGAAAGAACACTGAATATCATTCAGGACATGTCAAAAAATGTAACAAACGATAAGCCCACACAGAGATACACTGGGTTGCTATTTCAGAAATGTTAAATACCTAGGAATAAATCTAAGCAGAAGAATGGCAAATCTTTAAAAACTACAGAAATTTACTAAATAATATCAATGGATACCTGCATATACTCAGAGCTTCTACCATGGCCTTGCAAAGAAATATTCACATTTTATCATTTCTATTCCTCTGCTTAATTTGGATTTAATTTTCTCTTTTCTTTTAGTTTCCTAAGGTAGAAGCTTATATTATTATTTTTAAATCTTTCTTTTTATCTAATATATGCATTCAATGCTATAAACTTCCCTCTATGCGCTGCTTTTGCTGGATCTCACAAATTTTGAAAAGTTGTATCTTAATTTTCATTTAGTTAAAAATATTTTTTAAATTTCTCGAGACCTTGTCTTTGATCCAAGTGTTATTCAGATGCTTGTTGTTTAATCTGTAAATATTTTGGGATTTCCCAGCTATTTTAATGCTATTGATTTCTAATTTAATTCCATGCGGTTTTAGAGCATACACTGTATAATTTCTATTACTTTAAATATGTTAAGGTGTGTTTTATGGCCAAGAATATATTATATCTTGGTGAATGTTCCATGTGAGCTAGAGAAGAATGTGTTTTCTTCTGCTGTTGAATGAAGTAGTCTAGAGATATCAATTAGATCCAGTTTACTGATGGCTGTTCAGTACAACTATGTCCTTACTAATTTTCTGCTTGTTGAATCTGTCAACTTACTGGTAGAGGGGTGTTAAAACATCCAATTGTAATAGTGAATTCACCTATTTCTCCTTAAAGTTTTATTAGTTTTTGTCTAACATATTTTTGCCACTGTGTTGTTAGATGGATATGCATTAAGGATTGTTATATATTCTTGGAGAACTGACTCCTTTATCATTATGTAGTGCCTCTCTTTATCTCTGATAATTTTCTTTCCAGCTTTATTGAAATGTAATTGACATATAACCTTGTGTAAGTTTAAGGTGTACACGTGTTGATTTGATACACATATATATTGTAATATGATTACCACCATAGCCTTAGCTAATACCGCCATCATGTCACATAATTATCATTCCTTTTTTGTGGTGAGAACATTTAAGATCCACTCTCTTAGCAACTTTCAAGTATATAACAGAGTGCTGTTAACCATAATCACAATACTGTGCATTAGACCCATAGAAATTAATCTTGTAACTACAAGATTGTACCCTTTGACCAATATCTCCCTCATTTCCTCCACTCCCCCAGCCCCTCATAGCCACCACTCTACTCTGTTTCTATGTGTTAGGCTTTTATAGATTTCACATGTAAGGGATATCATACAATATTTGTCCTTCTCTATCTGAATTATTACACTTAGCATAATACCCTCCAATTCCATCCATGTTGTCACAAAAGGTAGGATTTCCTTCTTTATTGTGGCTGAATAGTATTCCATTGTGTGTGTGTGTACATATATATCCACATATAATATATATATACACACACATATATTATATATATCTAGCACATTTTGTTTATCCATTCATCCATTGAAAGGGACTTAGGTTGTTTCCATATCTTGGCTACTGTGAATAATGCTGCAATAAATGTAGGAGAACAGATATCTCTTCAAAGTCCTGATTTCATTTCCTTTTACCCATAATTAGGACTGCTGGATCATATGGTAGTTCTATCTTTATTTTTTTGAGAAACCTTCATACTGTTTTCCATAGTGGCTATACTAATTTACATTCCTACCAACAGTGTACAAAGGTTCCCTTTTCTCCACATTCTCACTACCACATTTTGGCTCTTGTCTTTTTGAGGATCGCCATTCTAACAGATGTGAAGTGATATCTCATTGCGGTTTTAATTTGAATTAATGATACATTAAACAAGATGGACTTAATTGATATTTATAGGACATTCCATCCAAAAACAACAGAATACACATTTTTCTCAAGTGCTCATGGAACATTCTCCAGGATAGATCATATCTTGGGTCACAAATCAAGCCTTGGTAAATTTAAGAAAATTGAAATTGTATCAAGTATCTTTTCCGACCACAACGCTATGAGACTAGATATCAATTACAGGAAAAGATCTGTAAAAAATACAAACACATTGAGGCTAAACAATACACTACTTAATAACGAAGTGATTACTGAAGAAATCAAAGAGGAAATTTAAAAATACCTAGAAACAAATGACAATGGAGACACGATGACCCAAAACCTATGGGATGCAGCAAAAGCAGTTCTAAGAGGGAAGTTTATAGCAATACAAGCCTACCTTAAGAAACAGGAAACACCTCGAATAAACAAACTAACCTTGCACCTAAAGCAATTAGAGAAAGAAGAACAGAAAAAACCCAAAGTTAGCTGAAGGAAAGAAATCATAAAAATCAGATCAGAAATAAATGAAAAAGAAATGAAGGAAATGATAGCAAAGATCAATAAAACTAAAAGCTGGTTAAGAAGATAAACAAAATTGATAAACCATTAGCCAGCCTCATCAAGAAAAAAAGGGAGAAGACTCAAATCAATAGAATTAGAAATGAAAAAGGAGAAGTAACAACTGACACTGCAGAAATACAAAGGATCACGAGAGATTACTACAGGCAACCACATGCCAATACAATGGACAACCTGGAAGAAATAGACAAACTCTTAGAAATGCACAACCTGCCAAGACTGAATCAGGAAGAAATAGAAAATATGAACAGACCAATCACAAGCACTGAAATTGAAACTGTGATTAAAAATCTTCCAACAAACAAAAGCCCAGGACCAGAGGGCTTCACAGGCGAATTCTATCAAACATTTAGAGAAGAGCTAACACCTCTCCTTCTCAAACTCTTCCAAAATATAGCAGAGGGAGGAACACTCCCAAACTCATTCTACGAGGCCACCATCACCCTGATACCAAAACCAGAGAAGGATGTCACAAAGAAAGAAAACTACAGGCCAATATCACTGATGAACATAGATGCAAAAATCCTCAACAAAATACTAGCAAACAGAATCCAACAGCACATGAAAAGGATCATATACCATGATCAAGTGGGGTTTATCCCAGGAATGCAAGGATTCTTCAATATACGCAAATCAATCAACGTGATACACCATATTAACAAATTGAAGGAGAAAAACCATATGATCAACTCAATAGATGCAGAGAGAGCTTTTGACAAAATTCAACACGGATTTATGATAAGAACCCTGCAGAAAGTAGGCACAGAGTGAACCTTCCTCAACATAATAAAGGCCATATATGACAAACCCACAGCCAACATTGTCCTCAATGGTGAAAAACTGAAAGCATTTCCACTAAGACCAGGAACAAGACAAGGCTGCCCACTCTCACCACTCTTATTCAACATAGTTTTGGAAGTTTTAGCCACAGCAATCAGAGAAGAAAAGGAAATAAAAGGAATCCAAATCGGAAAAGAAGAAGTAAAGCTGTCACTGTTTGCAGATGACATGATACTATACATAGAGAATCCTAAAGATGCTACCAGAAAACTACTAGAGCTAATCAATGAATCTGGTAAAGTAGCAGGATACAAAATTAATGCACAGAAATCTCTGGCATTCCTATACACTAATGATGAAAAATCTGAAAGTGAAATCAAGAAGACACTCCCATTTACCACTGCAACAAAAAGAATAAAATATCTAGGAATAAAACTACCTAAGGAGACAAAAGACCTGTATGCAGAAAATTATAAGACACTGATGAAAGAAATTCAAGATGATACAAACAAATGGAGAGATATACCATGTTCTTGAATTGGAAGAATCAACATTGTGAAAATGACTCTACTACCCAAAGCAATCTACAGATTCAATGCAATCCCTATCAAACTACCACTGGCATTTTTCACAGAAATACAACAAAAAATTTCACAATTTGTATGGAAACACAAAAGACCCCAAATAGCCAAAGCAATCTTGAAAACGAAAAATGGAGCTGGAGGAATCAGGCTCCCTGACTTCAGGCTATACTACAAAGCTACAGTAATCAAGATAGTATGGTACTGGTACAAAAAGAGAGAGATAGATCAGTGGAACAGGATAGAAAGCCCAGAGATAAACCCACGCTCACATGGTCACCTTATCTTTGGTAAAGGAGGCAGGAATGTACAGTGGAGAAAGGATAGCCTCTTCAATAAGTGGTGCTGGGCAAACTGGACAGGTACATGTAAAAGTATGGGATTAGATCACTCCCTAACACCATACACAAAAATAAGCTCAAAATGGATTAAAGACTTAAATGTAAGGCCAGAAAGTATCAAACTCTTAGAGGAAAACATAGGCAGAACACTCTATGACATAAATCACATTAAGATTCTTTTTGACCCACCTCCTAGAGAAATGGAAATAAAAACAAAAATAAACAAATGAGATCTAATGAAACTTCAAAGCTTCTGCACAGCAAAGGAAACCATAAACAAGACCAAAAGACAACCCTCAGAATGGGAGAAAATATTTGCAAATGAAGCAACTGACAAAGGATTAATCTCCAAAATTTATAAGCAGCTCATGCAGCTCAATAACAAAAAAACAAACAACCCAATCCAAAAATGGGTAGAAGACCTGAATAGACATTTCTCCAAAGAAGATATACAGACTGCCAACAAACACATGAAAGAATGCTCAACATCATTAATCATTAGAGAAATGCAAATCAAAACTACAATGAGATATCATCTCACACCAGTCAGAATGGCCATCTTCAAAAAATCTAGAAAGAATAAATGCTGGAGAGGGTGTGGAGAAAAGGGAACACTCTTGCACTGTTGGTGGGAATATGAATTGGTACAGCTACTATGGAGAACAATATGGAGGTTCCTTAAAAAACTACAAATAGAACTACCATACGACCCAGCAATCCCACTACTGGGCATATACCCTGAGAAAACCATAATTCAAAAAGAGTCATGTACCACAATGTTCATTGCAGCTCTATTTACAATAGCCCAGAGATGGAAACAACCTACATGTCCATCATCGGATGAATGGATAAAGAAGATGTGGCACATATATAAAATGGAATATTACTCTGCCATAAAAAGAAACGAAATTGAGCTATTTGTAATGAGGTGGATTGACCTAGAGTCTGTCATACAGAGTGAAGTAAGTCAGAAAGAGAAAGACAAATACCGTATGCTAACACATACATATGGAATTTAAGAAAAAAAATGTCATGAAGAACCTAGGGGTAAGACAGGAATAAAGACACAGACCTACTAGAGAATGGACTTGAGGATATGAGGAGGGGGAAGGGTAAGCTGTGACAAAGCGAGAGAGTGGCATGGACATATATACACTACCAAACATAAAATAGATAGCTAGTGGGAAGCAGCTGCATAGCACAGGGAGATCAGCTCGGTGCTTTGTGACCACCTAGAGGGGTGGGATAGGAAGGGTGGGAGGGAGGGAGACGCAAGAGGGAAGAGATATGGGAACATATGTATATGTATAACTGATTCACTTTGTTATAAAGCAGAAACTAACACACCATTGTAAAGCAATTATACTCTAATAAAGATGTAAAAGAAACAAACAAAAAAAACCAAAAAACAAACAAACAATAAAAGACCACCCCAAGATCTTGCTCAACATAGTTTTTAGGGCAACTACAGAAAATCAGAATTGGCATCCCAGTTGAAACCCATGTATTCTCTATGGACCAGGAAATCTTTCATTTCACATTCAGCTATAATGTCTTAGCTCAGCACAAATGTCAACCTCATCTTTTCAATTCTTACGGCTATTATTTTACTTTCTCTTTCCTAGCCTGCATTACTTAAAGAAACAAGCAAACAAATACAAATATTTGAATCTCTGAATATTTACAGGGAAGAAAATAAAAGAAACTAAATTCATTAATTTCCCAGCAGAACATACAGAACATTTTATATGGTGCTAAGAGCTACTCAAGATTAATAGTTGGAGAAAAAAAATTGGAATCATTTTCTCTACTTGCTTCCCCTAGTCTGCAAAGAAGAATAGGGTACATTCATTTCACTCATGGTGGTAGAGTTCCTAAACTGAATAATCACAGAAGGCCAGATGCCAAGGACTTATTGCACGCTTATAGAAAAAATTTTAGGAATGCCCTATGCATGGGTGATTATAAATTGGCTATGGGGTTTAATTAAGGGGTTTTCATTTCATCATCTAAACAACTGGGCTTTGGGATTAGCAGTTGCTGTCTGTTCACATCAGTAACTGGCAGTGATTCTTCTAATCATATGAGGACATATTATTGTGCATATATTGTGCATTGCAAGATGGTGCTCCCAATAAAAAGTGACAAGAGGTTTCTGAACTCAGCATCTGTCACCCAGAACGCATGGATATCCAGAATACATATACAATTTATTTATAAAATATCTTCATTCCAAGGAGACCTTATTTACTTATTTATTTTTGAGAAGCTACTAAAATCTAAAGCAACCAACCAACCAGACTTTACTTTCTCAATATCCCAAGGGCGTTTTTGGAAAACAACCATTCTTTAATCATCATACAGTATTTTTTGACTACGTAGCTATGTCTACATAACAACTGAAATATTTTAGAAGCAGAATAAAAATTACAGAGTCAGTGTTTAGCCGAAGTAGTCCATTTACATAGGATTCTCACCTAACATTTCTCTGAAATTTTCCTCTTGTCTCAATGCTTATTGTTGCATCTTACTATTTTTTTGGCATCTGTGTATATGCTATCAATATACATTTTACCAAAATGGTAGTACTGATTTATAGATTGGATGCAAAATATAAACATGATATAACTAGCTAGCTGGCATTTGACAGAAAGATTTGCTTAATATATTTGAGAAGTATTTTCCATGGAACATCAGCCCTTAATATTGTTGTTCATTTTACAAATATTTAAAGTGCCTAATAGATGCCAGGCAAGGCGTTGGATATGGGGATGTAGCAATGAACAACAGACATAATCTCTACTCTTGCAGAAGTTTCAAGGTCATGTGGGGAACAGACGATGTATAATATAGACATCTTGTGTAGATACAGAATTCATGTTGGCATATTTAAGCCTCTAAGAAGTTCTACAATAAGGAACAAGCAAACAACAACAACAATGATAAAACCTGTTGCTTAACTGGTTGTTTCTCAAGCCAATTCAAGTGAAACAAGTGGCCTGAAGAACCCACACTAGGGCAACTGCATGAAAAAAAATGGAGTCAGGTAAAAAGACCAAGAAATTCAATCTAGTTTTGGTATTAAGTATACTTTATTCTTTGAAAAATGTAATAGATGCCAGATTCTATAATAATCAGAATGTCTGAAATTATGGACAGTTTATTCTGTACGTACATGGACACAAGCTACAAGAGGAAGCTACTATCAGCTATCAGCTATGAGCTCCAGGAATCACTAAGGCCTGAAACATGTTGTATAGCAATACAAATTCTGTGCAAAGGCCTTTAGCTGGACTGTTCTTGCTGGAGGGCTTGATAGATCTCCTCCGCCAACTGGTAGCCAAACACAATCTTGGTGTCCCTTTTCCACAGTGGTTAAATATATTTTTAATCCTCGACCATAAATAGGCAAATAGTAGTGAGGGAATTTTTTGTAACCCACAAATGTCCTAATGCCCTGGCTGGAAATCAATCTTATGTAAACTGAATGTCCCCAGGCCTCATAAGCATAACAGTGCAAATGAAGTCACATTGACATTTATGCCCAAATTAGACTGGCTCACTGCTTCCACTTGGCTATGTGGCCATCCCATGGAGGATTTCTTGAGGTTTCTGGGATGGCATTGGGACTCAATTTTTTTTTTTTTGGCATATCAGTCAGGGTCAATGTTCACACCACAACTGCTGACATTCCTGGCTTCCCCTGCACACACAGTTACTTCAGCACACTCGTGCCTCACTGCTGTCTGTAGCCAGTGCTATCTTTCCAGCTGAACTGAACTTTTCAGTTCCAAGAATGTGCTATGCTTCTCTCAACTTTAGGCCTTGTCAACTTGCTACTTCCTCAATCTGAAACATATTTTATTCAAATCTCATGTCAAGCATAACTTATTGGAGGAAGCATTATTTGACTATAAATGAGAGTTAGGGGCCCCTCCTAT
Organism: Monodon monoceros; assembly: GCF_005190385.1. Taxonomy (NCBI): domain Eukaryota; kingdom Metazoa; phylum Chordata; class Mammalia; order Artiodactyla; family Monodontidae; genus Monodon; species Monodon monoceros. Next base: position 102,267,694 of record NW_021703779.1, on the reverse strand, counting down.
GTGCTCATGTAGCATACTGTACTTATTCATATTGTAGCACTTATCACATTATTTTAATAATCTATTGGGAGAGAAGTAGGTAAACAGTTAAGAACCTTATGGGGAGAGAGTAAGTCTTTTTTTATCTGTGTGCCTTGAGACTTGACATATAGGGCCTTGCACATAACAGGACTTTTTTATAGGAGGGTTTGTAGCTGTCCTTATGCCATTCAACAGATATTCTAGTTATAACTAGGCTATAGATGAGCCAATCTTGATTATCAGTTTTCAAACTGAAGTTATACATACCAACACTCTTTCCTTATTTCTCATATTTAAAACATCACTGTATAACCTACCCCAGGCAATTCTGTGATAGAGAATGATCTATTGACTTATTCTATTCCTTTAGGCACTCAGAGTCCTCATTCTGAGCTTTGACTGACTGAAGCCTCCCACAGTTTTACCAGGTCATTCTAGACATTGCTTTACACTCTGGATTTTCCTTCCCTATCATTTGTTTTCTGTCCTCAGTCTTATTTCCTTAGAACCCTGCTTTCTGCTAAGTTGCTACTGACTCAATCAAAGTCCTTATAAAAGCACATTTTGGGACTTCCCTGGTGGCGCAGTGGTTAAGAATCGGCCTGCCAATGCAGGGGACACGGGTTCAAGCCCTGGTCCGGGAAGATCCCACATGCCGAGGAGCAACTAAGCCCGTGTGCCACAACTACTGAGCCTGTGCTCTAGAGCCCACAAGCCACAACTACTAAACCCACGAGCCACAACTACTGAGCCCATGTCCCACAACTACTGAAGCCTGCGTGCCACAAAAAAAAAGAGCACATTTTAATTAACTTGTGGAAGAAATTTTTTTAATATTAATGGTTAAAGAGGGCATATGTTCAATCTTTTTTCTTTTTACAGCTGGTAATAAGAAATGAACAGACTAGGGTAATAGTCTGTACCAGGCCTTGCAGTGGTCAACATATCACACTTCACAGTGGCTTGCTTCACCACTTTAATGTCAAATAACTCTCATTCTGACCCTGGGGCAAATGATAAGACACTCAAACTAAGTTATATAGGTGGTACACAGGCATACCTCTAGAAATCAAGCCTCCTTGCCCCCAACCCAGCCCTCATTACTGCTCCTTACTTCTTCCACACACAGTATCACCAGCAATCAAAGAGCCAGGGTCTCTGCATAATTTAAAGCAAATGAGGCTTCTGATTGTGAGATACTCAGCTGTGGTTGGTGTGAGAGGACTACTTCCCTGTTTCAATGACTAACGTACTGAACTATGCTTGATGAAGAATGCAGGGTGAAAAAGAAAAGGAAATGGTGGGAGACAGAATCTTTGCAGAAGATGAGCTAGTGCAACTGAATAAAAAAAGTCATATCACAGGAGGAAGATTAGGCACGAGAGCTGAGAGCGAGACAGGTAGAAGGTGAGGAGAGGAGGAAGAAACCGAGACACAGAGAGGAAGACAGAGGGAGAGGAGTGGGAGGGGGAGACAGAGAGAGGGAGGGAGGGGAGGGGAGGGAGAGGGAGAGAGAGAAATTGAAAACCATGAATAATCAATTAGAAAAAAATGAAGGGCTGGAATTATGCCAAGATCGCTAACTGTATAGAATAGCCAAGAGAACTTCAAACTACACCCTGTGAACCAAATCTGGCCAGCTGTCTGCTTTTGCAAATAACATTTTATCAGAATAAACCACAGTCAATGCTTTACATATTGTCTATGGCTGTTTTAGTGCTACAATGGTAAAGTAGAGTAGTTGTGCCAGTGGTCTTATAGCCCACTACATAAAATATTTAGCTTAAAATATTTACTCTTTTGTGCTTTAAGAAAAATTTTGCTGCATTCAGGAAAAGAAAATTGGAAAAATAGTTCATTTTCTCCAGTGATGAGGATTGACTCCCAGCAGCAGGCCCATGGTCTCCACTTTGGGCACTTCACAACCTAAAAGAGAGGAACACGCAATCCTTGTGCTCTGAGAGTGGGGAAGAGGTGGTGTGTTGTAAACGCTTTTAAGCGATTTAGCAGTCTAACCTAAGTAAAGAATCTGCAAAACTGTGCTAAATTGTTTCTGGTGGCAGTTCAGATATTCGTGAGTCCTCTGCTGATGAAGCCCCTGCATGTATACTTTTCAGAAGGCAAACTCCACTTGAGCATTTCTAGAAAGACTATGCCATACATTCTGAACTCTTCCCGCTGACAAGGTCTCTTTCAATTTTGATGACCTCGAAGAGACAGACTATGGGTGACATAAAAGTACATTTAAAAAAATATTTCTAAAAGTTCATGGCCATTTGGGTTTATTTAGAGGTGAAAAAAATTCTACTAACTCTATCTTGGTTCTACAGAATTCTTATGTCTCATGATTTTAAGTATTTTGCTCCTGGTGGATACAACAGGGTTTTGTGTGTGTTTGTGTGTGTGTATGTGTGTTTCACCATTTATACCTGTTTGGAGGTCATTGATGGATTTGGATGTTTTGAATATCTTTTTGTCTTCCTTGCTAGTTCAGAATTGTTCTGCTTATCTATTAAAATCTTATACTTTTAGCAAAGAAAAAATTCAAGCATCCTTCTTTATCAAAGTTGCCACAAATGTATAAATGAATGACTAGAAATTTAGAAAAGTCAAGAAAGATAATGCTCATATTTAAGCACCAATTAAGTACTGTTAGTCAACTAACCATAAAAAGGAAGTACTAGAGACCTTCAAGATGGCAAAAGAGTAAGACGTGGAGATCACCTTCCTCCCCACGAATACATCAGAAATACATCTACAAGTGGAACAACTCCTACAGAACACCTACTGAATGCTGGCAGAAGACCTCAGACCTCCCAAAAGGCAAGAAACTCCCCACATATCTGGGTACGGCAAAAGAAAAAACAGAGACAAAAGAATAGGGATGGTACCTGCACCACTGGGAGGGAGCTGTGAAGGAGGAAAAGTTTCCACACACTAGGAAGCTGCTTCACTGGTGGAGATGGGGGGTAGCGGGGAGAAGCTCCGGAGCCATGGAGGAGAGTGCAGCAACAGGGGTGCAGAGGGCAAAGTGGAGATATTCCGGCAAAGAGGATGCATGCAGCAACACGGGTGGAGAGGGCAAAGTGGAGATATTCCCGCACAGAGGATCCATGCGACCAGCACTCACCAGCCTGAGAAGCTTGTCTGTTCACCAGCCAGGGCAGGTGGGGGCTGGGAGGTGAGGCTCGGGCTTCTGAGGTCAGGTCCCAGGGAGAGGACTGGGGTTGGCTGCATGAACACAGCCTGAAGGGGGCTAGTGCACCACAGCTAGCTGCAAGGGATTCCGGGAAAAGTATGGAACTGCCTAAGAGGCAAGAGACCACTGTTTCAGGGTGTGCAAGGAGAGGGGATTCAGAGCCCCATCTAAACGAGCTCCAGAGAAGGGCGCGAGCCATGGCTACCAGTGTGGACCCCAGAAATGGGCATGAAACGCTAAGGCTGCTGCTGCAGCTAACAAGAAGCATGTGTGCAAGCAAATGTCACTATCCACACCTCGCCTCCTGTGAGCCTGTGCAGCCCACCACTGCCAGGGTCCCGTGATCCAGGGACAACTTCCCCGGGAGAACACACGGCACACCTCAGGCTGTTGCAATGTTATGCCAGCCTCTGCTACCACAGGCTTGCCCCACATTCTGTACCCCTCCCTCTCCCCAGCCTGAGTGAGCCAGAGCCCCTTAATCAGCTGCTACTTAACCCCGTCCTGTCTGAGCAAAGAACAGATGCCCTCAGGCGACTACACGCAGAGGCGGGGCCAAATCCAAAGCTGAGACCCGGGAACTGTGAGAACAAAGAAGAGAAAGGGAAATCTCTCCCAGCAGCCTCAGGAGCAGCAGATTAAAGCTCCACAATCAACTTGATATACCCTGCATCTGTGGAATACCTAAATATCCAACAAATCATCCCAAATTCAGGAGGTGGACTTCCAGAGCAATGATATATATATTTTTTCCCTTTCTCTCGTTTTGTGAGTGTGTATGTGTATGCTTCTGTGTGTAATTTTTTCTGTATAGCTTTGCTATTACCATTTGTCCTAGGGTTCTGTCTGTCCATTTTTTGTTTTGTTTTTCTTAGGATAGTTTTTAGCACTTGTTATCATTGGTGGATTTGTTTTTTGGTTTGCTTGCTCTCTTCTTCCTTCCTTTCTTTCTTTTTTTAAAATTACTTTAAAATTTTTTAATAATTATCTTTCATTTTAATAACGTTTTTATTTTATTCTATATTTTATTTTATCTTCTTCTTTCTTTCTTTTTTATTCTCCCTTTTACTCTGAGCCATGTGGATAACAGGCTCTTGGTGCTCCACCCAGGCATCAGGGCTGTGCCTCTGAGGTGGGAGAGCCAAGTTCAGGACACTGGTCCACAAGAGACCTCCCAGGTCCACATAATATCAAACAACAAAAATCTCCCAGAGATCTCCATCTCAATGCCAAAACCCAGCTCCACTCAATGACCAGCAAGCTACAGTGCTGGACACCCTATGCCAAACAACTAGCAAGGCAGGAACACAGCCCCATCCATTAGCACAGAGGCTGCCTAATATCATAATAAGGCCACAGACACACCAAAACACACCATCAGATGTGGACCTGCCCACCAGAAAGACAAGATCCAGCCTCATCCACCACAACACAGGCACTAGTCCCCGCCACCAGGAAGCCTACACAACCCACTAAACCAACCTTAGCCACTGGGACAGACACCAAAAACAACGGGAACGACGAACCTGCAACCTGAGAAAAGGGGACCGTAAACACAGTAAGTTTAGCAAAATGAGAAGACACAGACACACACAGCAGATGAAGGAGCAAGGTAAAAACCCACCAGACCTAACAAATGAAGAGGAAATAGGCAGTCTCCCTGAAAAAGAATTCAGAATAATGATAGTAAAGATGATACAAAATCTTGGAAATAGAATGGAGGAAATACAAGAAACGTTTAACAAGGACCTAGAAGAACTAAAGAGCAATCAAACACTGATGAACAACAAAATAAATGAAATTAAAAATTCTCTAGAAGGAATCAATAGAAGAAAACTGAGACAGGTAAATGGATAAGTGACCTGGAAGATAAAAGTAGTGGAAATAATGACTGCAGAGCAGAATAAAGAAATAAAAAGAATTGAGAACATGGGCTTCTCTGGTGGCACAGTGGTTGAGAGTCCGCGATACAGGGGACACGGGTTCATGCCCCGGTCCAGGAAGATCCCACATGCCGCGGAGCAGCTGGGCCTGTGAGCCATGGCCGCTGAGCCTGCGGGTCCGGAGCCTGTGCTCCGCAACAGGAGAGGCCACAACAGTGAGAGGCCCTCGTACCGTAAAAAAAAAAAAAAAAAAAAAGGATTGAGGACAATCTCAGAGATCTGTGGGATAACATTAAAAAAACCAACATTTGAATTATAGGAGTCCCAGAGGAAGAAGAGAAAAATAAAGGGACTGAGAAAATATTTGAAGAGATTACAGTTGAAAACTTCCCTAATATGGGAAAGAAAAGAGTTAATCAAGCCCAGGAAGTGCAGAGATTCCCATACAGGATAAATCTGAGGAGAAACATGCCAAGACACACATTAATCAAACTATCAAAAATTAAATACAAAGAAAAAATGTTAAAAGCAGGAAGGGAAAAACAACAAATAACATACAAGGGAATCCCCATAAGGTTAACACCTGATCTTTCACCAGAAACTCTTCAAGCCAGAAGGGAGTGGCAGGACATTTTTAAAGTGATGAACGGGAAAAACTTAGAATCAAGATTACTCTACCCAGGAAGGATCTCATGCAGATTCGACAGGGAAATTAAAACGTTTACAGACAAGCAAAAGCTAAGAGAATTCAGCACCACCAAACCAGCTTTACAACAAAAGCTAAAGGAACTTCTCTAGGCAGGAAACACAAGAGAAGGAAAAGACCTACAATAACAAATCAAAAACAATTAAGAAAATGGTACAAGGAACATACATATCAATAATTACCTTAAATATAAATGGATTAAATGCTCCAACCAAAAGACACAGACTGGCTGAATGGATAGGAAAACAAGAACCGTATATACACTGTCTACAATAGACCCACTTCAGGCCTAGGGACACATACAGACTGAAAGCGAGGGGTTGGAAAAAGGTATTCCATGCAAATGGAAATCAAAAGAAAGCTGGAGTAGCAATTCTCATATCAGACAAAATAGACTTTAAAATAAACACTATTACAAGAGACAAACAAGGACACTACATAATGATCAAGGGATCAATCCAAGAAGAAGATATAACAATTGTAAATACTTATGCACCGAACATAGGAGCACCTCAATACATAAGGCAAATGCTAACAGCCATAAAATGGGAAATTGATAGTAACCCAATAATAGTAGGGGAGTGTAACACCCCACTTTCACCAATGGACAGATCATCCAAAATGAAAATAAATTAGGAAACACAACCTTTAAATAACAGATTAAACAAGATGGACTTAACTGATATTTATAGGACATTCCATCCAAAAACAACAGAATACACTTTCTTCTCAAGTGCTCATGGAACATTTTCCAGGATATATCATATCTTGGGTCACAAATCAAGCCTTGGTAAATTTAAGAAAATTGAAATCGTTTCAAGTATCTTTTCTGACCACAATGCCATGAGACTACATATAAATTACAGAAAAAAATACTTTAAAAATACAAACACTTGGAGGCTAAACATTACACTACTTAATAACCAAGAGATCACTGAAGAAATCAAAGAGGAAATAAAAAAATACCTAGAAACAAATGACAATGGAAACATGATGACCCAAAACCTATGGGATGCAGCAAAAGCAGTTATAACAGGGAATTTTATAGCAATACAATCCTATCAAGAAACAAGAAACACCTCAAATAAACAACCTAACCTTACAGCTAAAGCAATTAAAGAAAGAACAAAAATCCCCCAAAGTTAGCAGAAGGAAAGAAATCATAAAGTTCAGATTAGAAATAAATGAGAAGGAAATGAAGGGAATAATAGCAAAGATCAATAAAACTAAAAGCTGGCCTTTGAGAAGATAAACAAAATTGATAAACCATTAGCCAGACTCATCAAGAGAAAAAGGGAGAAGAGTCAAATTAATAGAATTAGAAATGAAAAAGGATAAGTAACAAGTGACACTGCAGAAATACAAAGTATCATGAGAGATTACTACAAGCAACTTGATGCCCATAAAATGGACAATCTGGAAGAAACGGACAAAGTCTTAGAAAAGCACAACATTCTGAGACTGAACCAGGGAGAAATAGAAAATATAAACAGACCAGTCACAAGCACTGAAATTGAAACTGTGATTAAAAATCTTCCAACAAACAAAAGCCCAGGACCAGATGGCTTCACAGGTGAATTCTATCAAACATTTAGAGACGAGCTAACACCTATCCTTCTCAAACTCTTCCAAAATACAGCAGAGAGAAGAACACTCCCAAACTCATTCTACGAGGCCACCATGACCCAGATACCAAAACCAAAGATGTCACAAAGAAAAAAAATTACAAACCAATATCACTGATGAACACAGATGCAAAAATCCTCAACAAAACACCAGCAAACAGAATCCAACAACACATTAAAAGGATCATACACCATGATCAAGTGGGTTTATCCCAAGAATGCAAGGATTCTTCAATATACACAAATCAATCAATGTGATACACCTTATTAACAAATTGAACAATAAAAACCATAGGATCATCTCAACAGATGCAGAAAAAGGTTTCTACAAAATTCAACACCCATTTATGATAAAAACCCTCCAGAAAGTAGGCATAGAGGGAAATTTCCTCAATATAATAAAGGGCATATATGACAAACCCACAGCCAACATCATTCTCAATGGTGAAAAACTGAAAGCATTTCCACTAAGATCAGGAACAAGACAAGGTTGCCCACTCTCACCACTATTATTAAACATAGTTTTGGAAGTTTTAGCCACAGCAATCACAGAAGAAAAAGAAATAAAAGAATCCAAGTCAGAAAAGAAGAAATAAAGCTGTCACTGTTTGCAGATGACATGATACTATACATAGAGAATCCTAAAAGGGCTACCAGAAAACTACTAGGACTAATTAATGAATTTGGTAAAGTAGCAGGATACAAAATTAATGAACAGAAATCTCTTGCATTCCCATAGACTAATGATGAAAACTGTGAAAGAGAAATTAAGGAAACACTCTCATTTACCATTGCAACAAAAAGAATAAAATACCTAGGAATAAACTTACCTAAGGAGGCAAAAGACCTGTATGCAGAAAATGATAAGACACTGATGAAAGAAATTAAAGATGATACAAACAAATGGAGAGATATACCATGTTCTTGGACTGGAAGAATCAACATTGTAAAAATGACTCTACTACCCAAACAATCTACAGATTCAATGCAAATCCTATCAAACTACCAATGGCATTTTTCACAGAACTAGAACTAAAAATTTCATAATTTGTATGGAAACACAGAAGACCCAGAATAGCCAAAGCAATCTTGAGAAAGAAAACTGGAGCTGGTGGAAATAGGCTCTCTGACTTCAGACTATACTACAAAAGCTACAGTAATCAAGACAGTATGGTACTGGCACAAAAACAGAAATATAGATCAATGGAACAGGATAGAAAGCCCAGAGATAAACCCAGGCACATATGGTCACCTTATTTTTGATAAAGGAGGCAAGAATATACAATGGAGAAAAGACAGCTTCTTCAATAAGTGGTGCTGGGAAAACTGGACAGCTACATGTAAAAGAATGAAATTAGAACACTCCCTAACACCATACACGAAAATCAACTTAAGATGGATTAAAGACCTAAATGTAAGGCCAGAGACTATAAAACTCTTAGAGGAAAACATAGGCAGAACACTCTATGACATAAATCACAGCAAGATCCTTTTTGACCCACCTCCTAGAGTACTGGAAATAAAACCAAAAATAAAGAAATGGGACCTAATGAAACTTAAAAGCTGTTGCACAGCAAAGGAAACAATAAACAAGAGGAAAAGACAACCGTCAGAATGGGAGAAAATATTTGCAAATGAAGCAGCTGACAAAGGATTAATTTCCAAAATATACAGGCAGCTCATGCAGCTCAGTATCAAAAAAACAAACAACCCAATACAAAAAAGGGCAGAAGATCAAACTAGACATTTCTCCAAGGGTATACAGTTTGCCAGCAAACACATGAAAGGATGCTCAACATCACTAATCATTAGAGAAATGCAAATCAAAACTACAATGAGGTATCACCTCACACCAGTCAGAATGGCCATCATCAAAAAATTTACAATCAATAATGCTGTAGAGAGTGTGAAGAAAAGGGAACCCTCTTGCACTGTTGGTAGGAATGTTAATTCATACAGCCACTATGGAGATTCCTTAAAAATCTAAAACTAGAACTACCATATGACACAGCAATCCCACTACTGTGCATATACCCTGAGGAAACCATAATTCAAAAAGAGTCATGTACCACAATGTTCATTGCAGCTCTATTTACAATAGCCAGGACGTGGAAGCAACCTAACTGTCCACCAACAGATGAATGGATAAAGAAGATGTGGCACATATATACAATGGAATATTACTCAGCCATAAAAAGAAACACAAGTTATTTGTAGTGACGTGGATGGACCTAAGATCTGTCATACAGAGTGAAGTAAGTCAGAAAGAGAAAAACAAATACTTTATGCTAACATTTATATATGGAATCTAAAAAAAAAGGTTATGGAGAATGTAGGGGCAGGACAGGAGTAAAGATGCTGACGTAGAGAATGGACTTGAGGACACTGGGCGGGGAAAGGGTAAGATGGGATGAAGTGAGAGAGTGGCATGGACTTATATATAATACCAAATGTAAAATAGATAGCTAGTGTGAAGTAGCCGCATAACACAGGAGATCAACTCAGTGCTTTGTGACCACCTAGAGGGGTGGGATAGGGTGGGTGGGAGGGAGACGCAAGAAGGAGGTGATATGGGGATATATGTATATATATAGATGATTCACTTTGTTATGAAGCAGAAACTAACACACATTTGTGAAGCAATTATACTCCAATCAAGCTGTTAAAAAAAAGGAAGTACTTTAATGATATAATAATAATAACAACAACACTGTCAATACCCAGTTAGGGCAGTCAGCCATATATGCTCAGATATGAAAGCAGAGACTCACAGGAAACCAAAAAAATCGACTGAAAATTTAATTAGAATTAGTCATCTTCACAGGCTTTTTGGAGCTATTCTCTCTCTCTCTCTCTCTCTTTTACTGCTTATGATATTTAGAAATAAATATGAGGTTCATGATAATGAATAGGAAACTGTTCACAGGTCTGTGACCCTTCCTGAGTACCAGAGACAGAATGCATTGCCTTATTTTAAATCATTCCTCAATTTGGTAGCCATAGAAATTCAGACACTTTGGAAGACACTGAGAATTTATAATGTGATACAGCACATGAAGAATCCAAAGCAATGTAACTTCACCACAGGCAGAGGATGTATCTAAATCCAGTTAAATTTTAGCTAACTGAGATGATAAGGGAATGGACACCCTGTTACTTTATTATTAACCACACTAGTAATATTCATGTTTGTTTGGTCATGGAAATCCAAAATATAAAATAGCTAAAGCAGACCTGATCTGGTTGAAGCAATGGTAGATATACAACTTTCTTTCCTCATGATCGGACTTTCTCTCTTCATCTGCTTGTTCACCTGGCACGTTGCACTTAACATAGTGTCTGGTACACTGCAGACATTCAAGTAATATTTTTGAATGAGTAAATGATTAAGTGAATGAGACACCTATGAGGAATCACTAGGGATCTGTGAAGCAGTTTTAAAATCTGCTTTGTAACTTATTAGTTTTAACAATGAGAAATCTCTGGAAGATATGAGGAACAGTAAATATAGCCCAAAGAACATTCCATATTTGTTTGAGGATTCACAAGGTCCTTGCATTCCTAGCAGAGCCTTAATACCAAGCATCACTATTTTATTGCTAAAATACCCTAAAAGAAGTTTCTCATCTGGTTGCACCAAAAAATGTATTTTATTACAAGACTCCTGAGTATGGATTACATTTCCAGAAATATGATAAAGATCATAGCTACATGATATCACACATGAAGACAAAACAACACAATTCAAATCACAAATTCCATTTATATCCATAGATTTGGCTTCACATAATCAAAATCTAAGAGCCTTTGAAACTGATAGTCCTTTTCAATTAAAGAGATAAATGCTTTTAAAATAAAGGATTAAGAGTAATTCTTCTGATATATTCGTGCTTGGCTGTCATGGTTAATTTTATGTGTCAACTTGAATGGACCAAGGGATGCCCACATATCTGAATACATACATACACACACACACACACACACACACACACACACACACACACACATCCTTCCTCTAGAACACCCTGGCTAATACAGATTTTTGGTACCAAGAGTGGTTCTATAGGAACAGAATTTTAAGAATGAGTTTTCTGAATAGGTTCTGGGATTTCTAAAAGTAGATCTCTAATCTGATTAGACTTAAAGCCTCTAATGATTATTTTCAGTAGTAAAGAGAGCACTGATAATGCATGGCATAATGTGGCAATAGGGATATGCAAAATATCTGCATTGGATACTGCCAATCAGCCATTTATAAGAAGCAACGGGGCTTCCCTGGTGGCGCAGTGGTTGGGAGTCCACCTCCCGATGCAGGGGACGTGGGTTCCTGCCCCGGTCCGGGAAGATCCCACATGCCACGGACCGGCTAGGCCTGTGAGCCATGGCCGCTGAGCCTGTGTGTCCTGCTCTGCAACGGGAGAGGCCACAACAGTGAGAGGCCTGTGTACCGCAAAAAAAATAAGGGAAGGGAAGGGGAGGGGAGGGGAGGGAAGGGAAAAAGAAAGAAAGAAAGAAAGAAAGAAAGAAAGAAGGAAGGAGCTGGGTGACTGTGTATATGATACTTTCAAACATTTTTGGAAAACTAACAAACATAATGCGATTGGCCAGTTGCTCCTAATGTCACTGGACAAAACGGTGAAAGAAAAGGATGAGCTCCGGGATTCATATTCCTAGCTCAAGTGTCACATAAATGACCTAAAGTTTCTATGCATGCCCTGAAGGAGAGGCTTAATGCCTACAGCCAACAGGGCTGAGTCTGCTGAAAATCAAATGCAGAATCTCATAAGGAAACTGGCTGAATTACAACTCAAGTTGAACTCTCAGCCTCTTAGGGTATCTATTGTTAAATTGAGGGCAGTCATTGAGAAAGAATGGGCTCCTGTAAGTTGGGATGGGGACATGTGAGAAGACCCTGATGAAACTGGGACCCTGAGCCTCTAAATCCTGATGAGTCTTCTTTGCCAGTGAAAGAGATCTCCCCGCTCTCAGTGGATGTGGTCTCCCCACCGCAGCAGAAGTAGCTTCCCAACCCCCAGCAGAAGCAGCCTCTCCACCCCCAGGGGCAGCAGCATCCCTACCCCCAGTGGTTCAGCCTCTCTACCCCCAGTCTTATTGGCCTTTCCACTCCTGTCTGAGGGAATTAACCCTGTACCGCCTGAAGAAAGTGTAATGGCTTTCCCTGAGGCAGTTGTCACATAAAACAATGCTGATTCTCCTCAGAACCCACCCCCACCATCCTTCTTTGCTTCTAGACCTACAACTATACTCAAGTCTCAGGAGGCCCCTAAAGCTCAGGTACAAAGTGTCACCCATGAGGAGGTACAATACACTCCAACAGAACTACTTGAGTTTTCTGATTCATACAAACAAAACCCAGGGAAATGTGTGGGGATGGATACAGAGGGTATGAGATAATGAAACCGAGCAGGATGCTGTGGGGCTCCTGGGCACAAAAGCCTTTCTGTGTCCTCTTCCCTGGATTCCAAAGGGCAGGTTCAAACAGTTGCTAATCAGGGAAGGGAGGGGATGCAGAGACAAGGGAGGAGCAGTCAAGAAACAATAGCACAGCCTTGGGGCAGGGTCTGGTTCCCCCTCAAGGGATACACATAACAATATCTTTGAGTTCTTCTGCAGAACTAAAACCCCCACCAAATGGAAGATGTTAACTACTTGATGAAGCACTTTTCATTCCAGAGAAGGTCACAGTTCGCCCATCATCACCTGACACCAGATGATCTCTGGATTGAAGGAATGCGGGCCCTGCACACACCCTGGTCCTTATCAGCAATCCAGCCCCCTGACTATAAAACTCCTCACAAACCACCCCTCCCACCCCGGGGTTGGGACACACCGTTTTGAGGGCATTAGCCTGCTGTGACCCCCTTTGCCTGGCAAAGCAATAAAGCTATTATTTTCTACTTCATCCAAAACTCTGTCTCCAAAATTTAATTTGGTGTCAGGGTATAGAGGCTGGATTCGGCTTCAATAACGGTGGAAGGAACATAAAGTTGGATCAGGCTGAATTTATTCACGTGAGCTCATTAAGAAGAAATTTTACATTTAATCTTCCAGATTGGGAAGTTAGAAAGGGCTCTAAAGGTTTGGATGGTTGGCTGAAACATGGATGAAGAGATGGCCCACAGTGAGGGAAGTGAAAATGTTGGACCTACCTTGGTTTAAAATAGAAAAAGGGATTCAAAGGCTTAGGGAGATTGGAATGTTAGAATGGATTAACTATTTAAGATCTATAGACCACATCCACTGAGAGTGGGGAGATCTCTTTCACTGGCAAAGAAGACTCATCAGGATTTACAGGCTCAGTGTACCCAGTTTCATCAGGGTACCCAGTTTCATCTTAATTAGTTAAGATCTAACATTGGAATGTTAGAATGGATTAATTATTTAAGATCTACTTCTGGAGGGTCCAGAAGACATACCTTTAACCAATGCTGCCAGAAGCAAACTTATGAGGGAAGCCTGAGCATCCCTCAGAAGATGAGAAGAGCTCTGTGACTGCTCTTCTCTATAGGCCAAAACTTACAGTGGGAACTGCAGCCACTGAATTGGGGAACCTAAATGCAATGGGAGTAATTGGATCGCAGCTGGCAGGGGTAAAGTGGTGGCATTCAACAGCCACAGGCAAGGAGGGCATGGTTACCATAATGGACAGCAGAGTCAAAGCAGCAATCAGAATAGTCTGAGTCATACAGACCTATGAAGTTGGCTAATCGTGCTATTCCTAGAAGTAAAAGAAATAGGAAGCCTAGTAAATTCTTACTTGATCTGTATAAGCAGAAAAGTTCTAGGTCAAGTGGAAAAAGTCTAAACTGAATGACAAAAACAGAGTCACAGCCCCTCAATCAATTCCTAGACTTGAGAGAGTTTATAGGCCCAGAAACCCCCATGAATGGAGGGGAGTCTGGGTCCCAATGAAGAAGGACTCTGATACACTATCAAAAAATGTATACTGCTAATCTTTTCCCCAGCCTTCCCCAAAGGGACCTACCCCTTTTAGCAGGGTAACTGTGAATTAGGGAAAAGGAAATAATCAGACCTTTCAGGGACTACTGGACTACTGACTCTGAACTAATTCCAGAAGACATAAAATGTCACTATGTTCCACCAGAGTAGGTGTTTATGGAGGTCAGGTGATCAATGGAGTTTTAGCTTAGGTCCATCTCACAATGGGCCCAGTGGGTCCCTGAACCATCTTATGGTTATTTCCCCAGTTCTGGAATCCATAATTGTAATATATATACTTAGAAGCTGACAGAATCCCCACAATGGTTCCTTGAACTGTGGAGTGAGGGCTATTATGGTAGTAGAAATCAAGTGGAAGCCACTAGACTGTCCCTACCAAGGAAAATAGTAGAAAAAAAATTCCTAGAGGGATCTAAAAGATTAGTGACAGCACTGGGGACTTGAAGGTGGTGGTTCCCACCATATCTCCATTCAACTCACCTATTTGTCCTATGCAGAAGACAGATCAATCTTGAAAAATGACAGTGGATTATCATAAGCTTAACCAGATGGGGACTTCAATTTCAGATTCTGTACCAGATATGGTTTCATTGCCTGAGCAAATTAACACATTCCCTGGTACCTGGTATATAGCTATTGATCCGGTTTTCTCCATCCCTATCAATAAGACTCACCAGAAGCAGCTTCCCTTCAGCTGTAAAGGCCAGCAGTACACTGTCACTATCCTACCTCAGGGGTATATCAACTCTCCAACCCTATGTCATAATTTAGTCTGTAGAGATCTTGATCATCTTTCCCTTCCAAAAGATATCATACTGGTCCATTCCATTAGTGATATTTTGTTGATTAGACCTACTGAGTGAGAAGTAACAACTACTCTAGACTTATTTGTAAGATATTTGGGTGTAAGAGTAAATCATAAAAAAATTTCAGAGGCTTTCTACCTCAGTGAAATTTTTAGGGGTCCAGTGGCATGGGGCATGTTGAGATATCCTTTCTAAGATGAAGGATAAGTTGTTGTATCTGGCTCTTCCTAAAACCAAAAAGGAGGCACAACACCTACTAGGCTGCTTTGGATTTTGGAGGCAACATATTCTTCATTTGGGTGTGTTGCTCTGGACCATTTACCACATAACCTGAAAAGCTGCTATTTTTTAAGTGGGGCCCAGAACAAGAGAAGGCTCTGTAACAGGTCCAGGTTGTCGTGCAAGCTGCTCTGCCACTTGGGCCATATGATCCTGCCAATCCAATGGTACTTGAAGTATCAATGGCAGGTAAGGATGCTATCTGGAGCCTTTGACAGGCCCCTATATGTAAAGCATCAGCCCTTAGGATTTTGGAGCAAAGCCCTGCCACCCTCAGCAGATAATTACTTTCCTTTTGAGAAACAGCTCTTGGCCTGCCACTGGGCCTTAGTAAGACTGAACACTTAACTATGCGCCATCAAGTTACCATGCAACCTGAGCTACCCATCACGAATTCCATGTTATCTGACTCACAAAGCTATAAAGTTGGGTGTGCACAGCAGTACTCTATCATCAAATAGAAGTGGTATGTACACAATCAAGCCCAAGCAGGCCATGAAGACACAAGTAGGTTACATGAAGAAGTATCCAAATGCCCATGGTCCCCACTCCTGCCACACTGCCTTGTCTCTCCCAGCCCACATCTATGGAGTTTCCTATGATTTGCTGACAGAGAAAGTGAAGTCTCAGGTTTACAGGTGGTTCTATAGGATATACAGGCACCATCCAAAGTGGGCAGCTATAGCACTACAGCCTCTTTCTGGGACATCCCTAAAGGACAGTGGTGAAGGTAAATCCTCCCAGTGGGTGGAACTTCAAGAAGACCACCTGGTTTTACACTTTGCTTGGAAAGAGAAATGGCCAAATATGGAATTATATACCAATTCATGGGTTGTGGCCAATGGTTACACTGGATGTTCAGGAACTTGGGAGAAGACTGGAAAATTGATAACAAAGAAATTTGGGGAAGAGGTATATGGACAAACCCCTCTGAATAGACAAAACATGTGATGAGACTTTTGTCCAATGTGAATGCTCACAAAAGGCTGACCTCAGCAGAGAAGAATTTTAATAATCAAGTGGATAGGATGACCCATTCTGTACATGCCAGTCAGCCTCTCTCCTCAATCACCCCTGCCATTGTCCAATGGCCTCATGAATTAAGTGTCCAAGGTGGAAAGGATTAAGATTATACATAGGCTCAGCAACATGCACTTTCACTCACCAAGGATAACCTGGCTATGGCCACCAGTGAGTGTCCAATCTGCCTGCAACAGAGACCAACACTGAGTTCCTGATATGGCACCATTTCCCAGGGTGATTAGCTAGCTATCTGGTGGCAGGCTGATTACACTGCAGTGCTTCCATCATGGAACGGACAGCATTTTGTTCTTACTGGCAGAGATACTCTGAATATGGAGATTTTCCTTCCTTGCCAACAATACTTCTGCCAAAACTACCATCCATGGATTTACAGAATGCCTTATCCACTGTCATCGTATTCTGCACAGCATTGCTTCTGATCAAGGAACTCACTTCATAGCAAAAGAAGTGTGGCAACAGGCCCATATTCATGGAATTCAATGGTCTTATCATGTTCCCCATGATCCAAAGCAGCTGGCTTGACAGAATCGTGGAATGACCTTTTGAAGATTCAGTTACAGTGCCAGCTAGGTTGCAATACCTCGGAGGGCTGGGACAAGGTTCTCCAGAAGGCTGTATATGCTCTGAATGAATGGTCGGTATGTTGTGCTGTTTCTCTGACAGGATTAATGGGTCCAGGAATCAAGGGGTAGAAATGGGAATGGCGTCACTCACTATTACCCCTAGTGACCCATTAGCAATATTTTTGCTTCCTGTTTTTGTGACCCTTTGCTCTGCTGGCCTAGAGGTCTTAGTTATAGAGGGAAAAATCCTTCCACCAGGAGACACAACAATGATTCTATTAAACTGGAAGTTAAGGCTGTCACACAGCCACTTTGGGCTCCTCATGCCTCTGAATCAACAGGCAAAGAAGGGAGTTACTGTGCTGGCTTGGGTGATGGATCTCAACTACCAAGGGGAAACTGGATTACTACTCCACAATAGAGGTAAAGAAGAATGTGTGGAACACATAAGATCCCTTAGGGTATCTCTTAATATCACCATGCCTTGTGATTAAGGTCAGTGGAAAACTACAACTCAATCCAGGCACTAACATCCACTGGGATAGACCACTAACATCCCAGACCTTTCAGGAATAAGGGTTTGGGTCACCACAACAGGTAAAGAACCATAATCAGCTGAAGTTCTTCCTGAAGACAAAGGGAACATAGAATGAGTAGTGGAAAAGGTAGTTATAAATACCAGCTATGATCATGAGACCAGTTACAGAAACAAGGACTGTAATTGTAATGAGTATTCTTCCTTATTTTATTTTGTTATGGATATATTTGTGTGTGTGTGTATCAAATATCCTTGTTTTCTTTCTTCCTCCTTTATCATGTAACATAAGGTATCATTAACTTTATATCATAGTATTGTTAATTTTACATCACAATATTTAAGTTATGGGATATTGAAGAGAAGAGTAAACATCACTCAAGGACTTTACCTCCTATTCTGGGGAAGCGGTTAGTGCATTTTTTATTGTATGCAGGAGAGTTGTATAATGTTAGAGTTATGACCTTGTTACTTATATGGAGATTAAGTATGGTTTAAGGAGGTGTGCATGAATGCCAAGTTGACAAGGGATAGAACTGTGATGGCTAACTTTTTGTGTCAACTTGACTGAGCAAAGGGATACTCACATATCTGGTTAAATACTGTTTCTAGGTATGCCTATAGGGTGTTTTTGGAAGAGATTAGGATTTGAATTGGGGAACAGAGTAAAGCACATTGCCCTCCCCAATGTAGGTGGGCATTATCCAATCCACTGAGGGCCTGAATAGAACAAAAAGGCAGAGGAAGGTTGAATTCTCTCATCCTGACTGACTGCATGAGCTGAGATATCAGTCTTTTCCTGCCCTTGGACTGGGATTTATATCATCAGCACTGCTGGTTTTCAACCCTTAGGACTAGGATTGGAATTTACAGCACTCACTTTCCTGGGACTCTGGCTTGCAGACAGCAGATTGTGAGACTTTTCTCAGCCTCCACAGTCTCATGAACCAATTCCTTATAATAAATATCATTTTATATATATATTTGCATTTTATATCATAAATATATACACATATTTATATATAGAAAATATATAAATATGAAAAATTATGATAGGCAAATATATGATATAAAATATAATATGTAATATATAAAATTATATATTTAATATATATATAAACTATTATTGGTCCTGTTTTTCTGGAGAACCCTGAGTAATACAATGGCTGCTCTGTGTTTTTCCTTATATTTGAGCAAAAAGAAGAGCAAAGTGAGAGGAGCCAGTGCAATTTCAAGCTGGAAAGTCATTTAGAGATGATTTAGATTATCCTCTATATTTGATAGATGAGAAAGCTAAACTCTATATAGGTGAAGGGACAGGCCCAAAGAAGACAAGGTGGGAGGGGGTATAAGCCAGACATATTGACATACAGTTCAATAGTCTTTTACTTTACATTATTTGATAAGAAAAATACTAATACTAATGATGATGTTATATGTTAGCCTAAATCTATTGTGTATTTCATAGTTTTTTTGCTTCTATTACCTCCTTTAAAGAAAAAGAAGAAAATTGGATCCAAATTGTACATTTTGCTAATTATATCTAAGGTGCCTAAGTTTACAGGTGCTGAATAATATGTTACATAATGAAGGTGATTAATAGAATTTAAGAATGTATGATTCCAACTCATGTTGAAGCCATGTGATCTGAATGAGTTTTAATTGGAGTTGGATGAGTTTCTTATTTCCAAATCTATTGGTGAGAAAATTGGATTCAAGCTTCAGTCAATTTAATTTGTTGTGTTATACTACATGGCTACTAAATGAATGACAGGAAAGATCAGTGCCTTGGGGTCTCAATAAATTGGACTAATTTGAGGAGAAAAGCCTCTTATTTAGTGAACTAGTATGTTCTTCAAAATAAATGTAATTTAAGGCATATATAGGACTTCTAACTATACTAATAAAGTAATGTCACACCCCCAACCTCTAACCTAATTCTGTTTTAAAGAGGCATGTTTATATATTCAATTTTTTTCTAGACTACTTTCTCTATCCATCACTTTTTTTTCCTTGACTGGAACCTGGTTCTCCTTCATGGAGAATGATTCCCATATAACCCTATCAACTGATATATCCTCATCCTCCCAGAGTGGACATATACTAAGGTCCAGGAAATGGGTTGGAATACCCTTGATTCCCCTTTACTATTTTTCAGACCTTTGTTCAATATCTCATACTCCTTTGAAGCCTATTAAACTACCCTCTTCCTGTCCAATTTCATTTTCAAGTCATTCTCCCACAGTCTTTGAACATGTTGGCATCAGTTTTACAGTTATACATTTCTTCATTACTACAGTAACCCTATGACATTTCAACTGAAAAATAGAAGGCATGTCCATGACTCCCTTATACTTCCTTGACCATCTTCCACATTCTATTTCTGCAATTCACTAACAATGAAAATCACTAGAAATTGTCATCACCTGTAACTATTTCACCTCTATAATAGTTAACAATGAAATTTCTCTCTCATCACATACTTCTACCATTTAGCCTCTCCTACTCTTGTACCTTAAATAGCCTAGTTTTTTATTTCATCAAAATTTCAATCTTTTGTTACCCCTCCTTCCCATAACTCCCTATATTACCTAAATACTTATGATAAGCTTCTTAAAGAGCACTCTCACCAGCAACTTGAATTTCTTTTTCCTCCTATAGTATCTGCCTAGATGGATTAGTTCTAAGAGCCTTAGTCAACATGTCTGTTTTCTCATTGACTACTTCTGGGCTTCTGAAAATTGCCCTAGAATGTCACACAACAAATGGTGATTGACTCCACTGAAGATGTATCATGTCCTGAGGGCAGACAGCAGAAGCAAGAAGAACTACAATCCTGCAGCCTGTGGAACAAAAACCACATTCACAGAAAGACAGACAAAATGAAAAGGCAGAGGACTATGTACAAGATGACGGAACAAGATAGAACCCCAGAAAAACAATTAAATGAAGTGGAGATAGGCAACCTTCCAGAAAAGAATTCAGAATAATGATAGTGAAGATGATCCAGAACCTCGGAAAAGGAATGGAGGCAAAGATAGAGAAGATGCAAGAAGTGTTTAACAAAGACCTAGAAGAATTAAAGAACAAACAAACAGAGATGAAAAATACAATAACTGAAATGAAAAATACACTAGAAGGAATCAATAGCAGAGTAACTGAGGCAGAAGAACAGATAGGTGACCTGGAAGACAGAATGGTGGAGTTCACTGCCACGGAACAGAATAAAGAAAAAAGAATGAAACGAAATGAAGATAGCCTAAGAGACCTCTGGGACAACATTAAACGCACCAACATTTGCATTATAGGGGTCCCAGAAGGAGAAGAGAGAGAGAGAGGACATGAGATATTTGAAGAGATTATAACTGAAAACTTCCCTAACATGGGAAAGGAAATAGCCACCCAGGTTCAAGAAGCTCACATAGTCCCAGGCAGGATAAACCCAAGAAAAAACAAGCCGAGACACATAGTAATCAAATTGACAAAAATTAAAGACAAAGAAAAATTATTAAAAGCAACAAAGGAAAACCAACAAATAACATACAAGGAAACTCCCATAAGGTTAACAGCTGATTTCTCAGCTGAATCTCTACAAGCCAGAAGGGAGTGGCACAATATATTTAAAGTGATGAAAGGGAAGAGCCTACAACCAAGATTACTCTACCTGGCAAGGATCTCATTCAGATTCGATGGAGAAATCAAAAGCTTTATAGACAAGCAAAAGCTAAGAGAATTCAGCACCACCAAACCAGTTCTACAACAAATGCGAAAGGAACTTTTCTAAGAGGGAAACACAAGAGAAGAAAAGGACGTAGAAAAACAAATCCATAACAATTAAGAAAGTGGTAATAGGAACATACATACTGATAGTTACCTTAAACGTGAACACAGGACGGGCTTTTTAAAAAAATTAATTTGGCACATTTGTGGTTGGCACTCTGATAATCGTGTGAACTCTTGGAATTATTT
Source organism: Monodon monoceros (assembly GCF_005190385.1). Taxonomy (NCBI): domain Eukaryota; kingdom Metazoa; phylum Chordata; class Mammalia; order Artiodactyla; family Monodontidae; genus Monodon; species Monodon monoceros. Next base: position 102,246,083 of record NW_021703779.1, on the reverse strand, counting down.
AAAAATCAAAGCTCATGAAAGACTTGGCAATGAAGGAAGTGAGGATCTGAAGGAATTACATTCATTCCACTGAGGGCCCAGGTTGAAGCTGCCAAAGGAATGCTAACTCTACCCAGGTACTGATGTGCTCTCTGAGATTTAAAGGGTAAAAAATTGGAGACAATTTTAATTTGAACTTTTAACTAGCAAGAGAAGAATAATTTAATTTAGGGTCTTAAGCATTTTGGACTTGAATTTCTATCTCAAAAATAAAAGCTATATTAGATACATCAAGAATTACAGTATATTCTGCTACAAAGAGATTCATTATTTTTTCCCAAATAGCTAGTCAGTCAATTGTCCCAACAAAATTTATTGAATAATCCATGTTTTCCTACTTATTTAGAATACACTGAATCCCCATGGATCTGTTTCTGGCTTCTCTATTCTTTTCTGTTGTTTGACCTGTTCTTTGAATATAACCTAACTGATATATAATAGAGTTCATCTTGCCTCATTGCTCCTCTTTTCTATCCTCATTATTTTCACATTTATTTTTCAAGATAATTTTAGACTCATTTTGCCATGAGTAAAACACAGTGAAAAATGAAAAATCTTACTAATATGTTAATAGGATATTAGATTTAAAAATTAAAAAGACTAAATATTTGGAATAGACCATCTTTTTAGACAAGAACAAAGTAGCTTTTTCATGTAATGTAGTAAGGTTTTATCATTTTTCTTATCAGTCATGGACATTCCATGTTAAATATATACATAGACTTTGTTGATGTTGTGCTACTGTGAGATGCTTCCTTCCATAATCTTTTCAAACTACTTTTTATTTATTTATAGAAGAGATAATTGACTTTTATGTATTAATTTTATGGCCAGTCACCTTACTGAATTTTCTGGTTTCCAAGAATTTTTCAATTGATTCTCTTTCATTTTCAAAAGATACAATCCTATCATTTATAAATAATGATAATTTTATTTCCATCGTTCATTTTCCAGTATGATTTATTTTAGTCTAATTACCTGGCTAGTATTTCCAAAACCTATCCAACTGATACAGTGCTAGTAAGTAGATTTCTCATTTCTTATTTTAATGGGAAAGCTTCTAATATATCACCAATGATGATAAGTAAATATAGTTGGCCCTTGAACAATGTGTACATTAACTGCACAGGACCACTTACACATGGATATTTTTCAACAGTAAATACTACAGTACTGCATGGTCCAGGGCTGGTTGAATCCATGGATGTGAAGGAACCACAGATACAGAAGGTCCACTATGTTATATGTGGATTAACTCCTGTGTTGTTCAAGGGCCAAGATATGGAAACAACCTGTGTATCTCTCAACAGATAAACAGATAAAGAAGTTGTGATATATATGTAAATTCAGCCATGAGAAAGAAGGAAATTGTACCTTATGGGACAACATGAATGGTCCTTGAGGACATTATGCTAAGTGAAATAAAATAGAGAAAGACAAATATTGTATGATATTCCTTATATGTGAAATCTATAAAAGCTTAACTCATAGACAGAGAGTAGAATGGTGGTTACCAGGGGCTGAGGACGGGGGTTGGAGGAAATGGGGAGATGTTGGTCAAAGGGTACCAACCTCTAGTTAGAAGATGAGTAAGTTCTGGGGATATAATGCACAACATGATACAACAATACTGTATTATATACTTGAAAGTAACTAAGAGAATAGATCTTAAATGTTCTTGCTACAGAAAAGAAATGGTAATTATGTGATATGATAGAATGTTAGCTAACACTATGGTGGTAATCATACTGTCATCTATTAGTGTATCAAATCAATACATTGTACACCTTAAAGTTACACAAAGTTATATGTCAAATTGTATCTCAGTAAAGCTGTGGGGAGCAGGGAAGGGGCATGACCTAGGAATGAAGAGCAGTGAACAGCTGTGGCTATTTCTTTCTGTTTCAGACTTTTCTTTATGTACTTTAATGCTAAATTATTTTGTTGCATAAAGATGTATGCTAGAACTTTATTGTGTAATATACTCTGTATATCACTGAAATACTATTAAAATCATCTTTGCTAGTAATACCACACTTAATGTACTTCCTTATGCATTGAGGTTTGTATTTTTTTTCCCCACTGATAATCTGAAAGGACTATATCCTTGAAAATTTAAATAATACTTGTCGACCTCTATTTATTGATTTGCCAGCTTTAGATGATATTTATTGATTCTCCGTTATTCATTCAATAAATATTTATTGAGTGCTTACTATGAAACATGTATTATTTTAGGTACTGTTTCAGGCATATGTGAACAAAACAAAATAACTGTCATAAAACTAACCTCTAGCTGTGAAAGGTAAGGGATATATGGAAAAATGAAAATCTAATTTGAAAAGATACATGCACCCCAATGTTCATAACAGCACTATTTACAATAGCCAAGACATGGAAACAACCCAGGTGCCCATCAATAGACAACTGGCTTAAGATGTGCCACACACACACACACACACACACACACAAACACACACACACACACACTCACACACTAGAATATTAGCCACAAAACAGAATGAAATATTGCCATTTGCAGCAACATGGATAAACCTAGAAAATATTACACTTAGTGAAGTAAGTCAGAGACAAATACTATATGATATCACATATGTGGAATCTAAAAATAATACAAATGAATCTATATACAAAACAGAAACGGACTCACAGACATAGAAAACAAACTTATGGTTACAAAGGGTAGAGGAAGGGAGGGAGGGAGGGACAAATTAGGAGTATGAGATTAACAGATACAAACTACTATACATAAAATAGATAAGCAACAAGGATTTACTTTATAGCACAGGGAATTATATTCAATATCTTGTAGTAACCTATAATGGAATATAATATGAAAAAATAACTGAATCACTTTGCTATACACCTGAAAATAACACAATATTGCAAATCAGCTATACTTCAATTAAAAGAGGTAAGGGAAATTACAATTTCAAATACGTTCCATCTTTTCTTTATTAACCTCTTAATTTTTGTTATATGCATTATACATTTACATTGCCAATTACTATAATTTTATGTTCTCTCCTTTAATAACAATATCCACACAGTACTTGACCTTAAATCTATAATTATTTTCCTCAGTGATTCCTGCAGGTTCTTTCATACCCAGATCTCCACCTTTACAAGAGCCGACTTTTAAAATTTGATCCACTGACTAGTTGTAGAAAATATTTCAAAACATGCTTGTGTGTACTGTGAATTCTCAATTTTTTAACGTTGACAATATCTTTTGTCAAAGGTTTCATAACAGAACAGTAGCTTGGTTAGGTATAAGGTTCTTTTTTTTAACATCTTTATTGGAGTATAACTGCTTTACAATGGTGTGTTAGTTTCTACTGTATAACAAAGTGAACCAACGATATGTATACATATATCCCCATATGCCCTCCCTCTTGCGTCTCCCTCCCACCCTCCCTATCCCACCCCTCTAGGTGGTCACAAAGCACTGAGCTGATCTCCCTGTGCTATGCGGCTGCTTCCCACTAGCTATTTTACATTTGGTAGTGTACATATGTCCATGCCACTCTCTCACTTCCTCCCAGCTTACCCTTCCCCCTCCCTGTGTCCTCAAGTCCATTCTCTATGTCTGCATCTTTATTCCTGTCCTGACCCTAGGTTCTTCAGAACAATTTTTATTTTTTAGATTCCATATATATGTGTTAGCATATGGTATTTGTTTTTCTCTTTCTGACATACTTCACCCTGTATGACAGACTCTAGGTCCATCCACCTCACTACAAGGTATAAGGTTCTTGAGTCATATATCTTAGCTCTCTCCACCTTCCCATTCCATTGTAGTTTTATTTTGGCACTGGGTTTTTCTGTGAAGTTCTGAAGCCAGCCTGAAGTTCAGGTGACTTTTATTATGCTTGGATACATATGAGGATACTTGCTTTATATTTAAGCTTCAGTAAATTATGAAGAAAATGTGTAAGTTTTAATCATCCTTCACATTTTCAAATAGGCTTTACATTTAGAACAGTTTTAGATTACAGAAAAACTGAGAAGATTGTACAAGGAGATACCAGGTACCCCATACACAATTTCCCCTATTATTAACAACTTGCCTTATTGTGGTACATTTGTATAATTAATGAGCTACATTACTTGTATTTAATTAATATTATATATAAATATATTATTATTAACTAAAGTCCATACTTTATTCAGATTCCTTCAGTATTTACGTAATGCTTTTTTTCTGTTTCAGGACCTTATTCAGGATGCCACATTAAGTTTAGTCATCATGTCTCGTTTGGCTTCTCTTGGCTATGACAAATTTTCAGAATTTCCTTGTTTTTGAAGACCTTGATAGTTTTGAGGAGTGTTGGTCAGGTATTTTGTAGAATGTCCCTCAATTAGAATTTGTGTGATGTGTTTCCCATGATTAGACTGTGGTCATGTCTTCTTGCAAGGAAGACTACAGAGGTACAGTGTCATTTTCATTGCATCATATCAAGGGTACCTACTATTAACACAATTTGTCACTGTTGATGTGATTTTGATAAACTGACAGAGGTATTTTGCCAGACTCCTCTACTGTACAGTGACTCATTTCTCTTTCCATATTGTACTTTTTGTAAGGAAGTCACTATGCACACCCTATACTAACTACTCTATTTTGTTGCTCAAATATTTTCCAACTTTGGCCCTTGAGAGCAATTTAAATTGGCTCTTGTGTCCCTTTGACATACTCCCATCAAAGTGGGCATTTCCTTTTTGAGAATCTACTTACTTTATGACACTATAGGATGTCCTAGATTCATTTTGTGTACTACTTATAATAGTCCTAGGATCAGCTACTTCTCCACAAAGCCCTGGTTCCTTTTATTGGAGAATGGTATTATAAACCAACACCTGGGCACTAGGTGTGTTTGCTCCTACTTGGGTACCATTTCTTCTAGGATATCTCAGATGACAGAGCAAGAAAGTATATGTGTGTATTAACCTGTGCATCTACCCATATCTATAAATGTTTCTGTATGTAGCCTTCTGTGTGTATATTAAGCTGCACATGAGTTCACACTGATGTCTCCAACTCTAATCCATTACCACATGTATCATTCTAGCTTCCTACTCTTACCAATATGTAAAGTCCCACTCTAACAGTGAAAAACCGGCTCACAGCACATGTAACTCGTGTATTAAGTTATTCAAGGACAGTATATTGTAAAGCAGTATGAAAATTGTTAACCTGTACCCCCATGGGAAAGAACTTTACCAACTAGAGTGGAGTGAATTTCCTCTGTTTTTTCTTTTAGACTCATTTCCAAAGTTACTTAGGGCAGTGCCTATCCTCCAAAACTCTTCAGTGAGGTTGTTTCAAACACTTACAATACAGTTAGATATCTGTCACAGTGTGCCTTTTATGCTGATATCCCCCAACTTTCTAAATATATTTTTAAATTGCTATACACTAAGGTTAACTATTTGTGCTATGAAGTTCTATAGGTTTTGACATACACATAATATGACATATACATAATTAAAGTATCATATGAAATAATTTCACCACCATAAAAATCCCCCATGCTTTACCTATTAAACCTTCCCTCCCATTCCCTAGTAAGCACTGATTTTTAATTGAATTATAATTGACCTAAAATATTATAGTAGTTTAAGGTGTTCAGCACAGTGATTCAATATTTTTATAATTATGAAATGATACCATGATAAGTCTAGTTACCATCTGTCACCATACAGAGTTATTACAATATTATTGACTATATTCCCTAGGCTATAAATTACATCCTTATGACATTTATTTTATAGCTGGAATTTTGTACCTCTTAGCCCCCTTCACATATTTTGCCCATCCCTCCTTCCCCCTCCCCTCTGGTAACCACTAGTTTGTTCTCTGTATCTATGAGTCTGTTTCTGTTTTGTTTTGTTTGTCCATTTGTTTTTTTAGCTTCCACATATAAGTTAAATCATATGGTATTTGTCTATCTCTGTGTGACATATTTCACTTAGCATAATACGCTCTAGGTCCATCCATGTTGTTGCAAATTGGCAAGATTTCATCCTTTTTTATTGAGTAATATTCCATTGTATTCATTCATTTATCTATGAGACACTTAGGTTGCTTCCATATCTTGGCTATTGTAAAAAATGCTATGATGAACATAGATTTTATATTTCTTCATGATTCAGTTTCAGAAGACTGTATGTTTCTAGGAATTTATCCATTTCTTATAGGTTCTCTAACTTGGCATATAATTGTTCATTTTTTTTTTTTTTTGCAGTACGTGGGCCTCTCACTGCTGTGGCCTCTCCCACCGCGGAGCACAGGCTCCGGACGCACAGGCTCAGCAGCCACAGCTCACGGGCCCAGCCGCTCCACGGCACGCGGGATCCTCCCGGGCCGGGGCACGAACCCGCGTCCCCTGCATTGGCAGGCAGACTCTCAACCACTGTGCCACTAGAGAAGCCCCCATAGTTTTTTGTATGATCCTTTGTATTTATGTGGTATCAGTTCTAATTTCATCCTCTCTCATTTATGATTTTATTTATTTGGAGTCTCTCACTTTTTCTTAATGAGTTTGGCTAAAGGTTTATCAATTTTGTTTATCTTTTCAAAGAAGTTTCATCGATCTTTTCTAATTTTTGCCATCTCTATTTCATTTATTTTCACTCTGATCTTTATTATTTCCTTTCTTCAACTAATGTTGAGCATTGTTCTTCTTTTATAGTTGCCTGAAATGTAAAGTTAGATTGTTTATTTGAGTAAAGCTGAATGCTTTTCCTCTAAAATCAGGAACAAGACAAGGATGCCCACTCTTGCCACTTTTACTCAACATAGTAGTAGAAATTCTTGCCACAGCAATTAGGCAAGAAGAAGAAATATAAAAGGCATCCAAACTGGAAGGAAAGATGTAAAATTGTCTTGAGATAAGCCTGTATTGCTATGAACTTTCCTTTTAGAACTGTCTTGCTGTGTCCCATCAATTTTGGAATATTGTGTTTCCATTTTCTTTTGTCTCAAGGAATTTTTTTTTTTTTTGCAGTACACGGGCCTCTCACTGTTGTGGCCTCTCCCGTTGCAGAGCACAGGCTCCGGATGCGCAGGCTCAGCGGCCATGGCTCACGGGCCCAGCCTCTCCGCAGCATGTGGGATCTTCCCAGACCGGGGCACGAATCTGTGTCCCCTGCATCGGCAGGTGGACTCTCAACCACTGCACCACCAGGGAAGCCCCTCAGGTATTTTCTTGTTTTCTCTTTGATTTCTTTGTTGACCCATTAGTTGTCTAATAGCTTGTTGTTCATTCTCTATGTATTTGTGATTTTTCTAGTTATCTTCTTGTAATTAATTTCTAGTTTCACACCATTGTGGTCATAAAAGATGCTTGATATTATTTCAATCTTAAATTTATTGGGACTTCTTCAGTGGCCTTATATGTAATCTATTTTGGAGAACACTCCATTTGCACTTGAAAAGAATGTGTATTCTGCTGCTTTTGGTGGAATGTTCTGTGTACATCTATAAAGTATGTCTGGCCTAATGTGTCATTTAAGACCAGTGTTTCCTTGTGGGTATTCTGTCTGGGTGATCTATTTCATTGATGTAAGTGAGGTATTAAAGTCCCCTACTATTGTTGTATTGCTGTCTATTTCTCCCTTTATTTTTATTTGCTTTATATATGTAGTTGCTCCTATGTTAGGTACATAAATGTTTACAAATGTTAGAGCCTCTTGTTGGATTGACTCCATTATCATTATGTAATGCTCTTCTTCTCTTTTGTTACAGTCTTTGTTTTAAAGTCTATTTTGTCTGATATAAGTATTGCTGCTCCATACAACAGGTTTCTTTTCATTTCCATTTGCATAACATATATTTCATTCCCTCACTTTCAGTCTGTGCGTATCTTTAGGTATGAAATGAGTCTCTTCTAAAAAGCATATATTATAAAAGGGTATTTTTAAAAAATCCATTCAGCCACCCTATGTCTTTTGATTAGAAAGTTTAGTCAATTTACATTTAAAATAATCATTGATAGGTATGTACTTATTGCCATTTTGTTAACTGTTTTCTGGCTGTTTTTGTAGTTCCTGTCCATCCCTTTCTTCTTCTCTTTCTCTCTTCCCTGGTGGTTTGACTGTTTTCTTTATTGTTATGTTTAGATTCCTTTCTATTTCCTTTTGTGTATTTACTATACATTTTCTTTGTGGTTACCATGGGACTCACATATGGACTCCTATGTATTTAACAATCTCTGTTAAGTCAGTAATAACTTAATTTGAATGCATTCTGAAGCTTTATATTTTTACTCTTCCTTGTTTTATATTTTTGATGACACATTTCACATTTTATGTTTCTTTCATCTAATAATTGTATTTTTAATTAATTTTACGACTTTTGTCTTTTGCCGTTTGTACTTGCTTTATAAGTGATTAACCCACTACATTTATTATCTTTTCCAGTGAGATTTTAATTTTCATATGTTTTCTTATTATTAATTAGTGTCTTTTCTCTTTAGCTTACAGAAGTCCCTTTAACATTTCTTATAAGGCTGGTTTAGTGGTGATGAACCCCTTTAGCTTTTGCTTATCTGTAAAACTCTTAATGGTCCTACAATTCTGAATGATAACTTTGCCAGGTAGAGAATTCTTGGTTGGTATGTTTTTCCTTTCAGCACTTTGAATATGTCATGTCACTTCCTGGCTTGTAAAGTTTCTGCTGAAAAATCTGCTCATAGCCTTATGGGGCTTCCCTTGTACATAATAACTTGCTTTTCTCTTACTGCTTTTAATATTCTCTCTTTATCCTTAACTTTTATCATTTTAATAATAATATGACTTGGTGTGTTTCTCTTTAGGTTCATCTTATTTGTTTTTTGTTTTTTTTGCGGTACGCGGGCCTCTCACTGTTGTGGCCTCTCCCGCTGCGGAGCACAGGCTCCGGATGCGCAGGTTCAGCGGCCATGGCTCACAGGCCCAGCCGCTCCACAGCATGTGGGATCTTCCCAGACCGGGGCATGAACCCGTGTCCCCTGCATCGGCAGGCGGACTCTCAACCACTTTGCCACCAGGGAAGCCTGGTTCATCTTATTTGGAACTCTCTGGGCTTCCTGGACCTGTATGTCTCTTTCCTTCCCCAGATTAGGGGAGTTTTCAGCCATGATTTCTTCCAATAATTTTTCTGGCCCTTTCCCTTCCTCAGGACCCCTAAAAAGTGAATGTTACTCCTTTTGATGTCGTTCCAGATGACCCTTAAGATATCCTAACTTATTTTAACTCTTTTTTTTCATTTTGCTGCTTTATCTGGGTGTTTTCCAGTGCTTTGTCTTCCAGCTCATTGATTGGTGCTTCCATTTCATCCATTCTGCTGTTGAACCCCTCTAGTGTATTTTTAAGTTCAGTTATGATTCTGTTCGGTACTTATATTTTTCATCTCTTTGTTGAAGTTCTTGCTGTGTTCTTCCATTTTTCTCCTGATATTAGTTAGTACTTTTATGACCAACACTTTGAAATCTTTATCAGGCAGGTTGCTTATCTCCATTCATTAACATCTTTTTCTAGGGATTTGCCTTGTTCTTTGGTTTGGAACATATTCCTTTGTATACTCACAGTTTGCTTCTCTCTCTCTCTCTCTCTCTCCCTCTCCCTCTCTCTCTCTATATATATAGAGGGAGAGGGAGAGAGAGAGATTTCTATATACACACACACACACACACACACACACACACACAGCCCCAAACAGCTACCCTCCTCAGACTTGAAGGAGTGGTCTTGTGTAGGAGCCATTCTGTGTGGTCCAAAGCACAATCTCCCCTGACTACCAGAACCAGGCATTCTATGGATATCCCTCATGTGGGCTGCGTGTGCCTGCTGGCTTTGATAGGGCAGTGGCCACTGCATGGAGAGGGCAGGGATCAGGGTTCTTGCCTAGTCCACTTGTGGCTCAGCTGCCACATGAGGAGTCATGGCTAGGTCTCTACATGGGATGGGTGGGCCTCAGGGTGCCTGCCCAGGCTGATTATGGCTTGGCTGTTGTGAGAAGCGGGAGGGGCTGTGGCGTTTGCCCATTCAGGCTCTGTGCAGGGTTCTGCCTAACTTATTTGTGATATGCCCCTGCCATTGAGTGTGTGCTGATGCCTGTCAGTGTTTCAAGAGGAGGAATCTCATTTGGCATGTAGTTTTAGGATGCTAGAACCTTAGGCAGCAGCTTTTAAAGTATGAATACATATACATTCCTGTGGGGCCACAATCCTAATCCCTGCTGACCTCTAGACCAGGAGAACTGGAGGTGTCCCCTGGGTGACAGTTGCTAAAGTTCGGGCTCCTGACACGTGTATAATCTCCTTTCTGGGGAGCCTCACTGAGCTGTAGCAAGGCTAAGGGGTGTGTGAGGATGGTGTATCCCTGCTTACTTTCCCCGGGAGTGCCTCCTTAGTCTCTAGATGTGCAGGAAACCTGAAACCTGTCTGTCAGGGTGAAGCTCCAGGCTACGTAAATAGGCCTTTTTCACAAGAAGACTGGGGCTGTGTTTCAGTCTACTGTCCATGCAGTATCTTGGGGGTAGTGGCCTGCCAAGAACTGTCCTTTCCATTGCTACAGTCCCATGGAGCTCAGAAATGCCAGCCCCCTTGGCCATCAGGGTCAGGAAATCAAGGGGTGTTCCCTGTGTAGACTGTGTATGCCTACTGATTTTAGCTAGGTGGCTGGGGAGTGTGGGAGGTGGGGCTTGCTCTCTTCCTTCAGGAATGCAGCAAGAAGATTACCTGACTGACTGCATCCACGGGCTTCAGCAATGCAAAATGAAGAGTGCCTTGTCTATGTGTGTGTGTTGTCTTTAGGCTAGGAATAGGAGAATACCATGACTGTTCATGCTTGCCAGCCCCAACCAGGAGGCAGGGGAGTATTGAGTCGACTTTAGGCTGGGAGAGGGATAATGCAGTGACTGCTCACATTCACCAGTCCTAGTCAGTGAGTGGAGGGGTGTTGCAGCTGCCCAAACTCGCAGACTTTAGCTAGTAGGAGAATGCTGCAACAGTTGGCACCCACCTGCCACAGCAGGGAGCCAGGAAGTGCTGCGGCTGCCAGAGCTCTCTGGCTTCAGCAATGCAGAGGGGTAATGCTATAATAGCTCATGCTCAACCTCGTGCCCCAGCTCCCTCACCTGTCCTAGCAGGTTAGGTGAGAAGTGAAACAATGGTGTTTGCCAGTGCCTCCATCTGTGGGAGTGTTTCCACCACCTCCCACCCCTCCAATTGATGCTTTTAGATTCACAAATGACTCCTTCACATATAGTCTTGGCACTTTTCAAACTGCTGTTATTTCACTGGATCTCAGGGTGAATGAGACTGCATGTGAGCCCTTTACGAGGGGAGTCTCAGTTTCCTACAGCACTTTGGGACCCTTGGATGTCAGCTTCATTGGTTTTTTAAGCCAAGCGCTTTGGGGTCTCATATCTCTGGTGTAGATCCCAGGGGCCGGGGTGCCTGATGTGGGGTGCCAACCCCTCTCTCCTCTGGCAGGAGTGCCTGCCTGGTAAGATACCTCTCTATTGTGTACTGCCTTACTGGGGGTAGAATTTTTGGTGAGAGCATTTTTCTGCCTCTCCTACCCATCTCAATGTAGTCATTTTTATTCTTTGTTGTGGAGCAGGTGTTCAGCTGGTTCTCAGGTTCTTTTTACAGGGAATTGCTCCATATTAAGGTGTGTATTTGTTGTGTCCATGGGAGGAGGCAAGTTCAAGCTCTTTCTATGCTGCCACCTTGAACCACCTCCAAATACTGATTTTTTTACTGTCCCTATAGCTTTGCTTTTCCCAGAATATCATGTAATTGAAACCATACAGTATGTAGGCTTTTCAGAATGGCTTCTTTTACTTAGCAATATACATTTAAAGTTTATCTATGTGTTTTGGGGGCTTGATAGTTTATCTCATTTTTTTCAGTTAAATTGTACTTGAATTTCTTTATTTGTTGCTACCATAGTTCTTAATTAAGCATCACTAAAATATATCAGCCTTAAAATTTTTTAATATGGAAATGGGTTGATCTGTTTAAGTGAATGATGCACAGTTAAGTTTTTTCTTTAAAGAAGTAAGGTCAGGAAACAGAAATCACCATCTATAGTCAATAGATGTGCCAATTCTCAATTACCAGTACTTAGCAAAGTTTGATACAGAGTAAATGCACAAAAAGTATCTATCTGTTGCATGAAGAAAAGTTTTGGTATTTTTGACTGCTTTAATAATGATAACAATAATATTAATAATAATTGTTAATGTTTATTGAGCATTTACAATGTGCCATGTAATGTGCTAAACACTTAACTTATATTATCTCACTTAATCCTAACATCAACATCATGAGTTTATTATCCCCATTTTCCAGATAAGAAGAGCCAAAGCTCATTGAAGTCACTTGCCCATGGCCAGATAAGTAATCAGTACCAAACAACTTATTTCTTTTTAATCCTCCATAACATTCCATTGTGTGAAGGTACCATTCACCTATTGATATAATCTTGGTTGCTTCAGGTTTTTGGTGATTATAAATAAAACTGCTATAAATATTCACATGTAAGTTTTTATGTGGGAGTAAGTGTTCAAATCAGTTGATAGTCTCTAGGAGCAGGATTGCTGGGTTATATGTTAGGGCTATGCTTAATATTTTGAGAAACTACTGAACTATCTTCCAAGGTGGCACCTCTTCCAAGGTTCTGGTGGGAATATTTTGTATTCCCACCAGCAATGAATGACAGTTCCGACTGCAGTATATCATAGCCAGCATTCGATATTTTCTACCAGTCTGTGGCTTGTCTTTCATTCACTTAGCAGTCATTTGGAGAGCAGAAGTTTTTAATTTTACTAAAGCCCAACTTATACACTTTTTTAGTGAGGTGAAGTTTACATAACACAAAATTAACCATTTGAAGGATAAAGTGCTGTGAGTGACATTTTAGCGTATTCAAAATGTTGTAAAACCATTACCTCTAATTAGTTCAGAGATATTTTCATCACTTCCAAAACAAAACCCATACCCAATAAGCAGTCACTCCTCATTCCCTCCTCCCTCAGCCACTGGCAATCAATAATCTGTTTTCTCTTTCTATAGATTTGCATGATTTGGATATTCTATGTATATGGGATTAGACAATATTAACTTTTGTGTCTTTTTTGTTACTTAGCATGTTTCTCAGATTCATCAGTGTTATAGCATATACTTGTACTTCATTCCTTTTTACAGCTGAATGATAATCCATTGTTTGAGTGTACCACACTTTGTTTACCCATTCACCAGTTGAAGGACATTTGGGTTGTTTCCACCTTTTGACGACTGTGAATAGTGCTGTTCTGAACATACATATACATATATTTGTTTGAATACTTGTTTTCAAATCTCTTGGTGTATATCTAGAAGTGGAATTGCTGGGCCTCATGGTAATTCTACATTTAGCTTTTTGAGAAAACACCAAACTGTTTTCCTCAGTGACTACCATTTCACCAGCAACATGTAAAGGCAATGATTTCTTCATTCCTCAGTGTCACTTATTTTCCTTTTTAATTACTATACTATAGCCAAATAAGTGGATATGAAGTGGCATCTGTTTTATTTGCATTTTCTTAATGGCTAATAATGTTGAACATTATTTAATGTGTTTGTTGGTCATTTGTATATCTTCGGAGAATGTCTATTCATGTCCTTTGCTAATTTTTAAATGGGGTTACTTGACTTTTTATTGTTGTTTTAAGAGTTCTTTCTATGTTCTTGAACTAGAATCGTGTCAGATATTTGTATGCAAATATTATCTCCCATTCTGTAAGTTGTCTTTTCTTAATAGTATTCTTTGGTGCACAAAAGTTTTTTATTTCAATGAAGTCTATTTCTTCTTTTGTTACTTGAGATTTTGGTGTCCTATTTAAGAATACATTACCAAGTATAAGGTCATGAATATTTACCTACATGTTTTTTTCTAAGAGTTGAATAGTTTTAACTCATATTCAGGTCTTTGATCCATTTTGATTTAATTTTTGTATATGGTGTGAGATAAGGATTCAATTTCATTCTTTTGCATATTCAGTTCTCCCAGTACCATTTGTTGAAGAGACTTTCCCTTCCCCATTGAATGTTTTGGCATCCCTGTCAAAAATCAATTGACAATAGATGTATAGATTTATTTCTGGAATGTAAGTTTATTCCATTGGTCTATATTTTTATTCTTATGCCAATTTCACACTGTTTTGCTTACTGTAGTTTTGTATTAAATTTTGAAATCAGAAAATGTGAGTCCTCCAACATTGTATTTTTTATTAATATTGTTTTGGCTACAGCATCCCTGGCACTCCCATATGAATTTTGAGATCTGCTTTTCTATTTCTGAAAGAAAAGTCATTGGGATTTTGAGAGGAATTTCGCTGATTCTGTAGATCATTTTGGGGAGTACTGTCATGTTCACAATATTAAGTCTTTTGATCTATGGACACAGAATGTGTTTCTATTTATTGAAGTCTTTTAAAATTTATTTCAGCAATGTTTGGTAGTTTTCAGTGTCTTTTTCCTCTGTCTTAGTCTGTTCAGGCTGCTATGCCAGAAGTACCAAGGGCTGGGTAGCTTATAACTAACCACCATTTCTCACAGTTCTGGAGGCTAGGAAATCCAATATCATGGTGCAAGCAGATTTGCTGTCTGATGAGACCTGCTTCCTCATAGATGGCTGTCTTTACACTGTGTTCTCACATGGCAGAAGGGGCAAGGCAACTCTCTCAGGCCTCTTTCATTCCTCATGAACTAAAACTAATCACCTCCAAAGGCACCACTCTCTAATACCATCACCATGGGGAGTTAGGATTTCAACATATGAGTTTTGTGTGTGTTGGGGGGAATACAAATATTCAGACCATAGCAACGTCCTTGGTTAAACTTATTGTTAATTATTTTATTCTTCTGATACTATTTTAAACAAACAGTTTTCTTAGTTTCTGTTTTAGATTGTTCATTGCTAGTGCATAGAAATACTACTGATTTTTTGTGTGATGTCATATCTTGCAGCTTTGCTGTATTCACTTATTCTATTTTTTGTGAATTCTCTAGAAAAAAAATATATGAATGATAATATTATCTCCAAATGGGGATAGTTTTACCCCTTCCTTTGCACATTAGAGATTTTTCCCTGCCTACTCTGGTTGGAACTACCAGTGCAATTTTAAATAGAAGTGGCGGGGTGACCATCCTTTCCTTGTTCCTTATTTAAAAGGAAAAGCTTTCAGTCTTATACCACTGACTATGGTGTTAGCTGTGGATCTTTCATAAATATCCTATCATGTTGAGGTAGTTACCTTCTATTCCTAGTTAGCAGTATTTTTTTTAATCATGAAAAGATGTTGGATCTTATCAAATGTCTCTACTGCATCCATTGAGATGATAATGTTTTTTCTTTATTAAAGTAGTAATATCATGTTGATTCATTTTCATATATTGAAGCACACTTGCATTCCTGGGATAAATCACACTTGGTCATGGTATATAATAATTTTAATATGTTGCTGGACTCATTGTATTAGTATTTAGTTGAGGATTTTTGCATCAGTGTTCATGAGATTTTGGTCTGTAGTTTTCATTACTTGTGAAGTGTTTGTCTGGCTTTGCTATCAGGGAATTACTGTCCTCATAGAATGACTCAGGAAATATTCCCTGCTTTTAGTTTTTTGGAAGAGTTTGAAAAAAAAATTGGTGTCAATTCTTTAAATTTTGGATTAAATTCACCAGTGAGACCATCTGATCTTATGATTTTCCTTGTTTGGGAGTTTTGGGTTTTTTTTATTACATATTCAACCTCTTCAGTTGTTATTGGTTTCTCTTTTCATTTATTTCAAAACAGTTTTTTCTCTTGGAACTTCTTTGACCTACTTGTTATTTAGAAATGTGTTGCATAACTTCTAAGTATTTGGGGACTTTCCAGGTATATTTCTCTTATTGATTTCTAGTTTATTGCATTGTGGTTTGAGAACATACTTTTATGATTTCTATTGTTTTAAATGTTAAGGCATTTTCTGAAACTAACACAACATTGTAAACCAACTATATTCAATAAGAATTTTTAAAAATTTGTAAAATGTTAAGGTGTTTTTATGGCCTCTGATATGGTCTATTTTTGTGAATGTGTCATATGAGCTTGAGAGGAATATGTATTCACTGTTGTTGGACGGGGTGTTTTATAAATGTCAATTAGATCAAGTTGATTTGTGGTGCTGTTGAGGTCAAATACACCATTGATAGTAATATAAGTTTACTTACAAATAACACTATATAGTTTTCACATGTAGTGCAGAAACCTTATAACAGAATATTCCCAATTCCTCCTTCCCCTCCCTTATTACATGGCTGCCTTTCATTTCACCTTTCCATATGCAGTAATCTCTCAATACATTATTGCTATTATTACTTTAGGTAAAGAATTACCATTTAGATCAATTAAGAATAAAAAGTAAAATATTTCGCTTCACATTCATTTATTCCCTCTCTGATACTCTTCCTTTCTGTATGTAAATCCAAATTTCTGAACTATATATATATATCCTTTTCCATCTTTCTGGAGAATTTCTTTTAATATTTCTTGCACAGCAGATCTACTGGCAATGTATTCCTTCAGAGGGTGAGGGTGTGTGTGTGTGTGTGTGTGTGTGTGTGTGTGTGTGTGTGAAGTCTTTATTTCTCCTTCACTTCTGAAGGAAATTTTGCTGGATATAGAATTCTATATTGATGGGACTTTCATTTCAACACTTTAAATATTTTCTCCACTCTTTGTTGCATGGCTTCTGATGAGAAATCTGCTGTAATTCATGTCCTTGTTCTTGTATATACAGTTAACGTGGCACCCCCACCCATTGTGGCTTCTTTCAAGATTTTCTTTCTTTTTTTTTTAAGTTTGAATGTGATATGCCTAGCTGTAAAATTTTTTTTTTTTTGGTTTTCAACCTGCTTGGTGTTCTCTGAGTTTCCTGGATCTAAGGTTTGATGTCTGTCATTAATTTTGGAAAATTCTTAGCCATTACTATTTCAAATATTTCTTGTGGTCCATTATTTCTTCCTTCTCTCTCCTTCTTTTATTCAAATTATGCATATGTTACACATTTTCAATTGTCCCACAGTAATTGAATATTCTGTTATTTATTTTCATTCTGTCTTCTTTTTGCATTTCAGTTTAGAAAGTTTCTACTGACAAATCTTTAAGCTTACTGATTGGTTCCTCTGTTGTCCATTCTATTCATGAGCCCAACAAAGACATTCTTCATTTTTGTTACTGTGGTTTTGATTTCTACTATTTCCTTTTGATACTTTCTTAGAGTTCCCATTTCTCTTCTTTCATTACTCATCTAATCTTGCATATTGTTTTGTTCTTCCACTAGAGCCCCTAACAAGTTAATCATAATTATTTTAAATTATCTGTCTGATGATTCAAAAAAGTGTTTCATATAAGAGTCTGAGACTTGCTTTTTTTGTTTCTGTAAACTGGTGGGGTTTTTCTTCCCTTGCCTTTCACATGCCTTATATTTTTGGTGAAAGCCAGATGTGATGCGTTGGGTAATAGGAACTGAGGTAAAGGACCTTTTGTGTGAGGTTCTATGTCAAGCTGACTAGGAGTTTGGCTATGTTTAACATTTTCTCTAGTTGTAAGTGCCAGAGGTCTTAAATTCCCTAGAGTCCTTGTTTTTCTCTCTCCTCTAGTCTTTGGGTCTCTGCATGAATCCCTCTTTAAACAGGTTCTGTGGCTTTCAGTTCTTTCCATTGTAACCCACTGTTATTATACTAGAGCCCTGTAAATATGTTGGTAAGGTGTGAAGGAGGAGAATCATTCTATAACTTTAGTATCAAATATCAGTCTTTTAGTGGGCTGGAGTTCTTGGAAGGTGACCTTTTGAAGTATTTCTTAGCCATTTTTTTCTCCCCTTATGTAAAACAGGAAGGCTCCAGGGGGCTGGAATTAGCTAACTGCTCTTTCCATGGGTCAGATAAGGCTCTGATAAAGATTTTTTCCTTGGAGAGTTGGTCTATTTTATGTAGAACACTCTTGGTATATTTCAAAATGGTTACTTTTCCCCTGCCCTTGCCTGAAATGTGAAGGGATTTTCCTTGGACCCAGAACCCAGTGGAGCCCAGCGGAATGCCTAGAAATAAAACCCACAGAATGTAGGGGCACCCTTAGGACTGAGCCCTGAGAAGTTTCTCACTCTCAAGTTAGTCTACACTCAGCCTTCAGCTATTTCTCAAAATTACCACCTTAGTTTTCCCACCAGATTATGACTCTAGCAGCCTCTTTTCCAGGTTGACTGATCTCTGTATTTGCCTATTTCTCAAATTTTTGGATGACAGTTTTTCCTGTGACTTTGGTTCTCTGATGGGTCCAAGAAAAGTAGTTTATTTTAAGTTTGTTCAGCTTTTTTCTTGCTGTAAGAATTAGAGTGAAGATTTCTTAGCTCTACATGACAGAGCTGAAACTGACCTTCATCACTTTTTTACTGTAAAACATTACCATTTGATCTGGAAAATGAAGTCTAAATTTTTCTTCTACCACATATGTGAATGTTTTTATATCTTGTTTTCTCAGGTATATAACTTATGTGTACTTCAGACATGTCAAATTGCTTTGATCTTGTCTTTCTCTCAAATCTGCCTGATTTTCTCAGGTCTTTTAACTGTATCAGTGAATCTCTTTGTAGCAGAATATACTGTAATTCTTGATGTACCTAATATAGCTTTTATTTTTGATAGTTAATTGTTTTCTTCATGTTTACCATGAGAAATGGATGATCACTTTTCATGCCTTTCTGTTTTTTACATCACTACTCTGACTTTATGTATATATGTGTGTATATATACACACACACACATATATATTTACCTATTAGTGTCCATGTTCTGTTTAATGACAAAGTAGTTTTATATAAATGTTCTTCATATGCTCAGTATACTCATGTAGTTCTTTTTTTGAAGTATATTTTTTACATACTCTTGTTTACTATGTTCCTTTCCTTAATTCCTCTCATTCCCTTTTTATTTCTTTATTTATTTACTATTCCACTGTAAAGATTTGTTAAAATTTGTTTATCTGTTGATGATCACTTATTTTGTTTCCCATTTTTGACTGTTATGAATAAATCTGCTATGAACATCTGCAGACAAGTCAGTGTGGACATACACTTTCATTTCTCATAGGTAAATACCTAGGAGTAGAATTCTCCATCATATAGTAAGTATATGCTTAACTCTAAAGGAACTGCCAAACTGCTTTCAAAAATTGTTATATCCTTTTACACTGCTATCAGTAATGCATGAGAGTTCCATATCCTTGCCAATACTTGTTATTTTCAGTCTGTCTTTTAAATGTTAGCCATTTGAGTGAAAGTGCATTGGTATCATATTGTGGCATTAATTTACATTTCCCTCTTTATGAATGATGGTGAGCATCTTTTAATGAGCTTATTTATCATTTATATGACTCCTTTGTGAAGTATCTGCTCAAACTGTTTGCCAATTTCCAATTTGACTGTTTGTCACCTTACTGACTTATAAAAGTTCTTCATATATTTTTGATCTGAGTCCTTTGCCAAATATATGAATTCCTGGAGTAACCCTTTTTCTGAAGTTTATTTTTCACATACTATTGTTTACTTAAGTGTTCCTTTTCTTACAGCATTTACTTCCTACCATGATCAAGTTAAAAATGGGGAAGGGCAAGAGCAGTGAACAAAGTTAGCCAGAACTCCAATTTGAGTATGTTGTCATAGATTTTTGTATGCTGTCTTATAGTTAATTGTGTATCCATCCCCCTAACTAAATTGAGTTACTTGAGAGTAAGTTTGATAAATTTTTAAAAAAATGTCTTCAGGCAGACCTCCTCCTGGCATCCCTTTCTTACCAGTTCGTAGAAGAAAGCAGTTCACTCACCAGCAGTCATTAAGCAATTAGAACTTAAGACGATTCCTGCCATAAAACAAGTTCTACCATATGAAGTTTTCTAACATCTCTATTGGAGTATAATTGCTTTATAATGGTGCGTTAATTTCTGCTTTATAACAAAGTGAATCAGTTATACATATACATATATTCCCATATCTCTTCCCTCTTGCGTCTCCCTCCCTCCCACCCTCCCTATCCCACCCCTCTAGGTGGTCACAAAGCACTGAGCTGACTCCCTGTGCTATGCGGCTGCTTCCCACTAGCTATCTATTTTACGTCTGGCAGTGTATATATGTCCATGCCACTCTCCCACTTTTTCCCAGCTTACCATTCCCCCTCCCCATATCCTCAAGTCCATGCTCTAGTAGGTCTGTGTCTTTATTCCCATCTTGCCCCTAGGTTCTTCATGACCATTTTTTTTTTTAGATTCCACACATATGTTTTAGCATATGGTATTTGTTTTTCTCTTTCTGACTTACTTCACTCTGTATGACAGACTCTAGGTCCATCCATCTCACTACAAATAACTCAATTTCATATCTTTTTATGGCTGAGTAATATTCCACTGTATATATGTGCCACATCTTCTTTATCCATTCATCTGTCGATGGACACTTAGGTTGCTTCCATGTCCTGGCTATTGTAAATAGAGCTGCAATGAACATTGTGGTACATGACACTTTTTGAATTATGGTTTTCTCAGGGTATATGCCCAGTAGTGGGATTGCTGGGTCATAGGGTAGTTCTATTTTTAGTTTTCTAAGGAACCTCCATACTGTTCTCCATAGTGGCTGTATCAATTTACATTTCTACCAACAGTGCAAGAGGGTTCCCTTTTCTCCACACCCTCCCCAGCATTTATTGTTTCTAGATTTTTTGGTGATGGCCATTCTGACCAGTGTGAGATGATATTTCATTGTAGTTTTGATTTGCATTTCTCTAATGATTAATGATGTTGAGCATTCTTTCATGTGTTTGTTGGCAATCTGTATACCTCCTTTGGAGAAATGTCTATTTAGGTCTTCTGCCCAATTTTGGATTGGGTTGTTTGTTTTTTAGATATGGAGCTGCATGAGCTGCTTGTAAATTTTGGAGATTAATCCTTTGCCAGTTGCTTCATTTGCAAATATTTTCTCCCATTCTGAGGGTTGTCTTTTGGTCTTGTTTATGGTTTCCTTTGCTGTGCAAAAGCTTTGAAGTTTCATTAGGTCTCATTTGTTTATTTTTGTTTTTGTTTCCATATCTCTAGGAGGTGGGTCAAAAAGTATCTTGCTGTGATTTATGTCATGGAGTGTTCTGCCTATGTTTTCCTCTAAGATTTTAATAGTGTCTGGCCTTACATTTAGGTCTCTAATCCATTTTGAGTTTATTTTTGTGTATGGTGTTAGAGAGTGTTCTAATTTCATTCTTTTACATGTAGCTGTCCAGTTTTCCCAGCACCACTTATTGCAGAGGCTGTCTTTCCTCCACTGTATATATAGTCTTGCCTCCTTTATCAAAGATAAGGTGACCATGGCTGTCTATCAATCATAGCTGCAAAAATGTTGGGTAACAGAAATTGGCTAAAAAAAAGCCATATTTTCAAGGAGACACTTGGCCACCTCTTAGGGGAAACCTCTCAACATAAATTATTGTGATTTAAAAAATCCTTCTACACTACCAAACGTAAGGTAGATAGCTAGTAGGAAGCAGCCGCATAGCACAGGGATATCAGCTCAGTGCTTTGTGACCGCCTGGAGGGGTGGGATAGGGAGGGTGGGAGGGAGGAAGATGCAGGAGGGAAGAGATATGGGAGCGTATGTGTATGTGTGGCTGATTCACTCTGTTATAAGGCAGAAACTAGCACACCACTGTAAAGCAATTATACCCCAATAAAGATGTTAAAAAAAATCCTTCTGGCTTTCTGCATATCACTAAACAAGATATTTAAATTTGATATTGTATTCAAAGCATCTAGTAGCCATTTCAATATATAGTGATAATGGTGGTGATGGTGATAATAATTACCAATTGAACTATTTATATTTATACCATCTGATTAGAGAAAAGAGATTCTAGAACTCAATTGGATATGTTAAACTTAATGGTAATGCAAACTATATTTATAGCATTTATAGTTATTAAACTATATTTAACAACTCACATGTAGTCAATTTGCTTCTCTGAAATGTCAAAGACAATTTTTTCAAGGAGCTATTAAATTGATATATACATAAGAAAGGAATTTGCTTTTGAGCCCACAACTTTGTAAGAAAGTGTTCTGAAAATTACTCTTCGTCCCAATAATAACAATAATCCACTGCAAATTATGGCCCCATATCACCCAAAACTGCAAAGCTAGAGAACGTAATGCAATGGGAAGAGGGTTGAGATTTCTGTTTGTGACAAAAGTAAATGCTTTAGCACTGCAATAGCAATTGGAACATTTCTTAAAAGCTAGTAAATATGAACTGGCTATTACTTTCTACACTGTGCCAACTGGCAAAATAACATGATTTCCAGGAGAAATAGGCTGGTAGAATTGAATAGGCTTCCTGCAGGCCATTGCACCTGTATTGTATTACAAGGATTGATATCATGTTGCCTTCCAAATATTCTCATCTAAACAGTTACAAAGAAACGCAACAATTTCTTCCACACCTAATTCAAGACATACCAAGAGGGAAAGTATTTAAATTATCTCAGTGAGACTCTGCATATCCTCTGTGATACTTCACCCACACCCCTCCTCCATGCCTCAAACACTAAACATCATTTTAAAAACAAGCTAAATAAAGAATATTATTTTAGTGCAAAGTAAGCTGGATAACAAGGCAGACCAGAGTAAATCAATTTGTTCCCCAAATCATATGATTACAAATAGTTATATGGAACTGTGTGGACCAAAGATGAAGCAGAACGATTGCTTTTTTAGCCTTTTCATTGAGTGTATTGACATTGTAAAGACATAGCCTCAATGGAAGTGTTTTGTTTGTTTTCTAACACCAGAGCCTAATATATGGTATGTAGTCAACAAATTATAGCTATTGTTATTAATAAAGTGACATTTAAGAGATTTATGGTAGCTATCTGTATAAATCCCAAAGCTTCATTTATCCTAGTCTCCAGTCCAGATCTTAGAAAGACTCCATTTAATCATTCAAAAGAAACTTCTCATATGTGCTAGAAAATGAACTGGGCACTGGGGAAGAAATAATGATATAATTTGTCCATTCAAGGAAATCAGTCTATTATAATCTCCCATTCACTTTTCTAAGAACAATACTAGGGTCAAACATTATGCTATGGGGACAGTAGGTGGGGGTCATGAGAAAGAAGGGGAGGTTTTCTAGAGGAGGTAATAGGGATATGATGAGGAGTTTTATGTAAAAGAAAATAATATTTGTGTTTCAGGAAGATCACTCCATTAGCACTATGGGGTATTAATTGGTGAGGGTTATACTACAGGCAGGAATGGGTATTGCAAAGCTTCAAAAAAGAGATGGTGTTGACCTGGTCTAAAGAATTGGCTCTGGGAATGTATATAAAGGGATAAAAAAGGAAAAAAATATTCAGGAGGCAGAATTAAAGGATTTTAATTAATTGGATGCACAGAATTTGGGAGTGACTTCTTAGTTTCTGACATGTGGACTTCAGAAATTTTACCCTGAGCTAGTCCTGTATCACATCTAATCCAAGATTATTTCTTTGAACAGGGCACACTTGGGAGTCATGCAAATGTCAATCTTAATGTAGGGAAAACGCCCATCTTCCTTTACTGACCAATTAAATAACATTCATAAATAGGTTCAGGTAAATTGAGATCGTTTCCCTTTTGGACGTTGTACAATATAACCTCTTCCATTTTGGTGTATTATAGGCATCTGCTTATTTGGTCTGATTTTTATTTGTCTGGAATTTACTTTAGTTTCTAGGAGGATTAATTTTTCCAATATTTTGAGATTTGATGCTCAAGGCTACCCCCTTTCCCACCTCCATATATAATTAAGAAATTTGGGATCAGAAGGATGTGTTAATAATTTGTTAGAAAACGGCCCTTTCACCATCCTGCCTATTAGCACTCACTTAATTTCCTGTTTTATTCTTGGAATAATTACATCTCTCATGGAAGCATAAGTGGAGGGAAGCATGAAGAAGCATGAAGAAATATACATTATATATATAAATATATTTAATAAATATATTAAAATATATTTAATAATATTAGCTCCTTCCCTAGTAAAGATACCATTAGTGCTACCGATGCAGCTTCAGGTAAATTTTTTCAAAAAATAGAATATGTTATAGTATTAAGTGTGGGCTTAATATGTGACAAAACATATGCACTGTTCACTGCTCAGTGAAAACTTACGGAGCCTCTTTGTATCACTAAAGGACAAGTCATGATTATGAGCTTAAATTAGTAGTGCTTGTTAATTAGTGGCATTTCTAAAACAAACAGTGAAAATGCTGAGCATAGAAAAAATTGTGAACAGCAGCCTTGGGGGAGACTCGGTTCACGGGAGGATGGTTATAGCAAAGCAGAGCAATCAACTTCAAGCTGGGAGAGAAATGGAATTCCTAGGTGTGATAGAAAGGTTGTCATGGTCTCTATTGGAATGCCACAAAAAAATCTCTATCCCTTCAAAGGACCATTCCAGTCTGGATATTCTTTGTATCTAAGGTTCTAGAACGGGGCAAACTTTAGAAATAAAGCTGACACATTTCAACATTTTGTGAGGCCTTATAACTACCCCATGACATGCAGAATATCTGTACCCCAGTTTTATAGATGAGAAAACTAAAATGAAAAACAGGTTAAATCCAAGGTCTTACAGCTAGTAACTATTATAATAAGGTTGTTTGACTTCCAAGTCTGTGTTCTTAAACACTACATCACACTGCATAAGATGACAGGGAGAAGTTTTATATTTACGCCAGCATTTAGGAGTGATCCTCTCAGTTTTAAACATGATATGAGGAAAAGGGGAGAGAGGTGATTTCACTCTAAATTACGTTTCAGTGGTCTAAACTGAGGCATTTGTTAATCCACTCAATAAGTAACTTCTGGATGCTACTCTGTACCAGTTGCAGGGGGAAATTTGAGAAGACAAATTTTTACAGAGCATACCATTTATCAGGTAAGATAAGATAGGACTTATCATTTTCTACCTTTTACTCTAGTCTTATTCTCCCTTTCTGATGTACATAAATTAAGGGTTGAAGAGGATCTGAACATGTGGAGAAGAGACCTTGGGTATGGTATTGCAGAGAACACAGCCAGAGGAAAGTTTTTAAAAGCCTGAAACAGTAAAGCGTATAGAGCGCAGTGGAAGTATTAGTAATAGTGAACAATTTTTTTTTTTTTTTTTTGCGGTACGTGGGCCTCTCACTGCCGTGGCCTCTCCCATTGCGGAGCACAGGCTCCGGATGCGCAGGCTCAGCGGCCATGGCTCACGGGCCCAGCCGCCCCGTGGCACGTGGGATCTTCCTGGACCGGGGCACGAACCCGTGTCCCCCTGCATCGGCAGGCGGACTCTCAACCACTGCGCCACCAGGGAAGCCCAGTAATAGTGAACATTTTGGTTTGTATGACATATGAGATTTAGAGGTGGACCACATGGAGTGAAATATAAACTATCTGAAGCAACTTTGCCAGAGTTCTGGAAAACAAAGTTTTACTGCCACCAGGTAAATGCCCAAACAAGAAAAAGCCATCTTTAAAATGAAAAGAAATTTTGTGAAATTTTCACTTGCCCTTTCCCCACCCCCTCCCTGGCATGGCAGTGATTTTGGTCTTGAAGCTCCACCAGCCTGGTCCTCCATTCCCTCCCTAGAACTGAGCCAGCAAAGCAGACTTAACTTGCAAATTATTCTGTGTATCTATTATAACCTATCTGAGGGATACCTGAAAGATTGATGTGAAGTGCTTGACTCTGTTTTGCCTACCTCAGAACTCAGACAGGAAAAGCAGTGAGCACTGCCCACGAAAACTTCAAGGTGAACTATAGGCCTCCGGATGCTTGGAACAAGGGATTATTGGTGAATACATAATACAGACCATTCAAGGCATGGAGGAGAAGATGGGGTGAGACTCTTTGGGAAATTAGAACAATCAAAAGCAGCAGTGTACAACAGGAAACTGAGAAAGGCACATACATGCTCAGATACTACGCACACTCAGAAAAGACCTGAGAAGGCCTTAAGCTTTCACCTTGTGCGGATCCATAGGACCAGAGCAAGCCTAGGTAAGTGCTAAAAGAGTGCACCAGCACAGAGCCAATCTACAAAGACTGGAAGAGGTTGTTTCTTCTTCTTTTTGTCTCCTTACTTTTTTGTTTTAAATTGTGATGTATTATTTGTTTAATCTCCTGCCATTCAAGGAAATTTCTGTCAGAAGATTAGCTGAATAGGAGCTAAAGGAAGAGACTTCAGAGATCACATACAACAAAAAATAGTTTTGCAAAATAGTTTGGAAAAGTCACAAAACAAATGAACTACTGCTTTCAACAATCAAAACAAAACAGTAAACGCTGGGGAAGGGGGGGATTTGATTTCCAGAGTTATCCATTAAAATAATCAAATATCCAATTTTCAACAAAAACATAAGCCATACAGAGAAATAAGAAAATATGGTTCAATTAAAGGAACAAAATAAATTGACAGAAATCATCCCATTTTAGTCACTCCTCAATATTTACTTTTTGAATGAATAAATGACTTGAGTAAATAAAATATGAAATTAAAATCAACAATAAATAACTAACTATGATGACCACCATACCACAAACACAACACATGGAAATTTGGAAACCAGAGTAAAACGGATGGTTTTTGTTGGAAAGTGTATTCTATTAAAAATTATCAACTGAAGGTTTTCACACCTTTCAATTGTATCTATATTAACCAGTCTGCTATGGTTTTCTAAGAGCTAACACATTGCCCTTGCAACATTTTAAGTGCCAATAGATTCCATGAGTGAATTCTGTCAAAGTTTTAAGAGGCAGAAAATCCCAATGCAATTAAACTTTAAGAGAACAGAGAAAAATAAGAAAAGCGTCCAAATTATATTTTCATTTTTATCCATAGCTATAAAATATAGAATTAAAAGGAGAGACTAATTTGCAATATGCATATTGATGCAGAAATCATGAATAAAAGCAAATATAATTCAAAAATTGTAGTGAAGTAATAATTCACCAAAACCAACTGATTTTCTTTGCATTATAGTGATATAAAAATGGCTCAATGTTGGAAAATAGATTAATTCACCACGTTAAGGATAAAGAATGGAAAAGCACACTTATTTCAGTAAATTCTAAAGAGTCATTCAATAAGAGCTAAACTTCATTCATGAGTAGAATGAAAAAAAAAGAGAAAGAGAGGAAGGAAGGTAGGCAGGAAGGAGGCAGGCAAGCAGATAAAAGGAAGAATATGTCTAGTAAATAGTAAAATAGTAATAGATATATATTTTGATTATATATTTGTACTTATATACACACATATATATGCAGACGTAAATAATACATAGTTATATACATATGTATATATCATACTTAATGGTGAAGGACTAGAATTGCTTTGTACTAAAGACCAGAATTAGGCAGGAGGACTATTAACATTATTATTACACTCATCCCTCAGTATCCAGGAGGGATTAGCTCCAGGACTCCTGCAGACACCAAAACCCATGGATGCGCAAGTCCCTTATATAAATTGGCATAATATTTGCATATAACCTAAGCACATCCTCTTGTGTACATTAAGTCACACATAAATTTAATGAATTGAATGCTATGTAAATAGTTGTAAATACAATGTAAATGCTATGTAAATAGATGCCAGTATGGGGCAAATTCAAGTTTTGCTTCTTGAAACTTTCTGGAATTTTTTTTTAATATTTCTGATCCATAGTTGGTTGAATCCACAGATGTGGAACCTACAGATACAGAGGGCTAACTATACTTAAATGTTTTCCGGAACTTTGGCTAATTATTCAAGAAAAGAAATAAGTGACACAAATGTAATAAGAGAATAGATCAGATATAACAATCTATAATTTTGTAATTGTGTTCTTGGGCTACACAACTATTATGGACTGAATTGTGTTCCCTCAAAACTCATATATTCAAGCCCTAACTCCCACCCCATACGACTGTATTTGGGCACTGTGACTTTAAAGATGTAATTAAGGTTAAATGAGGTCAGAAGGGTGGGGTCCTAATCCAACCTGACTGATGTCTTTATAAGAAAAGGAAGAGAAACCAGGATAAGGGTGAGGTTTAGGATGTATAAGTTTAGGCATTTTGCCAAATTTGTAGATTTCTGTATTTTATCAAATTTATCAAACTTTTAAAAGATTTTTTCAAAAATTCTTTCTGCCCCTTGGTCTCTTCTCCTCTCCTTCTTGGACTCCCATAATTTGAATATTAGTAAATTTGATGGTGTCCCACAGGTCTGACAGAGTGGTACATTTGTTACAACTGATGAACATACATTGAAACCTGATAATCACCCGAAGTTAACCTTAGGAACCTCTATTAGTGTTGTAAATTCTATGGGTTCAGACAAATGTATAATGGCATGTATCGGCCATTATAGTATCATACAAGGTAGCTTCACTGCTAAGAACCTTCTGTGCTCCACCTGTTTATCCATCACAACCCCTTAACCCATGGCAATAATGGATCTTTTTACTGTCTCCATATTTCTGCCTTTTCCAGAATGTCATATAGTTGGAATGATATAGTATGTAAACTTTTCAGATTTGTTTGTTTCATGTAGTAATACACAATAAAGGTTCCTGTATCTTTTCATGGCTTAAAACCTCATTTCTCTTTAGGGCTGAATAATATTCCATTGTCTAGATGTGTGAGAGTTTATTATTCATTCACCTACTGAAGGACATCTTGGTTGCTTCCATGTTTTGACAATCATCAACAAAGCTGCTGTAAACATCCATGTGAAGGTTTCTGTGTAGACATATGTTTTCAACTCCTATGGGTAAATACCAACGAACATGATTGCTGGATTTTATGGTAAAAGTATGTTTAGTTTTGTAAGAAACTACAAAAGTGTCTTCGAAGTGACTCTATCATTTTGCATTCCTAGCAGCAATGAATGAGAATTCCTGTCAGTCCACATCCTTGCCAGAATTTGGTGTTGGCCATCTGGATTTTGTCCATTCTCATAGGTGTGTAATGGTTGTTTTAATTTGTATTTTTGTGATGACCTATGATGTGGAACATCTCCACATATGCTTATTTGCCATCTGTATATCTTGTCTGGTGAGGTGTCTTTTAAGATATTTGGCCCATTTTTTTTTTTTTTTTTTTTGCAGTACGCGGGCCTCTCACTGTTTGTGGCCTCTCCCATTGTGGAGCACAGGCTCCGGACGCGCAGGCTCAGCAGCCATGGCTCATGGGCCCAGCCACTCCGCAGCATGTGGGATCTTCCCGGACCGGGGCACGAACCCGTGTCCCCTGCATCGGCAGGCGGACACTCAACCACTGCACCACCAGGGAAGCCCTGGCCCATTTTTTTAAATGGGTTGTTTGTTATCTTATCATTGAGCTTTTAGAGGTTTTTTTGTTTATTTTAAGTAACAGTCCTTTATCAGATGTATCATTTGAAATTATTTTCTCCTAGTCTGTGGCTTTCTTTCTCATTCTTTTGACTTGTCTTTCACAGAGCAAAAGTTTTTAATTTTAATGATGTCCAGCTTATCAATCATTTCTTTCATAGATCATGCCTTCGGTGTTGTACCTAGAAAAGTCATCAACATACTTATATAGGTTTTATCCTATGTTTTTTTTCAGGAGTTTGATATTTTGTTTTCAATTTAAGTGTATGATCCATTTTGATCTAATGTTTATGAAAGGTTTAAGGTCTCTGTCTGGATTCCTTATATTACATGTGGATGTACAGCTGTTCCAGCACCATTTGTTGAAAAGGATATCTTTGCTCCACTGCATTGCCTTTGTTATTTCATCAAATGTGTCTATGTCTGGGCTCTCTATTCTGTTCCATTGAACCATTTTTCTATTATTTCACCAATACCACACTGTCTTGATTCCTGTAGCTTTATAGTAAGACTTGAGGTCAGGTAGTGTCAGTCTTCCACCTTTGTTATTCTCCTTCAACATTGTGTTTACTATGGTGGGTCTTTTGCTTTTCCATATAAACATTAGAATGAGTTTGTATGTATCCACAAAATAACTTGACTTTGGGATCACGTTGCATACATCAAGTTGGGAAGACCTGACATCTTTACCTTATTGAATCTTCCTATCCATTAAAATGCAGTCTCTCCCCATTATTTTAGTTCTTTGATTCTGTTCATCAGAGACTGGTAGTTTTCCTCATATAGGTACTGTATACATTTTTGTTAGATTTATACTTAAGTATTTCCTTTTTGGGGTGCTAATGTAACTCGTATTGTGTTTTTAATTTCAAATTCCATTTTTCATTGCTGGAATATATGAAAACTAGTTACTTTGGATTATTAACCAGATATCCTGCAACCTTGCTATAATTGCTAATTAATTCCAGGAGTTTTTTGTTGATTCTTTTGAATTTTCTACAAGCTCATGATTTTTTTCAAAGTGATCTTCTCTCATATTTTCATTTTTTTCTCTGCCATGTGTTCTAATTCCCGAGTACTAGTTTCCAATTCATAAATTATTTTTTCACCTTTGTCAAGTATACAGCTAGTTCCATTTACTGTCTTTTTTTTTTAATGACCGTAGAAGGCTGGCCACTCAAGATGGCAGAGTAAGAACACATGGAGCTCACCTCCTCCCACAAACACATCAAAAATACATTTACAGGTGGAACAAGTCTCACTGAAAAATAACTGGAAACTGGCAGAAAGACTCCTACACAATCAAGACTGTTGGAAAAATCCATATGTAATTGTGTAGGAAGGGAAGAAAAGCGATCAGGTTGGGACCTGTGCTCCTGGGATGGGACTCAGAGGAAAAGAGAGGCTACATGGGTGGACAGCTGCCATGGGGAGTGAGCGAGTGAAGCCACAGACTCAGCATCCCAGTCCTGGGCTCCTAATGGGGCCGACAAGCCCTGTGGCTGGTTGGAAAACTTCTGGGACAAATACAAGGCTGGGAAAAGCCAGGGCTCTGCTCCTGAGGAGCCCACACACCCTGGCTCACCATGTGGCAAGGCTGAGAGAGCAGCTGCCAGGTTCCCCCCAAGCATCTCACCACGTGCCCTAGCCCAAGCTGAGTGAATGCTCCAGCCCCCACTCATTCCACACCACAATACAGCACTGGATCTGGGTCAGCCATAACCTGGAAAAAGAGTCACCAAGGAATGCAAAGGTGACTGGTTCCGAGGTAGAGTCCAAGTGGGGTGGCAGTGGCCATTGTTGGTGCTTAATCAAGCAGGACTTCAGAAACTGCTCAGACCTCTGACAGTGGCCAGTCCACCACAGCTCACCCCTCAATACATGAAGAGAAACCACAAGGGCCCCGCCTGTCCTGCGGAGTGAATCCACAACAGGGCAGAAGCAACAGAGGCTGAGGACAGTGATCAGCTGTGAGAGACAAATGAAACTTGAAAGCTTTTGCACAGCAAAGGAAACCATAAACAAGACAAAAAGACAACCCTCAGAACAGGAGAAAATATTTTCAAATGAAGCAACTGACAAAGGATTAATCTCCAGAATTTACAAGCAGCTCATGCAGCTCAATATCAAAAAAACAAACAACCCAATCAAAAAATGGGCAGAAGACCTAAATAGACATTTCTCCAAAGATATACAGATTGCCAACAAACACATGAAAAGATGCTCAATATCATTAATCATTAGAGAAATCAAAACTACAATGAGGTATCACCTCACACCAGTCAGAATGGGCATCATCAGAAAATCTACAAACAGCAAATGCTGGAGAGGGTGTGGAGAAAAGGGAAACCCTCTTGCACTGTTGGTGGGAATGTAAATTGATACAGCCACTATGGAGAACAGTATGGAGGTTCCTTAAAAAACTACAAATAGAACTACCATACGACCCAGCAATCCCACTACTGGGCATATACCCTGAGAAAACCATAATTCAAAGAGTCATGTACCACAATGTTCATTGCAGCTCTATTTACAATAGCCAGGACACGGAAGCAATCTAAGTGTCCATCGACAGATGAATGGATAAAGAAGATGTGGCACATATATACAATGGAATATTACTCAGCCATAAAAAGAAGTGAAATTGAGTTATTTGTAGTGAGGTGGCTGGACCTAGAGCCTGTCATACAGAGTGAAGTAAGTCAGACAGAGAAAAACAAATACCGTATGCTAACACATATATATGGAATCTAAAAACATCGTTCTGAAGAACCTAGCAGCAGGACAGGAATAAAGACACAGAGGTAGAGAATGGACTTGAGGACACGGGGAGGGGCAAGGGTAAGCTGGGACGAAGTGAGAGAGTGGCATGGACATATATATACTACCAAATGTAAAATAGATAGCTAGTGGGAAGCAGCCGCATAGCACAGGGAGATCAGTTTGGTGCTTTGTGACCACCTAGAGGGGTGGGATAGGGAGGGTGAGGGAGATGTAAGAGGGAGGGTATATGGGGATATATGTATACGTATAGCTGATTCACTTTGTTATACAGCAGAAACTAACAACAATATAAAGCAATTATACTCCAATAAAGATGTTAAAAAATAAATGAATAAAAACAATCTGCCACATAAAGTGTTCAAAACATTGGTAATAGAAATGTTAACTGAATGAGGAAACAGCATTGATGTACACAGTGAACATTTTAACAAGGAACTAGAAAGTATGAAAAAGACCCAATCAGAAATGGAGAAATCAATAGCTGAAATGAGAAGCACACTAGAAGAAATGAGCAGCAGACTAAGTAATACAGAAAAATGCATAAGTGATTTGGAAGACAGAACAGTAGAAATCATCCAATTAGAACAGCAGAAAGAAAAACAAGTTTTAAAAAATGAAAGCAATTTAAGAGATCTCTGATATAACATTAAGTGTTCCAACATTCACATTATAGGGGTTCCAGAAGAAGAGAGAGAAGGGGATTGAAAATGCTTTTGAAGAAATCATGGCTGACTACTTTCCAAACCTAAATAAGGAAACAGATATGTAGGTACAGGAAGCACAGAGGGTCCCAAACAAGCTGAACAAACCCAAACAGACCCACACCAAGACATATCATAATTAAAAGGAAAAAGTAAAAATAAAGAGAGAATTCTAAAGGCTGCCAAAGAAAACTAAGGAATAAGAAAAATCTCAAATAAACAACCTAACCTACAATCTGAAGGAATTAGAAAGGAAAGAACAAATAAAGCCCAAAGTCAGCAAAAGGAAAGAAATAATAAAGATCAGAGAGGAAATAAATAAAATAGAGATTTAAAAAAACACACAACAGAAAAGATCAAAGAAACCAAGATTGGGTTTTTTTAAAAAGATAAACAAAATTGAAAATCCTTTAGCCAGGCTCACCAAGAAGTAGACTGGACACAAATTTTAAAAAAAGAAAGAAAGAAAAAAGGAGAAATAACAATCCATAACACAGATATACAGAAAAATAATAAGAGAATACTATGAACAGTTACACGCCAACAAATCTGACAACATAGAAAAAATGGACAAATTTCAAGAAACATACAACCTGCAAAGCCCAGATCAAGAAGAAACAGACAATTTGAACAGACTGATCGCTAGTAACAATGAAACTGAATTTGCAACTTAAAAAGAAAAACTACCAGCAAACAAAATTCCAGGACTGGACAGCTTCACATAGGAATTCTGCAAAATATTTTGAAAAGAACGAATACCTATCCTTCTCAAACTACTCTAAAAAACTGAAGAGGACAGAATACTGCCAAATTAATTCTACTAGGCCACCATTACCTTAATACCAAAACCAGACACAGACACCACAAAAAAGGAAATTACAGGCCAATAGCTTTGATGAATATATATGTAAAAATCCTCAACAAAATATTAGCAAACCAAATCCAACAATATATAAAAGGATCATACACCCTGATCAAGTGGGATTTATTCCAGGGACACAAGGATCGTTCAACATTCACAAATTAATGTGATAAACCATATTAACAAAAGGAATGATAAATTCACTTGATCATCTCAATAGATGCAGAAAAAGCATGTGACAAAATTCAACATCTATTCATGATAAAAACCTCTCATCAAAGTGGGTATAGAGAGAAAATATCTCAACATAATAAAGGCCTTTCATGACAAACCCACAGCTAACATCATTCTCAATGGTGAAAAGCTGAAAGCCTTTCCTCTAAATTTAGGAACAAGACAAAAACGCCTATTCTTGTCACTTCCATTTAGCACAGTATTTGAAGTCCTAGCCACAACAATTAGAAAAGAAAAATAAATAAAAGGAATCCAAATTGGAAGGAAAAAAGTAAAACTGTCACTATTTGCAGATTACATATACTTTATAGAGAAAAAACAAAACTCTCCACCCAGAAACTATTAGAAGTAATACATGAATTAAGCAAAGTTACAGGATACAACATTAATATACAGAAATCTGTTGTTTTCTATAATAGTTAATCACTATCAGAAACAGAAAGTTTAAAAAATCCCATTTAAAATCTTATAACAAAATAAAATATACAGGAATAAAGTAAACCAAGGAAGTGAAAGAACTATACTCTGAAAACTATAGAACACTGATGAAGGAAACTGAAGATGATACAAAGGAAGAAAATATATCCCATGCTCTTGGATTGGAAAAAATAATGTAGTTAAAATGGCTGGAGGGGGTGTGGAGAAAAGGGAACCCTCTTGCACTGTTGGTGGGAAAGTAAATTGATACAGCCACTATGGAGAACAGTATGGAGGTTCCTTAGAAAACTAAAAATAGAACTACCATATGACCCAGCAATCCCACTACTGGGCATATACCCTTAGAAAACCATAACTCAAAAAGAGTCACATACCAAAATGTTCATTGCAGCTCTATTTACAATAGCCAGGACATAGAAGCAACCTAAGTGTCCATCAACAGATGAATGGATAAAGAAGATGTGGCACATATATACAATGGAATATTACTCAGCCATTAAAAGAAAAGAAATTGAGTTATTTGTAGTGAGGTGGCTGGACCTAGAGTCTGTCATACAGAGTGAAGTAAGTCAGAAAGAGAAAAACAAATACCGTATGCTAACACATATATATGGAATCTAAGAAAAAAAAAAGGCCATACTACCCAAAGCAATCCATAGATTTAATGCAATCCATAGATTTAATGCAATCCCTATCAAAACACCCATGACGTTTTTCACAGAACTAGGACAAATAATTGTAAAATTCATATGGATTCAAAAAAGATGCTGAATTGCCCAAGGCATTTTGAGAAAAAAGAACAAAGCTGAAGGTATCACCTGCCCAGACTTCAGACTATACTACAAAGCTATAGTAATCAAAACAGCTTGTTATTAGCACAAAAACAGACACCTAGATCAATGGAACAGAATAGAGTCCAGAAATAAACCCACATACCTATGGTCACTTAATCTGCAACAAAGGAGGCAAGAATATACAATGGAGAAAAGATAGTCTCTTCAACAAGTGGTGCTGGGAAAACTGGACAGCCACATGTAAAAGAATGAAATGAGAACACTCCCTCACACCATACACAAAAATAAATTCAGAATTGTTTAAAGACCTAAATGTTAAGACCTGAAATCATAAAACTCCTAGAAGAGAACATAGGCAGAACACTCTTTGACATAAACTGTAACAATATTTTCTTGGATCAGCAAAAATAAATAAATGGGACCTAATTAAACTTATAAGCTTTTTCACAGCAAAGGAAAACACCATCAAAATGAAAAGACAACCTACAGAATGAGAGAAAATATTCGCAAATGATGCAACCAACAAGGGATTAATTTCCAAAATATACAAACAGCTCATAAAACTCAATAACAAAAAATCAAACAACCCAATCAAAAAGTGGGCAGAAGACCTAAATAGACACTTCTCCAAAGAAAACATACAGATAGCTAATAGGCACATGAAATGATGCTCAACATCCCTAATTTTCAGAGAAATGCACACCAAAACAATGAGATGTATCATCTCACACCTGTCAGGATAGCTAACATTAAAAAGTCTACAAATAAGAAATGTTGGTGAGGATGTGGAGAAATGGGAAACCTTGTACATTGTTGGTGGGAATTTAAATTGGTGCAGCCGCTATGGAAAACAGTATGGAAAGTCCTCAAAAAGTGAAAAGTAGTACTACCATATAATCCAGCAATTCTGCTCCTGGATATATATCCAGAAAATACAAAAACACTAACTCAAAAAGATAATGCACCACAATGATCCTAACAGCACTATGTACAATAGCAATGATAATGGAAGCAACCAAAGTGCCTATCAATAGATGAATGTATAAAGAAGATGTGGTATATATACAATGGAATATTACTCAGTCATAAAAAGGAATAAAACTCTGCCATTTGCAGCAAGGTGGATAGACCTAGAGAATACTATGCTTAGTCAAGTAGGTCAGACGGAGAAAGACAAATACTGTTTGATATCACATATACGTGGAATCTAAAAATATAATACAAAAGACTTAATATGCAAAACAGAAACAGACTCACAAATATAGAAAACAAACAAGTGGTTACCAAAGGGGAGAGGGAATGGGGGAGGGGCCAATTAGGGGTATGGGATTAAGAGATATAAACCAGTATGTACAAACTAGATAAACAAGTATATATTGTATAGCACAGTGAATTATAGCCATTATCTTATAATAAATTTTAATGGAGTATAATCTGCAAAAATTCTGAATCACAATGCTGCACACGTGAAACTAATATAATAGTGTAAATCAACTATATTTCAATTAAAAAACAAATCAAATTAAAAAAATTTTAAATTAACATTAAAAAGAAATGACTATATATTTCCTTTATTGAGGTTCCAATTACTTATTTTTTATGTACATTGTTTATGATTCATAATTGCATGCTTTTATTTAATAACTTAATTTTTTGTTTTTGTATTTTATTTCTTCCTTTATGTCTTAGATCTGGGAGTTAGCAAACTTTTTTTTTTTTTGTAAAGGACCAAATAATAAATATGTGAGGCTTAAAGGGATATGTTCTCTACTGCAAATATTTAACTCTACCTTTATAATGTGAAAGCAATTATATATAATAGGTAAAAAATTTTGGTTATGTCTCAATTAAAACTTTATTTGAAGGCACTAAAATTTGAAATTCATGTAAGTGTCACAAAATATTTTTATTTTGATTTTTTTCAAACATTTAAAAATGTATAAATCATCTTTAGTTCGCTGGCTGTATAAAACATACAGTGAGTTATAGTTTAACCCACCTTAGATGATATTAAACATATTACTTGGTATAATTTGAATTTGCTCAATTATTTGAACTTTGTTCTCTATAAATTTATTTCTCAACTTTTGAGTAGTTGTATTTCTTTCTTAGTGTTATCTGTTCTCCTATACTTTGACATTTTATTTAGAAGGCTCATCTTGAGTGGAATATTTTTTTGCTTTTTCCCTCCCTCAGAGTGACATCTTACAGTAATGACTTGGGACTCATGAAGCTATGGTGATACACAAGGTATAACAATTCCAATATGTGTCAAACAGTTTTCATCTGACTTTTCAGATTCTCTTAGCCTCATTTGTCTTCAGGGTCTTTGGCCATTCATTCTAGTCCAAGCTGCCAGTGAGTAACCAAATTCAAATGAGAACTGCCTGAATACTCCTCACCTCATTATGCACTAGATCCTTCATTTTCTTTGCTTAGGATTCTTGACACAGAAACATATTAGCACATGCTCCACCAAAGTGTTGGAATTAAAACCTCAGGGGTAAAACTTTAACCAATAGGAGACAGAAGCTGGCATGTAATTCTTTTCACTTTCTCCCCAAGATAGATTTTCCTAAGGAGCAATTACTTGGTCTCTTGCAAGAAGGTTCTGTATGATTGAGAAACTAGTTGAACTTAGTATCAAGTGGTGGCAGGCTTGGTACCTCATCCTGACACAGACATACCTCTTTTTATTGTGCTTCACTTTATTGCACTTTACAGTTATTGTGTTTTTTACAAATTGAAGGATTGTGGCTACCCTGTGTCAAGCAAGTCTATTGGCACCATTTTTCCAACAGTATTTGCTCACTTTGTGGTATCTCCATGTCACATTTTGGAATTCTCACAATATATCAATTTTTTTATGATTATTGTATTTGTTATGGTGATCTGTGATCAGTAATCTTTAACGTTACTACTATGACTTGCTGAAGGCTCAGATAATGGTTAGCAGTTTTTAGCAATAAAATACTTTTAAAATTAAGGTATGTACACTGTTTATTAGACATAATGCTATTACACACTTGATAGACTATAATGTAGTGTAAATATAACTTTTATATGCACTGGGAAACCAAAAAATTTGAATGACTCACTTTTTTGCAATATTTTCTTGCAGTGGTATGGAACCCAACCTGCAACATCTCCAATTATGCTGCATTGAATTTTACTTTTTTTTTTTTTTACCTTCTAGTCTTATTTTTCTTTTACTTCTGCTCCTAAGATTGTACTCCCTAATTTTAAAAAAATCAGCACTCTGCCTGGTGATGTCTTCTGTGGAATCCAGGTAAGACACAGTCACTAAGCTTGTAGTTGTCTAGTTCAGGTCCTTTTTTCTGTGACTTTTCCTACTTACACCCACCACTCCAGTTATTAAACTTTATAAAAGCTACTACCCACTGGCTTTTATAACAGTAACGGAACAACAGTAACAGAATTTTTTTCGGGTTCTTTTCATCATAGGGAGAATACCACTTCAGGTCCCTGATTTCACTCAATGAAACTTTCTGTAGTCCTACCAGCAATATTTTTGTCCTCCACAGTAATTGATCTCTGGGCCACCTCTACCTGCTTCCAGTTGCAAAGCTCAGTAGACCATAATTTTAGCCTTAGCTTACAATTGTGTATTTATTTTCAATTTCTGATCCACAGGAATGGTTGGCTTGTTTTTAAGCATAATTTTTGTTTAAAAAATCATCTTTCATTGCTGCATTTACAGATTAGAGGATCTATGATTGTCCTGAAAATATCCTGCTGAATGAAAATTACTAGAGACATCTGTGTGCCCAAAATATTGACAAAGCTTATAATTTTCTCATGATTGATAAGGTAAAGATTCTAATAAATTTATCATTTTGAATAATTTTTAAGTTGCAAATTCTCTGAACACAATAAGCTTCTATAATTTTTTGGCTGGATGTCTACAGATAGCTGCCTATCTCTGCCTGAATTCTGACTATTTCTTCATTAAGGACTTACTTTTAAGTTGAAAAGGCTTTGCTGAAGTAAACGCCCCCCACTAATAACTTTATCTCTGCCTGAATTCTGACTATTTCTTCATTAAGGACTTACTTTTAAGTTGAAAAGGCTTTGCTGAAGTAAACGCCCCCCACTAATAACTTTATCTCCATGAATGGTTGGCCTGAGTGATGACATGGTGTCGTTTGCTGAATGATGGCCCCCCAAAGGTGTCCATATCCTAATTCCCAGAACCTGTGAATAAGTTACCTTACATGGCAAAAGAAACTTTACAGATATGATTAAGTATCTTGACATGGAGAAGTTATCCTGAATTATCCTGATGGTCTCAATGTGATCACAAGGATCTTTATAAAAGGGAGGTAGGAGGATTAAAGTCAGAGTAGAAGATGTGATAACAGAATCTAGAGATTGGAGTGACATGAGGGATATACCATAAGCCAAGGAACACACTATAGAAGATGCAAAAGGCAAGGAAACAGATTCTCCCTTCAGAGCCTTGAAGGCTATGATCTTGGTTGGGAGAATGAATCAGCTCTATCCACACCTTGGTTTTTACCTGTAAGATTCATTTAAGGTATATGACCTCCAGAACTATGAGAATAAATGTGTGTTGTTTAAAATCATTAAGTTTGTACTAATTTCTTTTTTTTTGTACTAATTTCTTACAGCCACAATAGGAAACTAATACATATGGCTATACTGATGCCATATATTTTCTTCATTCAAAGATCCACAAATCTATAAATTTATCGTTTGAAAGTTAGATACAGGATACATAAAAAGGCACCTCAAGACATACCAA
The DNA here is from genome assembly GCF_005190385.1 of Monodon monoceros. Taxonomy (NCBI): domain Eukaryota; kingdom Metazoa; phylum Chordata; class Mammalia; order Artiodactyla; family Monodontidae; genus Monodon; species Monodon monoceros. Next base: position 102,205,952 of record NW_021703779.1, on the reverse strand, counting down.
GGGTTGCACATTTAAAGGCCATATTTAATATGATAAATGGCAATCAACACTAAGCTTTAGATTTGGTGATACAACAAAAAGTGATGAAGATGGTGGAAGAATGGAGAGTGCATGCCTCTTAAAGGCTATTACTCAGTCCCAGCCAAATATTGGTATGCACAAATGCAGGCCCAATGTACCAGATCTTATATTTTTCTTGTTCAAAAAAGCCATTTATGTGGACTGTTCTGTGAAATTTCCTGTTTTTAAATGTGTATAAATAAATAAAAATTAAAACACTATATAGACTAACACAGTATGGACGAAGCAAAACGCATATGTAACCAGCTGTTTTGTTTGTCTGCAATCTCCATATTAGGCCTTGGGAACTCTGGGTCAGGAAAAGATCACGATACTTAACAAGGCCTGCTTTGGGGAAACAAGCTATTCTGTCTATCACCACTTTGCAATCAATTTTTTTTCAGTAGATTAAAGATGGGGATGGTGAATTTCAATGTTCAATGATAAAAACGATCTAATCAGTCACATTATTTTACTATTTAACAAGTGACTTGTAAAATCCTCAGTCAAACTTCTTTTAAAACCACATCCTTTGGTTGAATAGAGTGTGCCAGAGAAAACCACATATTCTGTGTAACCAAGGAGCCACAGACATTTTAGAAAGGCCACGTAGTATTCTGATTCACATAATTCCCCACAGAAAAGAATCCTGTGAAACTTCAGAACACAAGGAACTGAAGAGTAAGCCTCCTGGAGAGGGAGAAGGCGGGGGGGTGGGGGGGGAGAGAAGAGCTAATTGGTGATGGCACCACAGCAGGTGTTCTCCCTCAAGGACAATGATGACACTGCTCATACATTCAGAGACAACCTCATGTGCTCCCTGGCAAGCTTACACAGATTCCTTTCTATAAACAAGTCAAGCGTCTACATCTGTTACAAACAAATCCACGCTTTAAAGAGTCCTTCACAGCCTAAAGGGCCCTAGTAACAAAGCCAGAATAAAACTTTGTCAAGTTGGTAACACTCATTTTGTGGCAAGTCGGCTTAAAAGCTCAGGTGTGGTCAGATATCAGGAAAGATGAAAATGAGTCAGAGGCGTTAAAAGAGGAATCTTTGCAGCTATTGAGTTTCATAAACAGAAACTAAGAAATACCTTTGATGGTTGAATATTAAGTATTGGATGGTTGTTCTCTGGCAGGGTCGGAAAGTGCAAACTGCCAGCCTAGGGAATCCCAGCACATGCTCTTGCCATCTGTTGACAGTCTGAAAATATGGATATGCTCCATAACTTCCCTTCTTCAAGTGAAAATTACTTCAGTATCTATGGCTGAAGCATAGAAAGGACTAGTATTTTAAAAGGGGAAGTATTAACACAACAGTGTAAATCAACTATACTCCAATTTAAAAAAATAAATAAATAAAAGAGGAAGTACAAGTTTTTTCCTCATTTTGGTAGGGCCTCATTCACCTGCAATTCATATTTTTCTCACGATAACTTAAGCTCACAGAAGTAAATCCTTTGTGTTCCCCCGTAACTACTAGCTATGATATTGTTGGAAAGAGGCAAATCCTGGAGGTAAATGTTAGAGTCATGGAGTCCTTCATTTGTAACTGTTTTTCTTTGGTTTTTTTTTTTTTTGCGGTACGCGGGCCTCTCACTGTTGTGGCCCCTCCCGTTGCGGAGCACAGGCTCCAGACGCGCAGGCTCAGCGGCCATGGCTCACGGGCCCAGCCGCTCCGCGGCATGTGAGATCTTCCCGGACCGGGGCACGAACCCGTGTACCCTGCATCGGCAGGCGGACTCTCAACCACTGCGCCACCAGGGAAGCCCTGTAACTGTTATTTCTGAGTGAGAGGCTGTGGCTGTATTTAAAACGCCCTCAAAATATTATAGAAGTGCTCAACCAAAAGTTACAGGGTAAGGACATTGATTCGGGGATTGATTCAGTCATCTGGCAAACTATATGTAAACCCTGTACTATGTGATACGAGAGAAATTGTTTAAAAACAACAGAAATGGTTTTGAATGTAGACTCTTCAAGTCTGGGACAAACAACAATAGGTATAATCACCATTTATTACTCATAATGTTGAAGCATTTATTAGGAACACTACATACATAATCCCATTTAATCACTGGAGTGACCCTACCAGACAGGTATCATCATGTCCCTTTTAAAAATATTGAATTTGACACTCACAATGAATTAGTGATTTACCCAAAGTTATACAGTTAGTGAATTGCAGAGCTTGATTCAAGCCCATGTATTTATAATCACTTAGCCCAATGGATAACTGTCCAGTTGTTTTCTGTGGGGGAGTGAGTGCCAGGATCTCCTACTCTACCATCCTGTTGAAATCACTCTGGAACTATTTTCTAAAAGGTATTTTCTCATAAGCTAAAATGGAACTATGTACTCAAAGGGAAAGAAACGTCTTCAATAATTTGTGGAACAATTTTTTAAAACATTACCAAGCAAGACACACAGCTCTAAATCTAGAGCATAGAGATCTTTTGATTTCCATCTTAGCTGGAAATCTCCTGATATAAAGAAGCAAACTGAAGATAATATAGTTGGATGGGTGGGTCAGCCCTTTGATACCATTCTGGTTGTAGATCCAATTCTTTCAGGAACTAAAAACAACTTTCCTTGTTTACAAATAGAGTCTTTACAGGAACAGAAATGTGGCTCTAGAAACAATTCAAAGCCTACCTGTCTTTCTTACCAATCCCCAAACCTCCTCTATTAATCTCAAAATGCTCACAGATATTGTAAAAGATCTGCACATTTGAAAAAGAACTGGCCTGTACTTAAGGAAAAAGGGGTAAACTAAATTACCCTAGATTGCTGATAATACACAAATATGCCCCAACACTCCTTCTTGGAGAAGAGTTACATCCTTTCTCTTGCCTTTGAGATGTATAATTTCGACCCTGTCTTCTCTGGGACCCAAGAGTCATCTCTTTGAAATGCAAACTTAAAGGAGATGACTCACTAGAAGGGGGAAAATGGAGTGATTTGGAAACAAACTGGGCAAATGAAAAATCTTAAAAGTTTTCTCCACAAATTTTAGTAAAAAGTTTTAGCCATCTTGGTGGGTAACCTTAACTTATTCCATCTTCCAGAAACACAATTTGTATTCCAGCTATTCTCTTATAAACTAGTGAGTTTTGTATTATTATACCTGACACATGGCTAAAAGTTTTAAATGAAAGATACAAGACCTCTGTTTGTACATATCTGTAGATTTTTTGTATGTGTATGTATGTACCAACCAAAAATTGGCACTTGCTCTCTGCCTCTACAAGGATTAAGTCACTAGCCACTGCAGCTGCTGACCTTCAACACAGCCTGAGAGGAGTTCAGGTGTAAAACTGATGTAATACTAGAATTTGGTCTTCTCTTTGTGAAGAAGACAAAGTTTTTTGAATTACTGTACACAATTTTTCTTCATTTGTTGAATAATTCATTTAGGAAACAAAGATTTTGTTCTTACCAAAATAATTTCCTGTATTTCATGTCATTATCAGGTCTTTGATTACTTAAGAAACTGAGTCTTCTCTATTAAAAAAAATTAAGTTCCTCTTACAACTATGTAACCTTGTATTTGCCTTTGAAATCTTTTAATCATCACTTTGATTAAATGGATAACTTAGTATTTTTGCACCGTAACCTGTGGTCATATTGAATCAAGTGTTTTAAACCTTGTTACATTTTAGACAACGTCCCAAAACCAAATTATAAATGAAGTCTTTTTGATCTTGAACTAACTTTGGGATTTTCCAGAAGGTTCCTGGGTAATCTCAAAAGAATTTGTTCTCTCTCCTTATGAAAAGAGAGTTATTAAACTAGTTAAGCTTATTTGATATGTTAAATGCACAGGAATGTTTTCAAAATAAAAAGTGATGCTAAACCTTCTTTAGGTTATATTTGTATGATTCTAAGTGTATTAATATGTGCTCCAGGAATTGTATAAAATTTGTATAAATTTGCCCTTATTCATATAATCAGTCATAATTTCAAATATTACCTTTAAATGTTGTATATCATGGAAATAACCAAATTTCCTTGTTAAGTTATAATTAACTCTCACCAGATCTTTATCCATGGCCATTTTTAACTCTTTTGTCATCCACAAACAGTTATTGTTTTATTCTGATGCTTTCCTGAAAGCTATTGCCATCAACTACAGACAAAAGTGCTCATCCTCAAAAAGAATGGATGGGAAAGGCTCTGACAAGTAGAGGATTTGGATAGCATTAACACCATACCACTGAACTGGGTAAGAACGTCCAATACTCTAATGAAGAAACTGATTCATAAAACGACTGACTCAAGATCAAGCAAAACAGAAATTAATTAAATTGGATTCAATGGATCAATGAGGATAATTATAATTTTTATGACTTTTTGTTTGAAACATTATTGACTAATGTTTTGATTTCTAAATTTAAAGAAACTCTTTTTCTCTTTTTTCTTAAGCTATCTATAACTTACAAATATTTGGTAAATGATACCTTTGTAAATAGAACTGAAATTTTTTTCTTCCCACCTGATCCCTTTAGAATGCAGAAACTCATATTTAGCACTCTTATTTTCATATAAATGTCATTATTTGCATAAATTTAATAAGAATCTGTTCTCCTTACAATAGGAACACAATTGGAAATGTCCATTTTATTAAGACCTTGACTGGAATGTCATATTTGAGAACATGCATTGAGTCAGATACAACCAGATTATTTTGAGAAACTATAGTTTACTTCCCGGAGCCAATAAAGTCACTTGGGGAAAAAATGGCCTGTTACCTGTCTTACAGGCTTCACAGCCTTATAGTATAGTAAGGAAGAACAATTCCTGACAGTCCCACTAAACTGAGGATGTTTTGCGGACCTTGAGAAGGGAAGAATTCATGCAAATCTATAGGTAGCGCAGGTGAAGTTTGATGGTAAGTCCTTGGCTTAACCTCCTAGACATGAGATATTTTTAAAAGCTCAATCTGATATTTCTTTTTAAATGTTCTAGCAAAGCAGACTTAAAGATGACCTATATGGTCAATCACTATTCTTGCTGTAGTTATTTAAATAATCAGGCCAAGTTTAATGACACTGTATTTATTTTGCAAACAAACAAATTAGTCTAACTGTGATTATCTTCGGTAAAAATGGGGATTACCGTTGACAGAAAAACTATGTTTCAATAGAAAAGTATAGAAAACTATAGTGCACCTTTACGGATATCAAAATCTGGTCCTATTAATTGTCTTTGAGGTTTATTTTCCCTCTGTAAACTGGACTGGTGCCTGAATTCTTCTAGTTTCCTCCAATAATATCAGGCTACAATGCTCCAAACTAATATCTCAAATTTTCTTCCACTCTTCTGACTTGGAGTCACTATAAACTAAAACTGCCCTTTCCCCCAAGCCCTGCAAGCTGAAGCTAGATAACTTGATAAAAACTTCAGAGAAATCACCACAACAGCTAATGTATGGAAACCTTCACACATGCTGCTGTAACAAACCACTCAGAAAGTTCACTGGAACACTGATATTACCATCAAAGACATTCAAACTGCAAAAGATGCTTTGAGTTCAAATCTAGAAATCTTCTCAATTGACTGCTTTTCAGATTCAGAAAGAAGTTTCCAACTATTAACCTTTTTCTTTTTATCAATAGAAATGCCTCTTATTAAATACATGATTGCTCACACCACATAGATGCCTAACTTTAGTGGCAGTGCACCTGAAACATCATCTCCTGAAATCAGACACAACTGTTTAACTGAACTCACTTATTCTCAGGAATGAGAAACTAGTTCAATGATATACCGAGCAATCTACCAACTCACTTTCTGGACTGTGACACTTGTTAAGGATACTTCAAAGTCAGGGAATGTAAGGGTGGCAGAATATACCACTCCAGAATATACCTCTTTAGAATAAGGATCATTTTAAGGTTAATATTTTGAGAAACAGCAGACACAGGAGAAGCTCTAAAAACAGAGGAGAATTCACTCTTTTGTGAGGGAAATGAACAATTATAAAAGAAGTCACCACTTGTAAGGGTATCAACCTCCCTGTGCTGGGAGAGAGAAGAATGACTAAATCACAAGATATTCTTATCAATGGAGAAGAAACTGATTTAAATCTGCATGACAAACTTTATTTTTGTTTACCATAGTTTTCCTGTTCATTCCATAATTTGCATCCCCACATCCAAAAACAGCTTAAGATATTTAAACCTGAATTCTAAGTCATCTCTTACGCAGTTTAACGTTTTTCCCTGGGTATCTCCGACGTATACATGAGATATACATGTTTAAAAAACTTGTCTAAGTATGTAAGTAAATGAACAGTTCCATTTACAATAAAATAATGAAATATTTTGGAATAAACTTAACAAAGGAAGTATAAGACTTATAGAATAAAAACTATAAAATGTAGTTGAAACGTATTAAAGAAGACTTAAATAAACGGAAAGAAACACTTTGTTAATGATTAGAAAACTTAGTATTGTTATCATGGAAATACTCTCCCAAACTGTGCCACAGATTCAATGCAACTTCAATGAATATCACAACTGGATTTTTTTAAAATATAATTTTTAAAGGATACACTCCATTTACAGTTATTACAAAATATTGGCTATATTCCCTGTGTTGTACAACACATCCTTGTAGCCTATCTTATACCCAATAGTTTGTACCTACCATACCCCCAACCCTATAATGCTCCTTCACCCCCTACTGGTAGCCATGAGTTTGTTCTCCATATGTGTGACTTGGATTCTTTTTGGTTATATTCACTAGTTTGTTACATCTTATAGATTCCAAATATAAGTTATAACATACAGTATTTGTCTTTCTCTGACTTATTTTACTAAGCATAATAAATATTATTTGTAATTATATATTAATAATTGTTTATTTCCTGGAATAATATCCATTATGTTGGCATATGTTTAGGTTATGTTTGTTGAGTGCATGATTATGTTCTTCATCAGGGAGAGAACTGTGCTTTAGAAAAATTCACCCTGAATAATTCCAGCATTTTCCAAATATTTTTTCTGCTCTTTTAGTTGCTATAAAGACCAACATTCCACTTGGGAAAATGATACAATTATCTATCTACATAGTACTATATGAGATCCATTAAGGGCTCAGCTCTTCTTGTACCAGGGCCTAATATCAGAGAGCCTTGATATTAGGGCCTTGAAATAATATGCATTTAACTAATAACATTAGTGGTAAGCTTTTAATAAATGACAGCTACTACTCTGTGCTATGCATTACTTAAGTGCTTTACATCCATTATTCCACTTGCCCTCTTAGTGCTCATTTTACTAAGTTAATTTGATTTTGGAATTTTTCTTCATGATTCTCATTTCATAAATAAGGAAACTGAGGCTCAGAGAGGACTAACACATTGCCAAAAGTCACATAGTCAGTAACTGAACAGGTGCATAACCAACATGCTAAGTAACATTTTAATTTGTTAATGTATACCAAAATGTGTATTAAACACGATAGTTCAACTCATTACCAAATCAACATCAACACTCACCCTACAGAGAGTTTGGCTTCGACGAAGAAGACCCAGTTATATTTTGATGAGGAAGAAGAGCAGAGAATGATTAATAGTGTGAGGTGCTGCAGGATAAGGCCTTAATAGAGTAGGGCATTAAGTATAACCGATGAGAATAAGGTCTTAGCATGGGTAGAATTTTGAAACTGTACACAAGCAACCCACTCTTACTATTTAAGAATTACTGCAAGCAATAATAGATGTTATATTAAGAGATGCTACTGATGGAAATGTGTCATACGTATTAATAGTGTGAACATAAAAAATGAAATGGCCAAGAAAGGAGATGAGGAGCACTCAAGAGAGGTCTGCAGGCAGGGATCTGGCAAATAAACTTTGAAGACTTCTTAGTTCACACCGGAGCTGACTCAGGTGTCACAGTACCAGCACAAGAGGCTTTGGTTGGGATGGTAAAAGGGAATCAGTTAACAGAATAAATTCTGGCTTCAGTTTGACCTTGTGTAGGGCTTACTTTCAAAAACCTGAAGAGAGTCAGCTCAAACATATTAACCCCTGGAGCTGCCAGGACCTCCTTTACTCTTTCCTCATATACTCCTTGTCACTTTTATCTTTTAGAAGTCTACTTTCAACTCATGGTACACCTTATTCATCTATCTCAGACCTACATAGCCACTGGGAGAATTAAAAATTCGGGAGACCAAACTACTAGTTGATTTTGTTCTTTGAAATGGCTTTTTTTCCTCCATGGAATTGAGAGCTAGTACACAGGCTTGCCTCTTGATCCAAATCAGGTGTTTTCTACATAGCCATGCCACCAAAGTCTCCAGACATTCCAGGCTGAGGCTCAGAAGAAACTAAAAGAAAAATTCTATTCACGTACATAAAAAATCTAAGGCATTAGTACTTCCATGGCAGTTACGACTAGTAACAGTGCACTGTTTACCACCAGAAGCTCCCCGCTATTTTGCGGTATCTCCCTCTGCTCTCTTCCCCTGTTATTTCTATCTCAAGTCTCTGTCATTATTCCTCTTCTTTAATGTACTATTAAATGACTATAAGCATCACATGTATATTTCTTAACCCCACTGATGGTTCTCAAGGCTGGATAGCTTGTTGGAGCTCAAGATTATACATTTTACTCCCAAAGGAATACTAGTTTCATTACTATTCTTGAATTGGTCAGTGATTTTAAGTTGCTCCTTAGACTTGGATAAAGAAAGGAGTGGCTTCAGGGATTATGGTTGCGGGGAGAGAAAGGCATTGGAGAAACATTTAGCACTGAACCTCAGGCTTCTCACATACTCTTCAACAAAGTGACTTTAGTTTTATCTACTTTATATACTACGCTCCCTTGTGATATGGAGTGTTCAGTGGGACTTTAGATATTTTAGTTAACTGGAAAAGCACCATTTCAAGTCTGGCAGCAGTATTCTTTTCCAGAAGGGAGAATGTCAATTCACCTCTGGAGCAGGCTCTTTGTTTACTTATTTATTTTTTAACATCTTTACTGAAGTATCATTGCTTTACAATGTTGTGTTAGTTTCTGCTATACAACAAGGTGAATCAGTTATATGTATACTGGAGAAAAGACAGCCTCTTCAATAAATGGTGCTGGGAAAACTGGACAGCTACCTGTAAAAGTATGAAATTAGAACACTCCCTAACACCATACACGAAAATAAACTCAAAATGGATTAAAGACCTAAATGTAAGGCCAGACACTATAAAACTCTTAGAGGAAAACATAGGCAGAACACTCTATGGGGCAGGCTCTTTGGAAAAAGCCTTTAAAACAAAATTTCCCTTTTTTTTTTTTTTTTTTGCGGTATGCGGGCCTCTCACTGTTGTGGCCTCTCCCGTTGCGGAGCACAGGCTCCGGAAACGCAGGCTCAGCGGCCATGGCTCACGGGCCCAGCCGCTCCGCGGCATGTGGGATCCTCCCGGACCGGGGCACGAACCCGTGTCTCCTGCATCGGCAGGCGGACTCTCAACCACTGCGCCACCAGGGAAGCCCCTTCCCTTGGTTTTAATTATAGTTCTGAATAAAACATTTTCCAACTGAAGATGTATGTTAACATTTTATTTTCAGAATTTATCAAATCTAAATTTATCATAAGGATCTGTTTTCTAGTTTTACTTTAAAGAAATATAATTTTTCCAAAGTGTATATGAAAAGAAGTTTCTTCACATTCCATATTACAATTGGCTTTCACTCTTCTGTGTGACTCATATTTTAGAGTTACTCTAAGATAGAAACTAGCAAGGCCACTGTGCATAATTTTGGAAATGGAAATCAGTATCTAAAGTTAGTCCAGGCTAATATCTATTCAACTTTCGCTATGACATTCTTTTTAATTTTTTATTACGTTATGATTACATTCAATATATACACAACTATTAAGAGTACACTTTGATTGGCTTTGACAAATGTCTACACCTAAATCCAATACCTCAATCAAGATGTACAGCATTGTCATCACCCTAAAATGTCTCTTGTCCTTTTCTGATCTATCCCCCTGCACCTCCCAGAGGCAATCACTTTTATGATTTCCATCTCTATAGCTTTGTTTCTCCTATGGTAGCAATTCAAAAATGGAATTGTGCAGTGAGTACCATTTGGGATCTGGCTTCTTTAACTGAGTGTATTTTTAAGATTCATCCATGTTGTTGCAGGCATCTATAGTTCTCTCCTTTTGGTTGCTGAATAGTAGTCCATTACGGATGTATCAAAATTTTTAATTCATTCTCTTACTGATGGATAGGTAGATAATTTTCAACATGTTTCTATCATAACTAAAGCTACTATAAACATTTTTTTACAAATCTTTGTGTGGACATATGTTTTCATGTTTCTTGGGAAAATATCTACCAGAGGGATTGCTGTATCATAAGGTAGGTAGTTATGTGTTTAGTCATAGCAATTGCACCATTTTACACTCCCATGTAAATATATGAGAGATATGGTAGCTCTACACCCTCTTCAACATTGGGTGTTGTTAGTCTTTTGAATTTGAGTCATTCTAGTGTATATACTGATATCTCATCGTGGATGTAACTTGAATTTTCCTAATGATTAATGGCATTTGTATATCTTCTCATGTTTTTATTGGTCATTACCATTTCCACTTCTGTGAAGTGTCTGTCCAAGCCTTTTGCCCATTTTAAAATTTGGTTTGATTTTATTGTTTATATATTTTATTTTATTTAAATACTCACGTGCACATACTCAGAGAGAGGGAGGGGAGGGGGAGAGACATTTAAAAATTTTATCTATTTGAAATGCAAATCAAAACCACAATGAGATCACTTCACACCTGTCGGAATGGCTAACATCAAAAAGAACACAACAAATGCTGGAGAGGGTGTGAAGAAAAGGGAACCCTTGTATACTGTTGGTGGAAATGTAAATTGATGCAGCCACTGTGAAAACAGTATGGAGGTTCCTCAAAAACCTAAAAATAGAACTACCATATGATCCAGCAATTCCACTCCTGGATATATCCCCCCAAAATTGAAAACACTAACTCAAAAAGATACATGCATCCTGATGTTCATAGCAGCATTATTTATAACAGCCAATACACAGAAGCAACCCAAGTGTCCATCAACAGATGAGAGGATAAAGGAGAAAGATATGGTACACACACACACACACACACCCCACACACAATGGCATATTACTCAGCCATAAAAAAGAATGAAATTCTACCATTTGCAACCATGTGGATGGAAATATTATGCTTAGAGAAATGTCAGAGAAAAGCAAATACTATATGTTATCACTTATATGTGGAATCTAAAAAATAATACAAATGAGTATACATACAAAACAGAAACAGACTCACAGACATAGAAAACAAGCTAACGAACTAGTGGATACCAGTGGGAAGAGGGAAGGGAGGAGGGCCAAGACAGGGGTATGGGATTAAGAGATGCAAACTACTGTGTATAAAATAGATAAGCAAGAAGGATATATTATATAGCACAGGGAAATGTAGCCATTATTTTGTAATAACTTTAAATGGAATATAATCTATAAAAATATTGAATCACTATGGTGCACAACTGAAACTAATATGATACTGTAAATCAACTATACTCCAATAAAAATATTCTATTTATCTACATTTTGTGTAGTATCAATATACTAACACCCCAGAACACAGAGCTTCCAGGAAAGCATCTTATCAAACATTTTGAATGCATTCACTTCCAGACCTTGGAAGTTTCAGGGAAAATGTAAGCAAGATTTAGACAGGCACCTGGAATTTCTGAAAGAAAATAGCTAGCCACTCTTCCTATACATTCAAAGTTACCAATCCCTTGACCTTTGAATTGGGTAAGACCTAAGAAGATGGAAGAGTGAGGGAAAATGTAATAAAGTCACATTCAATATATTCCACACCAGGGCTGCATCACTGGAGGGGTGTATGATCTACTGACTGTGTACAGTTAATGATAAAATTTATCTGATATCAGAAATTCTGAAACTCTGGGAAAGTTCTGAAGCAAACAGATCTTCATATACATAAATTGAAAGTGATATTATTAAAAACTTAATCCCTGAGGCTAGGACAATTTTACTTTTTGTACCCATAGCTAAGACTGGGAAGAAGGCATATGCCCCTTCATCCCTTGACAAACCACTGAAGGGAGGAAGGGTAGAAATGATAAAAGGATCCTTTTTCAGAACTACTCATACTTCCTGGTTTTGGGCAAATTGGCATTTGTTTTGTCAAAGGAAAAACAGCAACGATAAGAATTTTATGTATATAGAGTATCACTGGATAGGAAGGTGTTTGCTTGAGCTTTCTTTTTGTTACTTCCTTTGAAAGGATACAACTCACTGATTTTTTTAACTTGTAATTTCCCTTCTGAGTTGGGGTACCTTTGATGAGCCTACAGAGTAACATGCTGTGCATTTTGTTCTTTAGCTGCTTGTCTTTTCCAAGGTCCTACTTAAACAGAATCATTGCAGCAAACTTATCAAAAAGTCATTCATCTGAGAAAGCACACACTATTCTTGCGTGTGCTGACACAGTCAGCAGAGATGTAGCCAAAAATTCCCACCAAGCTTCAAATATACAACACTAGGAGAAATGGCACTGGTTTTCACATTCTTTCAACATCCTGAAGAATCTCTCCTCTGATCCTGACCTTTAAATACCAAATTTTCCAATTCTCCAGTTATTATTTCTTCTTGAAATTATGTGGTAAATATTGTTTCTTAGAAACAAAATAGTATTTTCACCTTTACCAAGGAAAGTTATTTTGGTTTCTTAAAATGATTTTGTGTAGTCTAAAGAGAAGCCCATTTGGGAATGTAAGGCAGGAGTGGGGTGATCCCAGTAGGAACTGAGCAATCCTCTCAAGTAAACCTGCTATCTGCACTGAAGAACTGACAGTATGTTTATGGATTGAAAAATGGGCCACATGCACCCAAGGGTACCAATATGTACGTGTAAATAAACGCAAAGATAGACCAATAAAATGTACTACAGAGAGAAGTGGTGCAAACTGTAAAAGGCTTCATGGAAGGGATGAGTTTACTGCCAGGTTTTGTGAGATGTAAAGTATGTGAATTGCTAACATGGTCCTTCCTGGATTCCCCTCCACTAAGTGATATATGAAATATTTAGGATACTTCTGAGGAGAGAATAGGAGAACCAAGCTAGATGTCTGCTAGCAGAGCATGAAGAAAATGAAAAGGAATGGTGATGGCCTCATCTGTAAGAGGCAGAATCAATCACCAAAACTTGATATTACAAATCTAAGAAGGTATGGATCAAACTTCATTTAATTCAGGTAGCTGTCAACATCTGAAAGGTCTAATATGAAAGAGATGGAGCTAGATTCATTCATTCAACAAATGTTTATGAAGCACTGACTATAAGCAAGGTAGCCTTCTGGGTTCTGGGAATATGTCAGTGACGCATACAGATAAAAGTCGTTGCCCTCCTAAAACTCATATTCTAGTTGGGGGAGAGAGAAAATAAACATAAGTACATTATAGAAGGTGATAAAAGTTATGGAGAAAAATAAGCAGGAAGTCATCACAGAGAAAATGGCATTTTAGTAAAGTCTTGAAGGAGATGTGGGCTAGATGCAACATTAAGATTTCTGACAGTGATAGACCTTAGCATCTGGTGAAAAATAGGTTGCTATACAGCAGTAATTGATTAAAGGAATTGATGAATGAGAAAAAGTTTTTGTAATCTCCAGGAGAAGTCTAGAGAATTGGGAATTCACTGGGCAACAATTAGTGCCTGTCCACTTGAGGGAAAAGTAAAACCAGGTGTCAACACTGAAAAGCAAAAGTGAAGTAAGCAAACTGGCTATGGTCATCTTCATCAAGGTAATAGATTCAATAAATGACATCGTGGCTCTCAGGACTCTGCTCAGCTCTATGCCCTTGTTTAAGAGGTGTTAGGCATCTGAGGACTATATCCAGATCCTCTTGCTAGTTTGGAAGAAACATCTTAATAGCTTATGGAGCAGTCTTGAATGACAGACAAGCAGAAAGAAAGGCATACGGGTTTCTGTACTTATGTCCTCAGAGTTCTGTTTAGCAGCTTCTTGCTTATTCATCAGATTGAGACAGGTGTATGTGAAGCAAAAAGCTAGCTTTCTTCCATGTTCTGCTTTTAAGAAGAGAACTGGACCAAGTACATGCATATCTTCAATACCAATCATCTGACACTACTTCGCCCTGGATCAAAGAAAATATTTTAAGCCTTTTCTCTTTTTTTCTTTCTTCCTAACTATATTAAGGTCACTTGTTGTATTAAAAGTGTTACTTAAGATGAATTGCAAATATTATGCTAATTCTTCCATTATCTTTTAAAATCGTCAATAGCATTAACATATTTGGAGGCCTTAATTTGTATATGTTTCCCCATTTAGTTTAACCAATAAAATTAACTCAAGTAATAATTTTGCATGCATTTACTATAAAAATTGAACATACATGAGAGTTATTCAAGTAGAATATGGATAGTGATAAAGAAACCAGACCAGCAAGGAAAAAGCTCCAATATGGAGAAGAGATTTGGATAACAGGTTTCACTTGTGCAGTCTGTCTGCCTAAATTCCATAATCTAGCACAAATCCTATGATTCTTGCCCTTCCTATGCTCCTTGGTCACTCTTGTTCCAGAGGCATGGGAACCTAACAGAGAAGAAAAAACTATAGAGGAAGGATGCATATGTGTGTGTGGCAGCGAGGGGTTGGGGGGCGGGGCAGCAAGGATGGTGATAAAAGAAAGTAACTAGGCATCAGGCAGATTTTTTAAATCTAGATTAGCAGCAAAAATGCAGATATTTGATATGAATATCTTCTATTGTCCCCATTAGTCCTTTGGTTACAATCCTCGAAACACAGGTGAGCCACTGTCCTACATCATCATCATTGTCATCAATAACAGTGTGATTGAATAAAAGGGGAATAACCACTACCCATCATAACCAAGCTGGATGGTCTTATTAAATTTAATTTACAAATTATTTCAACATACAGCAAAGGAGTAATTTCATGAGGAGAATGTATTAATCACAAAGAGACTGAATCTTTGAAAACATGGTGGAGCAGGATGAATTGCCTTCTATTGCTGAAGAAGATGGTTCCTATAGAATAATGGAGGTCAAATATTAGAGAGGAGTAGCAATGTTATGATATATCCACAGTCATTTTTGGATTCTTTGTGATCCAATCTATTCCATCTCTTTATGATTAATACATTCTCCTCATGAAATTACTTGTAATTTGTTGTATTGTATTGTATGTATTACTTGAAATAATTTGTAAATTAAATTTAACAAGACCATCTAATGTAAGGTAGATAGCTAGTGGGAAGCAGCAGCATAGCACAGGGAGGTCAGCTCAGTGCTCTGCGATGCCCTAGAGGGGTGGGATAGGGAGGGTGGGATAGGGAGGGTGGGAGGGAGGTGATATGGGGACATGTGTATGCATATGGCTGATTCACTTTGTTGTGCAAACGAAACTACCACAGTATTGTGAAGCAATTATACTCTAATAAAGATCTATTAAAAACAAACAAACAAACAGAAAAACCCAAAAATGAGTTTGAAAAATATTAGTTCCTTTTATGTTAACTCATATTTTCTCACAATGGATCACTATATTTGGGGGCCACCTGACTCACTCATCTATTAAACATATATGTGCTGATTGTCTATGAGAAAACATTAGTCTAGATGCTGGACATACAACAGTGAATACAGACACAATTCCTGTTCTTACGAATTCTACCTTCTAACAAGGGAGATAAAAAAAAAGAAACAAGGGAGCTTCAAGATAGCAGAAGCATAAGACGCGGAGATCACCTTCCTCTCCACAAATATATCAGAAATACATCTGTATGTGGAACAGCTCCTACAGAACACCTACTGAACGCTGGCAGAAGACCTGAGACCTCCCAAAAGTCAAGAAACTCCCCACGTACCTGGGTAGGGCAAAAGAAAAAATAAAAAACAGACAAAAGAATAGGAACGGGACCTGCACCAGTGGGAGGGAGCTGTGAAGGAGGAAAGGTTTCCACACACTAGGAAGCCCCTTCGAGGGTGGAGACTGCGGGTGGCGGAGGGGGGCAGCTTCGGAGCCACGGAGGAGAGCACAGCAACAGGTGTGCGGAGGGCAAAGCGGAGAGATTCCTGCACAGAGGATCGGGGCTGACCGGCACTCACCAGCCCGAGAGGCTTGTCTGCTCACACACCGGGGCAGGCGGGGGCTGGGAGCTAAGGCTCAGGCTTCGGTCGGATCCCAGGGAGAGGACTGGGGTTGGTGGCGTGAACACATCCTGCAGGGGGCCAGTGTGCCACGGCTAGCCTGGAGGGAGTCCGGGGAAAAGTCTGGACCTGCCAAAGAGGCAAGAGGCTTTTTCTTGCCCCTTTGTTTCCTGGTGCGCAGGGAGAGGGGATTAAGAGCGCCGCCTAAAGGAGCTCCAGAGATGGGCTCGAGCCGCGACTATCAGCGCGGACCCCCAGAGACGGGCATGAGACGCTAAGGCTGATGCTGCCGCCACCAAGAAGCCTGCGAGCAAGCACAGGTCACTAACCACACCTGCCCTCCCGGGAGCCTGTGCAGCCTGCCACTGCCAGGGTCCCGTGATCCAAGGACAACTTCCCCGGGAAAACGCACAGCGCGCCTCAAGCTGGTGCAATGTCATGTGGGCCTCTGCTGCCTCAGGCCCGCCCCGCACTCCGTGCCCCTCCCTCCCCACGGCCTGAGTGAGCCAGAGTCCCCGAAGCAGCTGCTCCTTTAACCCCTGTCTGAGTGAAGAACAGACGCCCTCCTGCGACCTACACGCAGAGGCGGGGCCAAATCCAAAGCTGAACCCCGGGAGCTGTGCGAACAAAGAAGAGAAAGGGAAATTTCTCCCAGCAGCCTCAGGAGCAGCGGATCAAATCTCCACAATGAACCTGCATCTGTGGAATACCTGAATAGACAGTGAATCATCCCAAATTGAGGAGGTGGACTTTGGGAGCACAGTTATATATATATTTTTTTCTCCCTTCTTCTCTTTTTGTGAGTGTGTATGTGTATGCATGCTTCTGTGTGTGATTGTGTCTGTATAGCTTTGCTTTTACCATTTGTCCTAGAGTTCATCTGTCCATTTTTTGTTTTTTTTACTTTAAAAAATTTTTTTCTTAATAATTATTCTAATAACTTTATTTTACTTTACTTTATTTTATTGTATCATCTATCATTCTTTCTTTCTATTTTTTCTCCCATTTATTCTGAGCCATGTGGATGAAAGGCTCTTGGTGCTGCAGCCAGGCATCAGGGCTATGCCTCTGACGTGGGAGAGCCAACTTCAGGACACTGGTCCACAAGAGACCTCCCAGCTCCATGTAATATCAAACAGTAAATATCTCCCAGAGACCTCCATCTCAACGCCAACACCCAGCTTCAGTCAACAACCAGTAAGCTACACTGCAGGACACCCTATGCCAAACAACTAGCAAGACAGGAACACAACCCCACCCATTAGCAGACAGGCTGCCTAAAATCATAAAAAGGCCACAGACACCCCAAAACACACCAGCAGACGTGGACCTGTGCACAAGAAAGACAAGATCCAACCTCACCCACCAGAACACAGACACTAGTCCCCTCCACCAAGAAGCCTACACAACCCACTGAACCAACCTTAGCCACTGGGGACAGACACCAAAAACAACGGGAACTACGAACCTGCAGCCTGCGAAAAGGAGACCCGAAACACAGTTAAGATAAGCAAAATGAGAAGACAGAAAATCACACAGCCGACGAAGGAGCAAGGCAAACACCCACCAGACCTAACAAAGGAGGAGGAAAGAGGCAGTCTACCTGAAAAAGAATTCAGAATAATGATAGTAAAGATGATCCCAAATCTTGGAAATAGAATAGAGAAAATACAGTAAATGTTTAACAAGGACCTAGAAGAACTAAAGAGCAAACAAAGAGTGATAAACAACACAATAAATGAAATTAAAAATTCTCTAGAAGGGATCAATAGCAGAATAGCTGAGGCAGAAGAACGGATAAGTGATCTGGAAGATAAAATAGTGGAAATAACTACTGCAGAACAGAATAAAGAAAAAAGAATGAAAAGAACTGAGGACAGTCTCAGAGACCGCTGGGACAACATTAAACGCACCAACATTCAAATTACAGGGGTCCCAGAAGAAGAAGAGAAAGAGAAAGGGACTGAGAAAATATTTGAAGAGATTATAGTTGAAAACTTGGGAAATATGGGAAAGGAAATAGTTACTCAAGTCCAGGAAGCACAGAGAGTTCCATACCAGATAAATCCAAGGAGAAACACTCCAAGACACATGTTAATAAAACTATCAAAAATTAAATAAAAAGGAAGCATATTAAAAGCAGCAAGGGAAAAACAACAAATAACACACAAAGGAATCCTCATAAGGTTAACAGCTGATCTTTCAGCAGAAACTCTGCAAGCCAGAAGGGAGTGGCAGGACACATTTAAAGTGATAAAGGGGAAAAAACCTACAACCTAGATTACTCTACCCAGCAAGGATCTCATTCAGATTTGATAGAGAAATTAAAACCTTTACAGACAATTAAAAGCTAAGAGAATTCAGCACCACAAAACCAGCTCTACAACAAATGCTAAAGGAACTACTCTAGGCAGAAAACACAAGAGAAGGAAAAGACCTACAATAGCAAACCCAAAACAATTAAGAAAATGGGAATAGGAACATACATATCGATAATTACCTTAAATGTAAATGGACTAAATGCTCCAAGCAAAAGACACAGACTGGCAGAATGGATACAAAAACAAGACCTGTATATATGCTGTCTACAAGAGACCCACGTCAGACCTGGGACACATACACACTGAAAGTGTGGGGATGGAAAAAGATATTCCATGCAAATGTAAATCAAAAGAAAGCTGGAGTAGCAATTCTCATATAAGACAAAATAGACTTTAAAATAATGACTATTAGAAGAGACAAAGAAGGACACTACATAATGATCAATATATCCAAGAAGAAGATATAACAATTGTAAATACTTATGCACCCAACATAGGAGCACATCAATACATAAGGCAAATACTAACAGCCAAAAAAGGGGAAATTGACAGTAACAAAATCATAGTAGGGGACTTTAACACCCCACTTTCACCAATGGACAGATCATCTAAAGTGAAAATAAATAAGGATACACAAGCTTTAAATAATACATTTAAATAATACATGTGACTAGATATCAATTACAGGAAAAAAATCTGTAAAAAATACAAACACATGGAGGCTAAACAATACACTACTTAATAACCAAGAGATCAGTGAAGAAATCAAAGAGGAAATCAAAATATACCTAGAAACAAATGACAATGAAAACACGACGACCCAAACCCTATGGGATGCAGCAAAATCAGTTCTAAGAGGGAAGTTTATAGCAATACAATCCCACCTTAAGTAACAAGAAACATCTCAAATAAACCTAACCTTACACCTAAAGCAAATAGAAAAAGAGGAACAAAAAACCCCAAAAGTTAGCAGAGGGAAAGAAATCATGAAGATCAAATCAGAAATAAATGAAAAGAAATTAAGGAAACGACAGCAAAAATCAATAAAACTAAAAGCTGGTTCTTTGAGAAGATAAACAAAATTGAAAAACCATTAGCCAGACTCAGCAAGAAAAAAAGGAAGACTCAAATCAATAGAGTTAGAAATGAAAAAGGAGAAGTACCAACTGACACTGCAGAAATACAAAGGTTCATGAGAGATTACTACAAGCAACCCTATGCCAATAAAATGGACAACCTGGAAGAAATGGACAAATTCTTAGAAATGCACAACCTTCTGAGACTGAACCAGGAAAAAATAGAAAATATGAACAGACCAATCACAAGCACTGAAATTGAAACTGTGATTAAAAATCTTCCAACAAACAAAAGCCCAGGACCAGAGGGCTTCACAGGCGAATTCTATCAAACATTTAGAGAAGAGCTAACACCTCTTCTTCTCAAACTCTTCCAAATATAGCAGAGGGAGGAACACTCCCAAACTCATTCTACGAGGCCACCATCACCCTGATACCAAAACCAGAGAAGGATGTCACAAAGAAAGAAAACTACAGGCCAATATCACTGATGAACATAGATGCAAAAATCCTCAACAAAATACTAGCAAACAGAATCCAACAGCACATGAAAAGGATCATACACCATGATCAAGTGGGGTTTATCCCAGGAATGGAAGGATTCTTCAAGATACGCAAATCACTCAGTGTGATACACCATATTAACAAACTGAAGAATAAAAACCATATGATCATATCAATAGATGCAGAGAAAGCTTTCAACAAAATTCAACACGGATTTATGATAAAAACCCTCCAGAATGTAGGCATAGAGTGAACTTTCCTCAACATAATAAAGGCCATATATGACAAACCCACAGCCAACATCATCCACAATGGTGAAAAACTGAAAGTATTTCCACTAAGATCAGGAACAAGACAATGTTGCCCACTCTTACCACTATTATTCAACTTAGTTCTGGAAGTTTTAGCCACATCAATCAGAGAAGAAAAAGAAATAAAAGGAATCCAAATCGGAAAAGAAGAAGTAAAGCTGTCACTGTTTGCAGATGACATGATACTATACATAGAGAATCCCAAAGATGCTACCAGATAACTACTAGAGCTAATCAATGAATTTGGTAAAGTAGCAGGATACAAAATTAATGCACAGAAATCTCTAGCATTCCTATACAATAGTGGTGAAAAATCTGAAAGTGAAAATATGGAAACACTCCCATTTACCACTGCAACAAAAAGAATAAAATATCTAGGAATAAAACTACCTAAGGAGACAAAAGATCTGTATGCAAAAAATTATAAGACACTGATGAAAGAAATTAAAGATGATACAAATAGATGGAGAGATATACCATGTTCTTGGATTGGAAGAATCAACATTGTGAAAATGACTCTACTACCCAAAGCAATTTACATATTCAATGCAATCCCTATCAAACTACCACTGGCATTTTTCACAGAACTACAACAAAAAATTTCACAATTTGTATGGAAACACAAAAGACCCCGAATAGCCAAAGCAATCTTGGAAACGAAAAATGGAGCTGGAGGAATCAGGCTCCCTGACTTCAGACTATACTACAAAGCTACAGTAATCAAGACAGTATGGTACTGGCACAAAAACAGAAGACAGATCAATGGAACAGGATAGAAAGCCCAGAGATAAACCCACGCACATATGGTCACCTTACCTTTGATAAAGGAGGCAAGAATATACAGTGGAGAATAGACAGCCTCTTCAATAAGTGGTGCTCGGAAAACTGGACAGTTACATGTAAAAGTATGAAATTAGAACAGTTCCTAACACCATACATAAAAATAAACTCAAAATAGATTAAAGACCTAAATGTAAGACCAGACACTATCAAACTCTTAGAGGAAAACATAGGCAGAACACTCTATGACATAAATCACAGCAAGATCCTTTTTGACCTACCTCCTAGACAAATGGAAATAAAAACAAAAATAAAGAAATGGGACCTAATGAAACTTCAAAGCTTTTGCACAGCAAAGGAAACCATAAACAAGACCAAAAGACAACCCTCAGAATGGTAGAAAATATTTGTAAATGAAGCAACTGACAGAGGATTAATCTCCACAATTTACAAGCAGCTCATGTGGCTCAATAGCAAAAAAACAAACAACCCAATCCAAAAATGGGCAGAAGACCTAAACAGACATTTCTCCAACGAAGCTATACAGATTGCCAACAAACACATGAAAGAATACTCAACATCATTAATCATTAGAGAAATGCAAATCAAAACTCCAATGAGAGGGCTTCCCTGGTGGCGCAGTGGTTGAGAGTCCACCTGCCGATGCAGGGGACACGGGTTCATGCCCAGTCCGGGAGGATCCCACGTGCCACGGAGCAGCTGGGCCCATGCACCATGGCTGCTGAGCCTGCACATCCGGAGCCTGTGCTCCGCATGGGAGAGGCCACAGCAGTGAGAGGCCTGCGTACCAGAAAAAAAAAAAAAAAAAGATAAACTCCAATGAGATATCATCTCTCACTGGTCAGAATTGCCATCATCAAAAAATCTACAAACAATAAATGCTGGAGAGGGTGTGGAAGAAAGGGAACCCTGTTGCACTGTTGGTGGGAATGTAAACTGATACAGCCACTATGGAGAACAGTATGTAGGTTCCTTAGAAAACTACAAATAGAACTACCATACGACCCAGCAATCCCACTACTGGGCATATACCCTGAGAAAACCATAATTCAAAAAGAGACATGTACCAAAATGTTCATTGCAGCTCTATTTACAATAGCCAGGTCATGGAAGCAACCTAAGTGTCCATCAACAGATGAATGGATAAGGAAGATGTGGCACATATATACAATGGAATATTACTCAGCCATAAAAAGGAACGAAATTGAGTTATTTGTAGTGAGGTGGATGGACCTAGAGTCTGTCATACAGAGTGAAGTAAGTCAGAAAAAAAAAACAAAGACTGTATGCTAACATATATATATATGGAATCTAAAAAAAAAAATGTTCATGAAGAACCTAGAGGCAAGATGGGAATAAAGACACAGACCTACTAGAGAATGGACTTGAGGATATGGGGAGGGGGAAGGGTAAGCTGTGACAAAATGAGAGAGTGGCATGGACATATATTCACTACCAAATATAAAATAGATAGCTAGTGGGAAGCAGCCGCATAACACAGGGAGATCAGCTTGGTGCTTTGTGACCACCTAGAGGGGTGGGATAGGGAGGGTGGGAGGGAGGGAGACGCAAGAGGGAAGAAATATGGGAACATATGTATATGTATAACTGATTCCCTTTGTTATAAAGGAGAAACTAACACACCATTGTAAAGCAATTGTACTCCAATAAAGATGTTAAAAGAAACAAGTTTTACACACACACACAAAGACCTGAATAAAGGGGATGATAATAATAGTAACTAGCATATCTTGAACACTGTAGGCCAGACACTTGCTAAATGCTTAACATCCGTTATCTCATTCATTCAGTCCTCATAAATAACTCTTCAAAGGGCATGTTATTCATCCCTATTTATAGATGAAGAAATTGATGTTCAGAGAGGCAAAGTAATCTGCCCAAAGTTTCACAGCATGTGACAGAGTTAGCATTCTAATCTTTATCTTTGTAACTATGAAGTCTAAATTAATAAGCATGATTCCAGGATTTGTTCAAACCATTTTCCTGCCTCACTGAAGATGGGGGTCAGATAAAGTTTTTCTTTCTTAGGCAAACTGTGTCTTTGGGTTGTGGGTTTTTCCACATACTTAAAATATATATTTTTAGCAGCTCTGTCTACCTGGGCTCTAGGAAAGTTGTGGTAGCTTACAGATCAATGCTAACAATTTGTAATGGGAAGATGGTAGCAGTTGTGTGTTGTAATCAAAATAAGGCTTCCTGGGCTTTAGCAAAAAGAAATCATCAATGCATGAGTGAAGTGTAATGAGAAGCGCTGGACTGGAATTCGGGCACTTGAGTTATAAACCTAACTTGGTTACTTATATCCTATGGACATTGAGCAAGTCACTTCAACTTTGCTTGAAATTCAGTTTCTATACATGTTTCATGTCTCTGAAGAGTTATTACCCTGAAAAATACAAAGAATGGACTAGACAGCTTTTTTCCCTTATGATCTTTTGTTTGTCAATCACATAAAAGAACTTAGAAAGACTATGCTTTGCCTTCCACCCCAGTTATGTTTCTTTCTAAGAAGCAGCTTGTTCTTTCCCTACATTTTCCTTTCAGCTGTTTCTGGGTATGCCTGGGGATGAAGTGACAGTGAGGTGAGGCAAAATTCAACCATTTCTGCACGTTGATGAGCTGACAGATGGAATATACCTGGGCATTTCTTTCTTCAATTCTCACCCCAGGGAAATACTTCTTGAGTTACACTTTTGGAAATGGGGATTTGGTGAATCTCAGGGCAGGCCAAATATTGAACCAATGGTAGTTGGTAGTGCTCCAGAGCAAGGTAGGGATTTGGGGTCTGGCCCATTATGGATGTTTATTAGCTGACATCTGTTCAGCTGTCATTTCCTAATTGTTTCATTTTCATTCATTGACATTGTTGCTAGCCTTAATGCAGGGACCCATTACAAACTAGGTAAAGTCTCTGATGAAATGAATGGGGAAGCATCTAGATCACGACTTTCAGAAATAAGAAATAATTCTCATTATTTATCATGTGTCTTAGAAAAGAAAAACAAGCTGACATATGTCAAACAAAATGAAAGGCTAGAGATCAGAAAGGCCTCCACAGCTGGCAATGAAGTAATGAGGTTGCTTCCTAAAGAAGAGGAAAAACTAACCCCTGAAACTAATGGAGGAAGAGGTTAAAATTTTACATCCCCTAGTTCAAAGGATGGAAATCAATTTCTATTTACACAAGAGACACAGAAGAATCTATTTTTTCCAAGAACAACTCTCATTGCAAAAAAAGTTACTATAGGTGGAGATTTTCACAAAGAACTTCCATATAGAATAGACCAGGGATTCATGGATCACAGAATTATAGACATTGCATCTGGTCAAATCCACCTACTTCATTTCACACATAAGGACAGTAATCCCCCCAAAAGTGAAGGGGCTTGTCCTGAAGTGCACAGCCACTAAGTGAGAAAGTCAGGCCAAGAATCCCAAGTGATTTCTAGTTGTCTTCTTTCCACTTTACCTTAATGCTTTGTTTTCCCTACTGAAAGGTATGGAAAGAGGAAGGGGGAATTATATTTTCCCTTGTAGATCCTCATATGTCTGGTTTTATTCCTCTTAGAAAAAGTGATCCAATTCAAGTTCACCATATTGCAAAGATGGTAAAGGGAGGTCACAAAAGATTCAATTGCTGAATGTGACTCATTTCACATGGAAGGTATATCTTACTCAGAGGACTGCCTGTCCTTGAAGGCAATCACTGTTGTGCTTTCTTGGTTTCACTGCTTTTCTTACTACCATAACATGAAATATTTAAATACAGCGAATTTATATAAATGAGTAAAATAACTAGTTTCTTATATATAATTTTTTTTTTTTGGCTGCGTTGGGTCTTTCTTGCTGCACACGTGCTTTCTCTAGTTGCAGCGAGCAGGGGCTACTCTTCACTGCAGTGTGCAGGCTCCTCATTGCGGTGGCTTCTCTTGTTGTGGAGCACGGGCTCTAGGCACACGGGCTTCAGTAGTTGTGGCACACGGGCTTAGTTGCTCCGTGGCATGTGGAATCTTCCTAGGCCAGGGATCGAACCCACGTCCCCTGCATTGGCAGATGGATTCTTAACCACTGCACCACCAGGGAAGTCCCTATAATTTTGTATACATTTTGCAAATATAAAATGTGAGACAGGGGTGATTTTTTCAGAGAAATCCTATTACAGTATTAGTAATTATTGCATTCTTAAAGGTTGGACATGTGTTAAAAGTATATATAAATTAAGTTTTTGGCTAACATTTAATATGGTTCAGTTTATATACACTAATGTATACTCAAATAATTTCTTACTATTTACCTTTATTATATTTCCTTTTGAATTCTTATTATTTTGTTAAATCCCCAAATAACAAAAGTGGATCAATGGTGCAAAACCTGTATATCAAAACATGAAGTAGGGCTTCCCTGGTGGCGCAGTGGTTGAGAGTCTGCCTGCTGATGCAGGGGACACGGGTTCGTGCCCCAGTCCGGGAGGATCCCACATGCCGCGGAGCGGCTGGGCCCGTGAGCCATGGCCGCTGAGCCTGCGCGTCCGGAGCCTGTGCTCCGCAACGGGGGAGGCCATAACAGTGAGAGGCCCGCGTACCGCAAAAAAAAAAAAAAAAAAAAAAAACATGAAGTAAAGATAGTGATATAAATGTTACAGCTCAGAACAATCACAAATGCAAATCATGGTTATATATATATGTAAATATATATGTATATATAATTAGATTATATATTTGATAGTAGCATGTGACTTTGCAAGTGTGATGATTTTAATGAAATAGGCAAAAATGATGGGGTGGTTGGAGATGAATTTGCTCAATTGGCATACCTCAGCAGTTACCCATTACCACAAATTTCTTATATATAAGCTATCATTTCAGGGATATATAACCTATAATTTCAAGGATAAGATATCTGGCTTTCTTTTTATGTTAAAGATAAAATGGCAGAATTGTATAAGAATATTCAGCTGTGATGAAAACAGCTTGATTACCAAGAGCTTGACTCTTTTGGAACAATTGGTAACATTCTTTACTCATCAGAGAAAAAAAAACGACATTTCTTTGGGCATGTTACTGAAAGAAACCAGAGAATAGACTGGCAATCCATTTATATCTATAAGGCAGTGTGAACATGCAACCATCCAACTTTTGCATATGATATGCTCATGAACTTAGCTATTGCCGAGTGCTGAGAGCATTCTTAAATGAGAAATATCTTAATAATTTGGGGGTCTAAGTTGGACACAAATAATTACCAACATTTGATGGAGTCATGACACAATTATACTTCATAAGGAATGGCAGCAAGAAAAGTTTAAAACTTTTAAACTTCATAAAATTAAAGTCTAAGAAAAGATGACTCAATATAAAACCTGACCTATTGGTCAAGCTATAACTGAGCAGGCTACAGATGCATATGTGAAAGTTTGCAAACAATAAATTAATTTTAAATATTATTTTTTAATTTTAAAATCATAATTACTTTTTACACTTACCTAAAAGTGATAGTCCTGTGTGTAGCAAATGCCCTTCAACTGCTGACTATGCCTAAATTTCAGCAAACACAAGGATAGATAAATCTCTTATTCAAACTCACTGAGTTGATTCTTTTCTCTTACTCTTTCTAGGTCTATCTCAGCAAGTTTTACCTTATTTCTTTTGCCTCTTTCTGTTTCTTCCATCTTAAAATTCTGCTTCTCTTGAATCAGTCTTCCTGGATCCTTCCCCTTTTACTCTAAATTAGGACACCTTGAATCATCTAATGGCTATTTTCTATTCTAGTTTCAAACTTTCTTCAATTCAAACTCATATACTCTCTGTACGTATGGGCATAACATCCTATTGAACATGAGGTATCTAACATAAATGTACACACCAATGGATTCAATGATATATTCCAGGCCTTTTTTTTTTTAAAGCTCTCTCTACCACATCACCTTAGCTAATTTTGAGTTCAACATGGTGTGTGTTCAAGTAATGGTGTTGACTATCATACAAAAAATACTTTGGGCTATCAAATTTAGGTAATCCTGGATGAAAAACATGACAGATTCAAGCTTCATGTGGGTCAGTTAACTTCACACAGAGAAAACCTATTTCTCTGCCTTATATTATACCCCTACGCTAGATCAGCAGTCTCACTAATACCCGAAATTTCACTCCCCCACCTTATCTTACTACAGACATGAGTTTATACACCTATAAAAATAGCATTATATTAGGTAAAATGGGATTTCACCCAGCTTTCTACTCTCATACAGTTTTCCTTATACTACTCATTTTCTCTCTGCCCACTTGACTCCCCACTCGTTTCAGTATAAACTCTAGGATGACTGTTAAGCAATAAACCAATCCTGCTACGTTCCTCACACCTTCTTAAAGTAACTAGAACCAAGCTTTCCCACCAAACACCTAAGATCTATTCCAGTGGATGTTCTACCTTCATCTCTCTCTTTGACATTGCGTAATGTTCACCACTCTTTATTAATAGTGTTGCTTTCTTAGTTTCCATGGTAACACTTCTTTTCTTGTAGGACACAGAGTATCTAACATAAAAGTACATACCAAGGCAGTTCATGATTATAAAAGTACATACCAAGACAGTTCATGATTATAAAAGTACATACCAAGACAGTTCATGATCACAGCTACATCTTTTATTACCTTATTATTCCTCCTCCACCCTTACTATGCCTAGCACTGTGTTAACATGCTGTTTGCTCATGGAAATGCCACTGACTAATTGACTAGAGTACTCACACTTTAACCACTGCTTTTGGCCAGAGTTCTCTCCTTGGCTTTTTTCCCTTCTCGCTCCTCACTTTCTTCCTCAACAATTTCATTCATCCCTTAGAATTCTATTATCACCTATACACTGATGATTCTGAGAGCTTCATCTCCAGTCTAGCCAACTTCCCAAAACTACATTTTTACAGCCTACTATGTAACAACAATTTCAGTATGCCCCATACCTAACTCAAGTTCAACATGTTTAAAACTAAATTCATAATCATTTCCTCCATCTGCAATTAGCTTAATTGGCTCCTCCTGTATTTATAATCATGACGAATGTACCAACACCTACTCAGAATCCATGTAAGAATCTAATGTTTATCCTACATTCCTCTCTCTTTTATCACCTAAAGCCAGTGGATCACTAACTTTAGTCAGCTCAACATCATAAAAACCTTAGTTGCTGGCCCCATCCATATGTTCCACCCCCAGAGCCCCCTATTAATTTATCACCTTGACTATTACAATAGTTTTCCTCTGAATTATATGGCTATAGGAACTTCCATTTTAAATCTATATCTGTCACGGCTTCTATAGACAGTGATCTTTCTAGCACATTTTTCTGACCAAGTTACTACTTTACTTACAATTGTTCAATGGCTTCCCATTACCTACAAGACAAAGTTTAAAGTCTTTAGCATGGTAAAGTAAGTCCTTCATGATGTGCTGCCTGCCTACGTGTTTGGCCTCATCTACCAGCACTCACCACACACCATTCACATACAGAGCACCTATGCTCCGTACCTGAATACTCCCGGGCAGAACTGTATGCTTTAGAGTTGTACACTCAAACAATTACTTTGGGACAAGCATCACAGTTGCCTTGGGGCAGAACTGGAGTGGCAGAAGTTCATCATATTCTCTAACTTCTTATATCCTGGAAAAGCCTATTATCACTGAGGAGTCACTTATACCACAGCAGCAACACTAAGAAAGGTGGTAATAAGTAAAATATTTATTAAGTTCATTCACTAACTGAAGCTTTGCAAGTGACTTGAAAGAAGGTTTATGCAGGCTCCTTAGTTTCATGGGAGCACTAGCATATAGCTGAATAAGATGTCATTTCAGGCTCTGACCATTGGTCTGGAGTCAGAAAAAAAATAGGTTAAAACCTTTCTTCTGTCTCTTGATTTCTTTAAATTTGTTTCCACATTAGTAAAATGAGAATAATAATAACTAGTTGGTGAATTGTTTGGAGAATTCAGTGAGATAAATTATCTCGTATAGTGCCTGGAACATAATAGGTACATTTAATTATGGCTATTATATAATAATAGTGTTGACAAATTAGAGATATCATGATTTTGGAGGACAAAATAACTCATTTTTCACATAAGAGGAAAGTGTATTTTTTAATAATAAATGCTCTGGGTCTTTATAAGCTATCAATTAATGAATACGTATTTATATGTGTCGTTACAGAACAATAAACACATGTATGTTTTATACCTTTTTTTTCCTACCTTTTAGAGACCTATGTTATAGTTGGGGAGAGAAGGTAAATACCTGAAGCAAAGCTCCCATGAACACATAGAGGAAGCACTAGTTCCAGGTTCCCAACTCAGCAGTTCCTATGCTCACAACTTTGTTGTGCA
This sequence comes from Monodon monoceros, assembly GCF_005190385.1. Taxonomy (NCBI): domain Eukaryota; kingdom Metazoa; phylum Chordata; class Mammalia; order Artiodactyla; family Monodontidae; genus Monodon; species Monodon monoceros. Next base: position 102,176,255 of record NW_021703779.1, on the reverse strand, counting down.
CACAGTTCCAGGGTGGAACCAATTGAAAGTAAAATATTTTTCTCAATTTCTGGCTACTTGCCCCAACCAATGAGTAGAAAGGCTCTGGGCAAATGTCCTGAATGATTCGTATAGACTGATAATAGATTATAATTGTATTTGTAATGAATATCCTTTTGCTGAGCAACATGGGGATATAAAGCTGACGGGGAAGAAAGCACAGTGAGTTCACCACACAAAAACAAAAACAGAGGAATTAATTGTGAGAGAGAATGTCTCTTTCAAATTTCTGTAGACCCTTCCCAAACAGTAGAAGTAGTGGAACACTGCTGCTAAATAATCATAAAGTATTGCTAATAATATTGGCAAGGATGGTCTTCACTTTTAAGCACAAAGTTTCCATATTCAAGAGAAAGGGGCCAAGTACTTTGGGAAACTAAAAAAAATATCAAGAAACAAAGCTCATGTGGTCGCTATTGCCCTCAGCCTTACAGAACTTCCTCAGGAGTTGCATTTGACCATTTGTTCCCCTAACCAGCCCAGCTGCTCTCACCAGGATACTGTTCTGTCCTAGGAAACTGCCTGGTGTGTATTCTATTTTAGAAGTACACTTATCATTACTCTTGAATTGCCATTTTTGCCTTTGGAAACTCTCACAGGAACTAGCATTCAGAAGGTAAAAAGATTTTTGAAAGCTAGAAAATTTCCCAGTAGGAGTTCCAATTCTCAGAAAGCCATTAAAGAACACAGGCTGGGTCATAGCTAATACAACAACAAAGCTGAAAATATCACTCAAACCATAATATTGAGTAACAGTATTATCATAAGATGACAAAGAGTAATTATTAACAATATTTGCTGTCATGCATCGCTTCCTACCTTTTGCTAATGCTTTACATTGATTATCTCAATTAATATTCACAGTATTTATATTCTGTATAAATGTAGAAACTGAAGCTCAGGGAGGTTAGGTACTTTGCCCATGGTTACCCAGTTAATAAGTTGGCCAAGATGGGATTCAAACCCAAGTGTCTGTTTCTCACACCACCCCAATTCATTTGAGTCCATTCCAGTAATGGAGCCTAACCCTTAAAACAAGCATAAATGTGATGGACCCTCAAAGTAAGTAAGCTGAGTTCTGCATTTATATGGTGAAGAAAGTTTTTTCTGACATTTTGTATCTGCTATATTTTATCTAGACATCCTTTGCTTTTGGGGTTTCAAGAGAAAATGGTGCAAAGTTACAGAATCCTGAGAAGATATTAATAATTGATTTGTGCCTGCTATATGTCAAGTACTTTACATATATTACTTCTTATTTTCAGGACAGTCCTTCAAGTTATTAGTATCATTGCCATTTAACATATGAGAAAATTAAAGCTCATAAAAATGGTTATAGAGCTAGAACCTGAGTTCCTATATTCCAAAGAGTCTTAACGCCTACTTTGGTGTTTTAGCAATTGGAGGCATTTTGGTCCTGATGCCCTCTTCCCCAGCCATCTTCTCTTCTGAAGCATAATGTCATAAATAATTTTTTAATTAAAATTAAATAGGATAAAAGACTATTTTTTAAAACTTTTCAGAATTATTAGAGTAAAGGCAGAATTATGAAATCCTGCCTTTGGTCAGACTTTGGGTGTGCCAAATTTAATTTTTATCAAATGAACCAAATCAAACAATTATTTTAATATTTTAAAAGTATCAAGCCATACTTGGCTTTATTTGCCAATAGCTGGCTTACTGAATTGTGCCCGTATCAGATACAGTAGCTCAGAAAAAGGAGGGTTCTTCATTATCTATGGGCATCAATTGCCAAAGGATACAGATTTCTCCTTCCATCCCTCCCTTGATTATACACTAACTTGTTTCTATCTGTTATTTATTGCCACAATAATGTTGTGTAACAAATCACCCCAAAACTCAGGGGCTTTAAAGTACTAAGCCTTTATTTAGGTCAGGAGTCTGTGGGTTGAGAATTTAAACTGTGCTCAGATGGATGGTTCTTCTGGTCTTTGGTGGGCTTACTCACATGTTTGGTGGTTGGTGATTGATAGTTGCGTCATAGCGGTGTCAGGGACACATGTCTTTCATCATGCAGCAGTCGAAACTATGCATGTCATCATGTTAAAGGGAGAGTAGCAAGAAAAGAGGCAGGAACAGGCAAGCACTTTTTAAAGCCTTTGCTTGCATTAAATTTTCTGCTTTCCAATTAGCCAAAGAAAGTCACAAGGCCAAGCCCAGCGTCTACAAAGATCAATGATATGGGAAGGCTGGATATAGATGGCAATTAGTGCAATCCATACATCATATTCCACTCTTATAATAATTATTCACAACATTCCTACATGCAAAATATGCTTTCCTCCAATGCAGGATCTCAAAAGTCTCATTCAGTCATATCATCAGGCCTAGAATCCAGTATCTCATGATCGATGATCAGGTGCTGATAAGGGTCCTCTGATGACGATCCAAAGACCAAGGAATTAAAATGAAAATTTATTGGCCACCCACATACCCAACATTCAGTGATGATAGAGGGACTGGATACAAAAATACTCTATTTCAGAAAGGGGAAAAAAAATGTGGGAAGCAGCTAGCCCTGGCATACATATATAGCATTTCCCACTGGACAAATGTAGCCAGAACCCTACAAAGTAGGGGTGGGCAATGTTTCTTAACTATGTCCATTATGATTCATGAGAATGGCTCACCTGTCCATTGATTTCCATGGCTTTTAACTTTATTCTCTGAAAATACTATTCTTTTTCCATTCTGCTTGGTCGCTTCTGAAGAGGGCATTTATAAATATAATTTCTGAGCAATTTTTTATCCTGCCTCCTGCTCACAGAATATTGAAGGCCCAGTGCTTTTCTGAGTTTTATACAATCTCATTCTCTTTTAATCCAGGCTGGTTGCACTTTGGCCCATACAACTCCCTTAAAACTTTTTGGGCTTCATATAAATATTGCTCAAGTCCACTCCATTGGCAAAAGCCACAGTTATAATTTTTTTTGAGATAGGCCTCTTTGTCTAAATTTTATTAGTGTTTCTTCAGACATGTCAGGCTGTTGCAAGGCAACACCCTTAAGATTTCTAGAAATACTTTTGTCTAGTTGAGAGGGTCTACTTAGAAATTCCTTAATTCTATCAAATATCTTAACACAGTCTTACAAAACTGTTTTGGTCTTTTAGTATTAAGACCACATGTTTCTGGCAGCTCCCTGGATTAAATCTGTTACTAGCATGAGAGGCTAGAGATGAGAAAAAAAAATTTTTTTCTAAACCAGTGAGTTATGTTAGTCTCTAAATTTTACTTAAAAACTGGCCAATTCTTTAACTCATCTCTTTCTTGTTTTATCTTATTATGCATAGCTAGTAAGAGCCAGGTGACATTTTCAACGTTCTGTCTGGCAATATCTTAACTCAAGTATAAATGCTAATTTGGTATATTTTCTATACTCTAAGTTACCACATTTTACCAAATGTTTCACTAGATAACATGGTTTGCCATTTATCCAGGCTGCTACAGCAGCTTCCTCACCATTTTTCAGCCTCCATTCTTTCAACACTGTTTTTCCAGTCTCTACCCACTGCCTTTCCCAAAGCCAATGACACATATTTTAGATTTTTATTACAATAGTTCTAAGAACAAATTTCTCTGTTTATTATCTATTGCTACAGTAATGCTATATAACAAAACAAATCCAACTCCGGGATTTAAATCACTAAGCATTTGTTAGCTCACAAGTCTGTGGGTTAGTGATTTAGAATGAACTTATCTGGGCCATCCTTCTAGTCTGAGCTGAGCTTCCTCACATGTTTGGAGGTTGGCTGGCTGTCAACCAGGGTAATAGCCATTACTGGGCCAGCTATGTGTTCCACATCATCCAGCAGTCTATCCTGGGAATTTTATCATGGTGAAGGCAAAGAAAAAAGAAAAGTGGAAACACCAAGTACTTTTTCAAGCTACTGATTGCATCAAATTTTCTAATGTTTCATTGGCCAAAACAAGTTTCATGGTCAACTCAAGTCAATATGAGAAGACACTGCCAAATGATGTTGACACAAGGAGACATGAAAAATCAGGGCCATTAATTCAATCAATCTAAAGCACATGATATAATTGACTCAAATGTGTGAAATTTTTTCATCCCAATAAGATGACAGACATCGCCAAGAAAAGAAATTGCTATGCCTTTTTTGTTTTCTCTAAGAATTGCTAAGAAAACACATATTTTGTGAAATAGAAGATATGGAAAATAGAGTAATAGTTCAAAGACATGTGGATTTAGATGAGGATTTTCAATATCCAATGCCTACAGGGGTCTGAAAGGTAGTATAATGAAGCCAGTGGGGACAGGAAAAAATGGGCTGTGGCAGGGATTATGGTGAACTGGAAAGCCCCATATAAAAGCAGCAACTACTATTCACTTCCAACAGATCATTGTCCTAAATATGGGCAAAGTGTTGCCAGATACTACAATTTTTCAAAACAACCCGGAAATCCAGATTTTTTTGATGTGAAATCTCCTGCTTTTTATTATTGGTAACTAATTCAATGAAAAATAAAAAGTAAAACATTGAGGAGACCATTACTAGATGGTTTCACAAAAACATGTCCACAACTGCAAGCTGGATCTGGGCCATAGGTTGCCACTTTGTAACCTGTGCTTTAGATCTTTGTAGATAGATGGTTCTTAACTTTTCTCCAGCTTTACTGAAATATAATTAACACATAAAATTGTAAGATATTTAAAGTATACACTGCAATGATTGGATATATATAAACATTGTGAAATGATTCCTCCCATCAAGTTAGTAAACATATCCATCACCTCACATACTTATCTTTTTCTGTGTGTTGAGAACATTTGAGTTCTATTCTCTTAGCAAATTTAAATTATACAAAAGAGTTATCAGCTATTATCACCATGTTATACTTTAGATCCTCAGGCCTTATTCATCTTATAACTAAAAGTTGACAACCTTTTACCAATCTTTCCCTATTTTCCCCACTCCCAGCCCCTGTCAACCACTTTTCTACTCTTTTATCCCTATGATTTTGACTTTTTTTTCCTTTTCCTTTTTTTTTTCAGATTCCACATACCAGTGGTACCATGTGGTATTTGTCTCTGACTGTCTGGCTTATTTCACTTAGCATAATGCTCTCCAGGTTCACATTTTCTTTATCCATTCGTCAGTGGACACTTAAGTTGTTTCCATAACTTGGCTATTTGTGAATAATGCTGCTATGAAAATGGGAGTATAGATGATAGATGTTTTTGTTTGTTTGTTTTTTGCGGTACGCGGGCCTGACTGTTGTGGCCTCTCCCGTTGCGGAGCACAGTCTCCGGACACGCAGGCTCAGTGGCCATGGCTCACGGGCCTAGCCGCTCTGCGGCATTGGGATCTTCCCGGATGGGGGCACGAACCCATGTCCCCTGCATTGGCAGGGGGACTCTCAACCACTGCACCACCAGCGAAGCCCTTTTTTTTTTTTCTGATGGATTTTAATTTCAAATTCAATACATCACAAATAAATCTAATCTGGACGTGAGTTGGAAATTAGCACATAATCCAGTACTTTCTACCTTTCAATGATATTACATTTGCACCTAGATTTTTTTTTTGCTTTCATGATGACCATGCAAATAAACAGCTTATAAAGGTTCAACCCAGTCAAAGCTCAATTCAAACTGGTATAGGCTTAATGAGAATCTGGCATAAGATCTGATTTTTCTTTCTAGTATTTCCCATACATGTTGGTATCCATGGAAATCTAGGGTTTTCCCTAAATATGCATACATACAATGCTTTGAAAGAAGTTATTAAAGGCTAAGCTTGATGCTGAAGACACAAATTAGGAAGTTCAGTCAAAGTAATTCTACTAGTAGCACCAAATATCTAGCTAAAAATAGCCAGTGTTTCATTGAAACTCTTGGATTTATTTTCCCCAGTATTATGAGGAAATAAAAAGACTGTGAAGATAGTAGAGACATAGAAGGGTTAGTAAAAATGGCTTGAAGAAATGTAAATTCCACTGCTTAGATAGATTTAGCCATTTCATACTATGGTATACTAAAAAAGAAAGATAATTTACACATCAATTATCAGACTTGGACTAAAAAATAATAAGGTCCTTTTGGCAATCCACTGGACAAGTGTCTTGAATAATACGAAATTCTGTTCCATGTTGAGTTGTATTGTGTCTACTTCTGGGCACTGCATTTGAAAAGAGCAGCACTACACTAGAGTATATTCAGAGCAGAGTGACCAGGATAATTAAAACTAAAAGACTTATTATCCCAGTTTGCTGGGGATTGAGGGAGTTCACAGGATGCAGGGTTTTCAGTGCTAAAACTAGGAAAACAAACCAAGTTGGTCACCCTAGGGAGACCTTGAATCCATGCTGTAGAAAGAAATGCTAAGGGTTTCAGTACATTTACCTGAGAGAAGGCATGATAAATTCTTCTGTGTATGCTTAAAGACCACTACTATTTTCTTCTATATAGCCCCAAGAGGTTACAAGGATCAATAGGTAAAGTTACAGATTCTGGTTCAGTAAAAGAAAAAAACTATTTATATTCATACCAGCCTAAAGATGAAATGAGATACATCAAGAAGTAGATGTTGATGAAAATTCTCAAGTAATGGGAAGCATTTGATGTAAAGATATATCAGGAATCTTGCAGAGAGGATTCAAAGTTTTGGAGGAGGAGAAGGGGTTTGGATTATATGGCCTTTACGGTTCCTTCCAATTCTGTTTACAACCTCCATGATTCTATTATGATTATAGGATATTTTAAGTAATACAACCAATGTAAGTTTGAAAATTTTACATTCATTATCAAAAAAGTAATGGAAGAATTCTGAAAGAGCAAAATAAGGAGAACCATAGGGCAGGAGAGAAAACAAAATTAATCTGAGGTTAGTGTAACAAGTGATGTAAGCTGTCAAGTCACTTTTGAAGCAGGCAGCCTCAGATAAGAGATCAGCCATGGATGAAAAAAGACCATTTTAGAAGAGAATGAGAAACAGTCACTGAGGATGGTAAAGTAATTCAAGCATTAAATTAATTCTTATATGTTTACCAAAGGGATGACGAAAAATATGCCTATTCCTCTGTGTCTCAAGAAAAGTGTTTAAGTCACCAGGGTAACTGAAATGCCAAGTATCTAGACAAGGTCGGTGCCAAGTATTCACCCTAAGTTTGCCTGCACCAAATTTCTGTATCATCTAAGAGAGAAACTTTAAGCCTGTCCTTGACTTCTTGCATTTGGGTTAAGTAGCTCCAGGAACTGGCAAAACGGAAGTCAGAGTCATGCCCAAAGTACTTCCATCTGTTTGAGACCAACCAGTTTTAGTGCCCACAGGGCAGAAGAGCCCTTCACAAGATTGAATGAAAAAGAATTGGCTGAACTCCAGATCCTGAGGCACTAATACAAACCTGAATTTCATTTTCAGAACCTTGCTTTCATAACACAGTCTACCTGAATTTGCTAATTTGCAAAGCTTTCCCACCCCTATATTCTTACCTATATTAAGGATGAGTTTTGTCTTCAAAATAATCGAGGCATGAGAGTAAATTGCAGTGGGATCCAAATAAAGTTACAAAAACATAATCACAGTTAAACTTATTGGATTCTCACTGAATGCATACTTTTGTACTAATTATTGCAGGGCTGCAAAGAAGAAATAGCTGTATCCTCTGATTTCAATGAACTTACAGTTCCTGGGGCAAGACAGGACAAAATATTTCAGTTTGACAAATGTTATTTGAGCACTCACTAATGGGGTTCAATACTTTCACACACTTGTCTTAGAGTGGATATTGTCCACATTTTACAAGTGAAGCAATATGAACTGCCCATAGGGTAACCATATGTACCTTTTTGCCCTGGCCAGTCCCAGTTTACGTCTGTTGTTTTGGTGTAATTTTTAACAGCATTCTTTTTCACTCTCCAAATTTCCTCAGTTTTGATTATCAATTATATGGTCACCTCACAGTAGTAGATGGCAGACCTGAGATAAAAATAATGGTCTGCTGATTTCCTGTGCTCTTTTGAACGTGGTCTTAAATCGGATATTCTGTGGTGAGAATATGACAGACATGAATTGCTATCTTCTGAAAGTCCATTGCTAACACTACCGCTTCCACACGATTACTCATTCATCCTTATGTAAGCACTCTTGTCCCTTTGTGGCCTGATACCTGGTCGATCATCCTCATCTGTTCTTTCCTACCTGTATCACAGCTACTACCACACATTTTCAACTTAGGACTGTAGAACCTCAATATTTTCATTGTTCATGAATCCAAAACCCTGGCCTTAGGCTTTCTGGACTCCTTAAAATCACAATCAATCGACATGTGACACCTATTCCCATTGGATACCAAATGATTATCAGGAACTATGCCATCTCTTAAAAACTAAAACTCCAATACCACACATAAACCAAAACTTCCTTTTATTCCAGCTTTTCTACCATCATTCCTGCCTAACCAACTTCCTTCAGTCTCATTTATAGTTACTGTTTGTTAACCCCCATGTTTTCTGCCAGATAATCAAACTATTTCTGGCTTCACTTTCCTTTCTACTCAGCCTGGACTCCATGAAAATCTCATCTATTCCTATGATTTTTTTTTATATTCAAATAACATGAAAACAGAGTCATATGTTTGTAGCCATAGCACTTCACATAAAAACCTGGGTTATTATGGGTACTCAACAAATGTATGTTGAATAAAGAAATTATAATGGTGGTATTACCTGTTCTATGTTAAATTTTCTTCTTTGAATTTTCATAATGGAGTTATAAATAGCATATCTGAAAGGGCTAGGTGGTATATCACTGGTCTAATGAGGCTGTAGTAATTAGTCAAATCCTCAGGTGAACCAGGCTTGCTTTGAACTACTACATGAAAATAAAATAATATCCTAATCTGTGATCAGCTATGCCACTTACTATTACTTTTACGATTAGATTTTATAATATTAGTAAGTGTAAATCTCTTTATTCCCTCCTAGGTACTTAGCAACTTATTTTAATTGTTGGCCAGTAGGTATGCAGTGGCTCCCAGACTTTGGGCTTATGCCCTAAATAGCAGGATGTCCTATAGGAATAGTCAGTTTATAGGCACAGTTAGCCTTACACATTGCATATGAGAAGTGCTCTAGAATTCACTGATGAATAAGCATATCTTCTCACTCACATACGCACAGAAAAAATTAAAATGTAATTATATAAAAAGAGCCAAATGGAAACATTTTAAAAATTGTGTTTTTAAAAAGTATGTACCATTCATCAACCAATATTTTCAAAATATAAACACTTTCATACAATGAAATACCTTATTTGTAAACAGTTGACTATTTTAAATAACTATAAGTAGGGCTTTGTGAAATTTATTTTTTTACTTACCCTGAAATTTTCTTGAATTCCAGGTTTGTTTGTAGTTATGCAACCCCTATACAGCTTTACTTCATTAGTCTTTGGCAGACTTATGTTTCTGATGGTGGCAGACCAGTTACTTTCAGACCAATCCATCTACTGAGGACACCAAAAATAATCTGAATAAAACATAAAAATGAAAATTTTACATAAAATAATATAATGTAATATAAATTACACACAAAGAGTATATATTCTATATAACATGTGTGTATATATATATTTCTTCATAATTATTACATACCATAAAAGCTATAAATTGTAGTTCAGGAGTAATAAAAAAGAGGATTTCTGTTAAACATCTAAGGTTTTCAGTTGGGAATCTGAAGGTCTAGATTCCACTACCACACTACTAGAATAGACAAATCATTACAAAGACACTCAAACCTTCATGGATTAAGGAAATCTGGAATTGCTAAATGCCTTCACCCAACTATTTGCCAGAATGAAAATTAAATCATCTCTGGAGGAAGAGAACATCATCTAGAACATCAAATTTATCTAAAATCTTATACACAATTCTTTGGCCTTGAATAAAATATACCCAACCTTGCACAAATAAAGGATGTGAGAAATTAAAGAAAAAATACACACTACAAATAGAAAAACAGGAGATTCATATGTTGAAGTTATCAGACAAGGGCTATAGAATAATTCTGACTATTATAGTTGAAGAATTTCAAAAAAATAACAAAACTTGTCAGAAAGCTAGAAACTAAAAATTAAGAACCATATGGGACTTCCCTGATGGCCCAGTGGTTAAGACTCCATGCTCCCACTGCAGGGGGCGCCAATCCCTGGTCAGGGAACTAAGATCCCACATGTCATGCAGCATGGCCAAAAAAAAAATCCCCAAAATACCAAAAACTCCCCACAAAAACCATATAGAAATTCTAGAATTTAGAGGTACACTAATTGAAAGAATTCAAAAGAATTGCTTTTTCTCTACTTTGCACAGTAGACAAAACTGAAGAAAGACATAGTTAATTGGAGGTTAGTCAGAAAAATGTTCATCCCGAAGCACAGAGAAACAAAAAGAAATGAATGTGAGTAAAGGCCTAACACATCAGGCCTGGATCTTGGAAGTTATAAAGCTGTGTAAATATTGTGTCTATATCTGCCTTGTTCACTATGTGAGAATGCACTTGGATTGGAAGAGATGTGAGTTGGCATTTGGGACTTGGGCCTACATGAATAGAATGATATTCAGCAGTTAAAAACAAAGGCAATAATATCTTTGTGTCAAAGGGATTTACACATATCTTGGTACTTATCTTTGGAAGCTGTAAATGCCCTATGTGCATGACAGACCAATTCTGTATATACTTGCATATCTCTTGGGCTCCCTGATAGGGTGAAGGTGCTATATCTACTGGATTTTTTGTTTTTTAACCTGTGTTCACAATTATGGTGGTACAAATGAAAATACAGAAAATACACAATCAAATTATTGAATATGATGGAATAATCATATATATGATTGTTTATACATGTATATATATATGATATGAATAATATGGTATATAATTATAACATATATATGATATATACCCAATATATATAATACATATATGAATATAACTACATATAATGTTATATACATATATATGCTATATATATATATATATATATATGTATAAATGCATGATTGGAGAGGAGAAAGACAATGGGGCAGAAATAATACTGAAGAAGTAATGTCTGAAAATATTCCAAACTGATAAAAGACATTAAGCCACAGATTCAAGAACCACTATAAATGCCAGGAATAAGAATACAATTAAGACAACACCTAGACATGTCATAAGAGAATTACTAATAACCAAAGACAAAGGGAAAATATTAAATCCAGCCAGAAAAAAAGCCATATTAGCATCAAAGGAGCAACAATATGGATAACTTGTCAACAGAAACAGTGTAATGAGATTTTCAAAGTTCTAAAAGAAATTAGTTAACATATACTTCTATAAAGAGCAAGAAGGGACTTCAAAATGAAGGTACCAGAAGTCTATTTCTGACTTAGATGTAGGTATCAGACAACCCCTTTCACCAAGAACCAAGAAAAATTATAATGCTATTTAAAAATAAAAAGAGTGATTTGAAGGCATAAAAGCACACCCAAGGTAGCCAAGACTTGAGTCAAGCTCACAGAGAGAACGGACACAAATTGGAGTATGTATATAAAACACAGAGAGCTGTTCAAAGACATCAGAGTATACCCAAGGCAGCCAGACTTGATATATCAAGGTCAAGTGAGAATGAAGGCACACTGAAGTAAACCCTAAAATTGTGGCTCTTTTCCCTTTTAAGGCATTCTACAATTCTTGCAAGGAGCATGAAGGCTAACAGAAAGCAGATTTCTTGAGCTTGCAGCAGTCTCACTGGGCTTAGAAAACAAATGTTAGCATTTAGGGCTACCAAAAAAGCCATAATCTAAGGGCCAATATTTCAGAGAAAAGGGAACCACAGCAAAGTGAGTCTAACATTCTACACACAATTTTCCCTTGAAGCAGTTTTATAAGTTCCAAGCTTTACTTGTATGGAGTATTATTCTGAGAAACCAAACTAAAAGTAGCTGTAAGAGGTGAAAAGGCTAAGCAGAGATTCCAGCAGTGTCATGGCACTAAGGAGACAAAAAATAGACATTAGAGCCTACAAAGGAAGAAGCACCCTGGTAAATGATCAAGGCTTTCTGGTAAGACTCTGAAAAGGATGTGTCCCAGAGAAAGGACAAAATGTAAATAGACCAGCCTCAATAGGATCAAGGCAATTTGGCCATACTCTATCTTCCTGTAAGAAGGAAAGTATATTCTCCCTAAAGGAAAATAATGAGATCCAGAGCCTCTAAATTTTTCTTGCATAATGACTAGTATTCAGTATAAAATAAACAGGCATGGCATGAAACAGGACCAACCGACTTAAATCCAAGAGAAAAGGCAGTCAATAGAAACAGATCCAATGGTGATCCAGATATTGAAGTTATAAGACACAAACTTATAAAGAACTATGATGAATATTTTCAAGAATACAGGCAAAAATATAGAAAATTTCACAGAAATAAATAATAAAAATAATCAAATTGAAATCTTAGACATATAAATGAATTAACAAAAATTTTAAGTAACCCAAATTAATAATTTGATAGATAGGTTTAACAGTGAATCATACAGTAGATGAATAGTGAACTTGAAGGTAGGTCAGTAGAAAATGTACAGAATGAAGCATAGAGAGAAAGAAAAATATAAAAGGTCTATTATATGTGTAAATGGAATCTAAGAAGAAAAGAGAGAAAATGGATCAGAAGAATATTTGGAACAATATTAGCCAATAGTTTTCCAAAAGTGATGAATACCATCAACTATAGATAAGATAATATCTATGAATCCCAAGCAATGTGTACGTATGTGTTGTGTGCATGTGTGTGTGTGTGTGTAGTGTGTGTGTATGTATATATATATATATCCACACAAAGCACATCATGGTAAAGCTTCTGAAAATCAAAGACAAAAAAGATAATGCTAAAATCAGACAAAGGAATTTTTAAAGTTCCATTACCTTCCAAAAAGCACTAATAAGGCTAATAGCTAATTTTTCTTTCAGAAAAGACTAAAGGAAGAATAAAATAGGAGTTCTTTAAAGGACTGAAAGCAAATAATGCAAACTCATGATACAATTTATAGTGAAAATATCTTTATATATGCAGGCAAAATAAAACATCTTCAGACAAACAAAAGCTAAAAGAATTCCTTACTATCAAATTTGCACTAAAACATACTAAAAAGGAAATGTTTATGAGAGGGAAATGATCTAAGGTAGAAGTACAGTAATGCAGAAAAGAATGATGAACTCCAGAAAGGGTAAATTTAAATGGATATTGAGCATTTAAAGCAATAATAATGCTAAATTGTATGGTTTTAAATATGTGTAAAATCAAAATTTTTGGCAACATATCACAAAATGTAGGAGGAGTGTGAATAGAGGTAAAATATTAAAAGGTCCTTGCACATTTGGGAAGTAATAAAAGCACTCATTTAGATCACATTTTAATGAGACAAGGATGCATGTTGCAGTCTCTAGGGCAACCATTAAACGATAATGAAGTATTTATTACTAACAGGGCAATAAAGGAAATAATAGAATTTTTAAAATATTTGATTAATTCAAAAGAATCCAAAAAAGGAGAAAGAGAGAAACAACCAAGATAGGCCAAAAAGAAAGTACACGGTAAATTGGTAGATATAAACCCACATACATTGGTAACTACATTAGATATAAATGACTAAAGACTCCAAATAAAGGACAAATATTGTCACTCTAAAAATGAAAATAAAACTCAAATAACATGCTGCTTACCAGAGACATACCTTAAATATAAGGAAATATAAAACATGAAAGAGTCAAAAGAATACACCATGCATACAACTAACCCAAAGGAAGGTAAGTTAAGAAAATAAGAGGACACTGCTCAGAATTTCCATCATTAAAATGTCTACAAATAACAAATGTTGGAGAGGGTGTGGAGAAAAGGGAATCCTCCTACACTGTTGGTAGGAATGTAAATTGGTACATCCACTATGGAGAACAGTATCGAGGTTCCTCAAAATCTAAAAATAGGTTGTCATATGATCCAGCAATCCCACTTCTGGGCATATATCCAGACAAAAGTATAATTTGAAAAGATATCAATACATGCACCCCCTATGTTCACAGAAGCACTATTTACAATAGCCAAGGCATGGAAACAACTTACATGTCCATCGACAGATGAATGGATAAAGATGTGATATATTATACACACACACACACACACACACACACACATATATATGTATACAAACACACATACTATGGAATATTATGGAATGTTACTCAGCCATACAAAAGAATGAAATAATGATATTTGTAGCAACATGGATGGACCTAGAGATTATCATACTAAGTGAAGTCAGAAAGAGAAAAACAAATATGAAAAATATTTGAGACAAATATTTTAGATTCCACAAATCACTTATATGTGGAATCTAAAATGTGACACAAATGAACTTATCTATGAAACAGAAACAGACTCACAGACATAGAGAACAGACTTGTGGTTGCCAAGGGGGAGTGGGGCAGGGGAGGGATGGATTGAGAGTTTGGGATTAGCAGATGCAAACTATTATATATAGAATAGATAAATAACAAGGTCCTACTGTCTAGCACAGGGAACTGTACTCAATATCCTGTGATAAACCATAATGGAAAAGAACATATGTATGTATAACTGAATCACTTTGCTATACAGCAGAAATACAACATTGCAAATCAATTATGCTTCAGTAAAATTTTTAAAAAAGAAAATAAGAGGGTAAGAGATAAAGAGACAAACTTAATAATGATAAAATGTCAACTCAACAGGAAGGGATAATTTTAAATTTGCATGCACCCAATAATATAGGTTAAAAATACATAAAGCACACATTGGCAGAAGGGAAAGAATGTACAGACCTGCAATCAGATTAGGAGACATTAACACACTTGTCTCACTAAATAATAAAACAACTGAATAAAAAATTAGTGAGGATATAGAAGATATAAATAAATTGTCTTAGTTTGGAGAAGCAGATTTGGAGATAAGGATTTAAATGCTAATTATTGGGAGGTCCAGGGAATACTGGTAGTGGACTGGGGAATTGTTAAAGGAAAGGAGAGTCAACTACTGCTATGTGCTGCTGTGGACACTGGAGCTTATTCTTGTCAGGCATCTTTGAGACAAAGTTAAAAGAAATGAACAAACACTTCCTCTGTATTATCCCACCCAAGGAGTAATAGACCTAGATAATTTATACACATACACATACACATAGATAATATCTATGAATCCCAAGCAATGTGTACGTATGTGTTGTGTGCATGTATGTGTGTGTGTGTGTGTGTGTAGTGTGTATGTATATGTATATATCCACACAAAGCACATCATGGTAAAGCTTCTGAAAATCAAAGACAAAAAAGATAATGCTACACCTACTCCCAAGAGTCATCAGTTACAGGGCTACTCTCTAGGGGAATAAGTTCTCTAGCACTTCTGGTCTACAATGTACACATGGCCATCATGACCTTCCACCTTTCTGGAAAAGCCCTCAGTCATAGAGTTGTAAGTCATGGGCAATATGAAGTAAGTCAAAGCACATGGTAGCGTCCTAAGGATATGAGTGAGGCACTGACAGCATCTGCTACAACAATTAACAAAAATGACCTGACATTTATAGAACACTGCACGTTATAGAAAAACTGTAGTATACACATTATTTCCAAGTGCACGTGGAACATGTGTCAAAATAAACCATATACTGGGCCATAAAACAAGTCTCAACAAATTTTAAATGATTAAAATCATACTGAATATGTTCATTGACCACAGTGAAATTAAACTAGAATTTAATAACAAAATGATATCCAGGGAAATCCACAAATGTTCATATACTAAATACTATACTTCTAAATAACCCACAGTTCCACTTTTAAGAAAAACTGATGTTGTCCGGTGTGGCAGAGAAGACCACCCTGTGGTAGAAAAATGTATGACAAGACATAGCAGTCTGAGAAGAAGGGTATGTTCCATACAGAGGGAATAATATGTCTGAAGGTTATAGAAATCAAGGAAGGCTTCTTGGAGGAGGAATCTTGAAATGGGCCTTAAAAGATTACTAAGATTTGGCTGGGCAGAGGGAAAAAGAAGAAAGGACACTGCAGGCAGAAAGAACAATGTGAGCAAAAATAGGAATGAACACAACATGTTGGGGTCAGTGAACTTTAATGAAATCTAGATTCTTTGCTGGGTAGCCATGGGAAATAAAGTTGGAGAAATAGGATGGGATCAGATAATGGTGTGGAAAGCAAATATTTTAGCTATGGTGCAATACAAAAGAGGTGCATGTGTATATACTTATGTAGGAAGCTTCCATTATAAGGGCAGCTTCAGTAGAATATTTAAAAACCTAAATTTAATTCACATAGATATTAAAAGCCACTGAGTAAATATATCCCTTTAATAGCACATGTAAAAGTGGTCCACCTTCTGTTCCAGGGAAAGCGTTCTTCTGTTTAGTATATATTGTAAGAGCAGGTTGCTATCAAGCCCAATATTATTTAGTAAGAGACTGTTACAGTAGAACAATCTAATTCAGCCCATTCTTGGTCTTCCAGCAGTCCAGCAGTAATGGATTGCTTCAGTTAAATGAATATTGTGTACATTTGTCATGCAAATACAGAGGGTTTAGCAACATTTACAAAATCTGAGTACAACTCAAGTCACTTAACAGATTAAGAATTCAAAATCCATGTGCTTTAAATTAACCTTTCAGCTCATTTCAGTTTATCTTTGATGATTCAGAAAGCTCTTTAGGATCTTACAGGGTGATTTATAGAAACATTTTCTTATGTGTTCAGAAATGCTGAGCCTGGAAGTGTCCAGTCGGGGGTGCTGAAGAAAATAATTTTTTGTAAGGTGATACTCTAAACCAGTATGGGAAAAAAGTATAATGGGGTATTGGGAAAACCTTGAAGAACATCCTGCCAACAGCTGCACAGATTTGGAAAAGGAGAATGTCTCCTGTGCTGGGCATGGATGTAGGACTGTGTATTCCTTATTACAATCCCCAAGGAAGATACTGCTTCAGTCCTAAGTCATAGTAGGTACATTCTATAGCTCTCTGTTTATTCACAATGATTGCCTCTACATCCCTAGTCTAGTCTCTCAGAGCGCACCATCCTTGGAGTCTGTTCCCTTAGGTTTCAGATCTTCAGAGTTCTGAAGGTGGAAGAACTAAGGTAGGACACCATAGCAGGAATCCAGAGAGACAAGGAGGCATTACAGTATATGCAGGATGGTATGGAGAACTCAGAATATAGAGACAAAATAGATTCTACTGTTAAAACAATTTTGAGGTCCAGAGAGTGTTGGGGAGAGAACTAACATTAGTAATATTGAATCTTCACAATTATTATTCATATATTATGTTTGTGAAATTATCCCCATTTTACAGACAGGGAAACTTGAAGTTCACTGAGATTAGCTAAACTAATGTACATAATCTACCCATACTCACACAGCTAATAAGTCTTTGAATCAGTATTTAAACTCAGATTTGTCTGATTCTGAAACTGCTTGCTTTTCACCATTCTACACACTCTCACATTCATTTTGGCAATAGGTCAGGAAAGTAAGAGGAAAACAATAATAGCTAATATGTTGAGTGCTGTGTGTCAGGTAGGGAACTAAGCACTTCCCACACATTATCTCATCTTAAAGTTTTAGAAACCGAGGTCCAGAGAGCTTAGATAACATGTCTAAAGTCACATACTAAATGAGGGAAACCAGAATTTGAACCTAGACTCTGATTTCAGAGTCTACTTTCTTAAGAACTGTGCTATATTTGACTAGAAGCAGACCATATATACCCCAACCTGATTTTTGCCACTCAAAGTCAGAATGCCCAGGGTTCTTCATCCAACTAGGATGTAAATACCCAATTAGGAAGTTGTACTCATATTTTAAATTTGTTGTATTGGTTTTGCCCCAAACAGTCTGTTAGAAGATATTGCAGTACCTAGCAAAGAGGAGTAGAGAGAATTTTGTTCATGGATAATGCTACTTGGGAAAGGGCTATCTCCCGCATTATCTAGTGCCTGTTTTTAAGGGGCGATATCTGGTTCAGAGCTGAGAGTAATATATAGATGCAATTATGTCAATTTATGCCATATGGCCCCAGACAAACTCACCAGCTTCTTCTGAACTGGTTCATCTTCTGTAACCTCCCCTAGAGGTTTCATTCCTCATGGAGCTCCACCCTAACCAAACAATTCCATATCCTTTCCTCTCCTTCAGGAAAGAAACGCAGTAGTAAATTGCATATATTTGTTCTCAAGCTTGTGAGATATACCTGAGGGGTTTCAAGTATTGCTTGGTTCTCTAGAAATTCAGTTCACAAAAAAATGAGATAAAAAAGATCAAATCCCTTGCTATATTAATGTAGTACCATGTTACCTGTAATTACACTAGCTGTAGAAAGGACAGGGTTTCAAATGGTACCAATAGAATAACGACTCCTACTACTCACACACTACTCATCTATAACACTGGTGTCAGAAGGGAAGAAAGGCCTGACAGCTGTGTTCTAAGTGTGCTATTTCCTATTAGACCCTTGCACTAAGGAATTCTTCCTTAGGGGATACCCTCTAACCTGAGGAGTGTCTAAAACAGGTACTAGGTGATAAGGTAAGGCACCCTGACTCTGACCAATAGCTCTCTAGATGCAGGAGTGAATAAGCAATGGCCTGTGGGCCAAATCCAGACTGTTGTCTGTTTTTGTAAATAAAGTTTTATTGGAACACAGCCACAACTATTCATTCAGGTATTGTCTATGACTGCTTTGCCATTACAACAGGAGAACTGAGTACTTGTAGCAGAGAACAAACACATAGCCCACAAAGCTGTAAACGTTTACTATCTGGTTCTTTGCAGAAGAAGTTTGTAACCCTGGTCTATGGCAACAGTTGACTTGGAAACTGTCAATGAACACAAAATCAACCCATACAAACAAATGCCCCTCAGGTACCTTCTGCTGCCCTCTATTTTCCTGTTGTTCTCTCTCCAGCTTCACTGGAGATCCCAGAAGGAAAATGCCCTATAAAAAGTAATGTAGGGCTTCCCCTGTTGGCACAGTGGTTGAGAGTCCGCCTGCTGATGCAGGGGACGTGGGTTCGTGCCCCAGTCCGGGAAAATCCCCCATGCTGTGGAGCGGCTGGGCCCGTGAGCCTGCGCGTTCGGAGCCTGTGCTCCGCAACGGGAGAGGCCACAACAGTGAGAGGCCCGCGTACCGCAAAAAAAAAAAAAAAAAAAAAGTAATGTAGAGCTCTTGAGGGAACTTATGATTTCAGTAAATGGAAAAAAGTATAGAGTGAGATAAAACCTTCAGAATACCGAACACTTAAAGTGGTAGGGCTGGGTACGAGGGGAAGATGGCAGAACAGTAAGACAAAGAGATCACCTTCCTCCCCACAGATACACCAGAAATACATCTACACGTGGAACAACTCCTACAGAACACGTACTGAATGCTGGCAGAAGACCTCAGACCTCCCAAAAGGCAAGAAACTCCCCACGTACCTGGGTAGGGTAAAAGAAAAAAAAATAAACAGAGACAAAAGGATAGGGACGGGACCTGCACCAGTGGGAGGGAGCTGTGAAGGAGGAAAAGTTTCCACACACTAGGAAGCCCCTTCGCGGGCGGAGACTGCGGGTGGCAGAGGGGGGAGCTTCAGAGCCGCGGAGGAGAGCACAGCAACAGGGGTGCGGAGCGCAAAGCGGAGAGATTCCCGCACAGAGGATCAGGGCCGACCGGCACTCACCAGCCCGAGAGGCTTGTCTGCTCACTCGCCGGGGCGGGCGGGGGCTGGGAGCAGAGGCTCGGGCTTCGGTCAAATCGCAGAGAGAGGACTGGCAGCGTGAACACAGCCTGCAGGGGTTAGAGCACCACGGCTAGCTGGGAGGGAGTCCGGGAAAAAGTCTGGACCTGCCGAAGAGGCAAGAGACTTTTTCTTCCCTCTTTGTTTCCTGGTGCGCGAGGAGAGGGGATTAAGAGCGCTGCTTAAAGGAGCTCCAGAGACAGGTGCGAGCTGCGGCTATCAGCGCAGCCGCCAGAGACGGGCATGAGACGCTAAGGCTGCTGCTGCCGCCACCAAGAAGCCTGTGTGCGAGCACAGGTCACTCTCCACACCTGCCCTCCCGGGAGCCTGTGCAGCCTGCCACTGCCAGGGTCCTGGGATCCAGGGACAACTTACCCGAGAGAACGCACCGCGTGCCTCAGCCTGGTGCAACGTCATGCTGGCCTCGCCGCAGGCTCGTCCCGCACTCCATGCCCCTCCCTCCCCCGGGCCTGAGCAAGCCAGAGCCCAGGAATCAGCGGCTCCTTTAACCCCGTCCTGTCTGAGCGAGAAGAGATGCCCTCTGGCGAACTACACGCAGAGGCGGAGCCAAATCAAAAGCTGAACCCCGGCAGCTGTGCGAACAATCTCTCCCAACAGCCTCAGGAGCCGCGGATTAAATCTCCACAATCAACTTGATGCACCCTGCATGTGTAGAATACCTGAATAGACGATGAATCATCCCAAATTGAGGAGGTGGACTTTAAGAGCAAGATTTATGATTTTTTTCCCCTTTTCCTCTTTTTGTGAGTGTGTACGTGTATGCTTCTGTGTGAGATTTTGTCTGTATAGCTTTGCTCCCACCATTTGTCCTAAGGTTCTATCCGTCGGTTTTTTTTTTGTTTGTTTGTTAATTTTTTTCTTAATAATTATTTTTATTTAATAATTTTATATTTTACTTTATTTTATTTTATCCTCTTTCTTTCTTTTTTCCTTCCTTCCCTCCTTCCTTCCTTCCTTCCTCCCACCGTCCCTCCCTACTTTCTTTCCTTCCTTTCTTCTTTCTTCCTTGCTTGCTTCCTTCCTTCCTTTCTTCCTACTTCTACTAATTCTTTCTCTCTACTTTTTCTCCCTTTTATCCTGAGCCGTGTGGATGAAAGGCTCTTGGTGCTGCAGCCAGGAGTCAGTGCTGTGCCTCTGAGGTGGGAGAGCCAACTTCAGGACACTGGTCCACAAGAGACCTCCCAGCTCCACATAATATCAAACGGTGAAAATCTCCCAGAGATCTCCATCTCAACGCCAACACCCAGCTTCACTCAACGACCACCAAGCTACAGTGCTGGACACCCTATGCCAAACAACTAGCAAAACAGGAACACAACCCCACCCATTAGCAGAGAGGCTGCATAAAATCATAATAAGTCCACAGACACCCCCAAAACACACCACCAGACGTGGACCTGCCCACCAGAAAGACAAGATCCAGCCTCATCCACCAGAACACAGGCACTAGTCCCCTCCACCAGGAAGCCTACACAACCCACTGAACCAACTTTAGCCACTGGGGACAGACACCAAAAACAACGGGAACTACGAACCTGCAGCCTGCAAAAAGGAGACCCCAAACATGGTAAGATAAGCAAAATGAGAAGACAGAAAAACACACCGCAGATGAAGGAGCAAGATCAAAACCCACCAGACCTAACAAATGAAGAGGAAATAGGCAGTCTACCTGAAAAAGAATTCAGAATAATGACAGTAAAGATGATCCAAAATCTTGGAAATAGAATAGACAAAATGCAAGAAACATTTAACAAGGACCTAGAAGAACTAAAGATGAAACAAACAACGATGAACAACACAATAAATGAAATTAAAAATACTCTAGAAGGGATCAATAGCAGAATAACTGAGGCAGAAGAACGGATAAGTGACCTGGAAGATAAAATAGTGGAAATAACTACTGCAGGGAAGAATAAAGAAAAAAGAATGAAAAGAACTGAGGACAGTCTCAGAGACC
Source organism: Monodon monoceros (assembly GCF_005190385.1). Classification (NCBI taxonomy): domain Eukaryota; kingdom Metazoa; phylum Chordata; class Mammalia; order Artiodactyla; family Monodontidae; genus Monodon; species Monodon monoceros. Next base: position 102,154,402 of record NW_021703779.1, on the reverse strand, counting down.
TCTGGGACAACATTAAATGCACCAACATTCGAATTATAGGGGTTCCAGAAGAAGAAGAGAAAAAGAAAGGGACTGAGAAAATATTTGAAGAGATTATAGTTGAAAACTTCCCTAATATGGGAAAGGAAATAGTTAATCAAGTCCAGGAAGCACAGAGAGTCCCATACAGGATAAATCCAAGGAGAAATATGCCAAGACACATATTAATAAAACTGTCAAAAATTAAATAAAAAGAAAGCATATTAAAAGCAGCAAGGGAATGTAGTGGAATAACCGAGGACATGGAAAGGAGACGTGACCCATGAGCGCCCCCCCAGCAAACTGGGGGCTGGCGAATAAGCCAGAACTGCAAACAGTCCTGATTGCTTTGAGCCCCCCCGGGCAAACCGGGGGCATGCGAATAAGCCAGAACTGTGAACAGTCCTGAATGCTTGAGCCCCCCCCCCCCGGCAAACCGGGGGCCTGCGAATAACCATTGAGTGCTTTGGGCACTGATCCATGAGATGTCCTCAGTATAATCAGAATGGTGGGAATGCAAGGAAATGTCCTTGTGCTACTTCAGTATAATCAAAATAATGGTGGGAACTTTGTGCTGCTTTTGCGCTCAAGGACAAAGCATGGCATGTTTTCAAGAAAGCCCATTGTTGCTTGTATAATCAATAGAAGCATATGTTGCTGCTTTGGCATTTCTGAAATGTTAAGAAAACAAGTCTTAAAATGTAAACACAGATAATGCTTTAATAAAAGCTACCACAGCAGGACAGACGGCGCTGTTTTGCCTGAGCGAGCGGCAGCCCTCTACCGCTGTGCTTCGGCAGAATTCATCTCGTGTGATGAGCTTACTTTCGGCCCTGTCATAAGATAAACTACAACAAGGGAAAAACAACAAATAACACACAAGGGAATCCCCATAAGGTTAACAGCTTATCTTTCAGCAGAAACTCTGCAAGCCAGAAGGGAGTGGCAGGACATATTTAAAGTGATGAAGGAGAAAAACCTGCAACCAAGATTACTCTACCCAGCAAGGATCTCATTCAGATTTGATGGAGAAATTAAAACCTTTACAGACAAGCAAAAGCTGAGAGAGTTCAGCACCACCAAACCAGCTTCACAACAAATGCTAAAGGAACTTCTCGAGGCAAGAAACACAGAGAAGGAAAAGACCTACAATAACGAACCCAAAACAATTTAGAAAATGGGAATAGGAACATACATATCGATAATTACCTTAAATGTAAATGGACTAAATGCTCCCACCAAAAGACACAGATTGGCTGAATGGATACAAAAACAAGACCCATATATATGCTGTCTACAAGAGACCCACTTCAGACCTAGAGAAACATACAGACTGAAAGTAAGGGGATGGAAAAAGATATTTCATGCAAATGGAAGCCAAAAGAAAGCTGGAGTAGCAATTCTCATATCAGACAAAATAGACTTTAAAATAAAGACTATTAGAAGAGACAAAGAAGGACACTACATAATGATCAAGGGATCAATCCAAGAAAAAGATATACAGACTGCCAACAAACACATGAAAGAATGCTCAACATCATTAATCAGAGAAATGCAAATCAAAACTACAATGAGATATCATCTCACACCAGTCAGAATGGCCATCATCAAAAAATCTAGAAACAATAAATGCTGGAGAGGGTGTGGAGAAAAGGGAACACTCTTGCACTGCTGGTGGGAATGTGAATTGGTACAGCCACTATGGAGAACAGTATGGAAGTTCCTTAAAAAACTACAAATAGAACTACCATATGACCCAGCAATCCCACTACTGGGCATATACCCTGAGAAAACCATAATTCAAAAAGAGTCATGTACCACAATGTTCATTGCAGCTCTATTTACAATAGCCTGCATATGGAAACAACCTAAGTGCCCATCATCGGATGAATGGATAAAGAAGATGTGGCACATACATACAATGGAATATTACTCAGCCATAAAAAGAAACGAAATTGAGCTATTTGTAGTGAGGTGGATGGACCTAGAGTCTGTCATACAGAGTGAAGTAAGTCAGAAAGAGAAAGACAAATACCGTATGCTAACACATATATGTGGAATTTAAGAAAAAAAATGTCATGAAGAACCTAGGGGTAAGACAGGAATAAAGACACAGACCTACTAGAGGATGGACTTGAGGATATGGGGAGGGGGAAGGGGAAGCTGGGACAAAGCGAGAGAGTGGCATGGACACATATACACTACCAAACGTAAAATAGATAGCTAGTGGGAAGCAGCCGCATAGCACAGGGAGATCAGCTCGGTGCTTTGTGACCGCCTGGAGGGGTGGGATAGGGAGGGTGGGAGGGAGGGAGACGCAAAAGGGAAGAGATATGGGAACATATGTATATGTATAACTGATTCACTTTGTTATAAAGCAGACACTAACACACCATTGTAAAGCAATTATACCCCAATAAAGATGTTAAAAAAAGGAATAAAAAAGTGGTAGGGTGAACTAAGAAGAGGGCAAATTTAGGATGGTGTAAGTTAGCATGAAGGTACTTAGGACCTCAGGAGAGAGGATTTTTTTTGAGCATGACAGTTTCCTAGTGCCTATTTATTTGTATATTCTTTACTACAAACTTCCTAACTTATACACAGCAAATAGGAAGTAAATTATTCTTCTACAGTCCCTATACTCATTCATTCATTCAAAGTTTTGAGCCAGGTACTAGACTGGATGCTGAGAATATAACAGTGAATAATCGGAGCTTGTTTCCTCTTCTCATGGGGCCTACAGTTTAGTGGGGAAAAGAGAAATTAAAGGTATGCTCGCAGAATTCATAATTCTGATAAGTACCACAAAGGAAAACTATAGGATGCTCTAAGACTATATAACAAGACGTCCAAATCTAGATTGGAGAGGTGGGGATAGTGTTACAATAACAGCAACATTGATAAAGAACATTTAAGCTAAGACCTGAAGGGTGGATAGCAGTTTATATGAACAGCTCTTTCTCCTATTTCTATTCTTGCCTGGGGTAGCATCTTGGCATCTTCAAAGAGTTGAAAGAAAACCATATTCCTTAGCAAGAGTGAAAGAAATAGAACATTAGGTTGAATATATAGTTAGAGTTCAAATCACACTGGACATTGAATGCTCTAGAATTTTATTACTATTACAATGAAACACAATTTATAAGCAATGGGGCATCATGATTCCACTTACAGTTTTGTTCCATCACTCCAGGAAGAAGGTAGGGAATAGATGAAAAGAGTGGGAGTAATAGTTTTCATGGACAAAGTCTTAGGGGGCTCTTGGAATAGTTTCTGACTCTCCTCACTTATATTCATTTTTTCTCCGTTTCCATACTCCCTACTTTTCTGCTTACTCTTTTTCCTTGCCTTCCTCTCCTCCACTCTAAATGGTCCATTGACCTTGGACTTCAGCTGTCAAGCTTATGCTATTAGTTTTACTGCTTAGCAATCAAATCAGCTCTTGTTGAAGGCCTGGGAAGCCAGACATCACTTAAAGTGTCGGAACATAGGTTGTGTGCCAGGTTGAGGTCTGTCCGTAGGGCAACTTGTGTTTGGAAGTTGGAAAACATTTGTACTATAGATCTTGGCTCGGTGGGTGCCCAATGCTTGTTTACTCATCAATTACAGTGAACTCTGTCTTGACATACAAATAAAGCAACACAAAGGTCCATCTCAAGGTCAAAAGATGAAGCCTATGTGTGTGTGTGTGCACGTGCATGTGTGTACATGTGCACACCCTGGCCCTCCCTCTTATTTCCAACTAAATTGTAACACTCGATCCCTTGCCCATCATTGAACACCCACATCCTGGGCTCTCTGACTTTCTCTTCCCCTACTTCTTTTCTTCCTCCCTTGTTTTTTTTTTTTTAATTTCATTTCATAGCATTTTTCTAATCGAGGAACAAGAAGCTTTCTCTCCAGCTAAAGAACTGTGTCATCAGCAAGCAGATTGAAAAAAACCTCTTTTGGTATAAGGGTCCTTCCAAGAACAGCTACAACCTCAGCATATTCACAATTGACTGCTTAGGCTACATGGAAGCCTTGCCTGTTGCAAACATTTACAACTATAGACTAAAAGACCACAGCCTACTGTGATTCAATTATAGCTGCCCACATACAGTATACTCCATACATCAGTGCTGCCCATCACCATAAAGTATAGCCATTAGAGCTCTTATGTCACAGTAACCATAACTTGAATAATACTGTGATGGAAATTTCCATTAAACAAAGATTTCCAAGCCTTGAGTGATGACCCATTTATTTCAAGCAATTTACACTTATATAAACTTCATTTTCTGCAACCTAGAAACCAAAAGCCAGGGTAACAGTGAACCGTCTATTAGGATTAAGCTCTCTACATTTTGGTCTTTGGGTTTCTTACTTTATCAGACCTCCTCCTTCTTCTCTCCTCTGCTGCCTGGTGATAAGTCCCATGCTCACAGTGAGAAGGAAATGAATATACAACCACAGAACAGCCTCTGCCTTGTCCTGGAGTTTCTGAGAGATATCCATCAAGGTAGTCAATTTCCAGCTGAGATATCCAGGTGCCCCTCAAGGCAACAGAGCACTCAGTTGCTCTGGGTAACTTGATATATCGCTTTCCTTACCCCACCTGTGTTCTGGTCTAGCTTGGACCTGGAGCTGCTGTTGATTCTACCTCCATTTCCATGGCATGGCCATCACCACTTTCAGAAATGAAGCCTACCCTATTCTCTTCTTTGGTGTTGCTTGTTGATTTCAGTTTCAATCTAGTTTCTTTCTTGGAGACAAGCTTCCTACAGGTGTTACATATTTCCATCAGCCTCTGGCCCCTTTAGTCTTCCACAAATTCAGTTAATTCTTTTTAAGATTGGTATCTCCTTAAAGGGTGAGGCAGCATATCATAGTCAATTAGAGCAGTGCTTCTAGCAGTTTAATGTGCATAAGTATCACCTGGAGATCTTCTTAACATGCAGATTTTAATACAGTAGGCCTGGGTGGGGCCTGAGAGTCTGCATTTCTAATACGCTCATAGATAATGCTGATGATCCTGGTCCACAGGAAGATTAATACCTAACATACAGAGTTGTGTATTAAGTAAACCAACCAAGTGAAAGAGCCTAGTAAGAATGAAGGGAATCAACATATTTGAGTCCTTACTTTGAAAACTACTATGAGATTTTCATACGTGATCTAATTTAAACCTCATAAGAACATCATTAGGAAGCTACTATTAGCCTCATTTTCATGATAAAGACACAAGGTTAATACCTTGCCCAAGGTTCCAAATGTGTCTGACACAACATTCAGGTTCTTAACCATCACATTATACTACTTCTACACTTATTAAGAAAATAGGCCAAAGGAATAAGGACTTGGCAAGTTAAAGCTAGTGGTTTTGATCCAAGATATAGCCATATAATCAGGGGTGATCACGAGAAGTTAGATAGTTACCTGAATTTGGTGTACAGGCACTTGATTATCAAAAAATTGGTTGGACAAGAGTGAAGACTGTCTCAATAACGAAGACTCTATGATGCTGTATTTGGTAATGGTTACATTTCAGGTGACAAATATTTATCACTATTCTGGATTGAGAATGGGCACAAGAAGCCAAATGGGGTTCAAATAATTAGCTTTATCCATAGTAAATCTAGATTTGAAAACTGGATTTGATGTGAAAGCTAAAACTGGGCTTCCTATTCCCTCATCACCCTGAATTTTAAGATAATGAACTCCACTAAAGGGCAGGCATGATTTATCAAGCCAGGTAAATAAATCATAAAAGAGTAGAATAGTAGTTGGCAGCCACTAGAACTGATCTGCTTATCCCATAAAGACTGCAAGCACATATGAAATTCACCTTGTCTGAGTACAGAGGTCCAAGAGAGATAGGAGAGAGAGAGAGATTGAGGTAAGCCTGCGTTGTCTTTTCAATACATGTATTCTGGTTAAAACAAAGTTCTTGGGAAGGAGTGTATAGGATTTAGAAGATAAACTGGAAATATTCTCTCCAAAATAACTCTCCATATCCCTCTTACTACACAAAAGAGAAGCAGAAGTCCCCTTATATAAAGTCCTAGGCAGGAATCATGGGACAGGTAAAAAAGTATCCTCTCTCCAGGTAATGATAAACATGTATTTTCTTGATTTGACAGCATGGAGTAGAGGTTAAACTTCTAGGCTCTACTTAAGTCGCAGGGGCTTAATTATGGCTTTGCTAATTACTCTGTAACATTAACAAAGTCACTTAATGTCTCTGTAGGTCAATTTGGAAACATCTAAAATGGTAATAAAAGGAAAGAATTTTGGGGAGATAGTGGAAACAGCAGCATACCTTTAGAATCCCCCTGAATCCTACAATAAAAGCAGACAGAACAACTAGATATCAAAGTTAAAAACTCATGAACAACATAGGTGATAAGATACCCTCACAACCTCAAAATACCAGCAGATGAGCAGGACAGATATCAACATGCAGAACTAGCATGATATCAGGGGACATGTAGAATAAAGTAGAGGGAAGCAACAGGGTATCTCATGGACCTTGGGAAAGAAGAGCCCCAACATAGCCTAAAATGGTTTACTGGAAATACAGCAGAGTAAGTTGAGAATAGCAGTTGAAACTGGATGTGGAATAGAAGAAAGGAGATAAGCAGAAGAGGTTAAGTAAAAACCCTGTAGCCCTGAATTGGAATTGGAAGTATACATATGAACTCATGAGGTTTCTTTCCTCCCTCCCTCCCTCCCTCCCTTCCTTCCTTCCTTTCTTTCCCCCTCCCTTCCTCCCTCTCTTCCTTCTTTCTTTCTACCTAGCCATCTATCTTCACCATCTCTATACATGGGAAAGGCCTAGAAACACTGGCCAAACAAATAGTAACAAGTTGTCTAACACACAAATTGTGGACTTGAAATACTGTGTTCTATCAAAAGACATTAGGGCATCTTAGAGAAATAGCTGATTCTAGGTCAGCCATGTTTTATCATACAAGATAATATACATGCTATCAAAAACTATTAGGGTCATGTTAAAAGAACTCATGGGCCACTTTGAAAGGGACCTTATTGAACAAATACAGGAAAGTCTGAGATTCAGAAAGGACTACATTAGGGGAGTAATATCAGCAAAATGGCACAGTAGGCAGATCCAAGCTTTCATTTCACCAAAGAAACATCACAAAATAACCAGAAATTGTTAGAACCAAATTTGTCAGAACTCTGGAAAACAGTCAATGCATTAGAGCCATCAAGTAAACACTGAATCAAGAAAAAAGGCAACTTTGATACAATAGGAAAGTTTATGGAATTTTTACTAGCCCTTGACCCACTACCTTCCCAGCATGGTGGCAGTCTTAAAGATGGAAATCTGAATTCCTAGTGTGGGAACCTGGTCCCTGGATCCAAAGGGAGCAGAATAAGCCTTATTCACAAACTATTGTGTATGTCTGTTCTAACTCATTTGGAGGATACCTGAAGGACAAAGGAAAGGCAATTATCTCTGTTTCAAATAACTCAGAAGTCATGCTAGAAAAGTGGTAGGCTTTGCTCAAAAATGCTACAAGTTGAAATAACAGCCCATAGATGCCTGGGGACGAAATATAAAATAGTCCACCTAAGGTCCAGGAGACAAAACTGTGGAGCTTCTCTGGGGAATTAGTACACTCAAAAGGACTTGTATATACAGGGAAATTTAGAAAGCTGTATGCATGCTCAGTAAAGACTGAAGAAGATAAAGCTTTCAACTAAGGCTGATCCCCAAGCTCAGTTCAAGCCTGGCTAAGTGTGGAAGGAATGTCCCTGCACAGAGCAAATCTGCAAGAACTAGAAGAAGTGTTTTGAGGATTTTTTGTATGTTTTTTGTTCTTTATATATTTTAGCTCCTGGCATTCAAGAAAATCTCTGTCAAAATATTAACTGAACACAACCTAAGGAAGAGAGACTTCAATGACCACACAAAACAATGAATATAGTACATAAAAATAGTTGAGAAAGTCATTAAACAAAATAACTACTGTAGGGCTTCCCTGGTGGCACAGTGGTTGAAAGGCCGCCTGCCAATGCAGGGACACGAGTTCGTGACCCGGTCCGGGAAGATCCCACATGCCGCGGAGCAGCTGGGCCCATGAGCCATGGCCGCTGAGCCTGCGCATCCGGAAGCCTGTGCTCCGCAACAGGACAGGCCACAACAGTGAGAGGCCCGTGTACTGCAAAAAAAAAAAAAAAAAAAAAAAGCAAACCCTAAGGAAGGGAGAGAATCTGATTTTAAGAGTTATCACACTATAATATTGAAATTTCCCATTTTCAACAATTAAAAAATATCAAAAGGTGTACAAAGAAATAGGAAAGTATGGCCCATTCAGAGAAACAAAATAAAGTGATAGAAACCATACCTGAGGAAGTCCAGACATAAGACTTACTAGAAAAAGACTTTAAAACAACTATCTTAAATATGCTCAAAGAGATAACTAATAAGGACCTAGTGTATAGCACAGGGAACTCTACTCAATACTCTGTAATGACATATATGGGAAAAGAATCTAAAATTCAGTAGATATACGTATACGTATAACAGATTCACTTTGCTGTACAGCAGAAGGTAACACAACATTGTAAATCAACTCTACTCCAATAAAAATTTTTAAAAATAAATAAAATGGCAATTCTACATCAATGTTGTTATGTCATAGAGCTGTCAGACATTCTGGAACACACTTGACTGTTTGGAATGATACTGCATTTGTATCCAGTTATTATTGCTTTGAAATGATTGCAGCAATCACACAAAATGAAATACAAAGTATTATTTATACTTGAAAAAAATATGCTCAAAGAACAAAATAAATAAAACGTGGAAAAAGAACTAAAGGGAATGAGGAAAGCAATATATGAGCAAAAGGAGAGGATCTATAAAGGAATAGAAGTTACAAAAATGAATCAAACAGAAATTCTGGAGTAGAGAAGTACAATGAAAAATTCACTAGAGGGGCTCAAGAGCAGATTTGAGCAGGCAGAAAAAAGAAACAGAGAACTTTAAGATAGGACAATTGAAATTATAGAATCTGAGGAGGGGAATGATAAAAGAATGAAGAGAAATGAACCAAACCTAAAAGACATGTGGAACACCATCAAACAGAACAACATACACATCACGTGAGTCCCAGAAGAAGAAAGAAAGAAAAGAGAAGAAAGAACATATGAAGAAATAATGGCCAAAAACTTCCCAAATTTCATGAGAGATATGAATCTATAAATCCAAGAATGTCAATGGACTTCACATAGGATAAACTCAGAGACCCATACCAATATATTATAATCAAACTGTTGAACACCAAAGACAAGAGAGAATCTTGAAAGCACCAAGAGAAAAGTGACTTATCACACACAAGGGATTCCTAGTAAGAGAACAGTGTATTTCGTACCTGAACTATAAAGGCCAGAAGTCAGAGGATAACATATTTAATGCATTGAAAGAAAAAAAAATGTCAACCAAGGATTATATATCTCACAAAATTGTCCTTCAAAAATGAGGAAGAAATTAAGATATATCAAGATAAACAAAAGCTGGGGGAATCTCCTACTACTAGACATGCTATACACGAAATACTAAAGGGATTCCTTCAGGTTGAAGAGATACTATACAGTAACTCAAAGCTATATGAAGAAATAGAGCTAGGGTAAGGTAAAAACACAGGTAAACACAAAAACCAGTATTTTCATATTTGGGGGTTCTAATTTCACTTATTATACCCTAGAGGATTTAAAGACAAAGGCATAAAATAATTATAAGTCTATATTATTGGGCATATAAAGATGTAACTTGTGACAACATAAAGTGGGAGAAGTTGAAGCTATATAGGAACAAACTCCTTCTATGCTTCTGAAGGCAGGTTAGTATCAATTCAAGCTAGATTACTAAAATTTAGGATGTTCAACGTAAATCCCATTAGTAACCACAAAGAAAGTATGATAAAAAATATACACAAAAGGATACAAGAAGAGAATAAAAAGGGTAAACAAAACCCAAAATATCAATTAAACACAAAAGCAATAAGGGAGGATATGAGTGACAAAAAAAAAGAATGAGACATGCAGAAAATAAGTAGTAAAATGGCAGAAGTAAGTCTATTCTTACCAGTAATTGCTCTAAATGTAAACAGCTTAAACTATTTTTTAAAAAAGGCAAAGGTTAGCAGAATGAAAAAAAGAACATGATCCAACTATATGCTATCTACAAGAGACCCAAAGACACAAATATCTTGAAAGTGGAAGAATGAAAAAAGACTTTCTATGCAAATAGTAACCTAAAGAGAGTTAGGGTGCCTATACAAGCATCAGACAAACAGATGTCAAGTCCAAAACTGTTACAAGAGAAAAAAGGACATTATATATTTATAAAAGACTCACTTCATTGATAAGATATAACAATTATAAAAATATATGGTTAATAAACAATGATAAACCAAACAAGAGCCCCAAATGAAGCAAACATTTAAAAAATAGAAGAGAGAAATAGATAGTTCTAAAATAATAGTTGGAGGCTCCAATACACCACAAATAATAATGGACAGAATGATCAGACAGATTAGTAAGGGAATAGAGGACTTGGAAACCAATATAAACCCATGACACATAATAATCATATGTAAAACATTCTACCCAACAGCGGCAGAATACACATTCTTCTCAAGTGCACATAAAACATTCTATAGGATGGAGCCTATGTTAAGTTACAAAGCAAGTTTCAATAAATTTAAAAGATGGAAATCATAAAAAGTATCTTTTCTGACCACAGTGGAATGAAACTAGGTCAATAACGAAGGAAAACTGGAAAATTCACAAATATATGGAAAATAACACATACCTAAACAATCAATGATCAAAGAAGAAATCACAAGGGGTGTTTGATCATACTAAGAGCCAAATAAACATGAGAACATAATATATCAAAAGTTATGGGAGAGACCTTCAAGATGGCAGAAGAGTAAGACGTGGAGATCACCTTCCTCCCCACAAATACATCAGAAATACATCTACATGTGGAACAACTCCTACAGAGCACCTATTGAACGCTGGCAGAAGACCTCAGACCTCCCAAAAGGCAAGAAAGTCCCCACGTACCTGGGTAGGGCAAAAGAAAAAAGAATAAACAGAGACAAAAGAATAGGGGCGGGACCTGAATCAGTGGGAGGGAGCTGTGAAGGAGGAAAGGTTTCCACACACTAGGAAGCCCCTTTGCAGGCGGAGACTGCGGGAGGCGGAGGGGGGAAGCTTCGGGGCCGCAGAGGAGTGCACAGCGACGGGTGCGGAGGGAAAAGCGGGGAGATTCCCGCACAGAGGATCGGTGCCGACCGGCACTCACCAGCCTGAGAGGCTTGTTGCTCACCCGCCGGGGCGGGTGGGGGCTGGGAGCTGAGGCTTGGGCTTCGGAGGTCAGATCCCAGGGAGAGGACTGGGGCTGGCTGCATGAACACAGTCTGAAGGGGGCTAGTGCACCACAGCTAGCCAGGAGGCAGTCCGGGAAAATGTCTGGAACTGCCTAAGAGGAAAGAGACCATTGTTTTGGGGTGCACAAGGAGACGGGATTCAGAGCACCACCTAAATGAGCTCCAGAGAAGGGCGTGAGCTGCGGCTATCAGTGCGGACCCCAGAGACGGGCATGAAACACTAAGGCTGCTGCTGCAGCCACCAAGAAGCCTGTGTGCAAGCACAGGTCACTGTCCACACCTCCCCTCCTGGGAGGCTGTGCAGCCCTCCACTGCCAGGGTCCCATGATCCAGGGACAACTTCCCCGGGAGAACACACAGCAGGCCTCAGGCTTTTGCAAGGTCACGAGGGCCTCTGCCATCACAGGCTTGCCCAGCATTCCATAACCAGCCCTCCCCCTGGCCTGAGTGAGCCAGAGCCCCCAAATCAACTGCAATTTTAACGTCCTCCTGTCTGGGAGGGAACAGAAGCCCTCAGGCAACCTATATGCAGAGGTGGGGCCAATCGGAAACTGAATCCCAGGAGCTGTGCAAACAAAGAAGAGAAAGGGAAATTTCTCCCAGAAGACTCAGGATCACAGGATTAAACCTCCACACTCAACTTGATGTACCCTGCATCTGTGGAACACCTGAATAGACAATGAGCCATCCCAAAATTGAGGCAGAGGACTTTGGGAGAAGCTGTAGACTTGGGGTTTGCTGTAGGCAACTGACTGATTTCTGGTTTTACGCTTATATTAGTTTAGTATTTAGAGTTTATTATCATTGGTAGATTAGTTTATTGATTTGGTTGCTCTCTTGCTTTTTTAAAAAAATATATATATAGTTTTTTCCTTTTTCTCTTTTTGTGTATGTGTATGCTTCTTTGTGTGATTTTGTCTGTATAGCTTTGCTTTTACCATTGGCCCTAGTGTTCTGTCTGTCCATTTTATTTTATTAATATAGTATTTAGCGCTTGTTATCATTGGTGGATTTGTTTTTTGGTTTGGTTGCTCTCTTCTTTCTTTCTTTCTTTTTGCTTTTTTTTTTATTACTTTTTAAGTTTAAGTTTAATATTTTTTATTTTAGTAAGTTTATTTCTTTTTATTTCTTCCTTTCTTCTTTTCTCCCTTTTCTTCTGAGCCATGTGGCTGATAGGGTCTTGGTGCTCCAGCCGGGTGTCACGCCTGTGCCTCTGAGATGGGAGAACCGAGTTCAGGACATTGGTCCACAAGGCACCTCCCAGCTCCACATAATATCAAATGGTGAAAGGTCTCCCAGAGATCTCCATCTCAACGCTAAGAACCAGCTCCACTCAACAACCAGCAAGCTACAGTGCTGGACACCCTGTGCCAAACAACTAGCAACACAGGAACACAACCCCACCCATTAGAAGAGAGGCTGCCTAAAATCATAAGTTCACAGACACCCCAAAACACACCACCAGATGCGGATCTGCCCACCAGAAAGACAAGATCCAGCCTCATCCACCAGAAGACAGGCACTAGTCCCCTTTACCAGGAAGCCTACACAACCCACTGAACCAACCTTAGCCACTGGCAGCAGACACCAAAAACAACAGGAACTACGAACATGCAGCCTGCCAAATGGAGACCCCAAACACAGTAAGTTAAACAAAATGAGAAGAGAGAGAAACACACAGCAGATAAAGGAGCAAGGTAAAAACCCACCAGACCTAACAAATGTAGAGGAAATAGGCAGTCTACCTGAAAAAGTATTCAGAATAACGATAGCAAAGATGATCCAAAATCTTGGAAATAGAATAGAGAAAATACAAGAAATGTTTAACAAGGACCTAGAAGAACTAAAGAGCAAATAAACAATGATGAACAACACAATAAATGAAATTTAAAATTTTCTAGAAGGGGGCTTCCCTGGTGGCGCAGTGGTTGAGAGTCCGCCTGCTGATGCAGGGGACACAGGTTTGTGCCCCGGTCCGGGAAGATCCTACATGCCACGGAGTGGCTGGGCCCGTGAGCCATGGCCACTGAGCCTGTGCGTCTGGAGCCTGTGCTCAGCAACGGGAGAGGCCACAGCAGTGAGAGGCCCGCGTACCACACACACACACAAAATTCTCTAGAAGGAATCAATAGTAGAATAACTGAGGCAGAAAAATGGATAAGTGACCTGGAAGATAAAATAGTGGAAATAACTACTGCAGAGCAGAATAAAGATAAAAGAATGAAAATAATTGAGGACAGTCTCAGAGACCTCTGGGAGAACATTAAATGCATCAACATTCGAATTACAGGAGTCCCAGAAGAAGAAGAGAAAAAGGGACTGAGAAAGTATTTGAAGAGATTATTGTTGAAAACTTCCCAAATATGGGAAAGGAAATAGTCAATCAAGTCCAGGAAGAGCAGACAGTCCCATACAGGATCAATCCAAAGAGAAACATGCCAAGATACATATTAATCAAACTATCAAAACTAAATACAAAGAAAAAATATTAAAAGAAACAAGAGAAAAACAACAAATAATATACAAGGGAATCCCCATAAGGTTAACAACTGATCATTCAGAAGAAACTATGCAAGCCAGAGGGAAGGGCAAGACATTTAAAGAGATGAAAAGGAAAAACCTACAACCAAGATCACTCTACCCAGGAAGGATCTCATTCAGATTTGACGGAGAAATTAAAACCTTTACAGACAAGCAAAAGCTAAGAAAACTCAGCACCACCATCCAGCTTTGTAAAAAATGTTACAAGGAACCTCTCTAGGCAGGAAACACAAGAGAATGAAAAAACCTACAATAACAAAACCGAAACAATTAATAAAATAGTAATAGGAATATACATATTGATAATTACCTTAAATGTAAATGGATTAAATGATCCAACCAAAAGAAGGAGACAGGCTGAATGGATACAAAAACAAGACTTGTATATATGCTGTCTACAAGAGACCCACTTCAGACCTAGGGACACATAGACTGAAAGTGAGGGCATGGAATAAGATATTCAATGCAAATGGAAATCAAAAGAAAGCTGGAGTAGCAATTCTCAACCAGACAAAATAGACTGTAAAATAAAGACTGTTACAAGAGGCAAAAAAGGACACTACATAATGATCAAGGGATCAATCCAAGAAGAAGATATAACAATTGTAAGAATTTATGCGTTCAACGTAGGAGCATCTCAATACATAAGGAAAATGCTAACAGCCATAGAAGGGGAAACTGACAGTAACACAATCATAGTAGGGGACTTCAACACCCCACTTTCACCAATGGACAGATCATCCAAAATGAAAATAAATAAGGAAACACAAGCTTTAAATAAGACATTAAAAGAGATGGACTTAATTGGTATTTATAGGACATTCCATCAAAAAAGAACAGAATACGCTTTCTTCTCAAGTGCTCATGGAACATTCTCCAGGATATATCATATCTTGGGTCACAAATCAAGCCTTGGTAAATTTAAGAAAATTGAAATCATATCCAGTATCATTTCTGACCACAACGCTATCAGACTAGATATCAATTACAGGAAAAAAAATTTTTTTAAATACAAACACGTGGAGACTAAGCAATACACGACTAAATAATCCAGAGATCACTGAGGAAATCAAACAGGAAATAAAAAAATACCTAGAATCAAATGACAATGAAAACACAATGACCCAAAACCTATGGGATGCAGCAAAAGCAGTTCTAAGAGGGAATTTTATAGCAATAAACCCTATCTCAAGAAATAAGAAACATCTCAAATAAACAACCTAACCTACACCTAAAGCAATTAGAGAAAGAAGAACAAAAAACCCTAAAGTTAGCAGAAGGAAAGAAATCATAAAGATCAGAACAGAAATAAATGAAAAAGAAATGAAGGAAACAATAGCAAAGATCAATAAAACTAAAAGCGGGTTCTTTGAGAAGATAAACAAAATTGATAAACCATTAGCCAGACTCATCAAGAAAAAAAGGGAGAAGACTCAAATCAATAGAATTAGAAATGGAAAAGGAGAAGTAACAACTGACACAGCAGAAATACAAAGGCTCATGAGAGATTACTACAAGCAACTCTATGCCAATAAAATGGACAACCTGAAAGAAATGGACAAATTCTTAGAAAAGCACAACATTCTGAGACTGAACCAGGAAGAAATAGAAAATATAAACACACCAATCATAAGCACTGAAATTGAGACTGTGATTAAAAATCTTCCAACAGGGCTTCCCTGGTGGCGCAGTGGTTGAGAGTCCACCTGCCGATGCAGGGGACACGGGTTCATGCCCCGGTCCGGGAATATCCCACATGCCGCGGAGCAGCTGGGCCCGTGAGCCATGGCCGCTGAGCTTGCACATCTGGAGCCTGTGCTCTGCAACGGGAGAGGCCACAACAGTGAGAGGCCTGCGTAACGCAAAAAAAAAACTTCCAACAAACAAAAGCCCAGAACCAGATGGATTTGCAGGTGAATTCTATCAAACATTCAGAGAATAGCTAACACCTATCCTTGTTAAACTCTTCCAAAATATAGCAGAGGGTGGAACACTCCCAAATTCATTCTACAAGGCCACCATCACCCTGATACCAAAACCAGACAAAGATGTCACAAAGAAAGAAAACTACAGTCCAGTATCACTGATGAACACAGATGCAAAAATCCTCAACAAAACACTAGGAAACAGAATTCAACAGCACATTAAAAGGATCATACACTATATCAAGTGGGGTTTATCCGAGGAATGCAAGGATTCTTCAATATATGCAAGTCAATCAATGTGATACACCATATTAACAAACTGAAAGAGAAAAACCATATAATCATCTCAACTGATGTAGAAAAAGCTTTTGACAAACTTCAACACCAATTTATGATAAAAGCCCTCCAGAAAGTAGGCATACAGGTAACTTACTCAACATAAGAAAGGCCATATATGAGAAACCCACAGCCAACGTCTTTTATTTATTTATTTATTTATTTATTTATTTATGGTTGCATTGGGTCTTCATTGTTGCCTGCAGGCTTTCTCTAAAGATGTTACTAGAGCTAATCAATGAATTTGGTAGAGTGGCAGGATACAATTTAATGCACAGAAATCTCTTGCATTCCTACACTCTAATGATGAAAAATCTGAAAGAGAAATTAAGGAAACACTCCCATTTATCATTGCAACAAAAAGAATAAAATACCTAGGAATAAACCTACCTAGGGAGACAAAAGACCTGTATGCAGAAAACTCGAAGTCACTGATGAAGGAAATTAAACAGATGGAGAGATATACCATGTTCTTGGATTGAAAGAATCAATATTGTGAAAATGACTATAGTACCCAAAGCAATCTACAGATTTAATGCAATCCCCATCAAACTACCAATGGAATTTTCCACAGAACTAGAAAAAAATTTCACCATTTTTATGGAAACACAAAAGACCCCAAATAGCCAAAGAAATCTTGAGAAAGAAAAATGGAGCTGGAGGAATCAGGCTCCCTGACTTCAGTCTATACTACAAAGCTACAGTAATCAAGACAGTATGGTACTGGCACAAAAACAGAAATATAGATCAGTGGATCAGGAGAGGAAGCCCAAGGATAAACCCATGCACATACGGTCACCTTATCTTTGATAAAGGATGCAAGAATACACAATGGAGAAAAGAGAGACTCTTCAATAAGTGGTGCTGGGAAAACTGGACAGCTACATGTAAAAGAATGAAATTAGAACACTCCCTAACACCATACACAAAAATAAACTCAAAATTGATTAAAGATCTAAATGTAATGCCAGACACTATAAAAGTCTTAGAGGAAAACCTAGGGAGAACACTGTATGACATACATCACAGCAAAATCCTTTTTGACCCACCTCCTAGAGAAATGGAAATAAAACCAAAAATAAGTAAATGGGACCTAATGAAACTTCAGAGCTTTTGCACAGCAAGGGAAACCATAAACAAGACAAAAAAACAACCCTCAGAATGGGAGAAAATATTTGCAAATGAAGCAATGGACAAAGGATTAATCTCCAAAATTTACAAGCAGCTCATGCAGCTCAATATCAAAAAACAAACAACCCAATCCCAAAATGGGCAGAAGACCTAAATAGACATTCTCCAAAGAACATATACACATTGCCAACAAACACATGAAAGAATGCTTAATGTCACTAATCATTAGTGAAATGCAAATCAAAACTACAATGTTGTTATCACTTCACACCAGTCAGAGTGGCCGTCATCAAAAAATATACAAACAATAAATTCTGGAGAGGGTACGGAGAAAAGGGAACCCTCTTGCACTGTTGGTGGGAATGTAAATTGATAAGCACACGATGGAGAACAGTATGGAGTTTCCTTAAAAAACAAAAATAGAACTACCATACGACCCAGCAATCCCACTAATGGGCATATACCCTGAGAAAACCATAATTCAAAAAGAGTCATGTACCACAATATTCACTGCAGCTCTATTTGCAATAGCCAGGACATGGAAGCAACATTAAGTGTCCATCGACAGATGAATGGATAAAGAAGATGTGGCACATATATACAATGGAATATTGCTCAGCCATAAAAGGAAATGAAATTGAGTTATTTGTAGTGAGGTGGTTGGACCTAGAGTCTGTCATACAGAGTGAAATAAGTCAGAAAGAGAAAAACAAATACCGTATGGTAACACATATATATGGAATCTAAAAAAATCGTTCTGAAGAACCTAGGGGCAGGACAGGAATAGACACAGATGTAGAGAATGGACTTGAGGACATGGGGAGGGGGAAGGGTAATCTGGGACGAAGTCAGAGATTTGCATGGACTTATATATACTACCAAATGTAAAACAGATAGGCAGTGGGAAGTAGCCGCATAGCACAGGGAGATCAGCTTGGTGCTTTGTGACCACCTAGAGGGGAGGGATAGGGAGGGTGGGAGGGAGATGAAAGAGGGAGGAGATATGGGGATCTATGTATATGTATATCTGATTCACCTTATAAAGCAGAAACTAACACACCTTTGTAAAGCAGTTATACTCCAATAAAGTAGTTTAAAAAAATTATGGGATGCAGCAAGAGCAGTGTTCAGAGGGAAATTCGTAGCTGTAAATGTCTTCATCAAAAAAGAAGAAACATCTAACGTAGATAAAATTAACTTTATACCTTAAGGAACTAGAAAAAGTAGAGTAGTTTAAAACTAAAGCTAGCAGAAGGAAGAGAATAAAGACTGCAGCAGAAATAAACAGAGAATATAGATTATTTTAAAAGTTGGTTTTTTGAAAGATCAACAAAATTGACAAAACTGTAGCTAGACTAACAAAGACAAAAGGGAGATGACACATATAACTAAAATCAGATGTGAAAGTAGAAGGAATGTTATTTACAACCATACAAAATAAAAAGGATTGTAAGAAAAATACTATGAACAACTGTACACCAAAATTAGATATCCTGGATGAAATGGACATATTTCTAAAAACACAAAAATTACCTACACTGACTCAAGAAGAAATAGAAAAACTCACAGTTCTTTAACAAGTAAAGTGATAAGTCAGTAATCAAACATATCTCAGCAAAAAAAGAACTGGACCAGATGGCTTCACATGTAATTCTCACCAAATATTTAAAGAAGAAATAACCCAATTCTTCTCAAACTCTTCCAAAATGTAAAAGAGAAGGAACCAATAGCTCTAAGCTCTCATTTTGAGACCAAAGCCAGAAAAAGACATCACAACAAAAGAAAATTACAGACCAATATTCCTTATGAATATAGAAGCAAAAATTCTTAACAAAATACTAGCAACCTGATTCCAACAGTATATTTAAATGATTGCACACCATTACGAAGTGGTATTTCTCACATGAAGAAAAGGGTGGTTCAACATAAGGAAATCAATGTAGTATACTACATTATAGAATGAGGAAAAAAATACATGACTTTTTCAATTGATGAAAAAAAGACATTTGACACAAACGAACACTCTGTCAGGATAAAAACATACATATAACTAGAAAGTAGATAGTGATGATGGTTACACAACACCGTGAATATAATGCCACTGAATTGAATTGTACACTTAAAAATGTTTGAAATTGTGAATCCTATGTGAAATATATATATATTTAAAATTTCAAAAAGATACAATGGATTGAAATCTATTAAATATGTCAAATCCATGAGTACATAATGATATTAACCAATAAATGATTTGTTCACCTTTGGAAGTTAACCTTTCTTACACTGAACTGGGTAAATAAAAGGAAAGATAATGCATTTATCCTGCCTTTTCTATGTAAATTTTACCCTTCATTAGTCAATTAGTAGATGAGAAGATACATCTGTTTGTAAGTATACTATCTATAAGTAATAATAAAAGTAGAATTTTTACCATTTTCAATCCCTAATTAATTACTTGATCTACGCATTGAACAGTAACAGCTGCTAATATCACAAAAAGAGATAGAACCAAACAATTATGTGTCTCATGATTAAAGAACACAACTCTGACTGTAGTTCACTAAAGAGAACAAATTTGCGTCTGCTGTAGGCTTCAGATCCCCCTGCCAATTTGCAGGAAATACTAGGACAGAGGAACATGCTTAATTACACCATGAGCATGCAGCATATTCTTTGGGTTCTTTGTCAGATAAATATTAATAAAGCAAACAGTTGGAAGGGGAATCTGTAGATTAAAATAAAAATTTTAAATATAACAAGTTTCATAAAAATAGACAAAAACTGTAAATAAATACAAGGAAAGGATAACTATAAAGCCAAGATAGAACTTATTTTAGAGGGGAAAGGGAGAGGTTTTTGACTTGACAGGGAAAATGGAAGGGCTTCAGGGTGGCAGGTACAGTTTCTGTTTCTTGACCAGAGCTGGGTAAACATGTGTTTACCTTATAGTAACTCCTCATGCTATATATTTGTTCAGTGTGTTTTCATAATCTATGTTTTATTTTACAATAAGAACATTAAAAATTAATTAAGGAGAGAAATGCATTCACAAATTTTTTTAAATGGCAATATTAGTAGTACCTTAAATGGAAGATTGTAAGAGTTAAGTGAAAAGTATATACGAAGCACATAGACATGCCTGGTATGTCTAAAGTTCTTACTATCAGGGCATGTTTTATTTCTGATCCTAAAATTAATGTATAAATCTACACAGTTATAATACCAATTCAAACACATTTGTTAACTCACCCTTACGACAACCGTAGAGGTGATGTATTCATTCTTTGTTTCAGGGATGTAACTAGCCATTGCCCTAATATGTTAAAGTGTCTGTTTTGGAATAATAATTGTGAATTGGAAAATTAATTCAATTATGAGGCAACTGATTTTGAGTAAGGTACTTTGCCATTTACAAGCTGTGCAAAATTTTGTGTGCAAGAAATAAACTTCTGTTTGGTTAAGTCCTGAGTTTGGGGAGGACTTATTAATATTATAGCACAGGGGTCCACAACCCCCGTGCATGGACCAATAATGGTCTGTGGCCTGTTAGGAACCGGGCCGCACAGCAGGAGGCGAGTGGTGGGTGAGCAAGCAAAGCTTCATCTATATTGACAGCCACTCCACCTCGCTCGCATTACCACCTGAGCTCTGCTTCCTGTCAGCATTATGGTGAGTTGTATAATTACTTCATTATATATTACAATGTAATAATAATAGAAATAAAGTGCACAATAAATGTAATGCACCTGAATCATCCCGAAACCATACCCCACCCCCAGTCCGTGGAAAAATTGTCTTCCACAGAACCGGTCCCTGGTGCCAAGAAGGTTGGGGACTGCTGTTACAGCAGCTAGAATTATCTTAACAAGACATTTGGGTAAATTATTTAACATCTTTGTGTGTTTCGATTTACTCCTCTGTAAAATGGTTAGTAGTCTCTACCTCAAAGGGTTGTTGTGAGGATTAAAAGAGTTCATCTTTACAAGCGTTTTGAACAATACTGGGCACCTAAGGCTCTGTTATTAATGACTTTCTGGCTGCTTTTGTCAGAACTGGCTCAAGCGCTGGGGACACTGCTGATCCTGATGTTAGTGGAAAATTCTCAGTACTGCAGCTGACTGGGCTTGGGGCAGGCAAAGACTGGTACACATGGGCTTTTGGTTATCTTTTTATATTGCTTAATTTATCCCTGTGCTGACCACACATTCAAAACACCTCAAACCTTTTCTTTCCCTGCTCCACTCCTTAATCATGTATGCTGCTTGGTAATTTATTGGCATCTCTTTTCACTTAAACACAGGGGTCCTGTCATATACAAAGTAGCTCCTCCTAGAAGCAAGTCAGAAGTTAATAATTCCAATAATATTAACCTGAGAGAATGCACTGTTTGACTGAGGCTGTGTGGCTATTTCCTTATGTGTCACTTGCTGCTTGCGATATGCTGGGAACAATGCCTTGTTATAACTTGGCCTGCTTTCTACTCTTTCTTTGTGGCCCCTCAGGTAAAATAGGTAATACCTCAAAGTAATTAATTATGGTTAAAATGAAGAGCTGTATGTTCCCAGCCTGAACTCCTAGAGAATGGGAATATGAGGACATTGTCCTCTCTGGACAAACTTGCTTATGTTTATACATTTTTAAAACTGCTTATCCCTGAAGAAAAGAAATTAAGTCTCACAGCTATGGACTGGAGAGTCACGAGCCCTTTCCATTTTGAAAACAAAGGCTAAGAGGAGTGGCTAGAAGTAAATGCGCCAACTTCTCTTACCACTGCAGTTTTCTGGAGAGCAGGACTAATGTCCACCTTAATAGCCATCTAGGGTTGAGCAGACTCTTGCTGTGGAGGGTAATGTTCTAAGGGTTCAAAATGTGACCTTTAGAATAGGCCCTGTCTTGTAAGTGGCTAGAAACATAGGTCACAGGCATAAAATGAGGGTTCTAATCTGGTCTTCCCCATTACTAGCTATGTATTCTTGGGCAGGTCACTTACAATTCTCAGTATAAAACAGCCCCACAGACATGTAATGAATACCAACTGTGGAAGGCATTATGCCAGGTATCCCAGTGACAAAGATAAATATGACATGGTCCTTTTCTTTCTCTTATACAAAGAAGAAAATTGAAGCCATTGGACTATGGCATCTCTAAGGCTCTTTCCAATCCAAAAAAATCTTCATTGACCATGTCCTATGTTTCATGTATTTTAATTCTTATAAGCTTCAAATTTAGTATTTAGGGGTTGCAGCAGTTTGGGTGAGTTTTCTTATTATTCCCAATGATCCGACACTTCTGAAATGTAATGGGAAAGGCAGCAGAGTTAGCCATTTCCCAAATTTGGGCTCCTGTAGGCACCTCTCCTGCCCTGCACTGTTTCAGCTGAGATACAGGACGAGTGGTTCAAAATCAGAAAGGTCATCTTCTATCTTCATATGAACATTGTTGTGATTAGGGTTTGCTACCTTCTAAAAACCTGTGGAACTATTCTAAGCAAGGACTACTAATAAGGTGACAGTTGGAGATATGCCAGGAAGAAGAACAGGTTAAACTGTGGTGAAATATTCCTTAATTAGGTGCTTCAATGTGCAAAAATGTATACTACAGCAACCTGAACAGGAAAATAGAGGAGAGAGTATATGCTCTGGACTCTGAGAGGAGAAAGAAGAAAGACAAAAAAGAGGCAGGTTCTAAAGGAGGAAGCCAACTTGACTTTTGAGATTACTTGATAGGAAATTAAATAGTACTTGTGAAAGGCAAGAAGAAGACACAAGCTTAGCTAATGACTAGTTTCACTCCATCTGTCTTAATTGAGTAGGTCTCTTTCCCATGGAAGGCTCCAAAGGGCATCCTAAACATCCCAAGAGTTGATATCATAGTAACCTAAGTAGGATGGAAGAATAGCACCTCAGAGATAAACATTGAGATGGAATGGTGTTTGTTCATCTCTTAAATGGAAAATCATATTAATACTCCTACTTCACAGACTGATGTGAGAATGAAATAAATTCATATACGAAAGCGTACCTGATACCCAATAAACACTATAATTGTTTGTGCAACAACAATTTAAAAAGAAAGGGAAAAGGAATCCTACCAGTTGAAGACTGAATCAGGCCATTTCTTCCATGGCTTTCTTCTCAAAAGTGATTTCAAACATATTTGTAATACACATTTGCATATTCATGTACATATGAAGACTTTATAGTATGGCTGAGTTGGTGGGAGTGTAGGTGCACATGTGTATACATGGGCAGGGAGGGGGCTATGTATAGGAGGGAATATGTATGTACTTGGTACAAAATCACATTGTACTTGGACATGATTGACTACTACATGGCACAATTTTGCTTATTCTGCTTTAACAGAGCTTTTATTTTTTTGCAAACTCTTTACATGAGCATCCAAATGCCATCTATATTCTACCACCTTGATTACTATTCCTAATACTCTTTGGAATATCCTAATATCCTTATCATTTTATGTAACCTTAAAGTATTTGCTATAAAAGAGACTGCCTGCACTATTCCTTATGTACTAAGTTTTTAAACCTCCTAAAAGTGGATGGCTTCCTGGTTGATTTTTCTCACCAGTACAATGTCCTGAAGATAACCTCTTTCTACCATGCTGGCTGACACATAGCAAAGAGGGACTTTAATACCTTATCTTGCCAGCTAATCTGATTCTGCATCAGGCTTAAAGTTACTTTCTCTGTTTATCAGGACTTCAAATGGGATCAAGATATAAATCTAATAAGCATTTCCACCATCTTGGAATTGATATATGACAATGAAACCCTAGGTCAAAATGAAAATCAAGGCAGTCATGATAGTTATGTAGGAGTTAGCTTCCTTACCCTTCCTTACCATAGTCCTCCCCACTTGTACAAAGATATGTCAAAGTTCTACCAACCCAGGAAAGCATCCCCATATTCCTTCAGATTGTTTTTAGGAGACTGAAAATAAGGATCCAAAATTTTAAACTTGGTCATTACTGATTGATTAAATCTTCTTCACATTTTCCTTTTAAATAATGTAGCTACATTGTAACAGAGGGCACCTATGTGTTTGTTAACATCAGAGTAATCCCTTCAAGACTCATGGCATCATAATGAATTCTTAGGATTTCTTACAACTCTCTCAGGTCACTACACGTAGGATCAGATGTGTTTAGGTGGAATAATGGTAGTCAGATTTGGTGATAGGACCCTAAAGGTGAGTTTGAAGTATTTCCAGAGATTGTTTTGTTCACACAAAGACCTGCCATTCAAAGAAAAATGCATCCCTGTGTACAAAAGATCAATATAAGTTTAGATTAGAAATCCTAATCTTTATATATATATATATATATATATAAATTGGGGTGGCCAAAAAGTTCATTCTAGTGTCTTACCAAAAAACTCAAATGAAATTTTCTGGCCAACCGAATACTTATATAAATATGTAAAGTGTGTCAACCAAGACACACTGCACTCAATCAATGATTCTGCCATATTAAAGGTCAGAATTGGGAAAGATAATATGAATCATTCTCCTTCTATATATTTCTTCCTTTTTCCCTCCTCTCCTTTCTTCCTCCCTTCTGCCTTTATTAAACATTTACTGAGCACTTGGTATGTGCCAGGCACTGTGCTAGCTGCTATCTACAGGGGATGCAATGAAGAGTAATTTATAATCCCTGCATTCAAAGAGGTCACAGTCTATTGTCTACACACCTCCTCAGCATCGCTATTAACTGATTGTTAGGCAAGTGTATTATAGCAGTAAGCACTGGTTGGTAAGAGGGCACGGGTAAGTGACACATAACCCAAATTTAAAAGACAACCTAAAAAGCACAAAACGATCTGATATATTTTGTCTCTCTGTAAAGTCAAACCATCACTCATAGCTGAAGTGCTGATTTCAGCTCAACATAGTCAAGAACTTTCTCCTGCTCAGTTTTCTGAAAATAGAATGGGCTATAAGTATAGAGTGATTCTCCATCACTTTGAATAATCAAATATAAGTTTGTGTTTGTTTGCTTAGAGCCTAAACAAGGTGGAGATTGGACGACATGATGTCTAATGCCCTTTCAAACTCTATAAAATGACTATATTTAAATAAAATAATAGAGCCCATTCTATCTCCCCCCTGCCCTGTCCAGTTTGAGCATTGCATATCGCTTTGGGTCAGGGCCCATTGAACAAACAGTAGCATCATCCTCCATGTCAAGAAGTCTACAGTGCTGTTAGGCTCCTTCTCCTCCAATGTGTTCAGTTCCAAAGCTTAAAATATACCAAATGTCTCTGTGATTTTTTTGGGGGGGGGTTGTTCTTATACCCTAAATTTGATATCTGGCAATGATTCCAGGGATTTGGAACAGAATTAAACTATTTTGAAAACAAATAAGAGTCATACAAATTTACTATAAAATTTATTATTTTAGACCCTGACAAGAACCTTTTAGGGAAAATAAACTCCTTGACGTAACATTACTATTTCTGCATTTGCTTCCTTCGAAATGCAGAAAAAAATTTCAGTTGAATCAAAACTACATTTTTCTGCTGTTGTACAGTTATGTATTTTTAACATACAGTTATGTATTTTTCTTTGCTGTGGATTGTTGTTGTTTATTTCTTTTTGGCAGCTTTTTCTTAATGTAACATCTAGTCAAGGGAATGCTTTTCCTGCAGACTTTATGCCATTTTTTCCAAGGATAATAAAATAAGAAAAAGAAGAAAAAAAGATTCTATATTCACTAAGCACACAGAAATATAACCTTTCACCCACAGATACCACAAGATTTGCATGTGTGCACACACGCACACACACACACACGTGCACGGAGAGAAAAATAGTTAAAATGTTTTGAAAACAGATATTTAACATCTAGTTTTACAATCTGGATATTGCTCCCAAGCTTTGGTCCTCATTACACTATTATTTCCTTTATAGACTTCTCGCTTAGTGATATCATCCACTTTTACCATTTCAACCATTACTCCCCTATATCTGTCTTTTCTACAAATCATCTCCACCTGACTTCTGCAGTCTCTACCCTGATGTCTCAATAGCATATCAAAAATAAGTTCAAATGCAGGACTCCTCCCTCTCCTCTCAGTCTTCCTCATTTCTACTACCGTAAAGGAAAACTGCTTTCCTACTCACTCAAGTTGTAAACATTTGATCTCTTGCCCTTCATTTTGGTCGTTCACATGTAGCCAATCATTGCATGATGTTGACTCTCTTCACCACGGCTATCATCTTCCTTCCCTTGCTCATGGTTTCTACTCTGTTTTAGAGCTTTATCATCTTTAGCCTGAAGTATGGCAAGAAGCTCCTAAATGGGCTCTATCCAAACTCTCCCTTTCAAACCTACTTCACAAAACACTACCAGACAAATTCTACTGAAAATAATATTTGCACACATCATATTTTCTTGAAAACCTTCAGTGGCACTCCCAATTATTTTAAAAACAGTGTCTGAAACCTATAACCCAGAAATCAAGTTCCCACAAATTCAGGCTCAGCTATTATTCTTTTAAATTACTCTTTTACATTAATCAAAGAGGCATATTGTTTACCATCCCTTATCACACTATAAGAGGAGACTGAAATAGGATAAAGAAATAAAAATATTATGCAATAAACAAGAATATAGGATTTTCAGGCTAGGTCAGTGCCTCTCTGCCTATGTCTTTGCTTATATCATTTTTTCCACCTGCAAAACCATCACTGATCCTTTCCTTGCTCTGCGTATGCCTACCCATCCAAGTGCTCATGTTCACAGTGATCACTCTATTTGGTCTTCTGTAGTGCTATCTTCTGTGTTACTTGCAATTAGCATCCTCTGCCTTATATTGAAATGATCTCTCTCGGGGTATCATTTCACTCTCCATTTAGATTGTCAGCTAACTAAGGTCAGGAAAAGGACTGGTACTTCTTTGGTAGCCCTTGTGAACACTAGCCAAGTACTCAACACGTGCTGGTGTTTGATTATGGAGTATTTACCAAAATTTTGTCTTTGTCTGGTTTAGGGTAAAATTCTTGATTGGATTCAATTCTTTATTTTACTGATGCCAGTTTGTGTGTCTGTGTATAGACCTAGCCCAAATTAGCCTGCTATTCCTATATATTATAACCTTCAGGGCCATACACCTAGCATTTCTCTGCAGATTTGAGTTTCAAACTGTGACAGTTTTCTTTTAAGCACATCAGTCAAAATTCTGGTTCAGAGTTATTTAAAGTGGTTTGTATTTTATGGTCCTATGAAGGCTTCACATTGCAACTGCTGAGTTTTAAAAACACAGAAACTAGAAAGAGGGTACAAGGAACTGCCATCTGTCCCTATAAACAATTATCGGCTGGCCATCTGCCCTTATACTGGGTAATGATTTTAATGCTGGTAATATCTGACTGAAATTCTCTCTCTCCGTGGAGCCAAAGAAAGGAAACCCATTAAAAAGTGCTGATCCTTCTAATTGTTGTTTGTGACTGTTTTCACCCATATAAGAGACTATCATTTAATTTGTATCTCTATGCTTTCCACTATGTATTGAAAAGTTATTCTTCATGACCCATCTATAAACACTGCATCTTTGCAAGCAAATAGGTGGTTCTTCCTACAAATTACCAGAAAGAGTTAGTATAACTGTAGAATATCATTTAAACCCATTCAAAATGAACCAAAGTGTTGAACATATTATAAAAGAGCTAATAGTAAAGGGATTAACAATTAACCTCAGGCTCAAGCCAAGCAGAATACAGAAACTCACAGTCAAATGAAAACCAGTTCTTCTGCCTTTCAAAATCAACTCTGCGGAAGTTCACAATCCACTGTAATCCTTCTAATGGATTCACTGCTTTATTTTTCTGTGATCAAAATTATGGTAAATTAGCATTTGAGTGATAATGAATTATTCTTTGAATTCGGGCAGAAGCCATCCAGTCATTTAAGGCAGGGCATAGCTATTTGACAATGTTTAGATTTCTACATGTGTGACTTAACATATGAAACAGAGGTCTTGCTTGTGGTATTAACTATAAGTCATGGTTCACTCAACTCAGATTCCTTTTTTATACACAGTTGTTCTAAAAGATATGTGGTAGTTTATAGCCTTTATCAATAATATAAATCTCAAGGTTAGGAATATTACCAAAATGGACAATGTGTATTTTCAGCCAGTATCATTTCTTGAGAGACATGCATTAATTAAGTTTCAACCCATAATGCCCTATACTTACTTATTTGTCCTGAAATTACTTGTTATTCAAGTGTAGACTCAATTTTTTAATAAAATAGGTTTCAATAAATTTGCTGTTTCATACATTTAATGTGAGATAGAGATCTTGCCAACATGTTTCATGTCTAAACTAGTTCTAATAATTTATACTTAAAGAATTCAATTATGTTCATCAACTTTTTTGCCTTGCCTTTAGCTAGTTATTATATTATTTTCTTCTTTTCTCTAAAAAGCATGGCTTCTCAGAAATCTTGCTTAAGCAATGGGGGATTAGCTCCTACAATATTGGCTAGCCCACTGAAACTAGCTAGGAAATTTTCAGCTAGTTGATAGAAGGTATGAAAAAAGTAATTCTCAGACACTCTGTATAATTTTGAGCTTTGGTTGCTCTAGGATGTGAGAACTTATGCTGAAAATTTTGGATCTGGATCTACAAATAAGCATCACTCCCATAGAAGCTTCAGGGGCTGAGAGTTTTAAGGGCTGTTAAAACCCTAAGGAGAATGCATGCTCCTCTATAAACCGGCCAGCTTCTTTGACTTGGCAAATGATGCTAGACAATGTACAAAATAAAACTGAAATTTAGAGCTAAGAGCTATTAATGAAGGGGAGTTTTATTTATAATTTTAGTAAACAAATTTTTTAAAAAGATCAATGATAAGTCTTCTTGCGGAAAAAATGAAAATGAAACACATTTTTATTACTGTTGCTTTAAAATGTATATGACTTTCTTTTTTCTCCTGTACCTGACAATTTTAAATACATGAGTTGTGCTACTTATAATAATCACATGTTGTTTAAGAATAAAAGGAAAGCATAAAACTCCACGTCATTCAAATTTTCATTTGAAATGTTTGCTTTCTATTCTCAATCTTCTCCTGGAATAACAAATTTATTTGTGATCATCTTGACACTTCAGGTGTGAAAAAGACACTAATAAGGCAGATATTACTGTCACTACCCCACTACAAGTATGAAAAGATAATGAGTGAATCTGCTAAAAGAAAAAAAAGGGGGGGAAGAGAAAAGAAAATCTATAGGTGGCAATTTATTCACCAATGTCAATTGATGACTCATTCCCACTAGTTAATTCTGCAGCCTGCCAAGGAACTTTGCTGGAGAAAGGACTCCTTCTGGGCTTGGTTACTGCAGTGCGTTTTTGCTTGCTGGTGTTAGATTCCTGCAGCTGTTCCTTTTTCATGCAGAGGGACTGCCTCTATAAAAGCTGCGATGCTACTGCAGTAGCAATATGTATTAGATACTCAGAAAGTCCTTGGTAGAACAGTGAAAAAAGTGAAATAAACGCCTCAGAGTCAGGTTGACCTGAGTTCTTGTACTAGATCTTTTGCAAATTAGATGTGTGAGCCTTACTAAGTCATTCGTCCCTTCTAAATATCACTCTCCTCACCTGTAAACTAAAAGATGTGGATTCAAGTACATCATCCCTACTAATTCTCTTACTTTATGACACTAGGATTATCTTCTCTGTTCCTCGGGCTCAAATACTTTCAATCTTCATCTCTTTTTGACTCATTCCTTCTCTACTAATTTTTATATTCTTCCTTATGTTCTGAGGAAACAATATATAATAGACATATGAATAAAGAATTCTCTAGTTGCGAAAAATTAAGACAAAGGAAGAGAGAAGAATAATGCCATAGAAGTTATGTGAAGGACGGTATTTTGAGGAATATAGGGATTTACAGAGGTCAAATATATATGAAAATGTTTTGCTATTTCTATGTAAGGCCATCCTGAATGGACCCTGTGCTCATTTTCTGGAAACAAGGGACATTTCAATTTCTCCTCTCACAGCCTATATGTTTAACATTCAAAATCAGTATTGAGTGACTACACTACTGCTAGATAGGTAATTTATTCTTTTCAAAAATGATTTGGTATTGGTGACAACAAGAAAGGAGAATAAAAGAATAAACAATGATACAGCAGTTTTTGTCTTTTTTCTATATTTCTATTTCCAATTGCTTGAGCATAATCCATGCTCTTGATATAATGCCAAATCCACTGCTCACATTTAAAAATTTATCATCACACTGATTTCATATATGCTAAAAAGCAAATCCAGACTAATTTCAATCCTATCAGTAAATTGATCAGTGTGTCGAAAAAGAACAAAACAAATGTCCACTGGAGTTGACAGGCATCACTAAGGTTAAGTCATATAAACCATTCAATTTCATCGTGCATTAATTCTAAATACCAGCCTTTATATTCATTAAATGGAGGATTCCTCTTAAGATATTTAAAGAAATCTAACTATTTTTTCTTTGGCATAGGTACTCTTGCTTAATAACTGATGGATTTGTGACTTAAAAGATTTTCAGGCATAACCACCAAATATAAATACTATGCTAGCCTCAGGCCTTTAAAAACAGAAACAATGCTTCTACAAAACATCCGAGTACTTAACACAATATGCAATCTCATGCATTACTAGTAATCTATGTTTTGCCTACCCAGCAATTATTCTCTTCTTATTTTTTGTTACCCATTCCCAATTTTTTCAGCTATTGGGTGGCCAAATGCTTCAGGGATTGCCCTCTCCACTCTCAAGGGGGTACACTGTGATTAGTCTAAGCCAATCAAGGTAATCCTATCTCTCTTCTCAGAGAAATGTAAGGGTAGGTGTTCTGGGATAGGTTTACTTACAAAAAAGGATTTGCAAAACAAATATGTGAGAACGCGATGCCTGGATCACAAAATACCTCAACCATTTTGCAAATACCAGTAACCAAATTGCTAAGGATGGCAGAACAGAAGGAATGAACTTGGGTTCTTACTGACATTATAGTCTCTTAATTAACAAATCCTTGGCAGCTCATAGTTTCATATTTCTTAAGTGAGATAGTAAAATGTCCTTACTGTTTTAGCTGCTTACAGTTTGTTTTATAAATGCAGCTACAAGCATCCTGATAAATATATTTAAGTAAAAGAAGATATCAAACAAACAAATAGAATATATTATAGCCTCTGCTCTCAAAATGATACATTTCTACTTGAAAGTTGGGGAATCTTGCTTTCTTTCCTATTATAGCATATAAAGGACACTAAAAGTTTCTAATTTACTTATTTATGTTCATAGTTCCAAATAGAGATATCTGCATTGCATTTGATGCTGAAGCACCTGTTAACTTTTAACCAAATTTTAATTATTTGCTTGAAGGTTTTTTCTATACCATCCCACATATTCAGCATTATTGAATTTTATATGCAATTTACTAAAATGACCAGCTATTTTGGAGTTCTGTATAATTTATCATAGAGACACAGCTCCAAAGTACTTTGTATCATGTTATATTTAATTCGCAGAAACTAAAAACAGTAAAATATTATGTCACCAGATAAGAACATCATGAGTTATGAACAGAGAGCGCCAGGTTCCTCAAATGACAGCTCAAGACATCCACCTAATTTTTTTCATGGGGATTAGGTGTGGGTTTCACTCTCAGCCAAGGGCCTCAGTTAGATCATTCTATATTCCCCAGTAGGAGGGATTCTCAGAAATTAGACACAGATTGTCAACTGACTTAAAGCCATCCTGGCTCAGAACTCTGGAATCTCCCTTTGATACTCTTTTCTCCACCTCTTCATTGGACAAGTCTCAAATCTAGTCAGTCTTCAAGTTCATTTTTTCATAGATTATTTGCTGAACACCGTGCTGGATGCTGGGTTTTTAGTAGTGTACAAGATACACAAAATTCTGGTCTCCTTAAGTTTACAGGCTAGTGCTGTCATCCTGTCTCTAGTGTTATACTCTCTACCATCATTCTAGTATAGACACTTTTGTGCCCTCCATACAGTCTCTTGATTAACCAATATATTACAGAAACTTGGAGAAGGTTTTGACAGACGATACAGGGTAGAGTTTGGAATTTTTTAAAAGATGAATTTACCAGCAAATCTCTTGATCACAGCTTCAAGAATCTAAAATTTCACCCAATTCTACATGTCCAAAATGTTTTTTCCAACACCATCCTACACAAGCCATGGCATTAGTCAGGCTGGGCTATTTGTTATTCTCAGAATTAGCCACAGGCATTTGTGATATCCTGAATTGTAACTCAAACTGGCTTTACCACAGAAATAAATCACACTGGCAGTTAGGTATTGGTGAAATATTGCTCTAAGTAGATATATTGCGTATATTGTTGGTTAAATCTTTAAAACTTAAACACCAAGCACTTAGAACATTGGAACTCAGAACTCATTTTGCCATAGAAACAAACCATTCCATTATAAATGAAATTCTGGAGCACAAGTAATTTGTAAGTTAGGTATTAAATGCTTGTTCATGCAAAATATCACCATTTTGATCTTTGAAAAGATTAAATATCACTATTTCTAGTTTGACTATATTTTTGTACAAGTACATGTTACCACTAAGCCTGGGAAAATGCTCAATAGTGTTCTGGAACAGTCTACCATTAGCTTGTTTTATTTGCTTTGCCTCTTCCTTTCAAAGCTTAAAATTCTCTCAAACTTAGTTAACTAACATATTCTATTAAATGCTCTCTAAGAAATTAGAATTTTGCTATCTTTGCAAGGCCAAGATTAAACTGATTTATTCAGAAGGAAGGAACTTTGCTATCAATGAATGTTACAACCATTTCCCACTCAGCTATTTTGATAAAATGTTTCCATACTTGTTCCTTTCATATGCTGTATTTCTTTGCCATAGTTTTAATTTCTGAACAGAGAATAATTCAGCGTATTTGAATAAAGAAGTACTCACCTCTGGGTAACAGAAAAGGGGAAAAGGTTTTGCTACAAGGGCTCCTTTTTTAAAAAATTGACCTAAAAGCTTTTTCTGACCTTAGTAAAGTTCAAGTCATGGAAAACTCCAAAGATATGAAACACAACTCTCTGTGAACGTTTAAATATAAAAGTTGTTATATGGAGAGTGGGACTCTTCCTAGTCATCTCTATTCACTAGTCCCCCAGAAAGACATATGAAATCCCCAACCTGGTTCTGCTTGATAAAGGCAGCAGATTCATTCATACTGAGTAATCCCATCTGGAAACTACCTTTGCCTCCAGTCCCAATCCTCCAGCTAGCATCCTGCAGAAGAGTTTCTAGCTCTCATGCACTTGGAGTTTGTCCTTACATTCCCACCCCTCCCCCACTAAAGACTCAAATAAGCACCAGGAAGCACTTATGTAAATAGCAACTCGTCAGATTCCATCCTGAAACAGAATTCTTATGATTCCAAATCCATTCTCCTGCCCACCTCCTAACATATGTCTTTAAATTCACTTATCTGAGAGCACCATGAGTAAGCATGCTGTTTCACAGATAAACTTGTGTAAGAGGATTAAGAAATCTTCATATTTTGTCTCAGAGCAGTTAAAAGTAACAGGGAAGATTTGCCTCAATTCTTCAAATAAATTCGCTTTTTGCCTCTTTACCAATTCATGTCAACAATAGTTAAATAATGTTTATTTTATTTATATCATTTTATTTTATCCCATTTCATATAATTTCATTAATGCATAGCTCAGAATAAGGACATTTTAATAAGTTCTGCCTTTATTCATTAAGAGAGAGCCTCATTATAAATTTCCAATTTCTTCCTGAACCAATAACTTTCACTAAACTCAGAGATGGGTTGTAGGCTATTTTCATGTGACACCACTTCAGCTGGCCAAAAATAGAAAAAAAAAATCAATACATTCACCGATTGCTTTATACATACAGTACCCCAGTAAATCATATAGAAAATAATGAGTGACATGAATCTCTGTGTTTTAGGAAACAGATATGTGAGAAATGTGAGATGACTGATTGGAAGCAGGTGAAAGTTTGGAGGAATGGTTTGAAAAAAGCAAAAGGAATATCTACTTTTCCAACCAATCTGCCGAGTAACAGTTTATTTAAATTTGTAAAAATTTTATTGTGGTTAAGAACACAAAACATGAGATCTACCCTCTTACTAGATTTTTAAGTGTACAACATAGTATAATTATCTAACTGAGATTCTTAATTAAAGAAACCTACTACAGTGAGTGAGGGGAACTGTGAACATATCATCCACCTATGTCATAAGGATGGGGTAGGTATGTGAATCTATGTAGAGACTTTTGAACAGGTCTACTGATTGTGGTGGGTAGACAGCCAAATGATGAAAGTTCTTAAACCATATTTTAAGTCTCATCTTTCACTGGAGTCAAAAGTGTTGGATTTTAGTTACAGGCCTGGCACTTACTAGAAAAAATATATTACTTGTTAGTGTGTTAAAAAATTATTTATTGGTAAATTCTATACTTATAATGAAAAGTGTTTGTGGAAGAACGTTATTTAATCTGGCCATCAACACAGTTTCATTGTATGTTTATTATAACTTTAATTCATCGATGAACTCAAGTCAATAAGAATGCAGTAAGTTCCTATTATGTACAAATATGTACTGAGTACTGAGGGTGAGTGAAAGAAAATGCAGAGATGGCAAGACATAGTTTTTGCCCTCCAGGGGCTCACAGTCTATTGGAAGAGACATTCAACTCATCGTTACAGAAAGCAGAATGAAAGAAATGCTGTAAACGAGAATACGAAACATGATATGGAATTAATGTCTTTTTTATGGTAGAGTTATCTATGTATATCTTATTAACCCCACTCAGAACTACATTTGACACCCTTTGAGGCCAAAAGATGGGTATTATACTTATTTTGGATTTCCAACAGTGCCTTTCACATAACGGGCTGTTAATAAATATCCATTGAATTGTAAACTGCACTCTAATTGTGTGCTCTTGAAAACACCACAGAAGGCTGTTTTGCTCTTTATATGGATGCTACAATCTGTGGTGTAGCTTAAATTTTCTGAGTTTGTTTATTTGAGTGTGCAGAAAAATATAAAATATATTAACTTTTCAAATCTTGTTTAAGAAATAATTAGAAAAATAAAGAAATAATTAGGAAGGAAATCAACAGTAAGTTATAAAGTCAACTGCCACCATCCAATTTTGAACCAGTCACTTTCCCTATCTTGACCTCAGTTTTTCCACTTGGGTCCTTCCATATCCAGCAATAAGTGATTCCCTCCCTTGACTGCAAGTTTTTCTCAAGCTACTTCCTCATTTCTTTGCTTCTCAGCAACTTTTCTTGAAACTGGGCTAATATTCACTATTTTCTTAAAATAGTAGCTAATATTCTTCACCTCCCAGTCTTTCACCAAACCCACTTCGGTTGAGGTTTTCTTCCCACCGTTCCACTGAATCTACTCTTGTCAAGGTGAAACAATGACCTACGTTTTATGAAAACCAATGGCTACCAGTCTGTCCTCATCTTCTATACCTCTCAGCAGCATTAAGCAGTTGATCACTATCTCGTCCTTGAAAGTCAGTCTTCATTTGTTCTCCATGACACCTCACTCTTGGCTTCCTTCCTAGTTCTCCAGCTTCTCCTCAGATTCCTTTCCTTGTTCTGCCTCCTCTAATTGAGTGCCCTGCACTCATTCCTAGAATGCTGGCTCATTTATGTCTATACTTTCATACTATGTGATTTCAACAAACCCAATGGCTCTAAATAGCACTACATACCAAGGACTCTTCTTTTTATATCTTCATTTCTGAACACCATACTTTTACATAAAACTTCATGCTTGACATCTCTAGTTTATGCCTAATAGGCCACTGCAAGTTAATTTGTCCAAAACAGAAGCCTAACCCAGGGCAATTCTCTCAAGGCTGCATTATCTTTCTCCTCACTGTTCACCTCCATAGTGTTGATGACTAACTTACTATAATATTTTTTTACAAACTGAAAATTTTGAAAGTGGAATTTACCATAAAATAACTTTCTAAGCATACTGCCAAGAAACTCATTTTTTTCCTAGTAAGTAACAGATCCGTTTTCAGCTGTGAAATTTCCATTTTTTTCATAGTTTATAATTCTCTGCTGAGAACTACTCTCTTCTCATTCATTTTAAGAGTATCCACCTTTTCCTCATGGAACATGCTTATAATAGCTGCTTTGAAGGCTTTATTTTATAATTCCATCATCTGGGTCATTTTAGGATTAGCATCTGTTTTCTTTTCCCTTCAGAACTGGCCACCTTGTCCTGGCTGTTTGTGGCAAGTAACTTGGGACGATAACTTAGATTTTGAATATTATGTTGTAAGACTCTGGGTCCTGTTAAAGTTTTCTGGAGTCTCTTGATTTTGGTTTTGTTTTAGTTTTAGCTGGCAATCAAGCTGGTTATGTTTACATTGTAAGTTGTTTTGCATTTTATGTAGGCAATGGTTCCAATGTCTGTTTGGTTTTCAAAGCCTTTGTTATATACTTCAGATCTATCCTGCACATGAACATCTCAGTGGTTAGTCTGGAACTTGGGTGGCACTGTGTATTGCAGTTCCATCCTTAAAGGCTTTGTTATGTTTCTTTGGGTCTGTTCTATGTAACCATAGGGGAATATTGGGGATGTGCCTCAGACTTGATTAATTCATACACAGAATTTGGAGACCCCTATTTTAGTTCTATCTTCTTCAAGATACCTCCTCCCAGGATTCCCAGAGAATCAGACTTGGAAGGCTAGCGGGATTTGACTGCAGGTCTTCAACAGGACAGGGAGGAAACAGAGACTTCACTCTTGGAGGGCACACACAAAGAAGTAGTGCACATCAAGACCCAGGGAAAGGAGCAGTGACCCCATAGGAGCCTGAATCAGACCTACAAGCTAGTGTTGGAGGGTCTCCAGCGGAGGCAGGGGGTGGTTGTGG
Organism: Monodon monoceros; assembly: GCF_005190385.1. Lineage (NCBI taxonomy): Eukaryota > Metazoa > Chordata > Mammalia > Artiodactyla > Monodontidae > Monodon > Monodon monoceros. The sequence continues at coordinate 102,117,089 of NW_021703779.1, read as the reverse complement.
CTCACCACAGGGACAAGGACACTGGCAGCAGAAGCTCTGGGAAGTACTCCCTGGCATGAGCCCTCCTGGAGTCTGCCATTAGCCCCACCAAAGAGACTGTAGGCTCCAGTGCTCGGTCACATGAGGCCAAAAAAAACAAAAGAGAAGGAATTCAGCCCCACCCAAAAGCAGACAAGTGGAATAAAGTTTTACTGAGCTCTGCCCACCAGAGAAACACCCAGCTCTAGCCACCACCAGTCCTTCCCACCAGGAACCTTGCACAAGCCTCTTATATAGCCTCATCCACCAGAGGGAAGACAGCAGAAGCAAGAAGAACTACAATCCTGCAGCCTGTGGAATGAAAACCACATTCACAGAAAGACAGACAAAATGAAAAGGAAGAGGACTATGTACCACATGAAGGAACAAGATAAAATCTCAAAAAAACAACTAAATGAAGTAGAGATAGGCAAGCTTCCAGAAAGGATTCAGAATAATGATAGTGAAGATGATCCAGGACCTCGGAAAAAGAATGGAGGCAAAGACCGAGAAGATGCAAGAAATGTTTAACAAAGTCCTAGAAGGATTAAAGGACAAACACCTACAAGAATTAAAGAACAAACAAACAGAGATGAACAATACAATAACTAAAATGAAAAATACACTAGAAGGAATCAATAGCAGAATAACTGAGGCAGAAGAACGGATAAGTGACCTGGAAGACAGAATGGTGGAAATCACTGCTGTGGAACAGAATTAAGAAAAAAGAATGAAAAGAAATTAAGACAGCCTAAGAGACTTCTGGGACAACATGAAAGGCACCAACATTCACATTATACGGGTCCCAGAAGATGAAGAGAGAGAGAAAGGACCCAAGAAAATATTTGAAGAGACTATGGTCGAAAACTTCCCTAACATGGGAAAGGAAATAGCCACCCAAGTCCAGGAAGCACAGAGAGTCCCAGGCAGGATAAACCCAAGGAGAAACACGCCGAGACACACAGTTATCAAATTGACCAAAATTAAAGACACAGAAAAATTAGTAAAAGCAACAAGGGAAAAATGACAAATAGTGGAACTCCCATAAGGTTAACAGCTGATTTCTCAGCAGAAACTCTACAAGCCAGAAGGGAGTGGCATGATATACTTAAAGTGATGAAAGGGAAGAACCTACAACCAAGATTACTCTACCCACCAAGGATCTCGTTCAGATTCGATGAAGAAATCAAAAGCTTTACAGACAAGCAAAAGCTAAGATAACCCAGCACCACCAAAAGAGCTCTACAACGAAAGCTAAAGGAACGTCTCTAAGTGGAAAACACAAGAGATGAAAAGACCTACAAAAACGAACCCAAAACAACTAAGAAAATGTCAATAGAAACATATACATCAAAAATTACCTTAAATGTGAATGGATTAAATGCTCCAACCAAAAGACACAGGCTCGTTGAATGGATACAAAAACAAGACCCATATTTATGCTGTCTACAAGAGATCCACTTCAGACCTAGGGACACATAGAGACTGAAAGTGTAGGGATGGAAAAAGATATTCCATGCAAATGGAAATCAAAAGAAAGCTGGAGTAGCAATCCTGATATCATACAAAATAAACTTTAAAGATTCTTACAAGAGACATGGAAGGACACAACATAATGATCAAGTGACGAATCCAAGAAAAAGATATAACAATTATAAACATATATGCACCCAACCTGGAGCACCTCAATACATAAGGCAAATGCTAACAGCTATAAAGGAAAAAATCGACAGTAACATAATAATACTGGGGGACTTTAACACCTCACTTACACCAATGGACAGATCAGGCAGACAGAAAATTAATAAGGAAATACAAGCGTTAAGTGACACAATAGGCCAGATAGATTTAATTGATATTTATAGGACATTCCATCTGAAAACAGAAGGTTACACTTTCCTCTCAAGTGCACACAGAACATTCTCCAGGATAGATCACATCTTCAGTCACAAATGAAGTCTCAGTAAATTTAAGAAAACTGCAATCATATCAAGCATCTTTTCTGACCACATGCTATGAGATTAGAAATCAATTACAGGGGGAAAAATGTAAAAAACACAAACATAGGGAGGCTAAGCAATATGTTACTAAATAACCCAGAGATCACTGAAGAAATCAGAGAGGAAATCAAAACATACCTAGAAACAAAAGACAATGAAAAAACTACAATCCAAAACATATGGGATGCAGCAAAAGCAGTTCTAAGAGGGAAGTTTACAGCAAAACAACCTTACCTCAAGAAACATAAAAACCTCAAATAAACAATCTAACCTTATACCTAAAGGAACTAGAGAAAGAAGAACAAACAAAACTCAAAGTTAGTAGAAGGAAAGAAATCATAAAGATCAGAGCAGAAGTAATTGAAATAGAAGCAAAGAAAACAATAGCAAAGTTTAATAAAACTAAAAGCTGGTGTTTTGAGAAGATAAACAAAATTGATAAACCTTTAGCCAGACTCATCAAGAAAAAGAGGGAGAGGACTCAAATCAATAAAATTAGAAATGAAAAAGGAGAAGTTACAATGGACACAGCAGAAATACAAAGCATCATAAGAGACTACTAGAAGCAACTCTATGCCAATAAAATGAACAACCTGGAAGAAATGGACAAATTCATAGAAAGGTATAACCTTCCAAGACTGAACCAGGAAGAGATAGAAAATATGAACAGACAAGTCACAAGTAATGAAATTGAAACTGTGATTAAAAATTTTCCCACAAACAAAAGTCCAGGTCCAGATGGCTTTACAGGTGAATTCTATCAAACACTGAGAGAAGAGGTAACACCCATCCTTCTCAAACTCTTCCAAAAAACTGCAGAGGAAGCAACACTCCCAAACTCATTCTACGAGGCCACCATCACCATGATACCAAAACCAGACAAAGATATTACAAAAATAGAAAATTACACACCAATATGACTGATGAATATAGATAGAAAAATCCTCAACAAACTACTAGCAAACAGAATCCAACAACACATTAAAAGGATCACACACCATGATCAAGTGGGATTTATCCCATGATGCAAGGATTCCTGAAATCAATCAATGTGATTCACAAATAAGTCAATGTGATTCACCATATGAATCAATCAATGTGATTCACCGCATTAACAATCAATGTGGTTCACCATATTAACAAATTGAAGAATAAAAAGCATATGATCATCTTAATAGATGCAGAAAAAGCATTTGACAAAATTCAACACCCATTTATGATAAAAACCGTCCAGAAAGGAGGCATAGAGGGAACTTACCTCAATATAAAAAAGGCCATATATGACAAACCCACAGCCAACATCGTTCTCATGGTGAAAAACTGAAACTATTTCCCCTAAAATCAGGAACAAGACAAAGATGCCCACTCTCACCACTATTAATCAACACAGTTTTGGAAGTTTTAGCCACAGCAATCAGAGAAGAAAAAGCAATAAATAGAATCCAAATTGGAAAAGAAGAAGTATAGCTGTAATTGTTTGCAGATGACATGATACTATACATAGAGAATCCTAAAGATGCTACTAAAAAACTACTAGAGCTAATCAATGAATTTGGTAAATTAGCAGGATACAAAATTAATGCACAGAAATCTCTTGCATTCCTATACACTAATGATGAAAAATCTGAAAGAGAAATTAAGGAAACACTCCCACTTACCACTTCAACAAAAAGAATAAAATGCCTAGGAATAAACCTACCTAAGGAGACAAAAGACCTGTATACAGAAAACTATACGACACTGATGAAAGAAATTAAAGATGATACAAACAGATGGAGAGATATACCAGGTACTTGGACTGGAAGAATCAATATTGTGAAAATGCCTATACTACCCAAAGCAATCTACAGATTCAATGCAATCCCTATCAAGCTACCAAGGGCATTTTTCACAGAACTAGAGCAAAAAATTTCACAATTTGTATGGAAACACAAAAGACCCTGAATAGCCAAAGCAATCTTGAGAAAGAAAAATGGAGCTGGAGGAATCAGGCTCCCTGACTTCAGACAATACTACAAAGCTACAGTCATCAAGATAGTATGGTACTGGCACAAAAACAGAAATATAGATCAATGGAACAGGATAGAAAGCCTCGAGATAAACTCACACACCTATGGTCAACTAATCTAGGACAAGGAGGCAAAGATATACAATGGAGAAAAGACAGTCTCTTCAATAAGTAGTGCTGGGAAAACTGGACAGCTACAGGTAAAAGAATGAAATTAGAACACTCCCTGACACCATACACAAAAATAAACTCAAAATGGATTAAGGACCTAATTGTAAGACTGGACACTACAAAACTCTTAGAGGAAACATAGGTAGAACACTATGACATAAATCACAGCAAGATCTTTTTTGACCCACCTCCTAGAGTACTGGAAATAAAAACAAAAATAAAGAAATGGTACCTAATGAAACTTAAAAGCTTTTGTACAGCAAAGGAAACTATAAACTATATAAGAAGACAACCCTCAGAATGGGAGAAAAACAGCTCATGAAGCTCAATATTTAAAAAACAAATAACCCAGTCAAAAAATGGGCAGAAGGCCTAAATGGACACTTTTCCAAAGAAGACATACAGCTGGACAAGAGGCACATGAAAAGCTTCTCAACATCACTAATTATTAGAGAAATGCAAATCAAAACTACAATGAGGTATCACCTCACACCAGTTAGAATGGGTATCATCAGAATATCTACAAACAACAAACACTGGAGAGGGTGTGAAGAAAAGGGAACCCTCTTGCACTGTTGGTGGGAATGTAAATTGATACAGCCACTATGGAGAACAGTATGGAGGTTTCTTAAAAAACTAAAAATAGAATTACCATATGACACAGCAATCCCACTACTGGAAAACCGTAATTCAAAATGAGACATGTACTCCAATGTTCGTTGCAGCACTATTTACAATAGCCAGGACGTGGAAACAACCTAAATGGCCTTCAACAGACGAATGGATAAAGAAGATGTGGCACATATATACAATGGAATATTACTCAGCCACTAAAAGGAACATAATTGGGTCATTTGTAGAGACATGGATGGATCTAGAGACTGTCATACAGAGTGAAGTAAGTCATGAAGAGAAAAACAAATACCGTATATTAACGCATATATGTGGAACCAAGAAAAATGGTACAGATGAACCGGTTTGCAGGGCAGAAATAGAGACACAGATGTAGAGAATAAACGTATGGACACCAAGGGGGGAAAGTGGGTGGAGGGATGAATTGGGAGATTGAGATTGACATATATACACTAATATCTATCAAATAAATAGCTAATAAGAACCTGCTGTATAAAAGAAATAATAAAATCTCCCCCCCCCCAAAAGATACCTCCTCCCACCTCTTCAGATCACAAGGGTTCCTTTTGCAGGTTCCTCTAACCAGAGAGGCAGGTTTTCTCTCAGGCATGTAGGTGTCCATATTGCCTGCTTTTCTGCCACTACAGCTGTGCAGCTTCTTGTATGGACTTGCCTTGTAGCAAGGCCATGGGAGAAAAGAAAAGAAGAGACAACCCTCAGAATGGGAGAAAAAATTTGCAAATGAAGCAACTGACAAAGGATTAATCTCCAAAATTTATAAGCAGCTCATGCAGCTCAATAACAAAAAAACAAACAACCCAATCCAAAAATGGGCAGAAGACCTAAATAGACATTTCTCCAAAGAAGATATACAGACTGCCAACAAACACATGAAAGAATGCTCAACATCATTAATCATTAGAGAAATGCAAATCAAAACTACAATGAGATATCATCTCACACCAGTCAGAATGGCCATCATCAAAAAATCTAGAAACAGTAAATGCTGGAGAGGGTGTGGAGAAAAGGGAAAACTCTTGCACTGCTGGTGGGAATGTGAATTGGTACAGCCACTATGGAGGTTCCTTAAAAAACTACAAATAGAACTACCATATGACCCAGCAATCCCACTACTGGGCATATACCCTGAGAAAACCATGATTCAAAAAGAGTCATGTACCACAATGTTCATTGCAGCTCTATTTACAATAGCCCAGAGATGGAAGCAACCTAAGTGTCCATCATCGGATGAATGGATAAAGATGTGGCACATATATACAATGGAATATTACTCAGCCATAAAAAGAAACGAAATTGAGCTATTTGTAATGAGGTGGATTGACCTAGAGTCTGTCATACAGAGTGAAGTAAGTCAGAAAAAAAAAACAAAGACTGTATGCTAACATATATATATATGGAATCTAAAAAAAAAAAAAGTTCATGAAGAACCTAGAGGCAAGACGGGAATAAAGACACAGACCTACTAGAGGATGGACTTGAGGATATGGGGAGGGGGGAAGGGTAAGCTGTGACAAAGCGAGAGAGTGGCATGGACATATATACACTACCAAACAAAATAGATAGCTAGTGGGAAGCAGCTGCATAGCACAGGTAGATTAGCTCAGTGCTTTGTGACCACCTAGAGGGGTGGGATAGGGAGGGTGGGAGGGATGGAGACGCAAGAGGGAAGAGATATGGGAACATATGTATATGTATAACTGATTCACTTTATTATAAAGCAGAAACTAACACACCATTGTAAAGCAATTATACTCCAATAAAGATGTAAAAAAAAATAAAAAGATTAAAGGAAAAGAAAATTTAAAAAAAAGAAAAGGAAAGAAAAGAAAAAGGAAAGAAGAACAGGGAATATTTCTTTCTTTTAAAGAAATAAAGAAAGAGAGAGAGAGAGAGAAGCAAACTAACAAACGAAAGAAAGAAAGAAAGAAAGAAGGGAGAAAGAAAGAAAGGAGGAAAGAAACAAAGAGAAAGAGAGCAAGAATGAGAGAAAGAGAAAGGAAGAAAGAAAGAAAGAAGGAAAAGAACGAAAGAAAGAGAGGAAGAAAGGAAGGAAGGAAGAAAGGAAGAAAGAAAAGAAAGAAAGGGAACCAACTCAGGGATTCTTCACACACTTTCAGACTTACAGGATCCCCTTTTCATAGCCCTCTGGCTAGAAAGAGATGTTTTCTCTCAGAGTTCTTGCTGTCTGTACTCAACATGCAGTTCTGGGACTTGGTTTACCCTTGGGTTAAAGCTGGGCAATAAAGAAGGAAAAAAAAATTTAAAGCAGTAAAATAAAAACCTTCCTGTCATTGTTTACTTTTCAGCATCTTCAGGCAGCTGCTTTTTGTATCCTGCACAGTAGTTTTAGTTGTAATTATTTGGAGAAATAGACTATAGTGACTTACTCCATCTTAGCCAGCACCAGAAGTGCCGCTATCTTCTTCATTCATTCTGTTTTACTTATTTTCTGTCTCTTCCTATTAAAATGTAATGTCCATATAAGGCTCTCATATTCACTGCTGAATTCACAGTGCCAAGAACAATGCTTAGCAAATAATGAGTTCTCAATATATATTTGTTGAATGCATTCATTAGCTAATTAATGTGTATTTTTCTTTTCTTCCATTGACTTTCTTCTAGAAAGATGCCAACTATGGGAATATGGGTTTTAGGACCTCTCAAGATCTTAGCTTACTTAATTATGCTGTTTCCCTTCGCATGGAAAGTAGAACTTCTATGATATTCAGTTCGGGGGAATGGAAGTTAAGTTAGAGGGTCACTTGATAATTTTTTATGGAAGGGGTACAAAAATGAAATAAAACTGAGCTGCTATCTTGTCTAGGCCCTAAATCAACCTCACTCTGCTTCTATTAGCAATACATATATTGCAAATGTTCATGAAAGTAACTCAAGATCCCTAGAGAATTTCAAAAATTCTAATAACATTTTCTTAAAATCAGTTCTCAGAAGCCAGCATCTTAGTAAAATACCCTTTAACAACTTAAACTTTATATAAGTTGCAATTTACCAGTTCTGAACTTTCCTTTTTAGAGATACGGTATTAAAATGGCCTGTAATTTAAAGGAAAGAACACTGTGCATATCTTTGCCCTTGTTATGCACTGAGACAATTGAATTGACTTTCCATGGGCACACACTGATCATTAGGCTAGCAGTAGAGCAAGAACGAAATGAACTGAATTTAATGAGTGGCTGGCCATTTGAGAAATGCAGCACTTCTAATAGCAAGTATCGTAGGACAGTATCAACAAATCTTTTCCAGTATCTGATGGATGAACATACCATCCAAGCAGTCACAAAAGTGCTTGAAAGTCCAGAGGCTGAAAGGACCCAGAGCACCTAAGTGGAAACACAGTACAGGGTTCTTCTACTTTTAACTCTTTAGCTGTCTCTTTCAGGGCTTACCTAATTCATATGAACTATTTCTGGAGCTCTAGTGGAGAACTTTAAGATTTAGATCTAAAGTAGTGCTGCCCATAATATAAAGGGACAATATAATTTATAGTCTAAATAAAGACAGAAAGAAGGTGCTATTGATAAAGAATAAAGAAAGAAAGGAGGTGCTATTGATAATTCTGGTAGGAAAATGGGAACAAACTTAGGATCCTCCTGGACAAACCAGGATGAGTGGTTTGCCTGTACAATACAGAATGTACTATGTACCATCTATAAAATTGGTCCGGTTAAACTTACTGAATTTACAGCAGGTACATTCCAAAACTTATTAACAATAAAAAAATTCTATTGACTATATTAAAAACCACAATCCTAATGATACTCAAAACAGAGAAAGCAAAAAATAAAATGTTGTTATTGTAGGTAGGGATCCAAAACTTTACCTTCAAGAATGATGATTAAATTAAAAAAAGATTAAGAATTATTCCTGACTTAACAGTATGAATTGTCTTTCAGATTAACCAAACAGTCTTCATTTATGAGTAAAAATTCTTCCTCTCAATAGATTTATTGCTAATACATGTGGAAGAAATACTAGAATTAGAAAAATAATTATTTTGCCATCCCTAATGAATTAATTTATTCTAGCAATAATCATCAATGAAATCATTAGATGAAAGTTATTTGGAAAATTCCGTAACAGAGGAATTACACTAGTATCATCTGAACCCACCAAATACTCAGTATCACTAAGTGTAAGAAAACAAGGCATTATCTGCCTCTTGATATGATGCAAAATAAATTGTATACCACCACCTATGATGTACCAAAAAGAGTTGAATCTAGAGGTAATCAAGCCTTATTAGATGATTTATTTAAAGAAAATAAGGGGATAGAGGAATAAGTTAAAAAAAAACATCACAGGGAAGCAAAAACATCTAGATTATGAGATATATTACAAGATAACAGAGCATGATTCTTCAACAAGTCATTAGGATGAAGAAAGAAAAAAAAACAAGGAAGGGAGGAACATTCTTGATTAAAAATGTAAAAGACATTAAACAAAATACAGTGTGTTGGATTCTCATTCAACAAAACAAATTCAATAGATATTATCTTCGGCAATCAGCTATTTGAGTCATGACCAATATAAGGTATATACGATCTTGCTGATACATTTTATTTACCTCTCCTAATCCATTCTCTATTCGTTTTCTGCCCATGGAGGGTGACATATAGCTTACATTAAAAGGTACTGTTGCTCACAGTTTCCCATTTGGTTAATCCAGTGGAATGTGCTAGCTCAAGACCAGAGGATTGGCCATGTTGGATGCATCCCTCCACCAAAGACAACTCCTTGTCGAATGGACCTAGGTGGCTAAACCATCCCAGTTTTCCTAGGACTCTCCCAGTTTCAGCACCCAAAGTCCCACATTCCAGGAAACTCCCATTCCTAGGAAAATTGGAATGGTTGATCATCATGGGTGAATCTCTCCACTTAGCTAGATTCTCAAGATTCTGCTAATTGTTTCTCTTTCCTTGATCCTTTAGGCCTAGTAGTGGTAATGGGTCCCTGATGTCATTAGCTCCAGAGTACTGCCTATCCTTCACTGTTTTTCCTAATCTTTCCCCTATGCATTTGTAAATAGTCCTTCATTAAAGTTTGTTTAATCCTTTTTTGAGGGTGCTATTTGATTTTTGCCCAGACCCTGAGTGTAAAATAAGGAAATTTGGTCAGTCTTCAAATGTGTGATAATGACATTTTGCTTATGTAAAGAAATATCCATGATTTTGAAGATGCAGACTGAAGTATATTGGAGTGAAATTATAAGATGCCTGGTATTTTCTTTAAAATATTTCACTAAAATAAGCAGGGTTGTAGATAAAGCAGGAGTATAAAAAGTTGTTAGTTCTAAAATATGGATTCGGGGTATGAGGAGGCTAATTTTACTGTTCTTAACATTGTGCATGTTTGAATTTTTAAAAAACCTAAAAAGAAGTAATTCACACAACTTGAGTTGCATGAGGAAAGTTACTAGTTAGTCATATTTAAGGAAAATATAAACTAAAAATGACTTTCAACATGTAAAGATATTTCTAGCCTTAGAAAAAGATTCTATTGAATTAATCCAATTTTCTCCAAGACTCCTTATGACCAGGAAAAATATGTGAAGAAATGTTAGTCAAGAATAGAGATTTAGACCTGAATAGAATGAAGGTCTATAGGGAATGTATCAATGGTGGGTAAAGTGTCTGATTGGACCTGCTTGATATACTCACTACTTAAACCAATAAGTCTTGCTAAGGGGATGGAGTGCCTTTTTTATTTTGGCCTCTGTTATTAACAGTAATAACTGATGTCCAGTCATAGCTATTTTTCATATGCATCAGGGAAGAAAGCACTTCTAAAGGTAACAGATGTTCATTATTGAAAATTTGGAAATTACAAAGTACTATAAGAAAAAATAAAATTCCCCCTTAAGGTGATCGCCATGTAACATTAACTGTTAATTTGTCAGTGTATTGCTATCTAGTCTTAAAAGTATTTTTATGTGTGTACACATAACACACATATATTAAACTCACATAAGTTATCATAGTGTAGTTACAGTTATACTGTTTCAACCCAAATTTCATATATTAAGTAAATTAAAAAATGATCAAATACAAATGTTATACTCTATTTCATATGTATTCTATATTTTATTTAACCATTGACCTAATCTTGGGCATTAATACTGTTTCCAATTTTTTTTGTTATTATGGTGTACTAAACACGCTTTTACATAAAACTTTGTATACGTATCTGATTATTTACTTAAGATAAATTCCCAAAAATGAAATTTCTGGGTCATAAATATAAACACTTTTGAGGTTATTGATATATATTGAAAAGTTGCTTTCCAAAATGTTTTTAACTTATCCTCCAGCAATACATAAACATATCAATCTTATTCTGATGTAGTATTTAGATAATTGTTTTGTTTTGTTGTGTTGTCTACTCAGTACTATTTTCTATCCTGTTTCTTCCGATTACTCCTGGCCAATCAGAACATTTCATCTTCCCAGCAACAATGATTGTTTCAATTGTCTTAAGAGGGCAAATCAGATTCCTTCCTGTGGTTGATATAAATACACTGGGTAAAACAAGCTTTCTATTTTTTTTTCTTTTAGACTCTGCTTCCTAGGTCATTATTACAGGCTTTTTTTTTTCTTGTTTTTTGCTTTTTTAAATTTAATTTATTTTTTTATACAACAGGTTCTTATTAGTCATCAATTTTATACACATCAGTGTATACATGTCAATCCCAATCACCCAATTCATCACACCCTCATCCCCACTGCCCCGCGGCTTCCCCCCTTGGTGTCCATAGGTTTGTTTGTGTCTCAACTACTGCCCTGCAAACTGGTTCATCTGTACCATTTTTCTAGGTTCCACATACATACATTAATATACGATATTTGCTTTTCTCTTTCTGACTTACTTCACTCTGTGACAGTCCCTAGATCCATCCACGTCTCTACAAATGACCCACTTTCGTTCCTTTTTATGGCTGAGTAATAGTCCATTGTATATATGTACTACAACCTCTTTATTCATTTGTCTGTCGATGGGCATTTAGGTTGCTTCCATGTCCTGGCTATTGTAAATAGAGCTGCAGTGAACATTGTGGTACATGTCTCTTTTTGAATTATGGTTTTCTCAGGGTATATGCCCAGTAGTGGGATTGCTGGATCATATGGTAATTCTATTTTTAGTTTTTTAAGGAACCTCCATACTGTTCTCCATAGTGGCCGTATCAATTTACATTCCCACCAACAGTGCAAGAGGGTTCCCTTTTCTCCACACCCTCTCCAGCATTTGTTGTTTGTAGATTTTCTGATGATGCCCATTCTAACTGGTGTGAGGTGATACCTCATTGTAGTTTTGATTTGCATTTCTCTAATAATTAGTGATGTTGAGCAGCTTTTCATGTGCTTTTGGACATCTGTATGTCTTCTTTGAAGAAATGTCTACTTAGGTCTTCTGCCCATTTTTGGATTGGGTTGTTTGTTTCTTTAATATTGAGCTGCATGAGCCATTTACATATTTTGGAGATTAATCCTTGTCTGTTGACTTGTTTGCAAATATTTTCTCCCATTCTGAGGGTTGTCTTTTTGTCTTGTTTATGGTTTCCTTTGCTGTGCAAAAGCTTTTAAGTTTCATTAGGTCCCATTTGTTTATTTTTGTGTTTATTTCCATTACTCTAGGAGGTGTACCAAAAAAGATCTTGCTGTGATTTATGTCAGAGTGTTCTTCCTATGTTTTCCTCTAAGAGTTTTATAGTGTCCGGTCTTACATTTAGGTCTTAAATCCATTTTGAGTTTATTTTTGTGTATGGTGTTAGGGAGGATTTTAATTTCATTCTTTTACATGTAGCTGTCTAGTTTTTCCAGCACCACTTACTGAGGAGACTGTCTTTTCTCCATTGTATATCCCTGCCTCTGTTGTCATAGAGTAGTTGACCATAGGTGCGTGGGTTTATCTCTGGGCTTTCTATCTTGTTCCATTGATCTATGTTTCTGTTTTTGTGTCAGTACCATATTGTCTTGATTACTGTAGCTGTGTAGTACAGTCTGAAGTCAGGGAGTTTGATTCCTTCCACTCCGTTTTTTTCCCTCAAGACTGCTTCGGCTGTTTTGGGGTCTTTTGTGTCTCCCTACAAATTTTAAGATTTTTTGTGCCAGTTCTGTAAAAAAGGCCACTGGTAATTTGATAGGGATTGCATTGAATCTGTAGATTGCTTTGGGTAGTATAGTCATTTTCACAATATTGATTCTTCCAATCCAAGAACATGGTATATCTCTCCATCTGTTTGTGTTGTCTTTAATTACATTCATCAGTGTCTTATAGTTTTCTGCATACAGGTTTTTTGTCCCCCTAAGTAGGTTTTTCCTAGGTATTTTATTCTTTTTGTTGCAATGGTAAATGGGAGTGTTTCCTTAATTTCTCTTTCAGATTTTTATCATTACTCTATAGAAATGCAAGGGATTTCTGTGCATTCATTTTGTATCCTGCAACTTTACCAAATTCATTGATTAGCTTTCTGGTGGCATTTTTAGGGTTCTCTATGTATAGTATCATGTCAACTGCAAACAGTGACAGTTTTACTTCTTCTTTTTCAATTTGTATTCCTTGTGTTTCTTTTTCTTCTCAGATTGCCAAGGCTAGGACTTCCAAATACATCTTGAATAATAGTGGTGAGAGTGGACATCCTTATCTTGCTCCTGATCTTAGAGGAAATGCTCTCAGTTTTTCACCATTGAGAAAGATGTTTGCTCTGGGTTGGTCGTATATGGCATTTATTATGTTGAGGTAGGTTCCCTCTATGCCCACTTTCTGGAGAGTTTTTATCATAAATGGGTGTTGAATTTTGGCAACACCTTTTTCTGCATCTATTGAGATGATCATATGGTTTATATTCTTCAATTTCTTAATATGGTGTATCACATTGATTGATTTGCGTATAATGAAGAATCCTTGCATCCCTGGGATAAATCCCACTTGATCATGGTGAATGATCTTTTTAATGCGTTGTTGGATTCTGTTTTCTAGTATTTTGTTGTGGATTTTTGCATCTATATTCATCAGTGATATTGGTCTGTAATTTTCTTCTTTTGTAGTATCTTAGTCTGGTTTTGGTATCAGGGTGATGGTGGCCTCATAGAATGAGTTTGGGAATGTCCCTTCCTTTGCAATTTTTTGGAAGAGTTTGAGAAGGATGGGTGTTAGCTCTTCTCTAAATGACAGAATTCACTTGTGAAGCCATCTGGTCCTGGACTTTTGTTTGTTGGAATATTTTTAATCACAGTTTCAATTTCACTACTTGTGATTGGTCTGTTCATATTTTCTGTTTCTTCCTGGTTCAGTCTTGGAAGGTCATACCTTTCTAGGAATTTGTCCATTTCTTCCAGGTTGTCCATTTTATTGGCATAGAGTTGCTTGTAGTAATCTCTTAGGATGCTTTGTGTTTCTGCAGTGTCTGTTGTATATTCTCCTTTTTCATTTCTTTTTCATGGTTTACTTGAGATTTTTCTCGTTTCTTGTGGTAGGCTTGTATAGCTATAAACTTCCCTCTTAGAACTGCTTTTGCTGCATCCCATAGGTTTTGGATTGTCGTGTGTTCATTGTCATTTGTCTCTAGGTATTTTTTGATTTCCTCTCTGATTTCTTCAGTGATCTCTTGGCTATTTAGTAACGTACTGTTTAGCCTCCATGTGCTTGTGTTTTTTATGTTTTTTTCCCTGTAATTCATTTCTAATCTCATAGCGTTGTGGCCAGAAAAGATGCTTGATATGATTTCAATTTTCTTAAATTTACTGAGGCTTGATTTGTGACCCAAGATGTGATCTATCCTGGAGAATGTTCAGTGTGCACTTGAGAAGAAAGTGTAATCTGTTGTTTTTGGAAGGAATGTCCTATAAATATCAATTAAATCTATCTGGTCTATTGTGTCATTTAAAGCTTTTGTTTCCTTATTTATTTTCATTTTGCATGATCTGTCCGTTGGTGTAAGTGAGGTGTTAACATCCCCCACTATTATTGTGTTACTGTTTACTTCCTCTTTTATAGCTGTTAGCTGTTGCCTTACATATTGAGCTGCTCCTATGTTGGGTGCATATATATTTATAATTGTTTATCTTTTTCTTGGATTGATCCCTTGATCATTATGTAGTGTCTTCCTTGGCTCTTGTAACATTATTTATTTTAAAGTCTATTTTATCCGATATGAGTTTAGCTACTCCAGCTTTCTTTTGATTTCCATTTGCATGGAATATCTTTTTCCATCCCCTCACTTTCAGTCTGTATGTGTCCCTAGGTCTGAAGTGGGTCTCTTGTAGACAGCATATATATAGGTCTCGTTTTTGTATCCATTCAGCAAGCCTGTGTCTTTTAGTTGGAGCATTTTATCCATTCACGTTTAAGGTAATTATCGATATGTATGTTCCTATGACCATTTTCTTAATTGTTTTGTGTTTGTTTTTGTAGGTCATTTTCTTCTCTTGTGTTTCCCACTTAGAGAAGTTCCTTTAGCATTTGTTGTACAGCTGGTTTTGTGGTGCTGAATTCTTTTAGCTTTTGCTTGTCTGTAAAGCTTTTGATTTCTCCATCAAATGTGAATGAGATCCTTGCCAGGTAGAGCAATGTTGATTGTAGGTTCTTCCCTTTCATCACTTTAAATATATCATGCCACCCCCTTCTGGCTTGTAGAGTTTCTGCTGAGAAATCAGCTGTTAACCTTATGGGAGTTCCCTTGTATGTTATTTTTCATTTTTCCCTTGCTGCTTTCAATTTTTCCTTTGTCTTTAATTTTTGCCAGTTTTATTACTATGCGTCTCAGCGTGTTTCTCCTGGGTTTATCCTGTATGAAACTCGCTGCGCTTCCTGGACTTGGGTGGTTATTTCCTTTCCCATGTTAGGGAAGTTTTCGACTATAATCTCTTCAAATATTTTCTCTGCTCCTTTCTCTCTCTCTTCTCCTTCTGCGACCCGTATAATGCGAATGTTGTTGCATTTAATGTTGTCCCAGAGATCTATTAGGCTGTCTTTATTTCTTTTCATTATTATTTCTTTATTCTCTTTTGCAGCAGTGGATTCCACCATTCTGTCTTCCAGGTCACTTATCCATTCTTCTGCCTCAGTTATTCTGCTATTGATTCCTTCTAGTGTAGTTTTCATTTTAGTTATTGTATTGTCCATCTCTGTTTGTTTGTTCTTTAATTCTTCTAGGTCTTTATTAAACATTTCTTGCATCTTCTCGGTCTTTGCCTCCATTCTTTTTCCGAGGTCCTGGATCATCTTCACTATCATTATTCTGAATTCTTTTTCTGGAAGTTTGCCTATCTCCACTTCATTTAGTTGTTTTTCTGTGGTTTTATCTTGTTCCTTCGTCTGGTACATAGCCCTCTGCCTTTTCATCTTGTCCATCTTTCTGTGAATGTGGTTTTTGTTCTACAGGCTGCAGGATTTTAGTTCTTCTTGCTTCTGCTGTCTGCCCTCTGGTGGATGAGCCTATCTAGGAGGCTTGTGTAAGTTTCCTCCAAGCTCTCTATTTTAATTGGAGTTGCTAAGCTGGAATTTCTGGCATTCATAATCAATACAACATCAAAAGTTCCCATGAAAAAGTGTGGGAAGTACAGAAAGCAAAGCAGAGACATGCCACGCAATTGTAAAGTCCAATAAACAAAGAATAGGAATCAATGTCATCAAGGCAGAGGCCTTGGTTTCTTCACTTCGTCTCAAAATTATTAAACTACATGCAAGTAACTTAACTTTGGCCTAAAAAGAAGTTCAATGATATGTAAATAAATGCAATAATATTCAGCATGCAACAAGGTAAAATTTTCAATGTCTGTCATCCAATCAAAAATTTATCAGTCATTCAAAGATGTAGAATAATATGACACATAATGAGGAGAAAATATCAATCAATCACTTGAAATCGACACAGAAATGACAAAGATGGTGACAGAATTAGTTGGACATTAATAGGGATGTGAAGCCTGTTACTATAATTATATTCTTATGTTAAAGAAGGCAGAGGGGAACAAAAAATGTTAAGAAAAGTAATAGAAATTATTTTTAAAAAAGACCTTTTCACAACTTACAATTGTGAAAAATACAAAACCTGGGACTTCCCTGGTGGTCCAGGGGCTAAGACTCCACACTCCCAATGTAGGGGGCCCAGGTTCCCCTACAGGGAACTAGATCCCACGTGCCACAACTAAGAGTTTGCATGCTGCAAGTAAAGATCCCACATGACACAACTAAAGATTCTGCATCCCGCAACTAACAAAGATCCTGCATGCCACAACTAAAGATCTCGCATGCCGCAACTAAAATATCCCTCATGCCACAACAAAGATCCCTCATGTGGCAACGAAGATCCCGAGTGCTGCAGCTGAGACCTGGCACAGCCAAATATAAATAAATAAAAGAAAAATGTGAAATCTAATACAAATTCTTAAAATGGCTTTACAGCAGATTAGATATTGCAGAATAAAATATTAGTGAACTTGAATGTAAAGCAATAGAAAAAATATAAAATGAAACACAAAGTGAAAATAGATAGGAAAAAATGAACAGAGCATCAATGACCTATCACAATTTCAAGTCACCTGATGTACATTTAATTGAAATCACTGAGAGGAAAGAAATAAAAGAAATATTTTAAATAAGTAATAATATTTGAATAAATAACAGATTTATCAAGTTTAATGAAAATTATAAGCCCACAGATCCAACAGCTTCAAGGAACCCTAAGTAAAAGTGTTATGAACAAAACTACATTAACACTACATCATATGTTATCACCACATCATAATCAACTGTTTTTAAAATGCGATAAATAAAAAAAATCTTAAAAGCAGCCAGTGAAAAAACACACATATACAAAAGAACAAAGATAAGAATGACATTACACATAAAATTATTAAATAAGTCACAGTCTGTTATCTGACCACAATGGATTTACATTAGAAATCTATATCCAAATATCCAGAAAATCCCTAAATATTTAGAAAACAAGGAAATAATTCTAAATAATACTTCCAAATAACACACGAGCCTAAGAAATAATTAAAGAGAAGACTAGGATGCATTCTCAATACAATGAAAATGAAAACACAGCATATAAAGATTTTTTAAAGCAGCTAGAGCAATGTTGAAAGGGAAATTATAGTACTATATATTCATATTCATAAAGAAGAAGTTCTCAAAACTAGAAAAAAAATTTAAAAAGGCAAGCTAAATCCAAAAAGAAAGCAAAAATAAGAGTAAAAAACAATGAAGTAGAAAACACAAAACCGAAAGATAAAATCAATAAAACTAAAACCAGGTTATTTGAGAAGATCAACAAAATTGATAAAATTCCTGCTAGGCTAATCAGTTAACAAAAAGAAATTCACAAGTTATCAATACAAAGAATGAGAGAGGGGACATCAGATACCAAGGACAAAAATGATAAGTGAATATTATAAATAACTGACAATGTAGGTGAAATTGACAAATTCCTTAAAAGGCACAAACTAGCAAAGATCATTGAAGAAGAAACAAGTAACATACATTGCACTTTAGCTATGAAAGAAATTCAATTTGTGTTTTGAAACTGTGACACACACACACACACACACACACACACGCACACACACACATAAGCCACTCAGTGCCCATATGGTTTCACTGTAGAAGTCTATCACACATTTAAAGAAAAAATAATACCAATTCTATGAAAAATTCTTCCTAAAAATTAAAGAGGAGACCTCACTTCAAAACTCATTCCATGACCAGAATTAACAATTTCATTACAAGAAAAAATAACTACAGATCATTATTCCCCACAAACATAGTTGCAAATATTCTTAGCATACGTAATCCAAGAGTATATAAAATAAATAATACATTATGATCAATAGGAGTCTTTCCTGGGAATGCAAGCCTCATTTAACATTCAGAAATCAAACAATGTAATTCACCCTATCAATAGACTAAAGAAGAAAAAACATCTGATTGTTTTCATAAGTAGAGGAAAACATTTGACAAAATTCAATATCTATTCTCGGTAAAAACACTCAGCAAATTAGAAACAAAAGGGAACTTCAACTTGATGTAGGTCATCTTCGATAAAACATCTCACACCAAACTTAATGGTGAAAGACTGAATACCTTTCTTTTAAGACTGTAAAACAGGTAATACCTGCTCTCTCCACTCAACTCAACATTGTAATGGAGGTCCTAGCCAGTGCCACAGTGCAAGAAAAAGAAACCAAAGGCATATGGATCAGAAAGGAAGAAATAAAACATGCTGTATTCATAGAAGACATGACTGTCTAGTGGAAAATCCCAAAGAATCAATAAAAACAACAAAAAACTGGGACTTCCCTGGCAGTCCAGACTCTGCCCTTCCAATGCAGGGACAGGGGTTCGACCCTTGGTTGGGGAACATGCTGTGTGAGGCCAAAAACAAAACAAAAAACTACTAGAACCAGTAAGATCACAAGATACAGGTTACTATAGAAAAGAATCAGACTTATATCAATGTTTTATACCTTATATCAATCTACTAATGGACAATTAGAAGTCTATTTTTTTAAGTATAGTTTACAGCATCACAAAAAACCCAAAATAGGTAATAATCTAACAACATATGTATAGGATCTGTAAACAAAAACATACAAAACACTGATGGATGAAATCAAGAAGGTCTAAATAAATAATGAGATATAGTCTGTTTATGAATTTGAAGACAGTGTTAAGATGCCCATTCTATCCAAATATACCTATACATTCAATACAATCTTAAACAGAATTCCAACAGGGCTATTGCAGAAATCAGCAAGATAATTCTGAAATCTATATGGAAATGCAAAGGAACTAGAATTGCCAAAATAATTTTGAAAAAGAATAAAACTGTACGACTCACACTACCCAATTTTAAGACTCACTATAAAACAGTATTCCATACAGTTTTATAGCAAAAGGCAAAAGGATAAGTACATACTTCAGATGAAGAAAATAGTACTGAAATAGACCAACAGACACATGGTCAATTGTTTTTTTCTTCTTTATTTTCAATTACACACTGCATGAATTCATTCTTGTTGTAAAAATTCAAATGTAGATAAATCAAAAGTCCTTCTCAAAATCTAGTCCCAATGCCACTGACTTTAGAACGTACTCCATCTGTGGGTCAGCAGTATACCAGATAAAGCCAGACTGTACTACTGATTCTGGCACAAACCTGATGTTTGATTTTGAGCCTTTTTGAGATCAAAGAAAAGAGGCACATGCAGATGAGTATGATTCACACTAAGAATACTTAAAGGTATACAAAAGGACAGGAAAGAATCTGAATGTTAAAACCAGTCTCACAGAGAACTGTAATATCATCTGCAACACAGGTCAACAGTACCAATTCAGTTCTTCTTTGGTGTCCTCAACAGTAGGGATCTGTTTCTCCCAACTCTAGTGCTCTCCACTATGATGAGCCAATGTTTTGCTCCTGCTTTCAATTCTCCGAATACTTTCTTAATTCTTGACTAATAATTTATTAATTCCTGATTCTCTGCTTATATATTCTGCCTCTGCCTTCTGTACCTTTTCACTCTACCCTTCCTAATTTCCCCCTAGTGCCTGTCCTTTCTGTTAGAACTTTCAGTTCATCTCCTTTAAAGAAAATTTCTGATTAGCCATTATGTAGTATGAAGCCTTTTTTGGGGGGAGGGGGGGCAGCAAAGCCCTCATGCCAGATAATCTCAAATGCTGCTGGCCAGCCCACAGGTAGCTATTATGGGCAACTGATTTTTTGACCAAGATGTAAAAAATATTAAATAAATTTTCTTGGAACAATGTGATACACAAACTCACAAGACAAAAGCAAAACAAACAATAAAAAATGATCCAGCAATCCTACTTCTAGGTATATATATCCAAAGGTAATGAAATCACTATCTTAAAGAGGTATCTGCACCCTCCATATTTATTGCAGCATTATTCACAATAGTCAAGATATGGAAGCAACCTAAGTGTCTGTCAATGGATGAATGAATAAAGAAAATGTAGTATATAAACAATGGAATATTATTCAGCCACAAAACAGAAGGAAATCCTAGCATTTCTGACAACATGGATGATCTTGGACAGCATTATGCTAAGTGAAATAAGCCAGACAGAGAAAGACAAATACTGCACGGTATAACTTAGAAGTGGGGAAAAAAGTCAAACTCATAGAAAAAAGCCTCAATCCATTCCTCATCCCATTACAAAAACAAACAAACAAAAAAACACAACTCAAAATTAGATCATGGGCTTAAATGGAAAACCTAAAACAATAGAACTTCTAGAAGAAAACATAGTATAACACTTTTGTGAACTTGGGTAGAGCAAAGATTTCTTAAGCATCGCCCAAAAGCACACACTAAATCCCTGTAAACTGAACTTCATCAAAATTAAGAACTTTTGCCTTTCAAAACACAGAGAATGAAAAGAAAAGCCACAGATTGGGAAAATATATTTGCAAATCACATATCAGACGAAGGACCTGTATCCAAAAAATGTATTTAAAAACTCCCAAAACTCAGTAATAATAAAACAAAAAGCAGCCCAATTTAAAAAATGGCCAAAATATTAGCACAGACATATCAGTAAAGAAAATGTACAAAATTTTAAATGATACATGAAACAATACTCAAAAGTACTAGTCATTAGAGAAAAGAAAATAAAACTGTGAGATAACTCTAAACCCTATTAGGTGGGTTAAAAAATGTCACTGGTAATACAAAGTGTTGGCAAGGATGTGGAACAACTCTAAGTCTCCTACATTTCTGTTAGGAATGCATAATGCTGCAGTGCCTCTGAAAAATTGTTTCACCATTTTTATAAAGTTAAATATTCATTAACAATTTGACTCAGCAATCCCACTCCTAGGTATTTATGCAAGTGAAACAAAAACTTATATTCACACAAAACATGCATGTAAATGTTTATAGCAGCTTTATTCATAATTGCCCCAAAGTGGAAACAACCCAAACATCCTTCAGATGGGGAATATATATCCATATAATGGTGTTGTGTATGGGCTTGATGTGATTTCAAATTCACTAGCTTATCTTAAGTGAACTTATTTAATCCACTTGTTTATGACAAAGACAACAAAAACAAACAAAAAAAGTTGTTTTTAGAAGTAAAGTTGTTTTGATAGAAGAATGATATAAGTTGTGTTGTCATTGATAAGCACTTATTATCTCAGTTGCTAAGAGGTCCTGCTGGGGGCTTATGGATAAGAACATGTGGAGAAGCAACTATGGCAAGGGAATATTTAGACTATAAATACCAGAGTTTGTAAGGAATAGTCAAGAGTTTTGTTCTGCGTCAAGGCTATCCTTTGCTGATCTAGCTCTCCAAAGATCTTGAGACACTTGCTCCTGCTGTGGCCAAGCTACTCTTGGTCAGCAGTGGTGTTAAACTGTGCAGCAGTCTCTGGAAGAGAAGAAACATCTGTTGCTGCTTCGGTGAGGCACTCATGTAGGCAATGGGGCAAGCCGTGCAATGGTCCCTGCAGTGGTAAACCTCAGAGCAGCCTATCCTGCCACCAACACACACTGGCACCTTCATTATCTAGCAACAGGGGACTTTCCTTTTGTGCTGGCAGCTGAAAGTCACTCCTGGTTGGTTAAGCCAACCCTCCTGAGAAACCAAACTCATAGAAAAGGTACACCTCAACTTAATTTGGACTTTTCTGTCATCTTCCCTTGCCTGGAACAGTAGTGTAATTAATCTATCATTTCTTTGGGGTATACTTCTTTATGGGCTTATTAGGACACATTACCCTGTATGCTATTGGCTTGTGAAATTCCTGCAGTGAACCTGTATTAAATACACTATCTCAGTCTGAGAGCATAATTTACACCGTGTCCCAAATAAAACAAATAGAATACTACTCAGCAACAAAAAAGGAGCAAAATACAAATGCATGAAACAATGTGGATAAATATCAAAAGCATTATGTTGAGTAAAAGAAGCCAGATTCAAAAGGACACATACTATTCGATTCCCTTCTTGTGATATTCTGGAAAAAGGAAAACCTATAGAGATCTCAAGCAGATCAGTAATTGCCAGGGCTGGGGTGGAGAACTGAGCAGAAAAGGACAGGGGGGAATTTAAAGGGGTGACAGAATTGTTCTATGTATTGATTATATTGTTGGTTTGGTGAATATGCATTTGTCAAAATCTGAAGAACTGTATACTATAAAGTGTAAATTTTACTGTTTTAAAGAACATGTTAAATATTAAGGGCAGCAAGGGAAAAGAAACAAATACAAGGGAAATCCCATAAGGTTATCAGCTGATTTTTCAGCAGAAAATCTGCAGGCTTGAGGGAGTGAGAGAACATATTTAAAGTGGAGAAAGGGAAAAACCTAAAACCAAGACTACTATACCCAGCGAGAATCTCATTCTGATTTGACTGAGAAATCCAAAGCTTTATAGACAAGCAAACGCTAAGAGAATTCAGCACCACCAAACCAGCTTTACAACAAATGCTAAAGGAACTTCTCTAGGCAGAAAACACAAGAGAAGGAAAAGACCTACAATAACAAACCCAAAACAATTAAGACAATGGTAACAGGAACATACATATCAATAATTACCTTAAATGTAAATGGATTAAGTGCTACAACCAAAAGACACAGACTGCCTGAATGGATACAACAACAAGACCCATATATATGCTGTCTAAAAGAGACCCACTTCAGACCTAGGGACACATACAGACTGAAAGTGAAGGGATGGAAAAAGATATTACATGCAAATAGGAATCAAAGGGAAGCTGAAGTAGCAACACTCACATCAGACAAGATAGACTATAAAATAAAGACTATTACAAGAGACAAAGAAGGACACTACATAATGATCAAGGGATCAATCCAAGAAGAAGATATAACAATTGTAAATATTTATGCACCCAACATAGGAGCACGTCAATATATAAGGCAAATGCTAACAACAATAAAAAGGGAAAATGACAGTAACATAATCATAGTAGGGGGCTTTAACACCAAACTTTCACCAATGGACAGATCATCCAAAATGAAAATAAATAAGGAAACACAGGCTTTAAATGATACATTAAACAAGATGGACTTAATTGATATTTATAGGACATTCCACCCAAAAACAACAGAATGCACTTTCTTCTCAAGTGCTCATGGAATATTCTCCAGGATAGCTTATATCTTGGGTCACAAAACAACCCTTGGTAAATTCAAGAAATTTGAAATTGTATCCAGCATCTTTTCTGACCACAACGTTATGAGATTAGATATCAATTACAGGAAAAAAAATCTGTAAAAAATACAAACACATGGAGGCTAAACAATACACTACTAAATAACCAAAATATCACTGAAGAAATCAAAGAGGAAATAAAAAAGTACCTAGAAACAAATGACAATGAACATACGATGAGCCAAAACCTATGAGATGCAGCAAAAGCAGCTCTAAGAGGGAAATTTATAACAATACAATCCTACCTCAAGAAACAAGAAAAATCTCAAATAAGCAACCTAACCTTATACCTAAAGCAATTAGAAAAAGAAGAACAAAAAACCCCAAAGTTAGCAGAAGGAAAGAAATCATAAAGATCAGATCAGAAATAAATGAAAAAGAAATGAAGGAAACAATAGCAAAGATCAATAAAACTAAAAGCTGGTTCTTTGAGAAGATAAACAAAATTGACAAACCATTAGCCAGACTCATCAAGAAAAAAAGGGAGAAGACTCAAATCAATAGAATTAGAAGTGGAAAAGGAGAAGTAACAACTGACACTGCAGAAATACAAAGGATCATGAGAGATTACTACAAGAAACTGTATGCCAATAAAATGGACAACCTGGAAGAAATGGACAAATTCTTAGAAAAGCACAACCCTCTGAGACTGAACCAGGAAGAAATAGAAAATATAAACAGACCAATCACAAGCACTGAAATTGATTAAAAATCTTCCAACAAACAGAAGCCCAGGACCAGATAGCTTCACAGGTGAATTCTACCAAACATTTAGAGAAGATGCCTATCTTTCTCAAATTCTTCCAAAAAACTGCAGAGGAAGGAACACTCCCAAACTCATTCCATGAGGCCACCATTATCCTGATACCAAAACCAGATGAAGATACCACAAAAAAAGAAAACTACAGGCCAATATCACTGATGAACATTGATGCAAAAATCCTCAACAAAATACTAGCAAACAGAATCAAACAGCAGATTAAAAGGATCATACTCCATGATCAAGTGGGATTTATCCTAGGGATGCAAGGATTCTTCAATATACGCATTTCAATCAATGTGATACACCATATTAACAAACTGAAGGAGAAAAACCATACGATCATCTCAATACATGCAGAAAAACTTTCGACAAAATTCAACACCCATTTATGATAAAAATTCTCCAGGGCACAGAGGGAACCTACCTCAACATAATAAAGGCCATATATGACAAACCCACAGCAAACATTATTCTCAATGGCAAAAAACTGAAAGCATTTCCTCTAAGATCAAGGACAAGACAAGGGGTCCACTCTCACCACTATTATTCAACATAGTCTTGGAAGTCCTAGTCATGACAATCAGAGATGAAAACAAAATAAAAGGAATCCAAATTGGAAAAGAAGAAGTAAACCTCTCACTGTTTGCAGATGGCAGGATCCTATACGTAGAAAATCCTAAAGATGCCACCAGAAAACTACTATAGCTAATCAATGACTTTAGTAAAGTTGCAGGATACAAAAATAACACACACAAGTCTTTTGCATTCCTATCCACTAACAATGAAAGATCAGAGAGAAATTAAAGAAACAACCCCATTTACCACTGCAACAAAAAGAATAAAATACCTAGGAATAAACCTAACTAAGGAGGCAAAAGACCTGTATGCAGAAAACTATAAGATACTGATGAAAGAAATCAAAGACAACACAAACAGATGGAGAGATATACCATGTTCTTGGATTGGAAGAATCAATATTGCGAAAATGACTATACTATCCAAAGCAATCTACAGATCCAATGCAGTCCCTATCAAATTACCAATGGCGTTTTTCACAGAACTAGAACAAAAAATTTCACAATTTGTATGGAAACACAGAAGACCGTGAATAGTCAAAGCAATCTTGAGAAAGAAAAACGGAGCGGGAGGAATCAGGCTCCCTGACTTCAGACCATACTACAAAGCTATAGTAATCAAGACATGTGGTACTGGCACAAAAACAGAAATATATGTCAATGGAACAGGATAGAAAGCCCAGAGATAAATCCATGCACCTATGGTCACCTTATCTATGACAAAGGAGGCAAGGATATACAATGGATAAGAGACAGTCTCTTCAATAAGTGGTGCTGGCAAAACTGGATGGCTACATGTAGAAGAATGAAATTAGAACACTCTCTAATGCCATACACAAAAATAAACTCAAAATGGATTAAAGATGTAAATGTAAGGTCAGAAACTGTAAAACTCTTAGAGTAAATCATAGGAAGAACACTCTCTGAGACAAATTGCAGCAAGATCTTTTTTGTTCACCCTCCTAGTGTAATGGAAATAAAAACAAAAATAAACAAATGGGACCTAATGAAACTTAAAAGCTTTTGTACAGCAAAGGAAACCATAAACAAGACGAAAAAGACAACCCTCAGAATGGGAGAAAATATTTGCAAACCAAGCAACTGACAAAGGATTAATCTCCAAAATATATAAACAGCTCATGCAGGTCACTCAAAAAAAACAAACAACCCAATCAAAAAATGGGCGGAAGACCTAAATAGACATTTCTCCAAAGAAAACATAATGATGGTCAACAAACACATGAAAAGATGCTCAACATCACTTATTATTAGAGAACTAAAAATCAAAACGACAGTGAGTTATCACCTCACACCGGTCAGATTGGCCATCATCAAAAAATCTACCAACAATAAATGCTGGAGAGGGTGTGGAGAAAAGGGAACCCTCTTGCACTGTTGATGGGAACGTAAATTGATACAGCCATTATGGAAAACGGTATGGAGGTTCCTCAAAAAACTAAAAATAGAACTGCCATATGACCCAGCAATCCCACTACTGGGCATATACCCTGAGAAAATCATAATTCAGAATGATACATGTACCCCAATGTCCATAGCAGCAGTATTTACGATAGCCAGGAGATGGAAGCAACCTAAATGTCCATCAACAGAGGAATGGATGAAGATGCGGTACATACATACAATGGAATATTACTCAGCCATAAAAAGGAACGATATTGGGTCATTTGTAGAGATGTGGATGGACCTAGAGAGTGTCATACAGAGTGAAATAAGTCAAAAGAGAAAAGCAAATAGTGTATATTAATGCATATATGTGGAATCTAGAAAAATGGTATAGATGATCTTATTTGCCAAGCAGAGATAGAGACACAGAGGTAGAGAACAAATGTATAGATACCAAGGGGGAAAGGGGTGGGGTGGGAGGAATTGGGAGATTGGGATTGACACATATGCATTATTGATACTATGTATAAATTAGACAACTGATGAGAACATATTGTATAGTACAGGGAACTCTACTTAATGTACTGTGGTGTCCTAAATGGGAGGGAAATCCAAAAGGGAGGGCATATATGTTTATATATGGCTGATTCATTCTGCTGTGCAGTAGAAGCTAACACAACATTGTAAAGTGACTATACTCCAATAAAAATTAATTTTAAAAGAAGTACATATTAATTAAAGATGGTAATGAATCTGTACTGCTCATTTTGGTGATGTGGAGAAAGTCAGTCTATAAGTAAAATTTTTATGAGGCTGAATATAAGCAAATTGAAATTATTTCCATAATCTTTCAAATGTGGAAAAAATTTAGTTTTACTTTTGGTAGTTTATAATCTGTGTTGTGACACTTTCTGTATTGTTACATACATCTTTTCCTTTAGGAGATAATAAGTCATTGACACCAAGTATTTAAAGGTTCATCATGGGCTTCCCTGGTGGTGCAGTGGTTGGGAATCTGTCTGCCGATGCAGGGGACACAGGTTCGAGCCCTGGTCTGGGAAGATCCCACATGCCGCGGAGCAACTAGCCCCATGAGCCACAATTACTGAGCCTGCGCGTCTGGAGCCTGTGCTCCTCAACAAGAGAGGCCGCAATAGTGAGAGGCCCGCGCACCATTGTAAGGAGTGGCCCCCACCTGCCGCAACTAGAGAAAGCCCTCACACAGAAACGAAGACTCAACACAGCCATAAATAAATAAATAAATAAAATTAAAAGAAATAAAAAGGCAAAATTCCTTAAAAAAAAAAGTTTCATCATGCGCTTTTATAATGGTAGAAAGTGATAATTGTCATGGGCTCAGCATTTATTTAATTTTACATAATAATTTAACAATGAGCATTTTAATTTATGCACTGTGAGCTGCTCAATTATTCAAAATATGATATCTCAGTTTTCATTCACTGGCATCCCACTCTCTTGTTCAGAAGTAGAATAAAGAGCTCTGAATTGTTATCAACTCATACCTGGGTCCCAGTGTCAAATGTGCTCTTAACCCCGTGGTAGGCCTTAGACCAGTTTGTTCCTTAGCATTCCAATCTATAAGACAAAGATTTGTAAAATCATTCTTCATAGAAATCTCAAAGCTCAGTAAAACTTACAAGTTATGTTTACATTAGGAGAGCAAGCAGGCAGAAATCCAGATTCCCAACCCATGTTTCAAGTAATCTATATTGCACATTATCACTGTATGTAAGAAAAGGGCTACTGGTGAAATAAATGTTTTTGAAAACCAGCCATCTAAATGTTCCTTTCCACTTCTGTAATTCCTACTGCAAATATTTAATAAACGAATTAGTGTACAGCTCCATGCAGATACATATTTTAGACACAAAATAGAAAGAAAGCAAAATGTTCCTGGTGCCCTCTCTCCAAATATTGGGTTGGCCAAAAAGTTTGCTCGGGTTTTCTATGTTATGGAAAAGCCCGAATGAACTTTTTGGCCAACCCAATAAAACAGAAAAATGATTGTGCTTGAAATTCACAGACCATAATCTTGGACCTTCTCTTAGGTGATGTACTAAGTGAGACTGTTGATAGAGGGAGGCACGTATGCAATTACCAGTGGCCTCTTCAACACAAATAGAGACTACTCAGAATCTCAACCATCTCCTCACATAGTCTGGGCAGGTAATCAGGAGAAACACACTGTTGACAGAAACATAAATTAAGTGAGCCATTTTGTACTGATTTGCATTCTAGCAAAGGTGAACTTACAAAGTGCATCTTGGTTCAGAATACTTATAAGAATTCCAATGTTTAATACTTTCTGAACTAGATCAAAGAAGTTATTGGAAGGCCAGAATAGCCAGTCCACAGAAGGAGATCTGGCAAATATCTGTCTGTAGAATGAGGTAATTTCACCCACATCCTGTGGTAAATATTCAGATAGAGTATACAGTCTTCAGAGATTTCTTACTTGTCATATCACCTTATCAAAATAAAATCTAGTGGACAAAAAAGAAGGGAAGTAAAATGGTACAAATGAAAAACTACTAAATTGGGTTCAATTCTTGGCTGTCTACCAAATGACTGTCTTAGGCAAGTGATTTCCTGTCTCTGGGCCTCAGTTCTCTCATCTGCAAAATCTCCAAATCCCTTCTCATATCTAATACATCTACAGTCCAAGAAAGGAAAAGGACTTGAGTGTGTGCTACTAAGTCTCTTCATCTAGCTATCTCCAAACAAACACAATATTTATCAGAACTAAAAGCCTGATTGTAAAATAATCTTCTTCATATGTTAAATGGCCTGCAGGAAAACACCTCACTGTGGGCACAACCCCACAAATCAAATTCTATGTTCTCATTACAACTCAGAGACAGTTATATAGAAGTGTTTGATAAGTAGCCAACCCTGATCTTTGCTCAATATTCCCAAAATCTGCTATAGGAAGGAGAAATGTATGCCAAGTAGTTCAGAAAGATCTGTACATAATACAAATATTCAGGGATTTTGTTTAAGATTTTACAAAGCCTTGGTCCACCTCAGTATGATTTCTAAGTTCAGAGAAACCTTCAGCAATCTTAAAGGTGCCAAACATTCTGGTTCACAAATGATGTTTTAGCCTACTTTTGATTTGCCTAAATTTTCCACAAAACTGGGAAATAGAAAAAATATATCATTCTTACTTAGATAACATATTATTCTGCTTTATGGAGCTACGATTTTTTTTCTTACCAAACCAAACTAGAAAAGTTACATGTGGGGGAGAGGGTGTTTTTAAATTCTAAATGTGTTGAAAATAAAGGTGTTCAGAAATACTGTTAGATTGAGATAATAGCCCAGTGATAAGAAGAACAAAGGCCAGTGATCTGAATCTCTTTACCAGGTCACCAAGTTATTAAATGCACAAAAGAGACAATGAAACTATGGTTACCTTAGTGAAACTTACTTTTCACACTGAGCAAACATGTCATCTATTCATGTGTGCAGCCAACAGGAGGGAAAATCAATACGGTGTCAGATTTGGGGAGATTGGTGGTCACCTATATAGTCATCTTTAATGGGACGACGGGGCAAACACACTTGTTTTTAAATCAACTCCATTGATTTAAGGGCACTGGGAACATTATTTACTTCTGATGAATTCAAGATTGTCTACCATGGAAACTTTATACAATCAGCTCATTGTTAGAATTTCTAGTAGGATACAAATATGCTTCATCACACAATTACGAAGATGCGTGAGGTTGTAGAAAACTACTTGTAAAACTCAAATCATGCTTTGAATTATAAACTTATGTGCTTCTGTTTGTTTTCAGTGAGGAGCTTTGGTGATCCTGTGCAATAAGTATCAAGTTCCATTACCAGGAATAAGGACGGGGAGGATAGACGGTGGAGAATAATACTCATCCATGAGAAAAGGCCAAAAGGAAATACATGTATGCCTAGCACCTATGATGGTCAGGTCCTTATGTTTTTAGATCTCAATTTAACTGGATTTTTTTAAGGCACATGTGATTCTACGTCTCCTATGGTCCTAAGAACCTGCTGTACTGGAGCTATATATATTGGAGATACTGGTGTACCGGCTCTAAGAGAAATTTGTCTAAACTAAATTCAATCTGTCCTGCTCTCTCCCACAAATGAGTAGGAAGAGTGACCCAGAGAAATTGGAATATAGCTGACTTCATTTGGAATGAGCATACCAGAAGGAGACAGGACTTGGAAACCGATCTATCCATTGAGACTTGCAAGACACTGAATAGTAGGCTCTGAGAGGACAGAACAGACACAGATGCAGAGTAGGGGAGGAAGCCTAATTCCACAAGTAGAACTCGTTTAAATGGCTGTTAAAAATGTAAATGGTGTCCCAGGCAAGCAGTGAGCATGGGAAGAGGGAAACAAACATAAGGTGATGGGGTCCTGCCTAGAGCAGGGCCAAATACAGTTAGTGGGAATCCAGGGATAGATGGTATGTGTAGGCTAGAGCAGGCAAGCCAGCATACAAACAGACATAAGGGAAATCTCTTTTGGGCTTCAGCATCCCAGCCACTGTGCTAGGCTTAAGATAAGACTCAAGTACCAGAGAATGTAAACTGCAAGAGCAAAGCACAGTGCAGTCCTAGGGCAAAGGTCAGCAAACATTTTCTCTAATTGGCCAGACAGTAAATACTTTAGGCTTTCCAGGCCATATGGTTTCTGTTGCAACTACTCAATTGTGCTTTTTGTGGCATTAAAGCAGTCATAGACAATACATAAATGAATGGGCAGAGTTGCGTTCCCCAAAAGAACTTTATTCACAAAAGGAGTTGACCACTAGAGGTCTTGGAAGTGCTTGGCAGGTTATACAACAGGAACTTAAAAATAAGAAGATAAGGCTCTGAAACAAAACTGGAGAATGGTGGGAGTAGCTGTTTCAGAAACAAGGCCCAGTTATTGTAAGTGTGGCATGAGATCAAGGCTGGCACAGCAAGAAGGGCAATATGATTGTCCCAGAATGTTTGCCTGTAGCTATGGAAACTCCTCTGTCCTGTGGTCAGATGAGTTCCAGAGTTTGGGGCAATGCTGAGCCTGCAGTTCTGCAGGGCCATGAGTCACAGCAATTGACAAGGAAGAAGCAAACACTTTGAGCCAGACAAGGTCTGCTAGAAAGAGCCTGAGATAGCTCTCTGAATTCTTCAATTTGCTCTTTGTCCAGATTTTGCCTAGTGCCAATATAGCCTCATTTATAAGTTTGTCCCTTAGGAAAGCACAGTGTAACTGCTGGAAATGCTAAAAGGACTAAAATTGTAGAAACACTGATTCCAAATCCTGGGATCTACTTTTTTAATCACAAGTCTTGCACTGTAAAATGAGGATAATGTTAATCCTGAGACCAATCTTTCCCATAGTGCTCTCATGAGGAATCAATGAAAATCAGAGATGAGAACATTCTTTGTAAACTATGAAGTGCTCTCCATAGCCTGGTTATGATGATCCAATTTATGATAAACACTACTCTGGTTTAGTCATGAATTGCTCTCATCTCCACATTCTTCTTAAATAACAAATGTCACTAAGCTAAACTGTAATATGCAATTAGACAACAAGGAGGTAGTTTGATAAACTCATCCTAAAGAGTAAGTTGTCACTCTTACTAATTCAGTCACTTCAAACACAAGCTAAGTGAGTAGAAGGGTCCTGCCCAGTATTATACAGTTGGCCCAGTTACAGCCAGTTGGTCATTTTCCTGGCATATTTGTGAGTAGCAATAAGGGTGTGTATAGCAGTAAATAACGTAACACAAGTAAGTAAAATTAATTAATAAAAGGAAATAAAAATGAGGAGAATTTAACCTAGACTCAGGATAGTAAAGAAATTATAACTGACAGAGACCTTTCTTTCAAGGAGATATCCCACTCTATATATCCAAATTAAACATTCTCCTAAACTTAAATTTGGAGAAGAGTTGTCTGTGTTTTCTGTCTGATGTCACTTCATGACAAGGGGACCACCCCTGTTTCATCCTGATCTTGAAATGATGTCAAATGGGAGATTGTGGTCAGTTACGATATAACGTTAAGACCTTCTCCCCCACTCTGCCATCCTCCAGCGTTGCAGAAATCACGAGAAATATCTGTTTCTATTCCTCCTCCATGGCTCCAATCTCCATGCCCTCTGGCTGTTGAGGCAGATGTTGAAACACAGAGGCAGTGATGGCTGCCTTGAGTGGCCAGCTCTCTCCAGGACCTGAGCAATCATAAAGGCAGTCTGGGACCAGTGAATTAAAGCAATCCATCAGGCTCACTGCACCACACTGAGCAACTGCTTCTGCTGACAACAGTGAGAATAGAGCTCTCACAGGGGGTACGGAAATGCAAGAATTGGAGATTTAAAATGAGGAAGCATTTCAGGAAACAGACCAGCAAAGAGGAGAACCATTATTCTATCAAATTCTGAAGCCACACTCAGGCTTACCTAGAGACACAGCCTCATTTGTCAGGGAAAGCATCGCTAGCCTACCAGATTACAGGGAGAAAAAAAGTTGAGAGCTTTTTATGTTTCAGGCAAACATGAAAGAACTAAGCAGGGCATCTTTGTTCCGCCCAGTACTAACCAGGCCCGCTTTAATTACCAAAAACAGCGATCTTGTCCACATACTTGCTCTGCTGTTTAACCTGTAATCCCAGGTGCCCAAGCCTCTCCATTTGTCAGCCAGTTCCACTTTTATGGAACCAAGCTTGTGATCTCTTTATTTGCCAACTCAGTTGATCTCTGTACATTTGTTATTTCATTATAAGGAGAATCAAAATGATAATCCTAGGAAATTAATTAATACAAAGCCATATGGATGCTTAGCTACAATGCATTGCTTTGCAAGCCCTGCTTCTGTCCCATCTAGTAAATTGAATCTGATACATCTTCATAGCCTGTAGGAAAAGAATGGATCATGCCTTTCCAGATGCTAAATCAGTTGCACTTTCCTGCTTCCGTACGTGTCTGTCAGACTTCCAGGAAAGCTTCATCTCTAAATGGTTATGACTGTAAACTCCTTCCTATGGAGGGACACTATACCTACGCCACACTGCCGCTCCACTCAAACCCAATTCTTTTTTTTTTTAATCTATTTATTTTTGGCTGCGTTGGGTCTTCATTGCTGTGCGCGGGCTTTCTCTAGTTGCGGCGAGCGGGGGCTACTCTTCCTTGCAGTACGTGGGCTTCTCATTGCGGTGGCTTCCCTTGTTGCAGAGCATGGGCTCTAGGCACACAGGCTTCAGTAGTTGTGGCATGCAGGCTCAGTAGTTGTGGTGCATGGGCTTTATTGCTCCTTGGCATGTGGGATCTTCCCAGACCAGGGCTCGAACCCATGTCCCCTGCATTGGCAGGTGGATTCTTAACCACTGAGCCATCAGGGAAGCCCTCAAACCCAATTCTGAAGGTACTTATAGCAAACAAAACTTAGGTATAAGAAGTTGTTCATGAAATATGTTAAGAAGCAGAATTAACAGACCATCCTAATTAAAAATATCTTATGCCATGCCCCTGTTAATGATGTATTATGATGCTGCTTTGAGATCTCATTCATTCATCCACAGAAATTCATGGAGCAACTCCTCTGTAAGTTTTGCGTCACCCACTGTGCTAGATGCTGGGGATAAAGTACCATGGAGGAGAAGGACAAGTAAATCAATGTTTCAGCTGTGTCATAAGTGCTCCAAGAGATCAGCACAGAGTGCTGTGGGAACACAGAGGAAAGGGACATGTAGCATGAGAGCAGGAGTGAGAAAGCAAGCACTGACTTGGCAGAAAGTGCGGCTGGAGATACTAAACACCAGGTTTTCCTGTTTCAGAATTCAATGAGGGCCAATATTGGCAGAAATTATGCTATCCAAAAATCACCCATTTCAGGCTGCTACATTTCTGCATAGGTTTTATAGACTAGATTGGAGTTTTCTGATAGAACAGTCTCCAGATATAGAAATGGTTTCTATCTGTACTGTCCAATATGGTAACATGAAGATATTTGAGCACCTGAAATATGACTAGTTCTGAGGAACTGAATTTCTAATTTTTCTTAATTGTAATTAAATTTAAATATACATTGTCACATATTACACAGCACAAGTCTAGATAGTGTGTGTTAAGATAGGGAAAGTTAATGGTACTGGATCCTCAATAGTCAATTATACTTGCCATTAAAAAAGCTAAAGCCATTCTTTTCTGGTTTTACTGCCACTACCAAATTTAGGGCCCTCAACACATTACACCTAAACTTCTGGGTTCATTGAATTTATACTTCTGTCATCATTTTCTTCTTCCCCTAATCTATCATATCACTACCAGATTACTTTCTAAAATGGGAAATTATATAGAAAATGGGAGACCACTGAAGGTTATAGACGAGTAAATGGAAATATCAAAATCCAAAATCTTGTTTATAGGATTCAAAGACTTCTTAATCTGATCCAATGTGGTTTTTCAACATTATTTCCCATTATACCACTCATGCATCCTAAGCGCCAACGTGCATCCTAACCTCAAACTTAATGGGATCTCTCACTATATTCCAAATATACCCAGCATTTTACTGTTCTGATACACTTAAGTTGTCTACTTTTACTGTAATGTTCTTTCCTTACCATATCTGACTTCTGAAATCCTCAAAGCCAAACATAAATGACACCTTCTCCAATTAGGCCTTCCCAGATTTCCCTCAACCAGTTGAAGTTAATTTCTTACTAATCTGTGTTATATATCCTGTAGGAGTACAAACACAAAAAACCAATAGTTTAAGTTTCAGCCCAGAAAAATACAGATACTAACATTGATCCCCTGAAGCCAATGTATGGACCTCAGGCTATAAATCTCTAAACTAAGCAATTTTATTTCAGCTATTAAATTTCACTGGGTTCTACAATAATTTAGGCCTATTCCTATAATGCACATGTAAATTAAAAAGGATTCTGTAGCTAAATACATTTTAGAAACCCTTCATAGAAAAAAAAATCACTCTTGGAAGTCCCAAATGCAGGACTGTAGAATGTCTCAGAACCTTTAACAGTTTAATGGAATTCATTTAATCCAGAGATTTTAAAACTTGAGTAACCATGGAGCTTTATTTTGTACAGTCTATCTATTAACATTTTATGGCACACTATGGTATAATGGAATATAGTTTAGGAAACACAGTTATAAAATGGGGACTCATTTGAAAATATTTCTGAAAATAATTGACATTTAGGCTTAGAGTTACTATTTTAAGCATTGCTGTATTACATTAAGTGACTGGAAACACTTGCAAGACAAAGCAATTAATGTGTACCTACTCTAGCCCATGCTCTGTGCTAAATGTTAGGGGAAGTATGGAATAGGGTGAGTTGTGAGTATGGAGAAAAAATGAGATATGGCTAAAGCTGGATGTCAAAATCTGATCCCTCTAGATTCTGGATGTCTACAAATTTCGCTGTTTTCCAAAAACAATGAATTACTGGAAAAATATGACACATACTGCAATTAAATGTTGAAAAAAACCCAAGAATGTTGGCTTAGTACAGTGTTGTGTTGGTTTTTGTGATGGTTGTTTTTTTCTGACACTGTTCTTATTATGATTATATGGTTGTAAGGACATAATTGGGAGGAAGGGATTGAAGAATCTGTAAGTTAGTATTGTGAAAACAGAAGGGGATACTGACATGGCATGAAGGAGAGCAGGGATGAGATAATCATACCCCTGAGAGTTACAAAGTCTCAGTGTGTGTGAAGCATCTGATGGTTCTAAAATGTGATTATCTTCTGGTAACCACACCACCTGGAATTGCCTAATTGCTATTCTCCAAGTCTCAAAGAAAAAAAATTTGTATGCAAAGACAAGTTGGCAGGGCAGTTTGGAAAGCATGATGGCTCTACTTGAATAGTAGTCAGAGCTGAGCCATGCAATTTGGAAAGGAAGCCTCAGTGTTTAATAAACACAATAAACTCACAGGTTATTTATTGTTCCAATGTTTCATAAATATTATTTATTTTGGAAGGGGAGCATAATGGCAGAGTAATAGGGAGCAATTAGCACTGCTAGCAAAATAAAATGGAGCCTTCCTGAGAAGGGCTGGTAAGGAAGGGTGCAGCTACACTGTAGCATTTAAGTTTAAATTTCAATCAGAGGGAATAAGAAATCAGTCATGTGAGATCAATTCATCACTAATGCCCAGCCACCTCTTGGACATTGTCCATTTTAAAAGATATGTCAGGACTTCCCTGGTGGCGCAGTGGTTAAGAATCTGCTTACCAATGCAGGGGACACAGGTTTGATCCCTGGTCTAGGAAGATCCCACATGCCGTGGAGCAACTAGGCCTGTGTGCCACAACTAATGAGTCTGCGCTCTAGAGCCTGCAAGCCGCAACTACTGAGCCCATGTGCCATAACTACTTAAGCCCGTGTGCCTAGAACCCATGCTCCACAACAAGAGAAGCCACAACGAGAAACACATGCACCGCTACAAAGAGTAGCCCCTGCTCGCAACTAGAGAAAGCCCGCGGGCAGCAATGAAGACCCAACGTAGGAAAAAATAAAATAAATAAAATAAAAACATTAAAAAATAAAAGATACGTCAATCCCTTGTCAGTTGCTTCGTTTGCAAGTATCTTCTCTCATTCTGAGGGTTGTACATAGATGGACCTAGAGATTGTCATACTGAGGGAAGTAAGTCAGACGGAGAAAGATAAATATCATAGGATATTGCTTATATGTGAAATCTAAAAGGATGGCACAAATGCACTTATTTACAAAACAGAAATAGAGTCACAGATGTAGAAAACAAGCCTATGGTTACCAGTGGGGAAAGGGGCAGGGAGAGATAAACTGGGAGATTGGGATGAACATATACACACTACTATATATAAAACAGATAACTAACAAGGACCTACTGTACAGAACAGGGACCTCTACTCAATTCTCTGTAATGACCTATATGGGAATAGAATCTAAAAAAGAGTGGATATATGTATATGTATAAGTGATTCACTTTGCTGTACACCTGAAGCTAACACAACATTGTAAATCAACTACACTCCAATAAAAATTAAAAAAAAAAAGAGAGAGGAACCAAGATGGCAGAGTAGAAGGACGTGCTTTCATTCCCTCTTGTGAGAACAGCAGAATCACAACTAGCTGCTGTACAATCATCGACAGGAAGACACTGGAACTCACCAAAAAAGATACCCCACATCCAAAGACAAAGGAGAAGCCACAATGAGACGGTAGGAGGGGCGTAATCACAGCAAAATCTAATCCCATAACTGCTGGGTGAGTGACTCACAGACTGGAGAACACTTATACCAACAGAAGTCCACCCACTGGAGTGAAGATTCTGAGCCCCACGTCAGGCTTCCCAACTTCGGGGTCCGGCTAGGGGAGGAGGAATTCCTAGAGAATCAGACTTTGAAGCCTAGTGGGAACTGATTGGAGGACTCTGACAGGACTGGGGGAAACAGAGACTCCACTCTTGGAAGGCACACAAAAAGTAGTGTGCGCATAGGGACACAGGAGCAGTGACTTCAGGGGAGACTGAAACAGACCTACCTGCTAGTGTTGGAGGGTCTCCTGCAGAGGCGGGGGTGGGGGGGCTGTGGCTCACCCTGGGGAGGTCCCAGAAGGAGAAGAGAGAGAGAAAGGAGCAGAGAAAATATTTAAAGAGATTATAGTTGAAAACTTCCCTAACATGGGAAAGGAAATAGCCATCCAAGCCCAGGAAGCACAGCGAGTCCCATACAGGATAAACCCAAGGAGAAACACGCCGAGACACATAGTAATCAAACTGGCAAAAATTAAAGACAAAGAAAAATTATTGAAAGCAGCAAGGGAAAAATGAAAAATAACATACAAAGGAACTCCCATAATGTTAACAGCTGATTTCTCAGCAGATACTCGACAAGCCAGAAGCAGGTGGCATGATATACTTAAAGTGATGAAAGGGAAAAACCTACAACTAAGATTACTCTACCCAGCAAGGATCGCATTCAGATTTGATGGAGAAATCAAAAGCTTTACAGACAAGCAAAAGCTAAGAGAAGTCAGCACCACCAAACCAGCTTTACAACAAATGCTAAAGGAACTTCTCTAAGTGGGAAACACAAGAGGAGAAAAGGACCTAAAAAAACAATTAAGAACATGGTAATAGGAACACACATATCGATAATTACCTTAAACATGAATGGATTAAATGCTCCAACCAAAACACACAGGCTTGCTGAATGGATACAAAAACAGGACCCATATGTATGCTGTCTACAAGAGACCCACTTCAGACCTAGGGACACATACAGACTGAAAGTGAGGGGATGGAAAAAGATATTCCATGTAAATGGAAATCAAAAGAAAGCTGGAGTAGCTATACTTGTATCAGATAAAATAGACTTTAAAATAAAGAATGTTACAAGAGACAAGGAAGGACACAACATAATGATCAAGGGATCAATCCAAGAAGAAGATATAACAATTGAAAATATATATGCACCCAACATAGGAGCACCGCAATACATAAGGCAACTGCTAACAGATATAAAAGGAACTTGACAGTAACAAAATAATAGTGGGGGACTTTTAACACCTCACTTACACCAATGGACAGATCATCCAAAATGAAAATAAATAAGTAAACAGAAGCCAGATAGATTTAATTGATATTTATAGGACATTCCATCCAAAAAGAACAGATTAAACATTTTTCTCAAGTGCGCACGGAACATTCTCCAGGATAGATCACATCTTGGGTCACTAATCAAGCCTCAGTAAGTTTAAGAAAATTGAAATCATATCAAGCATCTTTTCTGACCAAAATGCTATGAGATTAGAAATGAATTACAGCGAAAAAACCATAAAAACACCAACACATGGAGGCTAAACAATATGTTTCTAAATAACCAAGAGATCACTGAAGAAATCAAAGAGGAAATCAAAAAATACCTAGAGACAAATGACAATGAAAACACGACGATCCAAAACCTATAGGATGCAGCAAAAGCAGTTCTAAGAGGGAAGTTTATAGCTATACAAGCCTACCACAAGAAACATGAAAAATCTGAAGTAAACAATCTAACCTTACACCTAAAGGAAATAGAGAAAGAAGAACAAACAAAACCCAAAGTTAGCAGAAGGAAAGAAATCATAAAGATCAGAGAAGAAATAAATGAAATAGAAACAAAGAAAACAATAGCAAAGATCAATAAAACTAAAAGCTGGTTCTTGGAGAAGATAAACAAAATTGAGAAACCATTAGCCAGACTCATCAAGAAAAAGAGGGAGAGGACTCAAATCAATAAAATTAGAAATGAAAAAGGAGAAGTTACAACAGACACTGCAGAAATACAGAGCATCCTAAGAGACTACTACAAGCAACTCTATGCCAATAAAATGGACAACCTGGAAGAAATGGACAAATTCTTAGAAAGGTTTAACCTTCCAAGACTAAACCAGGAAGAAATAGAAAATATGAGCAGACCAATCACAAGTAATGAAATTGAAACTGTGATTAAAAGCCTTCCAACAAACAAAAAGGCCAGGACCAGATGGCTTCACAGGTGAACTCTATCAAACGTTTAGAAAAGAGCAAACACCCATCCTTCTCAGACTCTTCCAAAAAACTGCAAAGAAAGGAACACTCCCAAACTCATTCTATGAGGCCACCATCACCCTGATACCAAACCAGACAAACATACTGCAAAAGAAGAAAATTACAGACCAATATCACTGATGAATACAGATGCAAAAATCCACAATACTAGCAAACAGAATCCAACAACACATTAAAAGGATCATACACCATGATCAAGTGGGATTTATCCCAGGGATGCAAGGATTCTTCAATATACACAAATCAATCAATGTGATATATCATATTAACAAACTGAATTATAAAAACCATATGATCATCTCAATAGATGCAGAAAAAACTTTTCACAAAATTCAACACCAATTTATGATAAAAACTCTCCAGAAAGTGGGCAAAGAGGGAACTTACCTCAACATAATAATGGCCATATATGACAAACCCACAGTAAACATCATTCTCAATGGTGAAAAACTGAAAGCATTTCCTCTAAGATCACGAACAAGAAAAGGATATCCACTCTCACCACTATTATTCAACATATATTTGGAAGTCCTAGCCATGGCAATCAGAGAATAAAAAGAAATAAAAGGAATACAAATTGGAAAAGAAGAAGTAAAACTGTCACTGTTTGCTGATGACATGATACTATACATAGAGAATCCTAAATATGCCACCAGAAAACTACTAGAGCTAATCAATGAATTTGGTAAAGTTGCACGATACAAAATTGATGCACAGAAATCTCTTGCATTCCTATACACTAATGATGAAAAATCTGAAAGAGAAATTAAGGAAACACTCCCATTTACCACTGCAACAAAAAGAATAAAATACCTAGGAGTAAACCTACCTAGGGAGACAAAAGACCTGTATGCAGAAAACTATAAGATACTGATGAAAGAAATTAAAGATGATACCAACAGATGGAGAGATGTACCATGTTCTTGGACTGGAAGAATCAATATTGTGAAAATGACTCTACTACCCAAAGCAAGCTACAGATTCAATGCAATCCCTATCAAATCACCAATGGCATTTTTTACGGAACTAGAACAAATCATCTTAAAATTTGTATGGAGACACAAAAGACCCCAAATAGCCAAAGCAGTCTTGAGGGAAAAAAAACGGAGCTAGAGGAATCACACTCCGTCTTCAGATTATACTACAAAGCTACAGTAATCAAGACAATATGGTATTGGCACAAAAACAGAAACATAGATCAATGGAACAAGATAGAAAGCCCAGAGATAAACCCATGCACCTATGGTCAACTAATCTAGGACAAAGGAGGCAAAGATATACAGTGGAGGAAAGACAGCTCTTCAATAAGTGGTGCTGGGAAAACTGGACAGGTACATGTAAAAGAATGAAATTAGAACACTCCCTAACACCATACACTAAAATAAACTCAAAATGGATTGAAGACCTAAGTGTAAGACCGGACACTATAAAAGTCTGAGGCAAACATAGGAAGTACACTCTTTGACATAAATCACAGCAAGATCTTTTTTGATCCACCTCCTAGAGTAATGGAAATAAAAACAAAAATAAACAAATGGGACCTAATGAAACTTCAAAGCTTTTGCACAGCAAAGGAAACCATGAACAAGACAGGAAGACAACCTTCAGAATGGGAGAAAATATTTGCAAACGAATCAACGGACAAAGGATTAATCTCCAAAATATATAAACGGCTCATGCAGCTCAATATTAAAGAAATAAACAACCCAATCCAAAAATGGACAGAAGACCTAAATAGACATTTCTCCTTAGAAGACATACAGATGGCCAAGAAGCACATGACAAGCTGCTCAACATCACTAATTATTAGAAAAATGCAAATCAAAACTACAATGAGGTATCATCTCACACCAGTTAGAATGGGCATCACCAGAAAATCTACAAACAACAAATGCTGGAGAGGGTGTGGAGAAAAGGGAACCCTCTTGCACTGTTGGTGGGAATGTAAATTGATACTGCCACTATGGAGAACAGTATGGAGGTTCCTTAAAAACTAAAAATAGAATTACCATACGATCCAGCAATCCCATTACTGGGCATATACCCAGAGAAAACCATTATTCAAAAAGAGACATGCACCCCAATGTTCATTGCAGCACTATTTACAATAGCCAGGTCATGGAAGCAACCTAAATGCCCATCGACAGACGAATGGATAAAGAGGTTGTGGTACATATATACAATGGAATTATTACTCAGCCATAAAAAGGAATGAAATTGAGTCATTTGTTGAGATGTGGATGGATCTAGAGACTGTCATACAGAGTGAAGTAAGTCAGAAAGAGAAAAACAAATATTGTATATTAACGCATGTATGTGGAACCTATACAAATGGTACAGACGAATCGGTTTGCAGGGCAAAACTTGAGACACAGATGTAGAGAACAAACGTATGGACACCAAGGGGGGAAATCGCGGTGGGGTGGGGATGTTGGTGTGGTGAATTGGGTGATTGGGATTAACATGTATACACTAATGTGTATAAAATTGATGACTAATAAGAGCCTGCAGTATAAAAAAACTAACAGAATACAACTAATACTAAACTTTATTTGGGTTATTTGTATGGAAATATGTTAATATAAATGTTTCAGACATTACATGAAATTTCTAAAAATCTTCTATGTTTTGGTATAATGTTATAAGTCATAGTTCTAGTTATTACTTTAAAATGTATATCTCAGAAATAACTAAAAAAAGTAAATAAAAAAAATAAAACATAGGTCAAGTTTATATTTCCAGAAAGTTTCCTTGGTTTACATTTCTCTTACTGTAAAATATGAACAAGTCTTCTTC
Source organism: Monodon monoceros (assembly GCF_005190385.1). NCBI lineage: Eukaryota > Metazoa > Chordata > Mammalia > Artiodactyla > Monodontidae > Monodon > Monodon monoceros. Next base: position 102,073,872 of record NW_021703779.1, on the reverse strand, counting down.
CATGTAGAAGTAGTTAACAGAGGTAGATTTGGACTGAGTAGAGATTAAAATTTTTTATACAAGACTAATGGTTCAAAAATATGTTTTACTGATGGCATCTTAGTTTAGAAACACAATCTTTGTACTTTTTTTTTTTTTTTTTTTGCGGTACGCGGGCCTCTCACTGTTGTGGCCTCTCCCGTTGCGGAGCACAGGCTCCAGACGTGCAGGCTCAGCAGCCATGGCTCACGGGCTCAGCCGCTCCGCGGCATGTGGGATCTTCCCGGACCGGGGCACAAACCCGTGTCCCCTGCATCGGCAGGTGGACTCTCAACCACTGCACCACCAGGGAAGCCCTATACCTTTTTTTATTCTGAATGTATAAGTTAGCCAAGCAATGAAGCAGCCTTGGGTACCATAAAACTAGGACTGTGCTTATGTCACTAAAAATGGAGGGAAGTGGTCATTGAATAAATACCAAATATTATAGTTTACCAGAGATGGTCACTTAGTTATTTGTCCAGAAATTTGTTTCATTTCAAAACATTTTGGGGCTTTCATAAAGGCATTTGGGAGACTCATGAGCAGACTGACCTCCTTGGGGCAGAGGGATATCTGATGAGTGTTGAGACTAAGGAATAACTTTCAACGTGAAGATAGAATGGATAGTGCATAATCAAAATAGCTAAACTACGCTATGGATTTGGCATAAGGTTATCAGTTGATGATGCCTAAAGGAAATATGCACATTTTGAGGGAGAAGGAACTATTCTAATTATAATGCCCAGGTAGCTTTTTATATACACATTCACTTATATCTCTATGTGTATGAATTGTTACCTCATGGAACTCCATACTGTTATAATTTATAGATAAATATTTGAGATCTTTTAAGGTTAAATCAAGACTATGATGCTTGTAGAATAAAAAATTAAATGTAGTAGAGTTTTAATATTACCTTTTAGATTATATCATGGACTTCAAGAATGCTCTAAAGCCTGAGATTTCTACAGACTTGCTTTCAGATCCCACCTTTGAAGAAAACTTCAGCAGTGTGATAACTGTTGCCCAGGATCACACTTGAAAACCTACAAGAATATGGCAGTATTTACTTTTTTCAAAAGGAGCTTAGAATTTGTCACAATAACAAGTTATTAAATTTATCTTGTTCAAAAAATTCTTATAATTGCACAGGACTAAGCTTAAAACTTCAGCCACGAGACTAGAGCAATAGAAGTCGACCTTCTCCTAGTTTCCATGGAAATAACATTAAAGAAAATAAGTGTATTTATTTTTTAATGGACTTCTGATTCTACAAGGCTATTGAAAACTATAAAACTAGATAATAAACTTAATGACTGAAAGAGGAAACATGACATTGATTTCTCTAGGGCAGCAGTTCACAGAAGGAGGGGTTATTTTCCCTCCTTCCCCCAGGACATTTAACACTGTCTGGAGATACTTTTGGTTGTCACAACTAGGAGTACGTAGTGTTTGCCACTGGTATCTAAAAGGTTAGAACCAGGGATATTGCTAAACGTCTTACAATGCACAGTACAGTCCTCCCCTGATGATGCTCCCTTGCCAAAAAAGTATCTAGTACAAAATGTTGAGAGTGACCAGGTTGAGAGACCCTGGTTTAGAAGTTTCTATATTACTTTTACTTCTTCATAACTAACAGTATATTTAAAATATTGTAATTTTACTGGGATAGATTTTTATAATGAGGAAAATAAAAAAAAATAGTGGCAATTTTCTCATGATAAAATAGTAATACAATAGAATGAGAGAATATTATGAATAATGGTATGCAAATAAATTTGAAAATTTGGATGAAAAATGGAAAAAATAGTGGCAAATATTCAGACTTAAAAATTTAGATAATACATTCATATAATTGTTTTGCCTGTTTACTAGATATGTGACCTTAATTAGGTTACAGAACATATGTCTTTGTTTCCTCTTTAAAAAAGGATTTTGTGAGAATTAGGACATTATGCATATGAAAGGACTTAGCATAGTGCTTGATAAATATAAAACATTGAGCATTTTGTGAAGAAATAAAATAAATATTTATTAATTTATTTCTAAAACAAACACCATTTTATTTAAAGGTTATGTCATACCAGCTGAAAAAGAAAGCAAGTTAGGCAATTTAATTCTAATTTTTTTGACACCTTAGGGGAGATCTTTGGAGATACATAACTGTGATCATAGCAAAGGTCAAGTGCTTTCTAGTCATCAGTTGTACGAACTGTGGCATTTCTTATTAACAATGAAGAAAATGCCCCTTTTCAGAGTAAAGCTGCCTATATACAGGACATAATTCAAACTGAAGGATTCGAACAGATTTTTGCCTCCACCTATAACGTAACAAGAAAGGTAAGCTAAAGAACAAGACACTGTTTGATAGATGAGTTCATTTGTGGTTTGAAAACTAGGTGTTTAGGATCAAATCGTAAGTGGAGCATTCTCAGGCAGAGGTAATTTTAGTTACATAGAGAGTGCTTGAGATTCATCATCATATTCCCACATAATTCATTCCCTTTAGAGTATACTGGGAATTGATCAGCAGCTGTGGGCAAACTCATTGTGGTAGGATTCTCTAAATAGCAGATCAAACTATTTTTGCCAGTTTTATTGCCTACTCTTTCATTCCTATGCTTTTGTATTATGGAAACCTCCAACTTCAGAGCCAATGTTTTGGGCTTTCTATCCACCAATGAACTACAAATTCATCAATAATTCAGTTGCGAAGCACTTTGCTGCTATCATGTAAACAACACTTTGGGTAACTATGGCCCATGTCTTCTAGTTTGTTTCGTATAATGTCACTAATACGGCTTAACAAGTGATAGAAAAAGAAAAAAACTAAGTCAGCCAGGAAATGTGATAATTTTCACAGAGTGGAGTGATATTTATAATTTCATTACTTGAGTCAAATGATTCTTCCTGTTTTACTGTGAGTCTAGTTGAAAAAGAGATATGCGGCTCCAGCTTGGTTAGACAGATGTGATGACATTAATAAAGTATTTTAGAAAATTTCTTCACAGAACATTATTTTCTATGACCAATCTGCTCCTCATTTCTTTGGAGACTTCTAAGTGATAACTCCAAAACTTACTGGGATAGAAAGAAAAGCAATGTCAATTATTCTCTGGTCATTAAAATAAAACATGCTTTGATAAAAATTTCCTTTCCACAGGGTAAAAGTCACTGATCATATATGTCCTATTTGGCCTAAATTTTCATGACTATAACGTAACTGGCTATCTGGAATTACCCCAAACTGTACTACACTCACTTTAAACCATAGGAATTGAAGACTATGTATAGTATGTGGCTTATCTTGATCATCCTCTATGATTCCATAAAACCTCAGACCACAAGGAAAAAGGACCATTACATTGACAACTCCAGCCTTGAACAAATTTCACATGGGAGATTTCTCTTTTTTTTTCTTAACAGCTTTATTGGAGTATAATGGCTTTACAATGGTGTGTTAGTTTCTGCTTTCTAACAGAGTGAATCAGCTATATATATACATATATCCCATATCTCCTCCCTGTTGCGTCTCCCTCCCGCCCTCCCTATCCCACCCCTCTAGGTGGTCACAAAGCACTGAGCTGATCTCCTTGTGTTATGTGGCTGCTTCCCACTAGCTATCTGTTTTTCATTTGGTAGTGTATATATGTCCATGCCACTCTCTCACTTCGTCCCAGCTTAACCTTCCCCTCCCCGTGTCCTCAAGTCCATTCCCTATGTCGGTGTCTTTATTCCTGTCCTGCCCCTAGGTTCTGCATAACCAATTTTTTTTTTTTTGGTTTCATATATATGGTAGCATACTGTATTTGTTTTTCTCATTCTGACTTACTTCACTCTCTATAACAGAATCTAGGTCCATCCACCTCACTACAAATAACTCAATTTCGTTTCTTTTTCTGGCTGAGTAATATTCCACTGCATATATGTCCCACATCTTCTTTATCCATTTATCTGCCGATGGACACTTAGGTTGCTTCCATGTCCTGGCTATTGTAAATAGTGCTGCAGAACATTGTGATACATGACACTTTTTGAATTATGGTTTAATCAGGGTATATGCCCAGTAGTGGGATAGCTGGGTTGTATGGTACTTCTACTTTTAGTTTATTAAGGAACCCCCATACTGTTCTCCATAGTGGCTGTATCAATTTACATACCCACCAACAGTGCAAGAGGGTTCCTTTTTCTCCACACCCTCCCCAGCATTTATTGTTGGTAGATTTTTTGATGATGGCCATTCTGACTGGTGTGAGGTGATACCTCATTGTAGTTTTGATTTGCATTTCTCTAATGATTACTGGTGTTGAGCATCCTTTCACGTGTTTGTTGGCAATCTGTATATGTTCTTTGCAGAAATGTCTATTTAGGTCTTCTGCCCATTTTTGGATTAGGTTGTTTGTTTTTTTGATATTGAGCTGCATGAGCTGCTTATAAATTTTGGAGATCAATCCTTGTCAGTTGCTTCATTTGCAAATACTTTCTCCCATTCTGAGGGTTGTCTTTTCATCTTGTTTATGGCTTCCTTTGCTCTGCAAAAGTTTTGAAGTTTCATTAGGTCCCATTTGTTTATTTTTGGTTTTATTTCCATTTCTCTAGGAGGTGGGTCAAAAAGGATCTTGCTGTAATTTATGTCATAGAGCATTCTTCCTATGTTTTCCTCTAAGAGTTTCATAGTGTCTGGTCTTAAATTTAGGTCTTTAATCCACTTTGATTTTATTTTTCTATGGTGTTAGGGAGTGTTCTAATTTCATTCTTTTACATATAGCTGTCCAGTTTTCCCAGCACCACTTATTGAAGAGGCTGTCTTTTCTCCATTGTATATTCTTGCCTCCTTTATCAAAAATAAGGTGACCATATGATATGTGTCTGGGTTTATCTCTGGGCTTTCTATCCTGTTCCATTGATCTATATTTCTGTTTTTGTGCCAGACCATACTGCCTTGATGACTGTAGCTTTGTAGTATAGTCTGAAATCCGGGAGCGTTATTCTACCAGCTCCGTTTTTGTTTCTCAAGATTACTTTGGATATTCGGGGTCTGTTGTGTTTCCATACAAATTATGAAATTTTTTGTTCTAGTTCTGTGAAAAATGCCATTGGTAGTTTGATAGGGATTGCAATGAATCTGTAGATTGCTTTGAGTAGTATAGTCATTTTCACAATGTTGATCCTTCAAGTCCAAGTGCATAGCATATCTCTCCATCTGTTTGTATCATCTTTAATTACTCTGATCAGTGTCTTATAGTTTTCTGCATACAGGTCTTCTGTCACCTTAGGTAGGTTTATTCCTAGATATTTTATTCTTTTTGTTCCAATGGTAATGGGAGTGTGTCCTTAATTTCTCCTTCAGATTTATCATCATTAGTGTACAGGAATGCAAGAGATTTCTGTGCATTAATTTTGTATCCTGCTATTACACTGAATTCACTGATTAGCTCTAGTAGTTTACTGGTAGCATCTTTAGGATTCTCCATATATAGTATTATGTCATCTGCAAACAGGGACAGCTTTACTTCTTCTTTTCCAATTTGGATTCCTTTTTCTCCTCTGATTGCTGTGGCTTAAACTTCCAAACCTATGTTGAATAATAGTGGTGAGAGTGGGCAACCTTGTCTTGTTCCTGATCTTAGTGGAAATGATTTCAGTTCTTCACCACTGAGAATGATGTTGGCTGTGGGTCTGTCATATATGGACTTCATTATGTTGAGGTAAGTTCCCTCTATGCCTACTTTCTGAAGGGTTTTTATTATAAATGGGTATTGAATTTTGTTGAAAGCTTTCTCTGCATCTACTGAGATGATCATATGGTTTTTCTCCTTCAGTTTGTTAATATGGTGTATCACATTGATTGATTTGCATATACTGAAGAATCCTTGCAATCCTAGGATAAACTCCATTTGATTATGGTGTATGATCCTTTTAATATGCTATTGGATTCTGTTTGCTAGTATTCTGTTGAGGATTTTTGCATCTATGTTCATCAGTGATATTGGCCTGTAGTTTTCTTTTTTTTGTGACATCTTTTTCTGATTTTGGTATCAGGGTGATGGTGGCCTCGTAGCATGAGTTTGGGAGTGATCCTCCCTCTGCTATATTTTGGAAGAGTTTGAGAAGGATAGGTGTTAGCTCTTCTCTAAATGTTTGATAGAATTCACCTGTGAAGCCCTCTGGTCCTGGGCTTTTGTTTGTAGGAGGATTTTTAATCACAGTCTGAATTTCAATGCTTGTGATTAGTCTGTTTATATTTTCTATTTCTCTCTGGTTCATTCTTGGCAAGTCATGTTTCTCTAAGAATCTGTCCATTTCTTAAAGGCGGTCCATTTTATTGACATAGAGTTGCTTGTAGTAATCTTTCATGATCCTTTGTATTTCTGCAGTGTCAGCTGTTACTTCTCCTTTTCCATTTCTAATTCTATTGATTTGAGTATTCTCCTTTTTTTTCTTGAGTCTGGCTAATGGTTTATCAATTTTGTTTATCTTCTCAAAGAACCAGCTTTATTTTTATTGATCTTTGCTATTGTTTCTTCACTTCTTTTTCATTTATTTCTGTTCTGATCTTTATGATTTCTTTCCTTCTAAAGTTGGGGATTTTTGTTCTTCCTTCTCTAATTGCTTTAGGTGTAAGGTTAGGTTGTTTATTTGAGATGTTACTTGTTTCTGGAGATAGGATTGTATTGCTATAAACTTCCCTCTTAGAACTGCTTTTGCTGCATCTCATAGGCTTTGGGTCATCGTGTTTCCATTATCATTTGTTTCTAGGTATTTTTTTATTTCCTCTTTGATTTCTTGAGTGATCTCTTGGATATTAAGTAGTTTATTGTTTAGCATCCATGTGTTTGTAGTTTTCACAGAGTGTTTCCTGTAATTGATATCTAACCTCACAGCATTAAGGGTCAGAAAAGATACCTGATATGATTTCAATTTTTTAAAATTTGCCAAGGCTTGATTTGTGACCCAAGATATGATCTATCCTGGAGAATGTTCCATGAGCACTTGAGAAGAAAGTGTATTCTGTTGTTTTTGGATGGAATGTCCTATAAATATTAAGACCATCTTGTTTAACGTATCATTTAAAGCTTGTGTTTCCTTATTTATTTTCATTTTGGATGATTTGTCCATTGGTGAAATGAGGTGTTTCAGTCCCATACTATGATTTTATTCCTTTTTGATTCCTCCTTTTATGGCTATTAGCATTCGCCTTATGTATTATGGTGCTCCTATATTGGGTGCATAAATATTAACAATTGTCATATCTTCTTCTTGGATTGATCCCTTGATCATTATGTAATGTCCTTCATTGTCGCTTGTAACTGTCTTTATTTTAAAGTCTATTTTGTCTGATATGAGAATTGCTACTCCAACTTTCTTTTGGCTTCCATTTGCATGGAATATCCTCTTCCATCCCCTCACTTTCAGTCTGTATGTGTCCCTAGGTCTGAAGTGGGTCTCTTTTAGACAGCATATATACAGGTCATGTTTTTGTATCCATACAGCCAGTCTCTGTCTTTGGGTTGAAGCATTTAATCCATTTGCATTTAAGGTAATTATCAATATGTATGATCCTATTACCATTTTCTTAATTGTTTTGTGTTTGTTATTGTAGGTCTTTTCCTTCTCTTGTGTTTCCTGCCTAGAGAAGTTCCTTTAGGATTTGTTGCAAGGCTGGATAGTTGTGCTGAATTCTCTTAGATTTTACTTGTCTGTAAAGGTTTTATTTTCTCTGTCACATCTGAATGAGATTCTTGCTGGGTAGAGTAATCTTGCTTGTAGGTTTTTCCCTTTCATCACTTTAAATATGTCCTGCCACTCCCTTCTCGCTTGCAGAGTTTCTGCTGAAAGATCAGTTGTTAACCTTATGCGGATTCCCTTGTATGTTATTTGTTGCTTTTCCCTTGCTGCTTGTAATATTTTTTCTTTGTATTTAATTTCTGATAGTTTGATTAGTATGTGTCTTGGCACATTTCTCCTTGGGACTCTCTGCACTTCATGGATTTGATTAACTATTTCCTTTCCCATATTAGGGAAGTTTTCAACTATAATCTCTTCAAGTATTTTCTCAGTCCCTTACTTTTTCTCTTCTTCTTCTGGGACCCCTATAATTTGAATGTTGCTTCATTTAATGTTGTCACAGAGGTCTCTGACACTGTCCTTGCTTCTTCTCAATCTTTTTTCTTTATTCTGCTCTGTGGTAGCTATTTCCACTATTTTATCTTCCAGGTCACTAATTTGTTCTTCTGCCTCAGTTATTCTGCTATTGATTCCTTCTAGAGAATTTTCAATTTCATTTATTGTATTGTTCATCTTTGTTTGTTTGCTCTTTAGTTCTTCTAGGTCCTTGTTAAACGTTTCTTGTATTTTCTCCATTCTATTTCCAAGACATTGGATCATCTTTACTATCACTACTCTGAATTCTTTTTCAGGTAGACTGCCTATTTCCTCTTCATTTGTTTGGTCTGGTGGGTTTTTACCCTGCTCCTTCATCTGCTGTATGTTTCCCTGTCTTCTCATTTTGCTTAACTTACTGTGTTTGGGGTCTCCTTTTCGCAGGCTGCTGGTTCGTAATTCCTGTTGTTTTTGGTGTCTGCCCCCAGTGGCTTAGGTTGGTTCAGTGGCTTTGTCGGCTTCCTGGTGGAGGGGACTAGTGCCTGTGTTCTGGTGGATGATTTTGCATCTTATCTTTCTGGTGTGTAGGTCCGTGTCTGGTGTTGTGTTTGGGGGTGTCTGTGCTCTTAATATGATTTTATGCAGCCTCTCTGCTAATGGGTGGGGTTGTGTTCCTGTTTTGCTAGTTGTTTGGCCTAGGGTGTCCAGCACTGTAGCTTGCTGGTCATTGAGTGGAGCTGGGTCTTAGCGTTGAGATGGAGATCTCCGGGAGAGCTTTTGCTGTTAGATATTACATGGAGCTGGGAGGTCTCTGTTAGACCAATGTCCTGAACTCAGCTCTCCCACCTCAGCGGCACAGGCCTGACACCCAGTCGCAGCCCCAAGACCCTGTCAGCCACACAGCTGAGAAGAGAAGTGAACAAAAAGAAAGAAAGAAAAAAATTAAGTTATTAAAATAACAATTAAAAATAATTATTAAAAATAAAATATTTAGGGCTTCCCTGGTGGCGCAGTGGTTGGGAGTCCGCCTGCCGATGCAGGGGACGTGGGTTCGTTCCCCGGTCTGGGGGGATCCCACGTGTCGTGGAGCATCTGGGACCGTGTGCCATGGCCACTGGGCATGCGCGTCTGGAGCCTGTGCTCCACAACGGGAGAGGCCACAATAGTGAGAGGCCCGCGTACCACAAAAAATAAAGAAACAAAAATAATAAAATATTTTAAAAGTATTAAAAAAAAAGAAAAAAGAAAAAAAAGAAAGAAAAAGAGGGCAACCAAACCAAAAACAAATACACCAATGATAACAAGTGCTAAGAACTATACTAAAAAAAAAACAAAAATCAGACAGAACCCTAGGACAAGTGCTACAAGCAAAGCTATACAGACAAAATCACACAAAGAAGCATACACATACATACTCACAAAAAGAGAAAAAGGAAAAAAATATATATATATCTTTGCTCCCGAAGTCCACCACCTCATTTTTGGGATGGTTCGTTGTCTCTTCATGTATTCCACAGATGCAGGGTAAATCAAGTTGATAGTGGAGATTTAATCTGCTGCTCCTGAGGCTGCTGGGAGAAATTTCCCTTTCTCTTCTTTGTTCACACAGTTCCTGGGGTTCAGCTTTGGATTTGGCCCTGCCTCTGCATTTAGGTCACCTGAGGGCGTCTGTTCTTTGCCCAGACAGGATGGGGTTAAAGAAGCAGCTGATTAGGGGGCTCTGGCTCACTTAGGCCAGGGGGAGGGAGGGGTACAGTATGTGGGGCAAGCCTGTGGTGGCAGAGGCCAGCATGACATTGAAACAGTGTGAGGTGCGCCGTGTGTTCTCTGGGGGAAGTTGTCCCTGGATCACAGGACCCTGGCAGTGGCAGGCTGCACAGGCTCCTGGGAGGGGAGGTGTGGACAGTGACCTGTGCTTGCACACAGGCTTCTTGGTGGCTGCAGCAGCAGCCTTAGCATTTCATGCCTGTCTCTGGGGTCCATGCTGAACGACTCACACCCATCTCTGGTGTTCGTTTAGGTGGTTTTCTGAATCCCCTCTCCACGTGCACCCTGATACAATGGTCTCTTGCCTCTTCGGCAGGTCCAGACTTTTTCCCAGACTCCCTCCCAGCTGGCTGTGGCACACTAGCCCCCTTCAGGCTGTGTTCACGCCACCAACCCCCATCCTCTCCCTGGGATCTGACCTCCGAAGCCCAAGCCTCAGCTCCCAGCCCCCACCCACCCCGGCGGGTGAGCAGACAAGCGTCTCAGGCTGGTGAGTGCTGGTCGCATGGATCTTCTGTGCAGGAATCTCTCTGCTTTGCCCTCTGCACCCCTGTTACTGTGCTCTCCTCCATGGCTCTGAAGCTTCCCCTCCCACCCCATTTCCACCAGTGAAGGGGCTTCCTGGTGTGTGGAAACTTTTCTTCCTTCACAGCTCCCTCCCAGAGCTGCAGGTTCCATCCCTATTCTTTAGTCTCTGGTTTTTGTTTTTTTTTTCTTTTGCCCTACCCAGGTACGTGGGGAGTTTCTTGCCTTTTGGGAAGTCTGTGGTCTTCTGCCAGCAGTCAGTAGGTGTTCTGTAGGAGTTGTTCCACATGTAGATGCATTTCTGATATATCTTTGGTGAGGAAGCTGATCTCCATGTCTTACTCTTCCACCATCTTGAAGTTCTCCCCTCCGTTTGGGAGATTTCTGAATAGGAGTAGTTGTATGTGTCTTGGGCATTTGAGCAAGTGTTCAAGCTCCTATGACCCAAAATATTCTTCCTGTGTTTGTTTCTACAACCACCTGGTATCATAAACCCTTTATATTTTTTTATTTTCCAATGCATTTTGAGGTGATCTTGTAGATTTGGACCTACTGATCTATGGTAACTTTGTGGTCAATGTCTTGCTTGTTTTAAGCAATATAGAGCAGATTTTGGAGAAATTCGAAAATAAATAATAGAAGTAATACCTTCTAGCACTGACTCTCTCTCCTCAGGCCATATGTTCTCTCATGTTTAAAAGCAAATTATTGTACACTAAGTCACTGCCTGCAATTACAGCTTAGAGAATGACTGCATTGTATTCTCCTTTGACATGCCGCTAAATACTATATATTATTATTTTCAAATCAGTGAATAAATGCAAAATTTCTATGCATCAATGACTTTTAGTTGAGAAAGAACACACCTAAAAATAAAGCTTGTGCCAATGGGTAAATTTTGGCAAGTCTCTGAACCAAAAGAATAGTGACAGGAGTGACTGGAGGACGGAAGGAAATAAAGTTATTTTTAGACTTTTATATATGTATTATATAAATCAACCTATTTAATATAAGTTTTGAAATCATATGAGAACCTAAACTTGGTTCTATTGTAAGTAGCTTTACTCATATAATCTTTTATTTTTTTCTATTGCAATGTCTAATTAGGAAACCAAAATTATTACATAGCCAAGCTTTACATATTCAATGGATAATTGATTGCATCTGATTCAAAGTCAGCTCAAGAATCATTTCCACCTGTTATTTAATATATCTGTACTGTGGTACTGGAATGTGAACAGTACAGGAGGGACAGCTTTGCTTTTTCCTGTAAGTTGCAGAGGAATTCATATAACAGATGGGAAGTATTTTAAAAATTAAAGGATCCTATTTTTCAATGTAACAATATATAAATTAACTTTATAAATCCCCCACTATGAGCAATTAGTGTTTTGGTATAATCAGACAGCAATTCTTAAAATATATAACAGATTTTATTAAACATTTTTGTTGACTGAAAATTGCAGTAGGGTGTATTTCAGCCATTTAAGAATGGTTAATTTTAGAGATGATATAAAAGCAGTGCTACTGGATTTCAGTAAGAGTACAAAAATTGCAAGAAAGTTCAATGCTATGCTCAGAAGCACTGTGTTATTTGACCAGAGGATTAGCTGCATCTAGCTAAGCATTGCAAAACCTAGGGAACCATTTAAATTCTTACAGTGGAGACAATGCCATAATTAGGAAGAGATGACAGAACCATTACACACACACACACACACACACACACACACACACAAAATAAAGATGGGACCAGGGGGCTTCCCTGGTGTCGCAGTGGTTAAGAATCCCCCTGCAGGGGAAATGGGTTCAAGCCCTGGTCTGGGAAGATCCCACATGCCATGGAGCAACTAAGCCCATGTGCGACATCTACTGAGCCTGCGCTCTAGAGCCCACGAGCCACAAGTACTGAAGCCCATGCACCTAGAGCCTGTGCTCCACAACAAGAGGAGCCACTGCAATAAGAAGTCTGTGCACCACAACAAAGAGTAGCCCCCGCTCACCGCAAATAGAGAAAGCCTGCGCGCAGCAACTAAGACCCAACACAGCCAAAAATAAATAAATTAAATAAATTAATTAAAAAGAAACCTTTCAAAATAAAAAATAAAAAAGATGGGACCAGGGATCAGAATGCTATCATCATGAGAATTTTGGTTTATGAAAATATCAAAACCAGACTAAATGTCCTGGAAATCTCTCTTCAATGCATGTATCACACTGTCCTACTTGGAGTAACTGTCTTCAGAGTAGAAATTCTCTGAGGGCAAAAGTCATGGTTCTGCTTGGATAGCATGATGTAATTCAAAGTACAGATAATATACCTTTAAAACAATTTAAACTCACAAATGTGTTAGAGCTAGTTCAAATCAGGTCATGAGAATTTAATGGTAAATTTTCAGGAAATTTGTGAACATATTCCCATTACTTAAAATCAAATTATATAGGACTGACATTAGCAAAATGGCAGAGTAGACAGCTCCAAGCTCTCATCCTCCACAGGAAGACCAAAATACAAGCACCATCAGAGCCAACTTTGTCATAATCCTGGAAAGGAGTCAAAGGTTTACAGTAATCAAACAAACATTGAATCAAGAAAAAAACAACTTAACAATGGTAGGAAATCTTTGTAGCATGTTACTTGCTCCTCCCCATCCCTGCCTGGCTTGACAGCAGTCTTGAAGATGACAGCCTGCATTCCCAGTGTGGCATCCTCTCTCAAGTTACAGAAGGAACAGATCAGGCCTTAATCATAAATTACTGTTTATGTTGGCTTTGACCTGTCTAGGGGCTATGTGAAGTACTGATACTAGGCATTTGTCTCTGTTTCACCAAACTCAGAACTAACAGGCCAGAAAACTGGCAGTCATTTCTTGAAAGCTTTGCAAGGTGAACAAAGAACCCTCAGAAGCCTGCGAAGAAAGATTAAAGCTGAGACATATAACAGACCACCTAAAGTCTGGAAGGAAAAGCTAGGGAGAATTTCTTTGAAAAACTAGGTCATTCAAAAATACCCATGTTTATTGGGAAATTTAGAAAGCCACAAGCAAGAACAGGGTAAGACACATGCATACATTAAAATCTTAGAAGACCCTAGACTTTTACCTCAGGTTAATCCCTAGGCTCAGCACAAGCCTGAATAACTGTTAGAGAATTCAAAGTGACAGTCTGCAAAGAATGAGCGAGGTGCTTTTTTTTCTCTTTTTAGCTCCATAGGAAATTTCTATGACTACTAGCTGAACACAACCAAAATGAACAGACACTTCAGTAGTCACACACAAAAGTTGAAAAGTTATTTATCAATTAGACTACTACAATCTTCAACAATTAAAGAACACAGTGAACCTGAGGGGTGGGAAAAAATTTGATTTTCAGAATTACCATATTATAATTTCAAAGGTCCAGTTTTCAACAAAAAAAATAACAAGGCAAACAAAGAATCAAGAACACACAGCCAATTCAACAGAACAAAATAAACTGACAGAAACCATCCCTGAGGAAACCTACACACTGGAATTACTAGAGCAAGATTTTATAAAAACTGTTTTAAATATGCCCAAATAGTCAAATGAAAAGAACAAAAAACTAAATGAAATCAGGAAAATGATGTAAAAGCAAAATAGGAAAATCAGTAGATATTCAAATTATAAAAGTAACCAAACAAATTCTCGAGCTGAAAAGTACAATGACTGAAGTGAACAAAAAAAAAATACTAGAGGTGTTTACAGCACATTTAATCAGGCAGAAGAAAGAATCAGCAATCTTGAAGACAGGGCAGTTGAAATTATTGTGTCTGAGGAGCAGAAAGAGAAAAAATGAAGGAAAGTGAAAAGAACCTAAAAGAACAATGGAACATCATCAAATGGAACAACATATGCATTATAGGAGTCCTAAAAGGATAAGAGAGAGAGAAAAAGGAGCAGAAAAAATATATGAAAGTGTAATGGATGAAAAATTTCCAAATGTGATGAAAGACATATATCTATATATCCAAGAAGCTCAGCAAACTCCAAGTAAGATAAACTCAGGGATCCACAAAGAGAAACAATATCATATTGCCAAAAGGGAAAAACATAATCCATGTTAAAAAGACAACTTACAGAATGGGAGAAAATATTTTCAAAGCATGTATCTTATAAGGGGTTAATATCTAGAATATATAAAGAACTCCTACAACTCCACAACAAAACACAACACAATTAAAAATGGAAAAAGGACTTAGATACTTCTCCAAAGGAGATACACAAATGGCCAATAAGCATATAAAAAATTCTTAACAGCCTTAGACACTAGGCAAATGCAATTCAAAACCACAATGATACAACATTTATCACACTCTATGATGGCTATGATAAAAAAAACAGGAAATAAGTGTTGACAAGGATACTTAAAAATTGGAATCTGCATGTATTTCTGGTTGGAATACAAAATGTTTCAACCACTGTGGAAAAGAATTTGGCACTTCCTCAAAAAACTTAAACATATACTTACAATAAAACCTAGCAATTCCACTCCTAGGTATATACCCAAAAGAACTGAAAACAGGGATTCAGGTACCTGTACACCAATGTTCATTGCAGCATTGTTTACAATAGCCAAAAGATGAAAACAATCCAAATGTTCATCAACAGATGAATGGATATACATACATTGTTATATACATACACTGGAATATTATCTGGCCATAAAAAGGAATGAACTTTTGATATATGCTACAGTCTGGATAAACTCAAAAATAATACACTATGTGAAATAAACCAGATACAAAAGGAAAATATTGTATGATTCCACCTATTTTAAATATCTAGAACAGGCAAACTAATCAAGACAGAAATTATAATAGAGGTTATCAGGAGCTGGAGGAGGGGGAATGTGGAATTATTGCTTAATGGGTACAAAAAGTTTCTCTTTGAGTCGATGTAAAAGTTTTGGAAACTTTTTCAGATAGTGGTGATGGTTACAACAACACTGTAAATGTAATTAATGTTAGTGAATTGCACACTTAAAGTGATTACAATGGTAAATTCCATGTCATTCATATATATTATATAATTTTACCAAAATTAAAATGCATATATTTTAATAATATATATATAATTTTAAATTCACAAATGATAAAAACCATTTATTTATATGAACTTACAACTTAATTTATATTAAAAATAAAGTTAAAACCTAGCTTTAGTGCCAATATATAGAGCTTAGAAGTTGTGATCTCATCCTTACAAAAATAAGCTGAAAATCTTAAAATCTTGGACTTTCAACTGAAATGGCAGAAAAAACCTCTATCCAGGTATCTGGAGAGTCAGGCAGACCCAGAAAGTCACAAACAAGATATGCTTGCTTGACACAGAAGCTGCTGGGGCCAAACTGGTAGGAACACTTAAATGGTAATTTTTACAAACTGTTGGAAATTGAGAGTTGATTGGTGTGTGAGTGAGAAACTCCCAGGGGCCACAGTTCAAGGAGGAGCCCCACAGTTTCATTGGTTTTATTTCCAGTAGTCCTACTAGGTTCTCATGGTGAAATTCCAGAAAGATCCCCTCATGATTCTGGCATGGAGAGGGGAAGATTAATCATTATGAAATACATCCAGAGCCTTCTCTGTAACAAATGCCTATTCTGAGGGAAAAAGACTTTACCAGAACCTTTTTCCAGTTGGGGAAAGCACATTCCTCCTGCCCTAGCCCTCTGTAACTTTCCTGTGTTATCTAAAAGAGAGAAAGCAATACCAGTGAAGAAACACTTGTGAAAGTTTGAGTCCAGAGACACAGGCCTACAAATTACTGAGGTTTACAAAACACTTCCCTTCTCTCACAATTTACCACCACACCAACAGGGCTCCAGTGTAATAATAGGGGATTGCAGACGAAAGATTGCAAACAGACTCTCTGTGAGTAAGAGTACTTGGGGAATTCCAAAATAAACAAGGGAGACCAAAACAAGAACACTAGAGGAATTTGAAGGCTTAGGCACATAGAGCTTCAAAAAACATTAAACATAAAATATTAAAAAGTCCAATAATTAGCCAGATTAACATAAATTTTCATACTAAAGCCTATTCCTATTACTTGATACAACATGTTCAGTTTTCAACAAGAAAACTGAAAGGCATTCCAAAGAGTAAGAAAAAATATAGTCTGAAAAGATAAAGTAAGCATCAAACTAGGCTCAGATATGACACAGATGATTAAATTATCAGATAGGGAACTTAATGATGATAAATATGTTAAAGACACTAAAGGAAAAAGTAGACAGCATGCAGGAACAGGTAAGTAATGTAAGCAGAAGACAGAAACTCTAGGAAAGAAACACAATAAAATGCTAGAAATCAAATGCTGTATCAGAAATGAAGAATTCCTTTGATGAGCTAATCTGTAAACTGGACATAGTTGAGGATGGAATCAGTGAGCTTGAATATAGGTCAATAGACACTTCCCAAGCTAAAATAAGAAGAGTAAAAAGAATTTAAAAAAGAACAGAACATTCAAGATCAGTGGGATAAGTTTTTAAATGTGTAACATATGTGTACTTGGAATAAAATAAGGAAAAGAAAAAATAGAGAAAGGAAATACTTGAAGTAATAATAACTGATAATTTTCTAAAATTGATGAGAAACACCAAACCACAGATCCAGAAGTTCAGAAAAAAACGAGGAGAATAAAGACCAAAATATTGTATATTATATTCAAACTGCACAAAACCAAAGACAAAGTCATGCAAGAAGTCACAGCAGGGGATGGGGACTATAACTATAGAGGAACAAGGATAGGAATTACAACTGACCTCTCTTCAGACACCACTCAAGCAAGGAGTAAGTGGCATGAAATACTTAAAGTGTTGAAAGAAAAAAAAAAAACATACCAACCTAGAATTCTATGTCCAGTGAAATTATCCTTTAAATGTTAAGGAGAAATAAAGACTGTCTCAGACAAGCAAAAACTAAGTGACCTGTGAGTAATACACTTCTCTATTTCAATTTCTCTATGGACTATTGTTGAACTGCAGCTCATCATCTGGCACTCTGTGATCCACTTAACAAACATTAATAAAGTCATAACGTGGTGAAGTTTTTAAGGTGATGAATCTATTCTGTATGATATTGTAATGAGAGGAGGCTAGAATCATTTACATGTAATAGATTAGAGTAGGAGACACTGGTATGAATTTAGGCTTAGCTTAATATATAAACAGTTACATACAGAAATGTTATAGATTCATAATAGTGTAATCAGTACACAGGTGTATACTAGTACACAGTATGTAATTAGTACACAGGTAACTAAATGCACTTATATTTCCTCTCTCTATCAGTTGAGAGGACCTAGATATCACAATAGTAATGAGCACAATTAGCACCCAAATTTTAATTTCTTATACTATTCTCCAACAGTGGAACCAGGACTCCTTAGAGAAATGGCTGACTCTAGGACTAGGACAGGAGATACTCATGATAAATCTGGAATATCTTATGTGCTAGAAAGTTAGAAAGTGCTAAACAAAAACAAACAAACAAATAAAAAGCCTACAATGATGTGAATATGTTAAAGGGAATCAGGAATCAACTGAAAGAGCTCAGCTGGAACAATTTGAGCAACACAATATAACAAGTAGTATAGAATTATAACCCAAATATAAAATAAATATACATGAGTCTATACTTATATAAACCAAGGATTGAACAAATAAACTGGAGAGAAGAGGTAAATCTCCCATGTGGAAGAATTTCAAATAATTTTTATAGTTATGCTCCCATCCTCTTTAAGTGTGGGCTACACATAGTGACTTACTTCTAAAGAGTACAGTGTAGAAAAGGGGAAAAATAATTTTACAGTGGAGAAAACTGACAAATACTACCTCAGCCTGGAGATCAAGGTGAACATCAACAGTAATAAGTCATACTGATTGTATAATTCCCTGGATATTATGTGGTAAAATGGTACCTTATCCCTGTGGTCCTAACAGAAACAAATGACCCTAGTCTAACCAGGAGAAAAAAAATTAAAAGATACAAATTAGGGGATGTTCTTGATTCTCCTCACTTAGTAAATTATTTTTTATTCTCTTTGGATGCCAGTGGAATTATTTACATTTGTAGTCCAACAAATTCATCAGGTTTTGACATATAGGGATCATTCTTGTTTAATTTTTCCTCATATATGGTAAGACATCTCAGTCTACAGATTCAAGACTTCCTTTATTTCAGTTGTTTTTTCTTGGTGGTGAAGTTATTTATGGTAACTAATTTATAGTACTGTCTCAATTTTTATGAAAATATTAATATATACTGTTTACAAACATATTTCCTTTACAATAACTTAATATTCTCATGGAGCTCATATAACAATTTTTTGTAGACCAAATTGATAAACAAGTAACTTTATTACATATCAGAATGCAAGTATTACAAGAAAATTACAAAGCTCTATCAAAGTTCAAAACAGAGGATTATTGGTGAAAAGTTGCTTAGCCAAACTAAAAAATATATATAATATTCAAATGAATCCTGTGGTAAATTTTGTAAAGAAAAGAGAAAAAAATCCTTTGTGTGATGGGAACCATTATCTCATAGGTTGTTAGAAAATTTATGATTTTGAATGTTAGGCCTTTTCCAATATGAAGGTAGGAGCAATACCCACTCCTCTTTACAAGGCCCAGGTATAGCCTTAATCCTCTGCTATAATCACCCTACATTACCCACAATGTGAAGTACTACCTGGTTCCTGTTCTGGTCTCATGGAGCTTAACTTTGTGGGCATATAATGACTGGCAAATATATTTATATGCCTCCTTTCCTGGTCCCTGAGTCACCTGAACTGAAACTGCCCCTACCAGTATCTTTATGCCTGGCTTAAACCATAGTTCCTAACTCAACTCTATACCTTCTGCCCAGGTTACAGTTGTGAATCCTGATAACAATCATGAATTATTGTAACTAATTTCTACTTGGTTGCAACTTCAGTATACTGTGACTACTGCCACCCCCACTGAACCCCAATTCTCTCTTCTGTCCCCCTCTGTCTTTCACACACACACACACAAACACACACACACACACACCCCCTCTCTACACATAATTCACATCTAAATCTGTTGACCATAGCCAGTTTCAGTTTCTGAAAGCCAAACCAAGACCATCTACTCAGAATCCCAGTCTTGATTGTGTTTTCTAGATACCTTGGCCTCTATTCCACCATCAAAACTAAACATAATTATTTCCCACTCTCTTGAAAGCGACCTGTCAGCCCTATGCTCTACCTTGGTTGGGAGAGCAGTCTCCAGATGATTTTAACATTGTTTATCTCTTACTAAGTATATGTACTCTAAAAATTATTTTAAAGTTATTATGAACCTTAAAGCAGTGAGCCTTATCTCTAATCCATTATTTACAATACAATAGCCTTTATGCAATTTTTATTTGAAGCAGAGATCTTGGATGATCTGTATGTGTGCTTTGGAAGGCAGAAATAAATGTCCATTCTTTATTCTGTACTTCTACAAAATTCTCTGTCTTTGCCATCTGTGTTTTGGAAATATGCAGTTTTCTCTGCTTGTGTTTTATTTCTGATAAATAAGATAATTGGTAAATAACCCTAGAGAGCTATCCCTGTCAGCTCTTTGTTCTTTAAGGAGATGAAGTTGGGGGCTAGTTCTCATATACAATTAAATTTAAAAGAATGCCATGATATCAACTTGTCTTATCCTTCTCCTCTGGTCTCTATACATGTCTGTACAGGTGAGCCACCTTTGCTATTAAAATTTTGGATCCAAGATTCAACCTTTTCAACTGGAGATTCGGAAGTTCAGAGCAAATTAAAATGTAGTTTTGTTTAGTAAATAAATAAAGTATAATGAAAAATAGCTATGCTTGCATTTCTTACTTGGGATAATTGGGATTAAATGGTTTTCTCAACTGTTAACAGATATTAAAATCACACACACACACACACACACACATATATATACACACATACACACACACATATATACATATATAATTTATTTAACTGTTGTTACATATTGTTTATTACTAGAACGCTGTGCCTAAAATAATCCCCCAGAAAAAAAATTATATTGCACCTCACACCAGGTTAGATTAATTTATATAAAGTTCAACACATATTTTGTGTACTTGTAAATTCTGAGCAAATTTGAAGTTAATATAAATTTGAGTCATAAATCTATTTTTTCACTTCTTCCAACAACCTTAAGAATTGGTATCAAGTCATTCCATATGACAGTAAGCAGCAAGGTCTGTATGAAAGGAATGTGTTCCTAGATGTGGTAAAATTTATTGCTGTTTGGTGATGGGGAGACAATGAACGAATTATGAAGTGAGGTATAAAATAGGTGAGATTAGGTAGTTCAAGAAAAAACTAACAATGCTTTAAAATCCATGCAAACATGATCTAGTCTCTCTGAATTTTCACAGTGGACTTCTCTTCAACTTAGACCTTTGCTTCTGAGGCTTAGAGTACTGACTACTCTCCAAGTAAGATCATTCTTATATTGATCCTCCCAATCTATACCTCCCTCTGAAATCTCCCTCCTCTATATAGGTAGTTCAATTTCTTATTCATCTTCCCTGACCACAATAGGACTGTAGAGGTAGCAGCAATAAAAGTAAGCAGGGTGAATATTATATCCCCATTTCACTGAGTTTATTATTTATTATTATTATTCTAAATTAAAGAGCTATTTAAAGAATATTATATGAGGCCTCTTCTCATTCTACAATAAGTAATCTATTTCAGAGAGTGAACTATATCTTCAAATAAAGAATTTTCTAGAAACTTCTTACTATATTAATTGACTTTGAACATTATATTATCTGTCATTTTGGATATATTATCAAAATAGCTGTTGGTCACGCATTCTACATAGTCAGTGCTCTGATAACCATTCACTCAAAAATATGGAAATATTTATGAGAAAATAGTAATGAATAAAGCAGATATGGTCCTGGCCTTCATGGAGCTTGTAGTCTGGCAGGGAAAAAGCAGAAACTGTAGTTGCATTAGCATAAACCAAATGATAAGGATCATTAAAGGGAACATTTGTCATGAACTGCCTGTACCCCAGGAATGCCAATCCTCCCACAGTTCCTTGACGGAAATAGATTGCCTTTATCTTTCCCCAGTATGACTGCAGGTGGCATTTAACCTTCTCACTAACCATCTGCTGAACAAGATTTCAATCAATTTCATGTTGACAAAGACCCAACATTTACCTGATTGGGCTAATTGTTTCTTGATATCTCAGGCAGGCTCTCAGGCTGCCATACCTTAGCAGGTATTTCTAGTCTCTAGCTTCTAGTCCTTACTGATATAGATTTATTACTCTAATCTAAGCCCTAGGTCTAACACTGAAGGTACACTGGTCCGAAGGATCACAGAGAGATCACAGATCAGGCAAATATTCAACAAAAGTTTTAAAAGGAGTGAGGATGGAGACTTCTGTTTCCAGTAGTATGGTAGATTAGATCATTTGGAAGACAATTCTACTATAAAATGATTTTATCTTAGAAAGAAGATACTTAGTAAAATATCACAGGATTTACAAGATGTAGGTAGATCTCCAAAAACCTAACAATTTACCCTGCTTTGAAAAAGGTAAAAATCACAAGAATAAATCTGAGCTGGGGGTGATCAGTTAGCAAGAAGGGGGGAACTGGATTACCATGATGGAAAATGCCAATGGAAGCACTGCTATTGTAACACTAAAACCTTGATGTATCAAAAGGTGGAGAAGCTGAAATTTAAGACATCTAGATTAATTTAGGAATCTCAAGGAAGAATAAAGTACTTATTTCTACCTCACACCTGGCTGAAGTAGACACAGATTCTGTTTAGAGGAAAATGTCCAAAATTTAGAAACTGAAGGACTCCCAACAGATTGAAACCAAGTAGACAAAATTTCAAAGTCAAAGATCAACAAGACCATGAGGAGGTAAACCACCATAACAGAGAATAAGCAGAAACTATAAACAACAGATTTAGATACAGAATATGTAAGAAACATTTAAAGAAGTAAAGATTGGGGTCACAAAGATGAGCAAGCAATAAGAAATTATCAGGAATGACCAGACATATCTGACAAAGAAACAAATGGGACTCATAGAAATTTGGTTGAAATTATATAAGTATACAATTAAATATGTTTTATATATATTTATTTAAACAAAAATATATTTAGATACTTACAAATATATTTTAAGATACTATATATATATACATATATCAGAAATATAATCATGCATATAATTTCAACAGCCCATTGTAATTATGTACAGACAGAATTTGTTGTATGAGTATAGAACTTATTACATAATACAGTTTTTTTAAGAGTATATTGCTTAATTTCCGAATATTTGGGGATTTTTCAAATTTGTTTCTGTTATTGATTTCTTATTTAATTCTGTTATGGTAAGAGAACTTAATTTGTGTGATTTTAATTTTTCACAGAGAAGGCAAGCTGGTTAAAAAAAAAATTCTACCAGCTTTTGTTTCACTGGAAAAGTTTCATTTCACCTTCATTTTTGAAAAGTATACAATTCTTGGCTGACTTTTTTCCTTCCATATTTTAACAATTTCAATCCGTTGTCTTTTTGTTTTCTAAGTGTCTCATGAGAAGTAGGTTAAAATTTTTTTGTTGTTTCTCTATATTGAGTTTCCTTTCCCTACCTGCCTTCCCCCAAATTTATTTTTACCTTTGTTATTGAGCGGTTTGATTATAAATTCTGTGTTTGTTGTAGCACATGCATTGCTTCTATCTTTCTGCTAAAATTCCACATCTCTTCATGCATGCTGTCCACATTTACCACTCGATCCTTTTACATATAACAGTAGTTGTTTTATTTTTTCAGCTTTATTGAGGTATAATTGACATATAAAACTGTATATATTTAAGATGCACAATATTTTTTGATATACACATACATTGTGAAATGATTACTACAATCAAGCTAAGTGACTTATCTATCACATGGTAGTTATTTTCAAATTCTTGCCTGATAGTTCCAAATTCTGGCTCATCTGAGTCTGTTTCTATATATTGCTTTATCTCATAAAAATGAATGTTTCTTCCTGAATTTGCTATGTGTCTTTTAATTGAGTACCAGAATTACTATCTAGAAAAACAACAAAGACTGAGTCAAGTGGTATTTGTTGCCACAAATGGTTACACTTCTTTTGCCTGGCCACTAGTTGAGGGAGTTGAGTAAATGTAGCTAGTCATTGAGTTGGTTTGTTGTATTGCTACATTCAGTACAATGCAGTCTTCCATTTTATTCTCCATGGTAAGCAGTGGTTACTCTGTACTTAGTGTGAGGCTTGGTTACTGAGGAGTAATATTTAGCATTCTTGCTCAGCTTTCAGCAATGCCTTCCCACTTGTGTCACAGAAGAGGTCTTCCTATGCACTCTTGCCACACCCAGAGTGTTCTTGTTTGTTATTTGGTGCTAGGCTTGTAGAGCTGGCAAAAGAGATTCTCAGTTTTTCTTGTCAAAACTCATGTTTTAGGCAGGACCTGCGCACTTTGCCTTTGTGGATAAGGTCTAATCATGCCTATTTTCTCACCCTGTGTGAGCAAACTCTGCCCTGCAGCTGGGTAAGGTCTTTTATGAGAGACATTTTTATGTCCCTCCCCCACTGGCAGATGACTTTTGCTTTTACCCCCTCCTCCAGAAGCAGAGAATCTTTGTCTGCACTGTGCAGGCTAGAGAGAAGTTTCCCTACCCTTTCTCAAAGGGTAGATGGGACTTTCCTGTGCCCTTCCCCTAAAATGTGGGGTTATACCTGAACCCTGTGTCAGAAGAGTTGTGGTTCTACCCCTCATTCAGAAGAACTGAATCTTTGCCTGAGTATTGGGGGAAAGACAGTTTGTCTTTTCCTCCCCCAGTGGTTTAAGGCAATTTTTTCACACAAGAGAAGGATTCAAGAAAGACTATAGGGTTTTTACTGGCCTGGCATTGGAGACTGTACCCCTGCACCAACAATTACTCTCACTCTTGTCTTCTGCCCAGCTCCCAACCTTTCTTGTGAGTAACCAGTGGAGGTCCATGTAGAAGACTGTTAAGTCAATCTCATTTCCCTTGTGTAGGGGGCTCCAGGTTATTCCAAACTGATATGTTAGTCCACACTCAACCATTTAGAATTTGTTACAATTACAGCTGTTTTACTCTTAAGCATGTCTATGCCAGCTTCCTCTTCCTCCCATGAAATAGTTTATGCTTCTTGTCACAAGACTCTTGAGAGAGTCTTATCATTTTGGGGAAATAAGATTTTTGCATTTGCCTTGTGAGTTCAGCTCTCCAGTGGTGTCAAGAAGAGTTATGATTTTATAGATTATTTGGCATTTTTTCATTATGAAAATGGGGACAAAATTCTCTTACAGAAATGATAACACTACATTGTGTGGTTTAAAAATATGTAAATGAAATATATATGACAACAATTGCACAGATAACAAGGGATGAAATGTAATTATACTATTGCAAGGTTTTTATATTTTACCATGAAGTGAAACAATATTAACTTTAAGTATACTATAAGTAAAGACTGTATATTTTAATTTTTTAAGCAGCAGCTTTAAAATTAAGGCAAAGATGTGTGCCTAAATGGTCACAAGAATTAAAATGGAATACTAAAAAATATTTTTAAAATCCAAAGTAAAGATTGTAAAGAAAGACAAGAAGAACATTGACATACAGGACAAATAAAAAAGTAGCAAAATAGTAAACTTAATCCAACCATACAGGTAATTATATTAAATGCCAGTAGTTTAAACATTCTATTTAAAAGGCAGATATTGCCAGTCTGGATAAAAAAGACTAAATATATGCTGTCTACAAAAATTCACGTTAAATATAAGAAAAAGAAAAGCTAATGAATGTGAGAATCAAAGGTAAGAAAGGTCGAAGGGTTATACTAACAGCAGATAAAGAATACCTCAAGACAAGAGCACTTCCTCAGAGATATTTAATAATAAAAAAACCCGTCACTTCATGAACAAATATAACCATAGTTTAAATGTGCCTAATAATGCATAAAAAACTGACAAAAATCAGCAGAAACAGGTAAAATCCATCATCATACCTCAAAATTATAGCACTCCTCTCTCAGTTATTGATAGTAAAACCACATATTCACCTAGCTTTCATATATTAAACACTAACCCCAAAACTACACAAAACAAATTCTTTTCAAGTGCACATGTAATGTTTAACATCATAGACCATACACTGGGCCGTAAAACAAGTCTCAATCAATTTCAAATTTTATAATTTTTCAGGCTATGTTCTCTGACTCAAGGAAAATAAGTTAGGAACCAGCATCAATGAAAGATATCTAGAAATTTCACAATTATTTGGAAATTAAACAACATACTTCTAAATAACCCATGAGTAAAGCTAAAGCAGTGTTTAGGTGGAAAGCTATGCTTTAAATGCTTAGATTAGAAAAGAACAATTACCTCAAGTAAATGATCTAAGTTTCTACCTTATGCAACTACAAAAAGAACAAATTGAGCCCAAAGTACAAGAAAGAACATAAAAAAGATAACAGCAGAAATCAATGACATAGAAAATGGACAAAGAAGAAAATCAATTAAAGCACAGTTGGTCCTTTTAAAAGATCCATAAAATTGATGCAATCTTAGATAGATAAGAACAATGAATGAAGCACCAAATTTCCAGTATCAGGGAAAAAAATAGGGACTATTACTGCAAATCATTTAAGCTTTAAAATTATGAATGGTATTATTAACAATTGTATGCGAATAAATTCAAATATTTAGATAAATTGGACAAAATCCTTTAAAGACACAAATTATCAAATGAACCCAAGTAGAAACAGAAAACTGAATAACCCTTTACTTATTAAAAGCATTAAATCATCAGTTAAGTATCTACCAACAAAGAAAACAAGACCTTGATGTTTTCACATGAATTGTACCCAACATGTATATAAGAAATAATTCCAATCCTACAAAACTATTTTAGAAAATAGGGGAGGAAATACTTCCCGAATCATTTTATGAGGATTACATACTCTATTTTTTTTTTTTTTACTACATCGCTGGTTTATTATAAATGGATATGACTCAGGAATAACCAAATGGATGAGAAGCAGAGGGCAAGGTATGGAGAAGGGGGGGCGGCAGAATTTCCAAGCCCTCTTCGAATGCCCCACTCTTCTAGCACCTCTACATGTTCACGAATCCAGAAGCCCTCCAAATCCCATCTTTTTGTTTTTTTATAGAGGCTTCATTATACAAGCAAGATTGATTAACTCATTGACCATTGGTGACTGATTCAACCTCTAACCCTTCTCTCCTCCCTGTGGGTGGGACTGATAGTTCACACCATCTAATCAAGGTTGGTTCCTGTGACAACCAGCCCCCCTCCTTAGGTGCTTTCCAAAAGAGACAACATAATCTTGATCTTAAAATCAGAAAAATACATTACAAGAACAGAAAACAAATGATCAATATCTTCATGAACAATGACAAAAAATACTTAACAAAGCATTAATAAATTGAATCTAGTAATATGCCAAAAGGATTATACAACATTACTAGGTAGAGTTTACTCAAAGAATTCAAGGTTGGTTTCACATTTGAAAATCTATCCATGTCATTCACCACACTAACAGAATGAATGATAAAACCATATGATCATCTCAATATATGCAGGAAAATTATTTGACAAAATTTGACAGTTATCCATGATAAAAACTCTCAGCAAACTAGGAATATAATGGAAATTATTTAATCTGAAAAAAGTATCAATGAAAAACCTAGAGCTAACATAATGATAATAAAATTTTGAATGCTTCCCCTTTAAGATCCAGAAAAGGACTATGATCCTCCTGCTCTAACCATTTCTACTGAACACTGCACAGGATATCCAAGTCATTGCAATAAGACAATAGAAATAAAAGGCCTAAATATTGAAAAGGATGAAACAAAACTGTTCTTTTAGTGCAACAAAATATGACTCTCTATGTAATAGTTCCTAAACAAATTAAAAGCTATTGTTATAAGTTAATTTAACAAGATTCAAAAATATAAGGTCAATACAAAACATAAATTCTATTTCTGCATACTATCAGCAAACAAAATGAAATTAAAATGCTATTTTGAATAATGTAAAATATTTAAGAGTAAAAATCAAAATATACCCAACACATCTACTCTGAAACCTGACTCTAAATTATATGTAGAAATGCAAAAGAGTTACAAAGGCCAAAACAATATTGAAAGATAAGTACACATTATGAGGACAAACTGCTTGAATTTAATTTTATGTTCCAACAACACTAATTAAGACAGTGTGGCTGTGGCACAAAGATAAATAGGTCAGTGGATCAAAATTGAGTCTGACTGAGAATAGAGCAGAATAGAACAGACTGTTTCAAAATAATATCCATCATAATTCCATCAGGATTATATTTTTTATACGAGATGAAACTTTACTAAAGAGATATGTAAAAATATCTCCCTAAAAAGATTTGTACAAGAATATTCATAGAGATTTTATCCAAAATAGCTAAAAATGAGACAAAATCCAAATATACTTCAACAGGAGAATGGAAAAACAAATTGTAACATTCATATAGTAGAATACTACTTGGCAATACATAGGAAAAATGTTGATACATAAATGGGGAAGAATCTCACTGCTAACATGCTGAGCAGAAATAGACACAAAGAGTTCATAGTATAGCATTCATTTTATTTAAAACTATAGATTAGGTAAAATTAATCCAAGGTAAAAAAAAAAATAAGAACAAGATTTCCTCTGGAGTAGATTAACTGGGAAGGGATATGAAGAAACTTTCTGGAGCATATATCAAGCTCATCAAAATGAACTTTAAGAATGTGAACATTTCACTGTATGGTAATTTTATCTATTAAATGGGTACAAAAAATACTGAATTGCAATCTACAGATTCAAAGGAATCCGTACCAAAATACCAAGGGCATTTTTCACAGAACTAGAAAAAATAATGTCAAAATTTGTATGGAATCACCAAAGACCCTGAATAGCCAAAACAATCTTGAGAAAGAAGAACAGAGCTGGAAGAATCACCCTCCCTGACTTCAGACTACAGTACAAAGCCACAGTCATCAAAACAGTATGGTACTGGCACAAAAACACACACATAGATCAATGGAAGAGGATAGAGTGCCCAGAAATAAACCCATGCGCTTATGGTGAATTAATATACAACAAAAGAGGCAAGAATATACAATGGAGAAAAGGCAGCCTCTTCAATAACTGGTACTGGGAAAACTGGACAGCTACTTGTAAAAGAATGAAATTAAAACATTCTCTAACACCATTTACAAAAATAAACTCAAAATGGATTAAAGACCTAAATGTAAGACCAGATACCATAAAACTCCTAGAAGAAAACATAGGCAGAACACACTTTGACATAAATCATAGCATTATTCTTTAGATCTGTTCCATAAAGCAAAGGAAATACAAGCAAAAATAAACAAATGGGACCTAATTAAACTTCAAAGCTTTTGCACAGCAAAAGAAACCATCAATAAAAAGACAACCTAGGGCTTCCCTGGTGGCGCAGTGGTTGAGAGTCCGCCTGCCGATGCAGGGGACACGGGTTTGTGCCCCGGTTTGGGAAGATCCCACATGCCGCGGAGCGGCTGGGCCCGTGAGCCATGGCCGCTGAGCCTGCGCGTCCGGAGCCTGTGCTCTGCAACCGGAGAGGCCACAACAGTGAGAGGCCTGCATACCGCAAAAAA
>NW_021703779.1:102038917-102044588 GCF_005190385.1 Monodon monoceros | reverse complement strand
CCAATAAAGGATTTCTATTAAAACAAGTTCAGGGCTTCCCTGGTGGCACAGTGGTTGAGAGTATGCCTGCCAATGCAGGGGACACGGGTTCATGCCCCAGTCCGGGAAGATCCCACATGCCACGGAGCAGCTGGGCCCGTGAGCCATGGCCGCTGGACCTGCACGTCCGGAGCCTGTGCTCTGCAATGGGAGAGGCCACAACAGTGAAAGGCCTGCATACAGCAAAAAAAAAAAAAGACAACCTAATGAAAGGGAGAAAATATTTGCAAATGATATGACCAATAAGGGGTTAATATCCAATATATATAAATAGCTCATACAAGTCAATATCAAAAACCCCACAAACACCCCTATTAAAAAAATGAGCAGAAGAACTGAACAGACGTTTTTCCAAAGAGGAAATGCAGATGGCCAACAGGCAAATGAAAAGATGCTCAAAATTGCTAATCATCAGGGAAATGCAAAACAAAAGCACAATGAGATATCACCTCACACATGTCAGAATGGCTATCATCAAAAAGAACACAAATAACAAACGTTGGCCAGGATGTGAAGAAAAGGGAATCTTTGTACACTGTTGGTGGGAATGTAAATTGGTGCAGTCACTGTGGAAAATATTATGAAGCCTTCTCAAAAAAACTAAAAATAGAACTACCATATGGCCCAGCAACTCCACTCCTGGATATATAGCTGAGAAAAACAAAAACACTAATTCAAAAACATACATGCACCCTGATGTTCATAAAAGCATTATTTATAATTGCCAAGATGTGAAACCAACCTAAGTGTCCATCAACAGACGAATGGATAAAAATGTGGTGTGTGTGTGTGTGTGTGCGCGCACGCGTATATACACATGATAGAATAATACTCAGCCATAAAAAAGAATGAAATTTTGTCATTTGCAGCAACATGGATGGACTTGGAGGGTATTATGCTAAGTGAAATAAGTCAGACAGAGAAAGACAAATAACTGTATGATATCACTTATATGTGGAATCTAAAAAATACAACAAACTAGTGAATATAACAAAAAAGGAAACCTACAGATGTAGAAAACAAACTTGTAGTTACTAGTGGGGAAAGGAAAGGGGGAGGGGCAATATAGAGGTAGGGGATTAAGAGGTACAAACTATTAGGCATAAAATAAGCTACAAGGATATATTGTACCACATGGGGAACAGAGCAAATATTTTATAATAACTATAACTATAAATAACTATAATAACTATAAATAACTATAATTATAAATGGAGTAGACCCTTTGAATCAGTATATTGTACACCTGTAACTTATATAAGATTGTATAGCAACTATAATTCAATTAAAAATTTAATTAAAAAAAAGAAATATTGAATTCTAAGTTAATAGGTTTTCTTTCTGAAGTGTTATGGATTCACAAATCTGAAACTACCTCTGTGTATACTTGCTTAAGTAAATGCATAAATAATGAGAGCCATTTTTACCACTGTTGGAAAAGAGAGTTAAACATACGAATCAGAAAAGACTAGCATATACCTTTCAGTATAGAAATTTCAGGTATCAATGTAATCTCAAATTTTAATCTGCTGCATTGAATATTAAGACATAGTGGAACAGCTTCTACAGATGGTAACGCAAGAATCACATACTCAGATATTCATTTACAGCATAAAAAGAGTAGAAAGATTTTACCTGCATCATTCCATCCCCCTTGCCAGTACAACTCAATGTCAAGAGGAATCCCCTCCACCATGGCTTCCCCTGCACAAGAAAAAAAGAGAAGAAAAGAGAGAAGACTCAAAATATCAGAAACAAATAAGAGACATTCTAATGAATGTTTCAGAAATAAAGATTATCTTAAGGGACTATTATAAACAATTATATATCAACAAATTGGATAACCTGGGAAAAAATAAACTTCTAGAAACATACAACCTACTAAAGCAGAATCAAGAAGAAATACGAAGCCTAAACAGACCAATAACAAATAAGGAGATTGAATCAGTAGTCAAAAACCTCCCAACAAAGAAAAGCCCAGGACCAGAGGACTTCATGGGTAAATTCTATCAAACATTCTTAAACTCTTCCAAAAAACAAAAGGGGGGACATATAGAAACTTTTAAGAAGGCCAGCATCACAGTGATAGCAAAGCTATATAAAGACACTAAAGAAAAGAAAAGCACAGGCTCATATCCTGGATAAACATAAATGCAAATATCCTCAATAAAACATTATCAAACCAAATTCAACTGTACATTAAAAGGATTATACACTATGGCCAAGTGGGATCTATCCCTGGGATGCAAGTATGGCTCAACATACACAAATCAAGAGGGTAGTAATAAATTAGAGCAGTGTGTCAGAGGTCCCCAAGACCACTCACAGTTTGATGACTTGCTAGGAGGACTAAGAGGTCTTAGTATATAATGTCACCCATCACTATGTTTTTTTACAGTGAAAGAATATAAAGCAAAATTAGCAAAGGGAAAAGTCAAAGGGGACAAAGTCCAGAGAAAACCAGGCACAAGCCCTCTCCCTTTGGGGTCACACAAAACATGCTTAAATCTCCTAGCAATGAGTTGTGAAAATACAAATGAAATTTTGTCTATAAATAAGCTCATTAGAGACCTAGTTCCCAGAATTTTATTGAGGGCTGATCATATTAGGCACTGTCTGCCTATCATGTGTCAAAACTGCATACTCGCAGAAGGAAGGCAGGATAAGCCACATTATTCATATAAATAGTGTAGGCACAGTGAGCCACTCCTACCAGTTAGAATGATGGGAACCTTCCCTAAATCCAAGTTCTCAGATGTTAGTGAAGACCAACCTTGTAAGCAGGACTTACAAAGGATAGCAGTCAAGCCTAGTCTATCAGTGCTTTCTATGTGAGCAGGGAGTTTAACATTTAATTTATGCATTTTTGTATTATTCCACTTGTTACAATGAGTTCAGTTGGCCTTTGAATTTAAAATATTCATTAGTAAATAGGAAATATAGTTCAATTTGAAAACGTAATACATATATTCACCCTACCACCTTCTCAAAATTTTATTAAAACAGAAGAATAATAACACTATGAAAGAAAGTACATCTCCAGCAGACAAAAAAAGAAACTTTTAAAATTATAAAAAAGACAGAACAGATTAATAATGAAAACAAAAAGAGCTGGAGAACTTTCAGTCTCACTGAGAGAAAGAGGGGGCCCCACAAATATTACTCTGAGCAGAAACTGTGTATAAGAACAATCACAACAGGAATTGAAAGGAACATGGGTACTTTTCCCATGTAATTAAAGGTCAGTAAACAAATTTCATTCCCTCTTTCTTAAAGTGGCTGTTTTCAGTGTTTTGACCACAGGATAAAAACACAAGTAGGGTACTCTAAAATATGACAATTTATATAGGAATAAGCAGAGTGCTTTAATTTCCTGTCAACCATCACAAAGGACACAGATTCCCTAAATTCAGAACCCCAGGAAAAACTAAACTCTAAAGGAATCCTAGTAACTACAATATGCCCCTCAACAACTATCCAAGCCAAGGGTAACCTGTTAATTCAAACCTGCATTCATGAAAAGAGAAAAGGTGAATTATTTATGTCTAAAGAAAGTGGCCAATTTGAATCAATCTTAACCATTATATGTAAATATGGATATACAATCAAGAATCAACTAGTGAAGAAAACCAACATGATGTAACTGAAAGCATTAAAATGCTGCAAAGTGAACACATTACATAATCTTATAATTTATATTTTCCTATTAATTCTAACATTGAAGTTGCACCCTCATTGCTGCATCCTCATCCTCTACTTTTTATAATGCTATACTTTCTCAAAGCTCTCAGAGGCAGTCATTTTTAATGTCCATGAACTTTATCGAAATTAAAAGTTAATATTTTAGCTAAATAACAGAATGACCCAAGCTGAAGATGTAATTAATAAACATAAGATTAAATTCGGGTATTTTCCAGGAGTGCAGTGAAAATGTATAAAAAGATGAGAAGAAAAATAAGTGAGTTACATAAAATGGGTTCAATAGTTCCAATATCCTTTTAACAGGGATAAAAATAAATAGACTATAGACAATGAAGAGTAGGAGGGAAATAAATAGTGTAAAATAACTCTGAATAGAAGAATGAACTAAGTGTCATTATGAAAAGTCCAAAAGGGAATTTTTTTAAGTTTAAAAATCTGAAACAACTGGGTGAAACTTCTGAACCACAAATATTCAATTTTTTTTAACATCAGAAAGAAAATATAAAAGCAATCCCTAAAACAAAACAAGAATCAGACTAGAGAACAGAGCAATATCTCCATAGTTCTGTGGGAGATTTATTTTGATGCTATAAAAGTCATACCTAGACAAAGAATTTTGTCAGTAAATGACAGAACATACAGAAAATAAGGCTAGGGAAGATTTGAAAAACAAAATTAACATATACATATGCTCATGTACACATTACTGTTTGTAACAGCAGCAGAATATACATTCTTTTTTGTATAGAATGTACAAAATTGATTATTGATATAATTGATTTACAGTGGTGTGTTAGTTTCTACTGTATAACAAAGTGAATCAGCAATACATATACATTTATCCCCATTTGTCCTCGCTCTTGCATCTCCATCCCACCCTCCCTATCCCACCCCTCTAGGTGGACACAAAGCAATGAGCTAATCTCCCTGTGCCATGTGGCTGCTTCCCACTAGCTATCTATTTTACATTTGGTACAGTATATATGTCCATGCCACTCTCTCACTTCATCCAAGCTTACCCTTCCCCCTCCCCGTGTCCTCAAGCCCATTGTCTACATCTGCGTCTTTATTCCTGTCCTGCCCTTAGGTTCTTCAGAACCGTTTTTTCTTTTTAGATTCCATATGTATGTGTTAGCATATGGTGTTTGTTTTTCTCTTTCTGACTTAATTCACTCTGTATGACAGTCTCCAGATCCATCCACCGCACTACAAATAACTCAATTTCATTTCTTTTTATGGCTGAGTAATATTCCATTGTATATATGTGCCACATCTTCTTTATCCATTCATCCGATGATGGGCACTTAGGTTGTTTCCATCTCCGGGCTATTGTAAATAGAGCTGCAATGAACATCTTGGTACGTGACTCTTTTTGAATTATGGTTTTCTCAGAGTATATGCCCAGTAGTGGGATTGCTGGGTCATATGGTAGTTCTATTTTTAGGTTTTTAAGGAACCTCCATACAGTTCTCCATAGTGGCTGTATCAATTATATATTCCCACCAACAGTGCAAGAGGGTTCCCTTTTCTCCACACCCTCCCAAGCATTTATTGTTTGTAGATATTTTGATGATGGCCATTCTGACAGGTGTGAGGTGATACCTCATTGTAGTTTTGATTTGCATTTCTCTAATGATTAGTGATGCTGAGCATTGTTTCATCTGTTTGTTGGCAATCTGTATATCTTCGTTAGAGAAATGTCTATTTAGGTCTTCTGCCCATTTTTGGATTGGGTTGTTTGTTTTTGTAATATTGAGCTGCATGAGCTGCTTGTACATTTTGGAAATTAATCCTTTGTCAGTTGCTTCATATGCAAATATTTTCTCCCATTCTGAGGGTTGTCTTTATGTCTTGTGTATAGTTTGCTTTGCTGTGCAAAAGCTTTTAAGTTTCATTAGGTTCCATTTGTTTATTTTTGTTTTTATTTCCT
>NW_021703779.1:101967640-102038817 GCF_005190385.1 Monodon monoceros | reverse complement strand
GCAAAAGCTTTTAAGTTTCATTAGGTTCCATTTGTTTATTTTTGTTTTTATTTCCATTTCTATAGGGGGTGGGTCAAAAAGGATCTTGCTGTGATTTATGTCATAGACTGTTCTACCGTTATACCAGAGGTGGTAACAAGAACATTAAGGCAGAAGAAAACCTATTAAAAATTAGAAAGAGGAAGGGAGCCATAACCATTCAATGGGGGAAGTATAGTCTTCAACAAATGGTGCTGGGAAAATAGGATATCCACATGCAAAAGAATGAAGTTGGAACCCTACACTCCATGACATACAAAACTTAACTCAAAATAAATCAAGGACCAAAATGTAATAGCTAAAATGATAAAATTCATAAAGGAAAACATGGCTAGATACTCTGCTTATTGTCCCACCCAGTTAAAATAAAAATACTGACCAGAGTTTCAGTTCTTATCTGAGGCTCAGGCTCCTCTGCCAAGCTCACCTGCGTTAAAAGCATTCAATTCCTTGTGGTTGTAGGAACATGTTATTCTTATGACATAGGAATCCCTTCTTCAAGACAATTGCAGTGTGCTAAATCCTTACCATTCCTTAGATCTCTCTTACTTCTTCTTAAGCCTTTCTCTTCACTTTTAAGGGCTCAGGCGATTACATTTGGACCAAATGAACAATTCAGGATAATCTCATCATATTCACAGGGTCCTAGGAGATTGGGTCTGTGAATTAGCATGTGGATATTTTGCAGGGAGGGGCTATATTTTTGCCTACCACAATGGCATATGTAAAAATATCTAAAAGAATCAACTGATAAATATTTTAGTATTAATAAGGCAGCTAAAAGATAAGGCAGTTTAGTAGGTTTGTTGGCTATATAAAACATTAACTTTAAAAAATATCAATTGTATTTCAACATGCCAGTAACACACACAAAAAATAAAGTATACCATTCACAATACTGTCAAAATCATGAAGTAAGAACAAATGTATCACAGTATTGCAATTGTCTTTGGAGATAATTATAAAATTTTAATAGGAGATATTAAAGATTTCCTGAATGTAGAGATATATCATGTTAATGAATTTATGGACTTAATATTTTAAATATGTCCATTACCCCCACATTAATTATAGATTCAACAGAACTCCAATAAAAAACCCCACAGATTATACTGTGGGACTTCACAACTGATTTTTAAATCTTGTATGGAAACAGAAAGGATCAAGAATACCCAAGCCATTCCTGAAAGAAAATACAAGGGTTGAATAACTTGCTTTAACAGTTTAAAAAATAAGGGGCCAGATCAAGGTGGCAGAATAGAAGGACATGAAGCTCACCTCCTCCCACAAATACATCAAAAGTACATCTACACGTGGAACAATTCTCACAGAATACCTGCTGAACACTGGCAGAAGATGTCATAAAAACAAAACCGCAAGGAAGATCACCACGTAACAAAGTAGGACAAAACAACAACAACAAAAAGGAATTTGGATGGGACCTGCACCTCTGGAAGGGAGCTGTGAAAGAGGAAAGGTTCCCTCACCCTGGGAAGCCGCATCACTGGTGGGGAGATCAGCCAGGACAGAAAGGGAGCTTCCGAGGCTCAGAGGAGAGTGCAGCAGCCAGCTTGCAGCAGGCAGAACAGAGAAAGACCAGCACAGAGGGTCCATGCCACTTCCTTGCACTCCCCAACCCAAGATGTACTTCTGGTGTGCGTGGGGGCTGGGTGCTGAAACTCTGGCTTCAGCAGACCCAGAGAAAGGACAGGGGTTGGCTGTGTGGAGAGAGCCTGAAGGAGCTGGACTGTGGTCTAAGCTGCAACCTGGGGTGTGCACAGGAAGGACCCAGGTCTGCCACTGAAGCCCCATTGTTAACATGCATGCTGGAAGGGTGGGGCCTACTGGTGCATCCTCATTTTCAGCATGCTTACAGTGGGTGTGGAGTTCTGGGAGCACATAAGCACCTGCAGGTTGCGCACATGCAGAGGTGGGGCTGAAATCCAAGCCAATCCCCAGGAGCCCCAACACTTCAGAAGCAGTCACTGTGTGATCAGCGGATTTATGCACCACAGGTGGCTTTGTAAACTCACTGCCTGCAGGACATCTGAGCCGATTACTGGTGCTCCCATGGCTGGGGCAGGTCTGGTGATAGCAAGCTATAGGCTCTGCAAGTGCACACACGTAGAGGTAGGGCTGGGGTCTGGGCTGACTTGGTAGCTCCGAGGGCAGGTCCAAGTGTGGGACTATGGTGGTCCCAGTGCCTGACCTCAGTGGTTCTGTGCCAACAGATATGCACTAAGCGCTTTGTGAACAGAGCACCTGTGGGACACCTGGGCCAACTGCCTGAATTTCCAAGGTTGAGGCAGTGCTGAGGGCAGTGCCAAAACAGTGTAGTTGGTGAGCTTGCACAACAGGTGACAGGTGATACCACAGAGTGCACTTTCTAGTGGACAGCTCCTGTGGAGGAATACTCAGTGTCTCCTCTCCCCGTGGGAGTACTCCAGTTCCTCCTACCTCACACCACAGTTCAGAAACAGATCTGGGGGCATCTACTCCAACAACTGGGGAGCAGACCCTGCACCCAACAGGGCTGTGACAACCACAGAGCAAAGAGGAGGCCTGCTCAACATCCAGTGCAGGCTCTGGTCACCACACCAGTCACACCCCCTACAAAGGGGATAACTGAGAGAAAATGTGGCAAGCATCCATACTAAAAACAGCCCTTGCACCAAAAATATGAGACTCACACAGGCTACATGGGGATACTCCCACATAAGAACCCTCCTGGACCATAGTAGATAACTGTTTCTCCTAAACTCATAGAGTCAGAGAAATATAAGTAAAACTAAGAAGCAGAGGAACCACTTCCAATTAAGAGATCAAGAGGATTACCCTGAAAGTACAATGAAACAAACCTCTCCAGTCTACTAGACCTCAAATTCAAAAAGGAGGTAATGAAAATACTGAAGGAATTAAGAAAAGCTACCAATAGAAATGCAGATGACTGTAAAAAAGGAACTAGAAACTATGAAGAAATCAGGGTAGCAATAGACATACCAGAAAAAATAGACTTTAAAAGGCCATAAAGAAAGATAAAGAAGGACACTATATAATGATACAAGGATAAATACAAGAAAAGGATATTATATTCATTAACATATATGCACCCAGTATAGTAGCACCTAAATACATGAAAGAAATACTAACAGACATAAAGGAAGAAATTAACAGGAAAACAAAAATAGTAGGAGACTTTAAAAACCCACTCACATCAATGGACAGATCTTCCAGACAAAAAATCAAGAAGGCAACAGGGGCTTCCCTGGTGGCACAGTGGTTGAGAGTCTGCCTGCTGATGCAAGGGGCATGGGTTCATGCCCCGGTCCGGGAAGATCCCACATGCCACGGAACGGCTGTGCCTATGAGCCATGGCCGCTGAGCCTGTGTGTCCGGAGCCTGTTGCTCCACAACGGGAGAGGCCACAACAGTGAGAGGCCTGTGTACCGCAAAAAAAAAAAAAAAAAAAAAAGAAGGGAACAGATATCCTAAATGATACAATAGAACAGTCAGACTTAATTGATATTTTTAGTACATCACATCCAAAAAAAACTAGAATACACATTCTTTTCAAGTGCATATGGAACAGTCTCTAGGACTGCCTACGTACAAAACAAACCTCAACAAATTTAAGAGGAAAGAAGTCAATTTAAGCATCTTTTCTGACCACAATGTCATGAAACTAGAATTCAACCACAGAAAGAGAAACAAGAAAAAAATGATTACATGGAGACTAAACAACATGCTACTAAAAAACCAATGGGGCAACGATGAAATCAAAGAGGAAATTAAAAAATACCTTGAGACAAATGACAATGAAAACACAACCATACAAAATCTATGGGATGCAGCAATAGCATTCCTAAGAGGGAAGTCCATAGTGATACAGGCCTTCCTCAAAAAAACAAGAAAAATCTCAAATAAACAACCTAGCCTACCACCCCAAAAAGTTAGAAAAAGAACAAACAAAACCTAAAGTCACCAAAAGGAAAGAAATGATAAATATCAGAGAGGAAAGAAATGAAATAGAGATTGAAAAAATAGAAAAAAATCAATAAAATCAAGAGCTAGTTCCTTGAAAGGGTAAACAAAATTGACAAACCTCTGTCCAGGCTCACCAAGAAGAAAAGATAAAGGACCCAAATAAACAAAATAAGAAATGAAAGAGGAGAAATAACAACTGATACCACAGAAATATTACAAAAAACCATAAGAGAATACTATGAACAATTATATGCCAACATTGGACAACCTAGAAGAAATGGACAAGTTTCTAGAGACATACAGCCCACCAAAAGTGAATCAAGAAGAAATAGATAATTTGAACAGATCAATCACTAGAAGTGAAATAGAATCTGTAATAAGAAAAACTCCCCGCAAACAGAAGTCCAGAACAAGATGGCTTCACTGGGGAATTCTACCAAACATACAAAGAACTTATACTGATCCTTCTCAAATTCCTCCTAAAGATTGAATAGGAAGGAACACTCCCAAAGTCATTCTATGAAGCCACCATCACCCTGATACCAAAACCAGACAAAGACACTACCTAAAAAGAAAACTACAGGGCAATACCTTTGATGAATATAGATACAAAAGTTCTCAACAAAATATTAGCAAACTGAATGCAACAACACATAAAAAAAGATCATACACCACAATCAAGTTGGATTCATCCCATGGTCACAAGTATGGTTCAACATATGCAAAACAATTAATGTGATATACCACATCAACAAAAAAAAAAGACAAAAACCACATAATTATTTCAATAGATGCAGAAAAAGCCTTCAATATAATTAGACATCCATTCATGATAAAAACTCTTAACAAAGTGTGTATAGAGGGAACATATCTCAACATAATAAAAGCTATTTATGATAAACCAACAGCCAACGTAAAACTCAACAGTGAAAATCTGAAAGGCTTCACAGTAAAATCTGGAAACAAGGATGCCCATTCTCACTACTTCTACTCAACACAGTACTGGAAGTCCTAGCCACAGCAATCAGACAAGAAAAAGAAATAAAAGGTATCCAAATAGGAAGAGAAGAGATAAAATTGCCATTATATGCAGATAACATTATATAATATATAGAAAACCTCAAAGACTCCACACAAAACTACTAAAACTGATAAACAAATTCAGCAAGGTAGCAGGATACAGATTAAAATACAGTAATCTGTTGTTTCTTTACACTAACAATAAAATATCAGAAAGGAAAAGTAAAACAAAAAAAAATCCCGGGGCTTCCCTGGTGGCGCAGCGGTTGAGAGTCCGCCTGCTGATGCACGGGACACGGGTTCATGCCCTGGACTGGGAAGATCCCACATGCCGCAGAGCGGCTGGGCCCGTGAGCCATGGCCACCGAGCCTGCACGTCCGGAGGCTGTGCTCCGCAGCGGGAGAGGCCACAACAGTGAGAGGCCCGCGTACCGGCAAAAAAAAAAAAAAAAAGGCAGAGATTGTCAGACTAGATTTAAAAGCAAGATTAAACTCTATGGTGTTGAGTAGAAACAATTTAATAAAAGAGGCATAGAGTGACAGTAAACAGTTAAGGAAAGTTATAAAAATTGAATATGAATCATATTAAAGTGGATGTAAAAAGCTATATTAAGTAAAAATTGACAGACTAAAATAGAAAACTCAGCACTCATAGAGAATAAACATCCCTCTCCCAGTACCTGATAGAAAATGTAGAAAAAAAAATCAGTGAAGATACAAGAGATTTGAAAACCACCAACTTGATCAAGTTGACATTTAAAGAATGCTA
This sequence comes from Monodon monoceros, assembly GCF_005190385.1. Lineage (NCBI taxonomy): Eukaryota > Metazoa > Chordata > Mammalia > Artiodactyla > Monodontidae > Monodon > Monodon monoceros. The sequence continues at coordinate 102,033,005 of NW_021703779.1, read as the reverse complement.
TACCGGCCACAGCCTTTGCGGAGAGTCACCGAGGTTTCCTGCTTCAACAGTGCTTGGACAGAACCCCGCGCTTGTCCCCCGCTCCGGCCGGCCGCTCAGAACCAGCCCTCGCCACCACCTCACAGCGCCCTCCGACCGCCTCTTCCCAGCCGCCGGCCATGACAACCGCATCCCCCTCGCAGGTGTGCCAGAACTACCACCAGCACTCGGAGGCTGCCATCAGCCGCCAGATCAGCCTGGAGCTCTACGCCTCCTACGTCTACCTATCCATGTCATACTATTTTGACCGCAATGATGTGGCTTTGAAGAACTTTGCCAAATACTTTCTTCACCAGTCTCGTGAGGAGAGGGAACATGCTTTGAAACTGATGAAGCTGCAGAACAAACGGGGTGGCCGAATCTTCCTTCAGGATATCAAGAAACCAGACCGTGATGACTGGGAGAATGGGCTGAATGCAATGGAATGTGCGCTACACTTGGAAAAAAGTGTGAATCAGTCACTACTGGAACTGCACAAATTGGCCACTGACAAAAATGATCCCAATGTGTGTGACTTCATTGAGACGCTTTACTTGAACGAGCAGGTGAAATCCATCAAAGAGTTGCGTGACCATGTAACCAACTTACGCAAGATGGGGGCCCCCGAATCTGGCATGGCAGAGTATCTCTTTGACAAGCACATCCTGGGAAACAGTGATAATGAGAGCTAAGCCTTAGGCTGGCTTCCCATAGCCACGGGGATGACTTCCCTGGTCACCAAGGCAGTGCACGCATGTTTGGGTTACCTTTACCTTTTCTATAAGTTGTACCAAAACATCTACAAGTTCTTTCCTTAGTACCATTCCTTCAAATAGAGTAATTTGTTACTCCTCTTGCCAAAATAAGAACGCTATACCAACAAGTGCAGCATATATGTACAAGTGCAGGGAACATTCACCAAGGTAGAAGGTATGCTGAGCCATAAGACCAAATCCTCAACAAATTTAAAAGAATTGAAACCATACAGTAATAGTGTATTAGTTTCCTAGGCCTGCCATAACAAAGTACCACAAACTGGGGAGTTTAAAACAACAGAAATTTATTGTTTCAGTTCTGGAGGCAAGAAGTCTGAAACCAATGTGTCACCAGAGCCAATCTCCCTCTAAAACCTGCAGTGGAATCCTTCCTTGCATTTTCTTAGCTTCTGGTGGTTTGTCAGCAATCTTTGACATTCTTTGGCCTGTTCATGCATCACTCTGATTCTCTGCCTTCACATGACTTTTTGCCTGTGCCTATCTTCACATGGCTGCCTTCTTATACGGACACCAGTCGTATAGGATTAAGGGTTCACCCGACTCCAATATGACCTTATCTTAACTAATTACACCTACATTGATTCTGCTTTCAAATAAGGTCACATTCTGAGGTACTGGGGGTTAGGACATCAGCATATCTTTTTTTTCAGGTGGGAACATATCTCAACCCATACCAAATAGTATGGAGAGATTCCCTCAATTTTGGAATTTCTGCAACATGTGTTAATAATCCATGGGTCAAAGAAGAAATCATAAGAAAAAATAGTGAATATCGTGAGCTGAACACCTACCATATATATCAATAATGGATATCCAAGTATCAAATTTTGTGGTATGTATCCAAAGCAATGCTTAGAATTTTATAAATATAAATAACTGCTAGAAAAATGATTTAAAAATTAATGACCTAAGCTTGTACCGTAAGAGCACTAGTAAAAGAGCAAATTAAACCTAAAATAATAGAAGGTAAATAATAAAAATAAGATCATAAATCAAGAAATAGGAAACAGATAACAATAGATAATAAAGTTAAGATATGGGGTTTGGGGGGAAAAATAATAAAAATTGTAGATACTAACCAGACTGATTAAGAAAAAAAGATATACATATTGCCTAAAGCAGTAATTAAAAAGGGAATATCACTAAACATATTAAAAGGACTACAGACATTAAAAGGCTAATAAAATAATATTATAAATCTGTTTATATCATTAAATTCAACAACCTAGCTAACTGGAGATATTTATTGAAAACCATGAATTACCCAAACTGACAGATGAGAAATAAAAATTTAGAAAAACACTTTTCATTAAGGTAATTCAATTCATAATCAGAAACCACCTAAGAAAAGCAGAAAATAAAATGGAGAGAGCAAGATCAGGAGAGAGAAATAGAAAGAGAGGAGAAGAGGGAGGAAAAAAAAGAGAAAGAAAGAACGTAAGGATGAATGGGTGGGAAGGAGGAAAGAAAGCAGGGAGGAAGGAGGGAAGGAAGAAAACCTCCAGGCACAGTTTCATTAATTAATTAATTAATCAAATATTTAAGCAATAAATAATGCTATATCTAAAATAAACTGTTTTCATAAATAGAAGTGGAGGAAACCCTTCCTAAATCAGCTAGCCAGGACATTAAAACCCTGATACCAAAAACTGACAAAAACATTACGGAAAAATAAAATTTATACCAATATCCCTCATAAATATAGATGCAAATTCCCTTTCAAAATATCAGTAGATAATTTAAAGTAATGTACAAAAAAAATAATACACCATGACTTGTTGGGGCTTATCCCAGAAAAGCAAAGTTGGTTTGCCATTTGACAAAAAATCATTTTAATCTACCATATTAACAGAATGAAATATGTATATATAAATATGTATACCTTCATAAGGCATTAGCATTATCTCCTAAAGTTGACAATAGACGTATATATGAGCCAGAAATTCCCCTCCTACATATATACTAAAAGGGGTTTGTGTATTTTCAAGTACTGTTCACAATATCGACAAACTGGAAAAAAACCAAATGCTCATAAACAATAATGTAGATGAATTAACTGTGGTAGAGTAAAATGCAGTATTATACAGTAGTCAAAACAAATGAACTAGCAACATGTAAAAACATGAAAGAATTTTGTGATAAAATGTTGAGGACAAAGGAGTCTCCAAAGATTGCATACAGCATGATATACTTCTTTTATGAAATAAAACAGATCTTAAAAATATTTACTGTTTCAGAAGTTATAAACAAACCAAAAGAGACTCCTGGTTTCAACTTTGACATGTAAACAGCTAGGAGATAGCTATTTCCATCATTACAGAAAGAAAACTGCTGAACAAACTGAAAATTAAGGACTCTTCTTAGACCCATCAGAGAATTGTGATCACAGGGCAAACTGCCACTCTTGAAATCTGGAGAGAGAGATGAATAGAGAATCACAGCTGAAACCTGGAAACAAAAAGTCCTAGGAACACTTAAGTTGTAATTTTAACAAATTGTTTGAGGTTGAGTACACTAGCATGAGGGAGAACTCCTAAGAGCTGTGTTTTGGCATGTGTGTCGGGGGTACACTTTCATGGACTTTGCCTTCAGGAGCCCAGTGAGATCCTCACAGTGAAAAGCTTGGAAAGATCCTCTACTGGCTCTGAAACAGGAAAAGGAAACATAACCATTTTGAAATATGCCAAGACTGTTCTCCAAAACAAAGGGAACTTTGCAGGAGAAAAGGCTTTACCAGAGCCTTATTACACCCTAGGGAGAAGAGCATTTATCCAATTCTACTCCCTCCCCTACCCCAAATCCTTCCTGTATTACCTAAGAGGAGAAATTAAGGCTAAGAAACATTGTTGCAAGTCACAGCTCAGAGACATGGGCCCACTAAACGACTGAGATTTAATCATAAATTGAAAGAAACTTCTCCCATACCTTGCCACCATACCAAGAGGGATTGGTGTAACAGTGGTTTACAGTGAAAAGAGCTGCATAACAAAGCCTTTATCCAAGTGGGAGTAATTAAGGAATTCTAAAGTCAACAAAGGAGACACAACAAGGTCATACCGGGACCTTACAAAGTTCCCTTTGTTTTGGACAACAGTTATGGCATATTTCTAAATGGTTGCTATTTACCAAAAAACACAATTTAAATAAAAGTAATCAGGTTCTAAAAAAAAAAAAAGTAATCAGGTTCAAGGTAAAACAATGAAAACATTCAGTATGAAAAATACTAAGAGGAAAGCTACTTTAACAGGACTGTTACTAAATCAAGCAGACTTTAAGGCAAGCACCATTTCCAGTGATAACGAGGGAGATTTCATAAAATGACAAAATGGTCAATCCTTCATGAATATATCACAATTATAAATCTATGCACATATTTATATAACTGAAAAATATATTTATAAATTTACAGAATTACAAGAAGTAAAAGGGGAAATCAAGTATAATGAGAGAATAAAAATAGATCACTTCCATAGAAATAAAAATATATCAGAGATTATAATAATAATAATAAAATAGCCCTTAGTGGCACTGAATCACATACATAACAATAAAGATCTGAATTAGCAAAATTTAGTTACTGTATCAGAGAATCCTCTCAAAATACAGAATTAAAGGAAAACCATAGAAATTATGATAGCCAAGATATTGAGCAGTGCCCTTCAAGCACTAATGTGGATATAAATCACCAGGTGATCTTGTTAAAAATGCACACTTTGAATGAGTAAATATGTGGTAGGGCCTGCGATTCTGCATTTCTCATTGGTTCCCAAGAGATGCATAAGTTACTGATCAGCAGACCTTACTTTAAATAGCAAGGATACAGAGAGCAAATATGGAAGAACATCTTTATTCTCACATACACACACACGCGCACACACACACAGCATTTATACAACAGGAGTTCCATAGGAAAACATGGAGTCTTGGAGGAGTAAAAAGCAGTCAAGTGCACAACAGAAGAAGGTACTTATTTTGAGGTGAAAGCGCTTACTGAAGACTGGGCAGAATTGTTTGTGTGTGATATTTTCTAAAAACATCATAGTAAATATCTGAACTAAAAGAGTAAGGAAAAAATAGCAAAAAGATTTAAACACATTTTTGGAACCAGAAATCAAATAAGAGCTTGGACACACCTTTAACAATTTGGGGACCTGGCAAGAGTATAAGACTTCTAAGTCAAGCTAAAAATCTGCTACATAAAACATATATATTATCCTGCCTTGAAAAAAGTTAAAAGCCTGGTTGACTGTTTTTATATGACAATTTTGGAAGAATATTACAAATTGTTAATTATTAATGTATAACAATTTTCTATTGATTAGTCAGTGATATTTGGTTGAGTAATAGAATATAGATATATATAATTCATATTTAGGAATATTCATTCCATACAATTTATTTTTCCTTTTCTTTAATGTTGTTAAAATAAAGATTTTCATATTGATGCAATAAAAGATTAAAAGGTGATCATATTCAAAATATACAAAATTTGGGGCTTCCCTGGTGGTGCAGTGGTTGAGAGTCCGCCTGCCAATGCAGGGGACACGGGTTCGTGCCCCGGTCTGGGAAGATCCCACATGCCGCGGAGCGGCTGGGCCTGTGAGCCATGGCCACTGAGCCTGCGCGTCCAGAGCCTGTGCTCCGCAACAGGAGTGGCCACAGCAGTGAGAGGCCCACGTACCACAAAAAAAAAAAAAAGAAAAAATAATGTGTATATATATATATATATATATATATATATATATATATATACAAATTTTGAATTTATGTTGATAAAATTAAATTACTATAAAATATTAAAACATAGCTATGTTCACATATGCTTTCAGTTACTTTATATAATATTCAAACTTTTAAAATTAAAAGCCAAATATATACCTTAATTATTGAATTTCAAAATTTTAGTTAAAATTTTAAATAAAGCTGAAATGTATAGTATTTTTTGAAAATTTACTCAAATCTTATAGATATGATTATATATATAAAGATATTCACAATACTACCTTTTAATGCCCACCTATTTTCCAACATAAAGAGCTATATATGTACATTTAAAAGGAATATGAATTGTTAAATGTAGCAAAATATTTCTCAGCTGCATTTTGTACTGGTTATAAAAACCATGTGTGTCTCTCCAGAAACAATATTGGAACATAAAGAAAAGGAAAGGAAGGGATGCCTGTCACTACTGTGAAATAATACTTCCTTAAGCAAGAATCTATGGGATTTATATCATCTGAGAGAAAAGATATTGAACAAGTTAATTAATTTGTGCTTTCTGTTACATAAGGCATTTAAATGTTTCTCACATCCTGAAGCAATATCCTGAAGCAGTATCCAACACATGAAACTCCTTAGTATTTGGATACATTTGGGCACAGGGCAAGAGGTGGGAAAATGTTTTCTCCTGGATCCAAACAATATTTGTCACAAGACAGCTTGCTTAGGGTTGCAGGTCTGAGTGGCACATGCTAAGAGACAGAAGTTGCTATATGTACTTTGATAAGTTTAATTTTTTGTGTGTGTATAATTGGGTTCATCTAAAGCATGGAGCTCAGGACAGGTTACTCTCTTGCCCTGTTATAAATGTGGTGCCGAATACATGAAGATGGTACCTAGAAAAGAAGTACAAGCTGATATTCATGGGAAAAGCCCAGTGAGGATCTATTCTTGAAGTATTTACAGGGGGATATAGAGGTGTTAATTTGAATGATTAGCAAAACCTTGTGCCAAGTCTCTGCCATCAGCCCATCCTGTCCAACTCTTCCACACAGAGAGATGGTGAAAAGTGAGGCTAGAAGGGTATTAATTTTAATGACCATCTATGGAATCCTGATCAGTCTCTGTCTTCATTCTATCCTTCCCTACTCCTCCATACAGAGAGATGAGATGGGAAGGCCATTTCCCTGTCTCCTGCTCCATGTTCAAAACACTCACATACACATGTGCGTGTGAGCATACACACATATATACACACACACCACCCCAAAACTAGAGTGCTTAACTCTATGTGTAGTTAGGCCTTCAAATATTGAACTTAACACTTAAATTAAAGCATTCCACAGGCTGGAATTTGGGGATTCCCAAGCCAAACATTCTAACTCTTCATATAGGCATCTTAAAATGAAGCTTGCCATTCAAAATGTCCAGCCTAGTCTCCAGAAACAAAGCTTCCATTAAGCTTCCCAATCAGGTGAGAAACCTATCAGGAAACACACCTGCCTATACAATAGCAAAGAAAACCAATTTCAACTTACCTACAATAATCAACCAAATACTTCATTCTGAAGTATATGAACAGGCAACAAAAATTTAACATATATGATAAAAATCAACAGAATAAGACAGTAAGTTTTAAAACAACAAGCAGAATATTGAGCCCAGAATAAATATAGTTCAAGAAAGAGAAGAGATATTTTAAGATAATCTAATTAGTATTCTCAGAGAAATATGAGTACATCATAGATTGCTGGTAGGAATGTAAAATGGTACAGTCACTCTGGGATACAGTTTGACAATTTCTTGAGTAACTAAACATGCAACTACCATACAGCAGCAATTACACTCCAAAGAAATGAAAATTCATATTCATACAAACACCTGTACATGAATGTTTATACTAGTTTTAATAGTAACAGCCCAAACTGAAAACAATGCAGATATCCTTCAACGGATGACTGGTTAAACAAACTGTGGTACATCCATACCATGAAATACTAATTAGCAATAAAAAGCAATGAGCTAATGATACATGCAATAACCTGTATGAATCTCCAGAGAATTATGCTGAGTAAACAAAGCTAAATACACACTATATAAATGCTATATTTGTATAAGATTTATATGAAATTCTTGAAACTACAAAATAATAGAAATGGAAAACAGATTGACAGTCATCAGGGATTAAGGAAAGGGTGGGGTGGGAGGGAAATATGCACAACTATAAAAGGGCAACATGAAGGATCCTTCTGGTGGTAGAAATGTTCTATATCTTGACTGTATCAATTGTCATATCTCTGTTGTGATATAATAGATTTGCAAGATATTATCACCGAGAGAAATTGGGTAAGGTGTATACAGGATCTGTATTCTTTCTTAAAACTGCATGTGAATTTAACTTTCTCAAAATGAAAAACTTAACTAAAAACTGAAATTGAATGTTGTAAAAAAGCATCAGAAAACAAAACATTACTGTTATATGAAAGTAAATCAATAGAATTACTGGGGAAAAAATGCTGAAGAAATACATGTATTTTTGTAGAGAGAAAGGAAAAGAGAAAGAAAATGTGAAAGAAATGATGGCAACATAGGGATTCAATCTCATAGAGACAATATTTTACTATTAGAAACTAAAAAGAGTAAATAGAGGAAATGAAGAAGACAAAATTATTAAAGAAGTAGTATAAGTAAATTTCCAAAAGTTGAAACTCATGAATCTTTAGAATAAAAGGAAAATGTTTGGTCTTCCTAGTTGAAACTTTAATGTCTATCAATAAATTTTACCATTTTCTTTGTATAGGTCTTTTACATTTCTGGTTAAGTTTATTCCAAAATAAAATTAAAGCTCTTGTCTATTTTAATATGTATCTTTATTTTTCTGTTTGCAATATATCATTTGGATATTGCTGATATATTAGAACACTGCTTCTAATCTAATAGTAATTATTTGATAATCAGATGAAATCATTTGAAAGCATCCTCAGTTTTGTATCAATTTCCAATATTTATATCTCTTTCTTTGTCTTAATGCATTGGTTAGGTCTTCTAGTAAAATAATAAATAATAGCACCAATGGTGTTATTCCTGATTTGGGATGAATTATTAATATTCTACTATTAAGTATGACTTTTGCTGTAGGTTTGGTACATTTATCTAATGATGTTTTCTTCTTTCTTAATTTGCTATGAATTTTTAATATGCATAAGGATGACAGTTCAAATATTTACTGTTAGCTATTGAATTTATTTCATTTTATATTATTTTTATAATCTAAATCAATATATTTTGATTAAAATGGATTTTCATCCATACACAAAACATTACACAGGTCTGCACAGAAAACTGATTGTGAATTTTAAATAGCATGATAAATTTAGATTGTGCTCAGAAAATGGTAAAACTATCATTTTAAATTTAACATACATATATAAAATAAAAAGGGAAGCTAGTACAGCAATATTAATAGATCCCAAATATTTTGATTACACTGGAAGTTCTAGTCATAGTAAGGCATCTACAAATGTTTGACACAAGATAATATTTTCTACTCCAATCCAGATTTCTTTATTTGCCATTTAATAAAGAATAGGCTGGAAATGACTGACAGGTGTGCAATACTGTCAAGGAAATTACGAGTCTGTAAATTCAGCATTTATTTATTTTAAGTAACCATGCACAAGAAACTCTTAAGTTGTAGCCACGTTGTTTCAGTATTCTGAATCCATGCAACCCACTGTTTCTACTTTGTTACATAGATTTTCTCAGTCTTCTTCCCCAATATACACGTCTCTTGATGTCAAGAAAGTTGTTTGTTTCATATGACCTAACAATTCAATCAAGTGATTTTTAAGTGAAAAAAGGGAAGCTTCCCCTCCCCTCACCCTCTTGGGAAGGGGAAGTCAGAAACTTAATTTAGACAGGAAAATAGGATCAGCTCTGCTACCAGTGATTCTCATAATTTTTAAAACCCTTAAAAAAAAAACCCTTTTGTATTTTTTCAAATTTTCACACATATCTTCCCTTTTTTGGTAAAGCACAAATGATTGTTGACTATGCAGATTATGCAGAGGAACTTCAGCTAAATGTTACTTCATCAGGAAGAACTGTGGATCAAGTAGGCACACAAAGTTATCAGAAATAATGATATTTACATAGGCAGTTCATATAAAAATGTAGAAAGTGAGGCAGGAGGTAGATGCCCCTCCCCCTCCCAGGGTAAGCAATTGAAGATTCATTCCCTGTGGACCAATACTCCAAGATGACAACAGCAGGACAATTGAGTCTGGGCCCTGCCCAGATAGAGGATAAGAGACCACATATTTCTCATTCTCAAAGTCAAGGAAACCTTCCCAACTAGAAAGCTCCTTAAGGTCAAAAAGGGAGGGGGCGCCACCCCATAGTAAGTGATGCCAACTACCCATAGGCCTCTTCGGTAGAATCCATCTTGGCTAAGAGATGCACGCGCACATGGGAGGATCCTGAGATATACCAAATACAGACTCCGAACCAGGCAAATCAAAATGATTGGTCAAAGGAAACCTGGAAGAAATGCCCCATATAAGTGACTTAAACTACCATGAGGGTGCAACTCTCTCTCTCTGTCTGCCCGTGTGTCTATCTACACGTATTGTACTCTTTTCTTCTCCTAATAGACACTTGTTTCACTACTTTACGTCTTTGTGGGAATTCTTTTCTGCAAAGCCGAAGGGCCAGGGCCTTGTCACTGGCTATTTGTTCCTGGTGGTCTAGTGGCTAGGATTCGGTGCTCTCAGTGCCTTGACCTGACCTCGATCTCTGGCCGGGAACCAAAACCGTGCTTCAAGCTGCTACAGGCCGAGGCCACCCAAGATCAGAAAGTACGAGAAAAAATAAGATTTTAGGAGAGCCTTCTGAAAGACAAATTAGAATAACAATTCACGATGTCACATTCCTCTTTTCATGCTTTGTTAAAAAGCCTAAATTTATATTTGCTTCATGTTCCTTTCAGAAAGATGAATAAGTTATGCAAAACAAAGTACACCAATATTTAAATTATATAGAAAAGCTTAGGTTTGAAAATAATTTGACAAGGAGATAAGCAAGAGGGTCCAATTAAACAAACCCTTTGGCAAATTACTATTTCTTTTACCAACTCAATTTCTGTCATAATCTATAGAAAAAAAATCCCTGACCAGCTAGGTGTTTCTATTTTAATTTTAAAAAGCAATATTTATTAATAATACTCCATAGCTAACCATTTTAAGCTCCTATCAAACTCAGGCAAGAAATTATTAAATTCATAAATGTGCTTTCATTGCATTTTAATGGAAATGAAATTAGATCTGTCTTATCAGAGGTGGGACTAGTCAACACTAAAAGAAGCAGAAGTACTGCCAAATAGTCAATTTACATAAATAAATTTGCCTCCTTTACAAATCAGGAAGTCTTTTCATGAGAGCTTGAAAAGCAACATCACTCCCCAAGTTGACTTTGAATTGATGGACTAGTGGTAAGTCTGATAAGATTTAACCAAAACTTTTCCTCTTTTTTCTCCACGCTAGGTAAATTTTAAGCATTGCTCTTCCAATGATACCTATCTAAATGTTAATACTGCACATCCTTTCCATACTATTATTGCATTCCTAGGGAAGAAATGCATATCCTGTACACAGCAATTTTGTTCAATCTTAAATAACAGATATTCTGAAATACTTAGTCCTGAATAATTCATTTATGCAATCTACAAAATGATGATTGCACAGCTTGCTTTTAAAGGATTTTACTAACTTTCATTGAATGATACTATATAAATTGACTAGATGATGTAGCAAATCTAATTGTCCAGGAATGTACACTAAGGGGACTTCTTTGGTTTTTCTGTAAAAATACTAACTCACTGAATCGTACAAAGAATTGTTCTTCAAGTTAGAATAAATTTTTGAAGGTCACCCAGGCCAAATTCCTACCAGATTAAAATAACAGATTTCTTTTATAGCATAACTACCAAGAGGCTATTTATTATTCACTGGAATGTCTTTAGTAACAGTATATCCCTGTGTGGTGTTGGCTCCTGATCAGGTGTTCACAGTTGCCCATGTCTTACCCTCTGCTTTGTCTTGACTAAATTTTTGTCAGATTTTTCTCTTCACTAAAGGTCCCTGAATTCTGCTTGTCCTCAAACCTAAGCAAGCACTGAAAAGCCAAAAATATCCCCTTATCAGCTTAACCCGAGAATAAGCTGACCCTCTCTATAAAAGAAAAGCCTTTTTGCTTGCTTTTGAGACACTTGCACATTCCTGAGATCTGAGCTCTTTCCCTACTGGAACAGCCTTTCTTCTCAGTAAAGCCTCTCCTTATCTAAGCCTGGATTTGTTTTTATATGACACTCCTATTAAAAAAAATATGTGAAAGCCCAAAACTTGGTACTTTAAATAATTTATTTGACTCTGAACTCATTTTTTTAACACCGTGCTATCTATATTTCCTTTCCACTTTCTCTCTTCCTTCTATTTTCCCTTCCATTATATAAAGTCATGGACTTAAACTCTAATATTCTTACAGATACAGAATTCTAACTCACTGGTCCCTTGGGTCAACCTCATGGCTATTCATGACATTTCACCTGAAATATTGCTTCTCACGTCTTATCCGTTATGTGTACTTACAAAAGAAGCAGTTTCCTAAAGTATGTTTCATCAAGCAGCATTACTTTGCTAAGTAGCCACTAATACCTATTCATTGTCCACTAAATGCCCATATTCTTTAACTTGAAATTTAAGTTCTTCCAACAGTGGAGCAGAATAGACCCCAGTGTAACTTAAATGTTGTGGTATTTAAATATACAGGAACACTTTAGATGTGTGCATACGCAAAGATAAAATTGTGCAAGAACAAGACAACTATGATTCATTTAGCTTGAATGTACAAAAAAAGTAAATTAAGCTACGTCTCTGCCATGTAGGTAAACTAGAACTAATGGCTTTGGCTCAAACGCATTGCTACAATGACTTTTAACTATAGAAATAAATTTAGTTAAATATTATCTAATAATTGTTTGCTGCTTTACTACCATATATCCAGGTCCACGGTAGGCACTATGGAGAAGAAAAAGAGAACTCTGAAACCTACATCTTACACTTTCACATACCATACACAATCTCAGAGACAGAAAAATTCCTAATGCAAATATGAAAAATAAACATTATAAAGGTAATTTTAGGACATCTGCTTCTGGCCATGATGGACAAGCTAGGTTAGATCAACCTTACTTCCAAGAATCGATAGAATATCGATTTATATTTTTAAAGCATTTTTTTTTAATGTGGAATACTATAGCTTGATTGAAATGGTAGTTACATGGATGTACACATGGGATACAATGGCATAGAACTATACACACATATTGTACTAATGTCAATATCCTTATTTTGATATTATGTTAAAACTATATAAAATGTAACTACTGGAGGAAACTGGGATGAAGGGTACACTGTACCTCTCTGTACTATTTTGTCACTTCTGGTGAAACTATGATTTATTTTAAAACAAAAAGTTTTTTGTAAAAAAATGTTTGAAGGCATCAGAAAGTTACAATTAAAGGCAGGACTTGAGGGGTCAAGACCCCAGAGAGAAGAGAAACACAGAGAGATGAGTCCCACATTCGGTACTGCATTTCCTCTACAGGCATTTACAAATTCATGACTGATAGCCAAAAAGTTAAGAATTTGAGCATAGCTCTCAGCATTCTCTTGGAGCTAAGAAGATAGAAATTGGAGTTTAGGATTGATCAAAGTGGTCGGCCCTCATAAAATAATTTAGTTTTCAGGTAGATCATCTTTACAGGGTTGTAAGGATGAACCAAAAATAGATCAGCTTTTGTAAAGATTGAAACTCAGCCCTCTATAATCAGCCCAAACTCTGGCTGAATTAAAGTGATCTCCCCCTAGCTTAGAGGCCAGATGCAAAAGCCTTAAAATATCTCTATATTTCTATATATAACATCTGACATTGAATTTTTAAAAATTAACAGGCATACCACGTCTCAAGATCAAATAATCTAAAATCAAGAAGAAAAATGAACAAAACGATACCCACAGGGGATCCAGGTTGTCAGAAATAGCCTTTACGATAATAATGATCTATATAATACTTAGGGAAAACTTAATAAAAAATATATAAAGCATATATAAGGGAAACCATAAGCATCTACAAGAAAAATCTCAACTAAACAACCTAACCTTACATCTAAAGGAACAAGAAAAAGAACAAACAAAATCCAAAGTTAGTAGAATGAGAGAAATCATAAAGAACAGAGCAGAAATAAATGAAACAGAGGCCAAAAAAAAAGAGAATAGAAAAGGTCAATGAAACTAAGTGCTGGTTCTTTGAAAAGATAAATGAAATTAATAAACCTTTAGTTAAACGCATCAAGAAAAAAAGAGAGAGAATCCAAGTAAATAAAATATGAAATAGGAGAAATTACAATTGACACCATAGAAATACAAAGGATCATAAGAGATTATTACAAACAATTATACACCAATAAAATGGACAACCTAGAAGAAATCAATAAATTGCTAGAAATGTACCATCCCCTAAGACTGAATTTGGAAGAAATAGAAAATATGAACTTATTGCCAGTAATTAAGTTGAGTCAGTAATAAAAAAAATCTCCCCCAAGACATAAGTCCAGACCCCATGGGCTTCATAGATAAATTCTACCAAGCGTTTAAAGAAGAATTAAAACATATATTTTTCACACTATTCCAAAAAATTGAAGAGGAATGAATGCTTCCAAACTCATTCTACAAGGCCATCATCACCCTAATAACAAAACCAGACAAAAATATCACAAAAAATTACAGGCCAATATCACTGATGAACATAGATGTAAAAATCCTCAACAAAATATTAGCAAACTGAATTCAACAATATATTAAAAGGATCAAACACCATGATCAAGGGGTACTTATCCCAGGAAAGCAACAGACATTTCAATATCCACAAAGCAATCAACATATCATACCACATTAACAAATTAAAGAATTAAAATCATATGATCATCTCAACAGATGCAGAAAAATGTTTTGGACAAAATTCAACATTCATTTATGATAAAAACTCTCAATAAAGTGGGTATAGAGGGAACACAACTCAACATAATAAAGGCCATATATGACAAATCCACAGAAAAATCATATTCAATGGTGAACAGCTGAAAGTATGTCCTCTAAGATCAGGACCAAGACAAGGATGCCCACTCTCACCACTTTTATTCAACATAGTATTGGAAGTCCTATCCATAGCAGTCAGATAAGAAGAAAGATAAAAGGCAGCCAAATTGGAAATGAAGAAGTAAAACTATCACTGCTTGCAGACAATGATACTATCTACAGAAAGTCCTAAAGATGCCACTAAAAAACTATTAGAACTAATAAATGAATTCAGCAATGTTGTAGAATACAAAATTAATATATAGAAATCTGTTGTGTTTCTATATACTAAGAACTATCGGAAAGACAAATTTAGAAAATAATCCCATTTATAATTGAATCAAAAAGAATAAAAGGAAGTAAAAGACTTATATTCAGAAAACTATAAAACACTGATGAAAGAAACAGAAGATGACACAAATGGAAAAATATACTGTGCTCATGGACTGGAAGAGCTAACATTATTAAAATGACCATACTACTCAAGGCAGTCTACAGATTCAATGCAATCCCCATCAAAACACCAATGACATGTTTTCACAGAAATAGAACAAATAATTCTAAAATACACTGGAAAACACAAAATATCCCAAACAGTGAACACAATCATGAGGAAGAACAAGGCTGGAGGTATCACACTCCCTGATTCCAAACTATACTACAAAGGTACAGTAATTAAAACAGTATGGGACTGGCACAAAAAAAGACACATAGGTAATGGAACACAACAGAGAGCTCTGAAATGAACCCACGTTTATATGGTCAGTTAACCTATGATAAAGGAGGCAAGAATACACAATGGGGAAGAGATAGTGTCTTCAATTAATGGTGTTAAGAAAAGTGGGCAGTTACATGGAAAACAATCAAAATGGACTACTTTCTCATAATGTATACAAAAATAAACTCAAAATAGGTTAAACACTTCAATGTTAAGACTTGAAACCATAAAACTCCTAGAAGAAAACATAGGCAGTACGCACTTTGATGTGGATGTTAACAATATTCTTTTGGGTATGTTTCCTCAGACAAAAGAAACAAAAGCAAAAATAAACAAATGGGACTACAGCAAACTAAAAAGCTTCTGCACAGAAAAAGAAACTATCAACAAAAAGAAAGACAGACTACTGAACAGGAAAAGATATTTGCAAACAATATATCTGATAACAAGTTAATATAGAAAATATATTAAAACTCATAAAATTTAACATTGAAAACCCCAATTAAAAATGGGTAGAGGACCTGAATAGACATTTTTCCAAAGAAAACATACATATGGCAAAGAGACACATGAAAAGAATGCTCAACATCACTAATCATCAGGGAAATGAAAATCTCAAAACCCCAAGGAGATACCACCTCATACCTGCCAGAATGTCTGTCATCGAAGAGACAACAAATAGTAAGTATTGCCAATTATGTGGAGAAAAGGGAACCTTGGTGCATGTGGGTGAGAATGTAAATTGGTGTAGCCACTACGGAAAATGGTATGAAGGTTCCTCAAAAATTTAAAATAAAACTGCCATATGATCCACCAATTTCACTTTGGTGAAAATACTTTGGGTATTTACCCAAAGAAAATAAAAACACTAATCCTGTGACACATATGCACTCCAATTTTCATTTCAGCATTATTCACAATAGCCAAGACATGGAAACAACCTAAATATACATGAATAGACGAATGGATAAAAAGACATGGTATGGGGCTTCCCTGGTGGCGCAGTGGTTGAGAGTCCACCTGCCAATGCAGGGGACACGGGTTCGTGCTCCGGTCCGGGGAGATCCCACATGCCGCGGAGCGGCTGGGCCCGTGAGCCATGGCTGCTGAGCCTGCGTGTCTGGAGCCTGTGCTCCACAACGGGAGAGGCCACAACAGTGAGAGGCCCATGTACCGCAAAAAAAAAAAAAAAAAAGAAAAAAGAAAAAAAAAGACATGGTACGTATATACACACACACACAATGGAATATTATTCAGCTATAAAAATAATGAAATCTTGCTATTTGCAACAACATGGATGGATTTAGAGGGTATTATGCTAAGTGAAATAAGTCAGAGACAGGTAAATGCCACATGATCTCACATTTGGCAACTAAAAAGCAAAACAAGCAAACAAAATAAAACAGACTCATAGATACAGAGAAATATGGGTGATTGACAGAGGGGAGGGCATGGGGGGTGTCAACAGGTAAAGGGAATTAAGAGGTATAAACCTTTAGTTATATGAGAAATAGGTCATAGGGATATAATACAGCGCAAGGAATGTGATCAATAATATTGTAGTATCTTTGCATTGGGACGGATGGTTACTAGATTTATTGTGGTGATAATTTCCTAATGTATGCAAATGTCAAATCATGTAGTACACCTGAAACTAACATAATATTGTATGTCAACTTTATTTCAATAAATAAACAAAATTTACATTTTGAAAAAAAAATCCTGGACCTTATCAAAATTCAAAGCTTTTGCTCTTTTGAAGACATTATTATGAAAATAAAAAGAGCATAGACTTGGAGATAATTAACATAATACATAAGAGGTTGTATACAGAATATATATAGAATTCAATTCAATAATTAAAAGACACATTTTTAATTTAAAAGTAGGCAATACATCTTCTTGGAAAGTAACAGAAGACACAGCAATGACTGAAAAAACACAAAAATGTCTTCAGCATCATTAGTCATTTGGAAATTGAAAATTAAACCATGAAAGGTAGCACTCTGCACTCATTAGAATAAAATTAAAATGAATGACAATTTCAAGTGTGGGTGAAGATGCAGAGCAGCTTGAGGTCTTATATGTTGCTGGTGTAAGTGTAAAATGGTAAAAATCACTTTGGGAAACAAATTTTAAAATTTTTTATACAAGTTAAATATAGACCTAACCTATTAATCACTCTTAGTTATTTTCCAAAGGTAAATAAAGAACTAATATCTACAGAAAAACTTATTCAGGAATTTCATAGCTTCTCTATTTAGAAGAGGTTCTCTATTTAGAACTAAAATCTGGAAAAGTACAAACATCTATTAAGAAGAGACTGTATGAACTATGATATATCCATACAATGGAAAAGTACTCAGTACGAAAATTACAAACTATTTGAACATGCAACTGTATGGATGATAACAAAATAATATTTTGGGTTAAGGAAGCCAGAAACAAAAGAGTACTTACTGTACAATCCCATGCATATGAATTTCTACAGTAGATAAAATTAAGTTGCTGTGATACACACCAGAATGTTGGTTACCTTGGTGGGTGGTTATCTTGCAAAGGGTAACAAAGAGGTAACTTTCCTGAGTGATGGAAATGTTCTACCTCTTAACTAGTGTTACATAGGTGTGTATATCTGTTAAAGCCTTCAAACTGTGTGTCTAGTTTTTTGCATTTAATCATATGTAAATTACATCTAAAAAGTAGTTTCTAAAATGAAGTAAAAATAACAACTTTCTAAGACCAAAAACAATGAGAAAATTCACTATCAGTAGACCAGCATTAAAGGGAATATTAAGGGAGGAGTTCACACAGAATAAAACTGATCTTTGATAGTAACAAGGAATTGCAAGAAAGAATGAAAAATAAAAAGTAAATGTGGAGTTAAAATCTAAATTCATATTATATAAATGAAACAATAATAATGATATTCTGTGGGGTACAAAATACTTGGAGATTATGAAGAATTCAAATGTGTGACAAAAATAGCACAGAACGCAAGAAGGTGCTAAATGGAGTTCACCTATTCTAATGGTTTTTAATTGTCAATAAAGTTGAAATATTCTACTTTATATTGTGCTTACTAAGCTAAGAATGCATCTTGTAATTGTTACAATAGCAATTAAAAAATAGTAAAAGAATGTATAACTATTGCTCAAAAATCAATCTAATTTGGGATGAATAAAAAGTTCTGGAGATTGATAAAGGTGATGGCTGCACAATAATGTGTATGTACTTAATGGTACTGAATCGTACACTTAAAAATTGTTAAAATGGAAAATTTTATGTTATGTATTTTTTATGACAATTAAAAATTCAATCCATGTAATTATATAATTTCTCACATCGATAGAACAAAGGAGGAAATCATATGATCCTTTCACTGGATGCAGCAAAACGTTTAATAAAAGCCAACATTCTCACATAATAATAAATAATAATAAAACTGTTAGCAAACTAGAAAAAAACAGGGATATTGCTAAATTTGACAGTTTGTTTCTGGAAAAAGCATAGTGGAACAGTAGAAAAGGAAAAATTAATGGTTCTTGGTCAATCGTATAACCATATATTAAAAAAAAATTAAGAATCATGACTCATACCTCACAGCATACACAAAATTAAATTCCACATGGATTGTAGATTGCAACATAAAGAGGTAAAGGAGTACACCTTCTAAAAGATAACCCAATTTGCTAAAAGATAATCATGAGAATATATTCATGATCTTGGGGTAGGAGAAGATGTCATAAGCGCTAACCATAAAGAAGAGAGTTGATAAATTGGACAACAAAATTAAAAAATGATTTCATAAAACAAATCTCCATGAAAAGAATGAAAAGTCAAGCCTTTTCAGCATTGGGAGAAAATAACTGCAACCCATTACATACAACAATATGGATGAATCTTAAATATAATATTGAGCAAATGAAACCAGACACACAATAGTGCATTGTGTGATAACATGTATATCAAATTCAAAAATATAAAAGCCTTATCTTAGATTATACAAGTTGGAAGAGTACTTTGGGGTAGAGGATCTGTTGGCTGGGATGAAGTGTCTAAGATGCTGGCAATTTTCTATATATTGGTCCAGGTGATGTTTATCTGGGCATATTCACTTTGTAAAACTTCACTGATTGGTACACTCACCCCATCATGATTTTCTATGTGTAATTATATTGAATATAAAAGTTAGTTCTTGCCAGCTAATTTATATAGTCACTTTGTACTAAACACAGTATGCCTCTATTTTTTTAGTTTACATTTTAAATCAGAATGACTAAAATCTTGGTCTCCCAAATTAAATTTTGTTGAAAGATGCTGGAAAAACATTGCCAATACAAAAATGGAATTATAAGAAAATGTATAAACTAGAGAATAATGCAAAGCCAACTGTGCTTCTTAGTGAATACCAGAGGGAAAATGAAATCTATCATGTTATGAGAGAACTGAATGTCCAGGAAAAAGGTGCAAAAGTGCTGCAAAATATGAGCTGGATACCTAGTATCTAAAGATATTCATATATATATATATATATATATATATAATATTTAGATATACCCTATTTATTTATATCTAGATATATTTAGGTAAACCTAGATATTAGATCTGCCATATCTAAAGATATGTGTACTCATGACTGGTAATCTAAATTAATGATGGTGATGTTCTATCCCTTCAGAAGGAAAAACGTATTATTCCTGATACCCAGCTAAAAATGTTCAGGGATAAAAATACTTGGATATATTAAACAAAACAAAACAAAAAACAAAACTAGAGCACAATATTATTACACTACTAAAGGTTGTGAAGAGATAAAGATGATACTACCTTTGAATAATAGAAGACAACTTCCTGTAAAAAATAGAAAGGTAATGAAGTCTTCAAATAATGGTAGAAATTGGTAAAATGGAGATGGTGGGAAAAGTATGGAGAACTTTGGGATCAGAGACAAGAAAGAAATGTGCAAAGAACAATGTGAAAAGAAAATGTGGATAGGATATTAATGCCAAGAATTTTACTGAGAAAGAGTGCAATGATAATGCTACATTGAGTGTAGCAGGTTGGAGAGAGAAGTAGTTCTTATATTTTATTATGGCACACAAAATCTGTAATGCTTATTTAAATACAGAGTTCCAAGCTCCCTCCAAAATACTCTTATTCAGTAGGATTGGGGCAGGTCAATAGTTCTACATGTTTAACAAGAACCCCAGGCAATTTTGCTACAAATGGCCATGGGTATGAAATTTTGGAAAATACTGCCTTAGTATAAGGGACACCAAGAATGGGTCTCAGAGCAGGTTCAGTGTTGAATTGTATTCAATATCGGGATAATAGTTTTATTCATTTTGTACTGCAATGAGGGTTTATAGACGTCATCAGATTACTGTGGCATCAAAAAAATTGTCACAAATCACTGTTGTAAAGATTGGTACTTTAAAGACTTGAAAATAGACTTCCAGTTTTACTCTAGTCCTTAAAAGAAAAAGGCTGAGCAAACTGAAAATCAATAATTTTACTTGGACCCAGCAGAAAACCGAGGTTGCAGGGCAAACTGTCATGTCAAAATTATTATGAACAATTCTATGTACATCAATTTGATAACAGATGAAATAGACCAATTCCTTGAAAGACATAAACCAACAAAACACAAGAAACAGATAATCTAAATAGGCCTATATCTACTTATAACAACTGAATCAATAATTAATAACCTTCCAAAAGAGAAAACACCAAGCCCATAAGGTTTTCTACCAAAATTTAATGAAAAAAAGATACCGATTCTTTACAATTGCTTCCTGAAAATAGAAGCAGAGGGGATATTTCCTCACTCATTTTATGAGGTTTGCGTTACCCTATCACTAAAACTAGACTAAAGTTATTACGGAAAAGGAAAACTACCAAGCAATATGTCTCATGAACACTGGTGCACAACACCTTAATTAAACATTAGCAAATCAGGGCTTCCCTGGTGGCACAGTGGTTAAGAATCCGCCTGCCAATGCAGGGGACATGGGTTCGAGCCCTGGTCCGGGAAGATCTCACATGCCACGGAGCAACTAAGCCCGTGTACCACAACTACTGAAGCCTGTGTGCCTACAGCTTGTGCTCCACAACAAGAGAAACCACCGCAATGAGAAGCCTGCACACCACAACAAGGAGTGGCCCCCGCTCGCCGCACCAGAGGAAAGCCCACGTGCAGCAACAAAGACCCAACGCAGCCAAAAATAAAATTAAAATTAAAAAAGAATTAGTAAATCAAATCCAACAACATATAAAAAGAATGATACACCATAACCAAAGGAGATTTATTCCAGATATGCAAGACTCATTCAATATTTGAAAATTGATCAATACAACCGATAACAATAGGCTATAGAAGATGTCCAAATAGAATTAGAGGCAAAGGAGAAGTAAATATAAAGATTAGGTTTTTTATAACATCTTTATTGGAGTATAATTCCTTTACATTTTTGTGTTAGTTTCTGCTGTATAACAAAGTGAATCAGCTATACGTATACATATAACCCCATATCCCCTCCTTCTTGCATCTCCCTCCCACCTTCCCTATCCCACCCCTCTAGGTGGACACAAAGCACTGAGCTGTGGTCTTCTGCCAGCATTCAGTAGGTGTTCTGTAGGAGTTGTTCCACATGTAGATGTATTTTTGATGTATTTGTGGGGAGGAAGGTGAGCTCCACGTCTTACTCCTCTGCTATCTTGAAGGTCCTTCTAAAGATTAGTTTTTGAATGATAGTGAGGAAGCAGGGATATTGAAGAATACAGCGTCAGGGAAAAACTGTTTCAGATCCGATGTTTTTGAGTGAAAATATTTTACTTTTTTTTATTCTTCAGATTTGGTTTTAACATTTACTACACAATAACTATGGAAAAATAAACTACCATATTTAAATAGCTAGAATGAGCTATTTTAAAAAGTTCAAAATTTACCTTTGAAAGAATAAATGTTTCCATTTCACACAATTATATTTCCTAGTTTGCTTGCTCTTGTAGAAAGATATTAGACTGAATGAAAATAGTAACCGCCAATTCCTACAAATGGATTTATAGATTTATTTGTTTACCCTCTGACTCCAAACGTTACTTGGATATTTTCACCAGAGATTGTGTTAAACAGATCTCACATGCCAAAAACACATACAGAGTAAGATTCATTATGTATAAGTTACACATCATGAATATACTGAAAGGAATTAAGACCAAATGATAATATAATAACAGGTTTTTCTCGGAGGTGGTGTTGACTATAATATGCACGTAAGAATTTTCTTTAACCTTTACCTAATAATTTAGAAGAAAACAAAACTAGGAATAAGAACATAAAAATAATTCATAATTCCACCAAATATTTCTTTTCTTTACATTTAACTATATCATTTTCAGCCTTATTCAATGTAAGTACATAAAAGGAAATTGATAATATACTGCTTATTCATGGTATATTATTTATTTTAAATAAACTATTTTTAAAATTTATTTTTATTGAGGTAATATTGGTTTACAACACTGTATAAGCCTCATATGTACTACATTTCTACATCTGTATACCCTACAGTATGCTCACCACCAAAAATGTCACTCTCTGTCCCCCACCACCCCCTACCCCTTCCCCTCTGGCAACCACTACTCTTTCTTTTCTCTGTAGTTAGACTATTTCTAAGGAGCAGTTTTAGGTTTACCAACAAAAACTGAGTGAAAAGTACGGAGTTCCCATGTATCCCCTCAACCTCCCCAGACAGTTTCCCGTATTAACATTTTGCTTACACGGTATACTTGTTACAATTGATGAGCCAATATTGATGCATTATTTTAAACTAAGGTCCATAGTTTACTTTAGGGTTAGCTCTTTGTCTTGTACATTTTGTGAGTTTTAAAAAATGTATAATGACATGTAACCACCATTACAGTATCATACAGAATAGCTTCACTGCCCTAAAAATCCCCTCTGCTCTAACCATTCATCTGTAGGTTGTTTTTAAAGTGATCATGAACTTCTTTAAACATATCTAAATTAGAGATGATCATAATAAATCAAATGGCACCAAGACTCAACAATTATTAAGAATATCCCTCAGTGTCTTTATCACCTGAATTTAAAATTTTCTTTTGTTGAAGTATTTAAAAATGAATCCCAGGTGTCCTGTGATTTTTACACCCACATATTTTAGTATTAGCTTGTTTTTTCTCTGCTTACCATTAACTGCAAGTATTTCCTCAAGCCTAAAATATTTTTAAGTATGAATTTTAATAGCTGTAAAGGATTCCATGTGGGTATGTACCATGCTTTATTGAATCATTCTTTTATTGTTGCGCACTTGAGGTATTTCGAAAGTTTTAGTTTTACTGAAAAAATGCAAAGAACAGTATTCAATGTAAATCTTTATTCCTAGGAAATAGAGATGTAGGTCAATTTCTCTGAGTTGAATTACTAGTTTAAAGAGTACAAATATTGTTAAGGCTCGATACATAATTGCAATCTGCTTTCCAGAAAGGCATTGATTTACATTTGTATGGCAATGTGTAAGAAAGAGTGCTGAAGTGCAGTACTTTAAATATATATTTGGTCAACTCTTTAGTGTATGACTGTAACAGCAACTTTGTTTCAGGATGTAATCTCAGAGAAATGTACCTCCACTGATCAGAATGCAAGTGATCAGAATCTTTATAAATGATATCTTGCTTTTTACATGTGAGAAAGTCAAATGCAAAGAAAAGATATTCAAATGAATAATTGTTTTTTAAAAAATCAATATTGAGTAGTACTATCAGCAAAAGGAAAGAATAGGAAGCCCTGGACGCTCTTTCCCTGGAGAGACACACCCATTCAACAATGATGTATGGATTAGTTCTCTTGGTGAAAAATCCAGAAACCAATTGAGAGGCTCCAGCACCCTAGATTAGCATGAAACCAGTGACACCGAAGCCTGTAGAAAAATCCAAGACTTTCTCTTGTCATAATCCCACCCCTCTGCCATTCTGTGAATTGTCTTTGCACTTTCTTGTGTCCTTAAGCACAGACATTTTTAACCTTGCTGATGTACAATGCACCTATTTTTTGTTTTGTTCTTTGTGCTTTTGATATCATTTCTAAGAAATAGAGGCCATGTTGTTTTATGCCTATGTTTTCTCCTAAGACTTCCATAGTGTTTTCTCTGACATTTAGATCTTTGATGAATTTTGAATTAATTTTAAAATATGGTATGAAGTAGGAGTCCAAATTAATTTATTTACATGTGGATATCCAGTTGTCCCTGTACTATCTGTTCAAAAGAGTCTTCTTCCCCCTGTTTAGAAGTTTTCAAAGCATAAACTTTTAGTTAAATTTATTCCTAAGTTTTTTATTTTTTGATGCTATTATAAGTGTAACTGTCAATAACATTTTTGGTTTGTTCATTGCAAATATAGGGAAATATAATTGATTTTTGTACATTGATCTTGTATCCTATAACCTTGAATTAGTTTATTAGTTCTAGATGGAGGTAGTTTTACTTCTTCCTTTCCAATCTGGATGCATCTTATTTCATATCCTAATTGCCTGGCTAACACCTCAAGTACAACGTTGAAAAGAAGTGGTGAGAATAGAAATCCCTCTCTTGTTCCTGATCTCACAGGGATAGCATCTAGTCTTTCACCATTCAGTATGTTAGCTGTGGATGTTTTTTGTTTAGATGCCCTTTATCAGATTGAGGAAGATCCTCTGCATTCCTAGTTTTTTGTTTGTTTGTTTTAATCACTGGGGATATGAAATTTTTTCAAAAGCTTTTTCTACAACTATCAAAATGATAATGAGAATTCTGTCATTTATTATATTGATATTTTGTATTTCATTTATTTGTGGATTCCTGGGATAAATAACACTTGGTCATGGTGTATAATGCTTTTTATGTGTTACTGGATCCAGCTTGCTACTATTTTGTTGAGGATTTTGCATCTATATGCATAAGGAATAATGGGCTGCAGATCTCTTTTCTCATGATTTCATTATCTGGATTTGGTATCAGGGTAATGCTGGCTTTATAGAATGAGTTGGAAAATGTTCCTTTATCCTTGAGTTTTTTGGAAGAATTTGTGGATAATTGGTATTTCTTCTTTAAATGCTTGGCAAAATTCACCAGTGAAGCCACCCTAGCCTAGGATTTTTTTTCCGTTACTAATTTAATTTCTCCACTAATGATAGTTTGCTAGGGCTGCTGTAGCAAAGTGCTACACACAGGGTACCTTAAACAATAAAAATTTATTTTCTCACAATTCTGAAGGCTAGAAGTTTGAGATTAGTGTTGACAGGTTGGTTCCTCCTGAGGGTCATGAGCAAGAATCTGTTCCATGTCTCTCCTCTAGTTTCTGGTGGTTTACTGTCAATCTTTGGTGCGTCTTGGCTTATAGAAGCATCACCCCAATTTCTGCCTTCATCTTCACATAATGTTACCCTGTATGTATGTCTGAGTACAAATTTCTCATATTTGTAAGGACACCAGTCATATGACCTCATCTTAATTATATCTGCAAAGATCCTATTTCCAAATAAGGTCACATTCTGAGGCACTGGAGGTTAGGATTTTCACATATGAATTTTGGGAAGGGGAAGCTTGATTCAATTCATGACACTTGTTTTTGGTCTCTTCAGATTTTTTATTTCTTCTTGAGTCTGTTTTGGTTTTTATGTGTTTCTAGAAATTTTTCCATTTCACTGAAGTTAATGTGTTGACATAGAGTTATTTATAGTATTTCCTTCCAATCATTTTCTTTCTGTGATGTCAGTAATAATATACCTTTTTTCATTACTTATTTTAATAAATTGAGTCCTCTCTTTTTTCTTGGTCAGTCTAGCTAAAGGGTTATCCATTTTTCTCTTTTCCTGGTATCCTAAGGTGGAAGGTTAGGTTGTTGTTTTGAGATTTCTTTTTTACTGTAGGCATTTACAGCTATAAGTTTCCCTCTAAGTGCAGCTTTAGCTACATTCCTTAAATTTTGGTATGTTTTATCTCCATTTTCATTTGTTCCAAAGTATCTTCTAATTTTTGTATGACTTCTCCTCTGACCCTTTGGTTATTCGGGAGTATGTTATTTAACTTCCACTATTTGGGAATTACAAAAAATTATTTCTGTTATTAATTTCTAATTTTACTCCATTGTGATAGAATATCATATCATTTATGATTTCTATCTCTTTAAATCTATTCAGACTTGTTTCATGGGATAGCATATGGTTTATCTTGGAGAATGTTCCATGTACACTTGGGAAGAATTCTGCTCTTTATTGGTAGAATGTTCTATAGACGTCTATTGGTCCTAATTTGTGTATAGTGTAGTTCAAGTCTTCTATTTCCTTATTATCTTCTGCCTAGTTGTTCTATTATGTTTGTTTTATAGGAATACCAAGTAATTTTAAAAATGAATACCAAAAATCATATATTAAAAGAAAACCTCTAGGGACTTCCCTGATGGCCCAGTGGTTAAAAATCTGCCTTCCAATGCAGGGGACACGGGTTCGATCCCTGGTTGGGGAACTGAGATCCCACATGCCGTGGGGCAACTAAGCCCGTGTGCTGCAACTACTGAGCCCATGTGCTCTGGAGCCCATGCGCCACAACTAGAGAGAAGCCCACACACTGCAATGAAGATTCTGCATGCCGCAACTAAGACCCAACACAGCCAATTAAAAAAAAAAAAAAAAGAAAACCGCTAGAGGTTCCAGATGATTTTATTATACACCAAATAGTATTCATAAGCTCCTCTGCTAGTCAGTTAAAGTTGGAGGTGATAATTTCATGCAGACAGGGACTCATGGAGTTAATATTGGGTTGTAGATTTGGTAAGGCTCAGTTTACAACTGGTTTATCCTGTGGGTATGTTGTAGTTCACCAGAAGTTCCCAATGTAAATCTGCTGTGCTGTTCAATGGAGTCCCTCTTGTTGATGGGTCATGAACCATAATCTTTTAATTTTCAGCACTGCAAGATTTTGGAAATTTTGTTTTTCACATATTTTTGACCTAGCTTTTTAGTCTACTACCCACCATAGGCTCAGAATATAGCCAATGTTTTCAGAGGGAGGACTCCAGACATCTGTGGCCCTAAAGCCTCCTATTTTGTTGCTCCATTGCATACTACTCCCAAAAGTTCTGCTGGCTTTAGTCTTCTGATCTCTTCTCAGCTTTCCACTTCTTAACCTCTTCCTTAATTTGAAATTGGCAAATGCTACTATGGGAAAAAGGATTGAATGACTGCATACCTTAAGCTTACCTTTACATGTTTCAGCCTTGTACAGAATCTTATCCCCTGTTCTCTGATGCCTTTAAGCAGACTTGAAAAAAGATTTAGCTGGCGTTTCCACTAGTTCTCAGAGGGACACAAATCACTTCATCCTATGCATAAGCAGACACTAATTGGGAAAGGTTTCCATAGATATTCAAATTAATTATGACATCAAACTCATTAATAGACAGAGAATTATTCAGATTTTCCATGTCCTCTTGTTTCATTTATTCACATGTATTTCTTTTTTTTTTCTTTACTCAGGTTTTTAATTGTAAAATACGATATGCGTACTGAGAAGTGCACAGAACAAAACTGTCAATGTGACAAATAAAAAGAGAATACTTACATAACCAGTACTCGAAGCTGAATATTCGCATATATTTCTAAGGAAACTTTCTCCTTTCATCTAGTTAAAAAATTTATTTTTGTAAAGTTGTTCAAATTACCCAGCTAATGTCTTTATAATAATCCATAGGATCTAAAGTGATGCCCATTTTTCATTCCAGGTACTGGTTATTTCTGTCCTGCCTTTTTTTTTTTTTCTTGATTGGTCTTGACAGAGTGAAAAAAAATCAAACATATTGTAAATGAGCCAACATTTGGCTTTATTTATTCTCTATTGTATATTTGCTTCATATTTTATTATGTCTCTCTTGACTTTGATCATTTCCTTCCTTCTACTTCAAACTTAAATGATCTTTTCTTTTATCTTGTTCTAAATTTACTATGAAATAAATGTTAAAATCTCCACTTAGGACTATGGATTAATCTATTCCTTTAGTTCTGTTAGTCTTTGCTTAGTGTATTTTGAGATTATTTCATTAGGTTTATACAAAGTTAGAATGTATATATATATTCCTGGTATTTTGAGACTCTATCCTTATGAAATAACTCTATCTTTAGTAATACTTCTACTTTTATGTTCCATTTTTGTCATACGAGTACAACTAGAACAGTTTTCTTTTTGTTGATATCATAACCCTTTTTCATATTTTGCTCTTCAATCTATTTATGTCATTTTATTTAGAGGGCATCTCTAGTTTTTTATCCAGACTGATTTTGTCTTTAATTAGGAAAATAAGCTATTTAATGGAATGACTGATATATTTGGCTTAAAATCTACCATTGTACAATGTGCTTGCTCTTTGTCCCACCTCTCTATGTTAACTAATTTTATTTTTACCTCACCTTTTTCTATTGTGTTTTATTGTACCATTTTACCCCTCTTATAACTTATTATTTGCACATTCTTTCAGGTCTATATTAATGTTTATCCTAAAGACTACAACATGAAGCCTTGATTTAAAATCCAATATTCTTACTTTTATCAAACTTCAAATACTAAAAAGACATCAGGCTAATTTAACCTCACTTATTACTTTCTGTGTTTTCTATATTTTATTTTCATATATATATAAGGAAACATCATTGTTGCTGCTGCTGCTGCTACTGTTCTGTAGTTTTATACTGACAACAATTCATTTATATTTACCTTTTTATACCTTGCATCTCCAAACTGCAACATGGAATAATTTTCCAGCAGCCTAAATACTAGTTTTTAATTTTAGGGCAGGCTTACTAATGATAAATTCTCTCATTTTGGTTTTCTAAAAATGTATTTAATTCACCTTAATACATGAGGGATAAGTTCATTATTAAATTTTAAATTTGCATTTATTTTTTACATTAAAAATATTATTCCCTGTCTTCTTGTTGGTTTTTGTTGATGTTGAAAAGTAAGCTGTCAGTTATATTGTTGTTCTTAATGATATTGTGTCATTTTTTTCTTGAGAGTCTTTAAAGATTTTCTCCTTGCATTTTATTTTCAGCAGTCTTACTATGATGTGCCTTGGTTTGAAGTTTTTTGTATTTATATGTCTTGGGTTTTATAGTGATTCTTTTTTTAATTTTATTTATTTATTTTTCTTTATTTTTTTGGCTGTGTCAGGTCTTCGCTGCAGCAGGCGGGCTTCTCTCTAGTTGTGGTGCATGGGTTTTCTTTCTCTAGTTGTGGTGTGCGGGCTCCAGGGCGTGTGGGCTCCAGGGCGTGTGGGCTCTGTAGTTTGCAACACGTGGGCTCTCTTGTTGAGGAACGCGAGCTCAGTAGCTGTGGCAGGCAGGCTTACTTGCCCCTCGGCATGTGGGATCTAGTTCCCCAACCAGGGATCGAACCCGCGTCCCCTGAATTAGAAGGCGGATTCTTTACCACTGGACCACCAGGGAAGTCCCTATAGTGCTTCTTATGTTTGTGGATTGAGGTCCTTTGACAGCTTTGGAAAATTCTAAATCACCAACAATCATTCTTCATATATTTCTTCTTCCTCATTATCTCTACTGTCTCCTTATGAAACACTGATTACACTGGCAAGAATATACAGTGAAAAGGACATACTTCATTCATAATATTAATAGAAATAATACCTTAGTCACCTATTCCAAGTGTGGAATAACTCTTGATTTTTGTTCCTCTATGAACACTTTCATTCTAATAATTTGTATGTTGATTTCATAGGGGTTCCTATATGTAAATGGTCAAATTATCTATATAAAATGAAAATTATTGTTTTCTTCCAATCCAGGTATTTATATTTTCCCCATTTTAATGTGACAGGATTACCTGTGTTAACCAGTGATGGAAGTAACAAGCATTTTTGCCTTGTACCTTACCTTAAAGGGAAAGTATATGAATTCTCTCCCATTAAATATATTTGCCTTAGGCTTTTGGTCAAAAACCTAAAACTTACCAAAAATGTTCTCATCTATTCATATTTGCACATGGATTTTAATAATAAACATTTACTGAACTTTCTGAAAAATTTTATCTGTTTATACAGAGAAAATGTGTAGTTTATATACTCCAGTCAAAAGCACAAATCATACTGTTAATTTTTAACATTGTTACACTTACATTACTAGGATGAGACTTTTAGCAAATAAAACAACTAGATATCAGAATAACAAACTAAAATTGTGTGTGTGTGTGTGATTGAGAGAGGATAGAAAGAGATCATGGATACTCCATGTACAACTTCATGCATTTTCTGAGAATTTAAAATATAATGTAGCTTTTGTTTTCCCACTACATTTAATCAACTAACCATGTATTTGGTACTGTTTTCTGGAGTATTCCACAAAGTGCTTGCTATCTTACAGAGAGCTATATGAATGCCATTTTCAGACTTTTTCCACTGGTGATGAAACTGTCAAACGTGCATTTTAGCAGTTGTTAGAAAAAATGAAGTCCCTGTAGCATTCAGAAGGAGTGTGGAGAGCAGGGGGATATATACATCCCAAAGTAGGTAAGTCTCTGTTAGTTGAAAGCTGGCTCATACCTGAAAATATTTGTCTTCTGAAAATAACACCAGTGAAGTATTTCCTTTGCATTAAAAAAGAACATTTCTTTTAGTTATTTCTTCTTCTCACACCTTTCTTTCATTTCTCTCAATCACTGTGCATTTCAAGAGTCCATGATGTCTTATTTTTAAGAAATAAAGGTTGTACAAAATTACCACTATGCCCTCCAGGTATTACAAACCATAAAATTTCAGCAAAGACAACTGTGAGTTGTCCCATAATCCATGGGCTAAAGCCCATGGTAATACAGTGTATCAAATTGTAGCCAGCTCACTTCACACAGGCACATTTCTAGGGCTTCTAATAACTGAACTAAGCAAGAATATCTCTTTAATTATGCAGAAGATGTAAAGACAATGCTACAGAGAAAAAGGTAAAAGTATGAAGAAAAATATCAGATATTTAATAAGACAGCAGTCAGAACAGAAAGATTAATTCAGACTTCCTGATATAGATGAAGCAGAAGAGGGAGGCAGCCACCTACAATAGAACAAATTAAGAATAGTTCCAAGGACTTGTCTGCCTCCAAACTTTGTTTAGACTGATCTGTTACGATACTTAAAATCCATAATGTTAAGGTTATTTATTTTAGTTAAGACTTTGACTTCCCAGAAAGGCTTAAGAAAATGTATTTTTGCTTTTCAGGATGGATCAACCTGTTGGCACAGATTCGTCCTTCAGCTGAGCTGTTACCACTCAAGTAGGGGAGGTACTTGGTAAACTTGGAATTGAGATATAAAAATTCCTTTTATGTACTGCTTTGATCCTTCTGTGCTGTGTGATCACATTCAAGTTTCTCACACTCAGCCCATAAAGGACAGCACCCTTTCTTGTAGTCAAATATTGATAGACCATGCCCCATTCAAAGATTACCTGTCATATGCTCATGCCCTCAGAACTTTGCTAAGTGCTAGCCATTTTATTGCCTTAGTATAAATTTTTAAAATTTTTTTCATTTCAAGTAACTTCAGATTTTCAAAAATAGTACAAAACACCTCATATCCTTCACCCAGGTTCCCCTAATATTAATATCTTATATTATCACGGTGCAATTATCAAAAACAAGAAAGTAACATTTGTATTACATCACTAACTAAATTATAGACCTTATTAGAATTTCATCAATTTTTCCACTAATACCATGTTTTGTTCCACATTATATTTAGTATTCTCTTTTGTCTCTTTTAGTCCATAACCGGTCCTCAGTGTTTCCTTGTCTTTAATGAATTTGAGAATATTGAAAATCACTAGTCTGTTACTTTACAGAATATCCTTAACTTGGGTTTGTCTGGTGTTTTCCCATGATCGGAGTTAGGTTATGGATTTGGGGGAAAAAAACACCAAAACACAGAAATGATGTGTCCTTTTCAGTATGTTGCATCAACAACAACAACAACATCTCAAAACAAGTCCTTTAATTAAACAGTGTAAAGAGATAAAACATTTAAATGTGAATCAGCACACAAATAGACACTTTTCCTTATGTTGTTCTTTTTATATTGGGTTGAAAAATTAACATTTGGATTTCTAATAATTCTAATTCTGCCCCTGCTTTCTGCTTTTAATAGCCCATGTGATTGATTACATATTGCTCTCCCAGATAATCCAGAATAATCTCCCTATTTCAAGGTCAATTGATTAGTAACTTGAATTACATTTCCACATTCCTTTTGTCATGAAATGTAACATTTTTACAGGAGTGACACCAGGGGACACAGATCATGGAAACCATAATTCTGCCTACAATGGAAGACTCAATATCTTACAGTGTCAATTCTTCTCAAATTGATGTGAGATCCAATATAACCCTCCATAAAATTCTCACAGTTTTTTTTTAGAAATTGACAAGTTGATTCTAAACTTTACATGGAAATACAAAAGAACTAGAATAGAATAGCCATTATAATTTTGAAATAGAAGAAAAAAGCTGGAAAGCTTATACTACCTGATTAAGGCATACTGTAAAGCTACAGTAAAGAAAAAAATGTGGCATTTGCATAAAAACAGACATATAGATCGATAGAACAGAATTGAGAATTCAAAAATAGATACATACATATGTGGTCAACTGCTTTTTTAAAATGGTGCTGAGGTAATTCAATGGGGAAAGAAAGGCTTTCCAACAAATTGTGCTTAAACAAATGGATATCCATATGCAAACAATAAAAATAAAATAATCTTCACTTTACTTCACACTATACAAAAAATTGATTTCAAATGGAACATAGACCTAAAAGTAAAGCTAAAATTATAAAACTTCTAACAGAAAATATAAGAGAAAATTTCTTGTGGCTTTGGGCTAAGTGAAGATTGTAAAACAAAGAATATACAAATTGGAACAGATCAAAAGTAAAAACTTCTGATCTCTGTAAGACTTTCAAGAATAAAGAGGCAAAGAGATTAAGAAAAAACTTCTGTAGAAATTTTCATCTGATCAAGGTTTTGTATACAGAATATATACCAAAAAACTCCTAGGTGTTTTGAGATGTCTCTACATATGGAAATCTGAAAATGTACATAGAGATCATCTCTGCTTAGACTAAGCACAAAAATAAGTGATCTAAATTACAGATGGTCCAAATAAGACATGGGAAAACACCAGTTATTCAGGAGAAGAGGGGATGTGACTACAAAATAATAGCAATCTCTTACATGTATGCTGTACTTATAATGTACCAAGTAGTTTTCTTAATTTTATCTTGTTTCATAATCTTAATGACCCTGTAGTGAGGAAATTAAAGCTAAAAGGAGTGACTTCCATAGGTTTAAACAACTAACAAATGGCAAACTTAGATTTCATCTCTTCAGCTGTTCAAATTAAATAGAATTTGGACTGTGGGAGTTGTTCCATAAATGTGTTAAGTGCTTGGAACTTAAACCCACGGCTTCTAACTCCTAACCCTCTATACTGCCATGTCGCCACTTTGTCCTGCTGCTTCTATATACTTGTATAAGAGCAAATGCAAAGTTTAAGTTGAGGCCAGAGTCATACTCATTAAATAAAAAGAAGAGTGAGAAAATAAACTTTAAATTTTTCACCAAATTGTGAAATATCAGCAAAATACATGTGTTGTAAATAGGTATGGAAATTTTGTTATGGTTCTTCCATTCATGAAGATATAAAGAGAAACTATAGTGTTCACATACATGCTTATACAGATTTGTATAAGAATATATACCAAAATGGCTTTGGGTCATTAACAACAAGGAGCATAACCAAGTCCTACTTATGTTCTATCAGGCAATAACTGGTAGTGGATACATTATGGTTATAATAAAAAATGATGACTATCCTGTCTTTTGTCCTAATTTTTAGAAATGGATTGAGTCTCCCAAACTATACATAGGTATAACATGCTCTATTTAACAAGTTACTTGAATTGAAGGAAAAACAGTTCTGTATTGGTCAACATCATGGTCTATCCAGACTATGCAGAATTCTTTTTAACAAAAATACCACAGGATATTTTGGGAGATGTGTGACACTTGCCCTCTATGACATGGCCAAAAAAGTTGGTAATTAATAAGTGTAAGAAAAAAAATATTAGAAATGGTCCAACATCTCTAATAATCAAATAAATACAATTCTTAAGAATTGGATATAGTGTTTTGCCTATTACATTGGCAATTTTAAAAATTAATAATGCCAAGTGTTATTGGATTGCTTATCTCTTATTTGTGTGGCCTTGGGCTATGTGAAAATTGTAAAATAAAGACTATACAAATTGGAATACATCAAAATTAAAAACTTCTGATCTCTGAAAGACTTTCAAGAATAAAGAGGCAAACAGATTGAGAAAAAAATATTTGCAAAAAATTTTATCTGATCAAGGTTTTGTATACAGAATATATACCAAAAACTCTTACAACTCAATAATAAGACAAAAACACTGATTTCAAAAAGTCTCTATGTGAGGAGACTTCCCTGGATTAATACTATTGGACTATTGTCTTACCCCTTACTTGCTACTCTGAGGAATGAGGTACCTGGCTGAAAAGTAAGAGCTACTGGTATATATTTCTTCATTGTGTGGTTCTAATATATTAAAAAATAATAATCACTGGGGGTTTGCTCTATTTTTTCTTCCCACTTTTCTCTAGACCTGAGGTAGTAATACAGTTTTCTCTTGGTATCCATGGGGGTTGGTTCCAGGATCTCCTCATATACCAAAATCCAGGGATGCTCAAGAATATGCAAGACACAGTCAAAAATCACCCACCATATCAAGTACCAGAAAAAGCACAACATGAATGAGAAAAAACAATCAACTAATACTAAGATGCTAACACTAAGATGAATCCGATATTGAAATTCTGTCACAAGTATTTTAAAGTAGACACCATAAAATGCTTAACAGGCAATTACAAATTCTCTCAAAATAAAAAAATCTCAGTAAATAAATAGATGTTATTAAAAAGAGCCAAATAAAATTACAGAACTGAAAAACGTAACAGCCTTATTTGTAATCACCAAAGACTGGACGCAACTAAAATGCCCTTTGAGAGGTGAATGGATAAGCAAACTGTATATATCCTTACAATGGAATCTTATTCAGCAGTACAAAAAATGACCCATTAAGTTATGAAATGACATGGATAAACCTTAAATACATATTGTTAAGGGAAAGAAGGCAATCTGTAAAGACTACATACAGTACAATCACATCATATTTTGGAAAAGGCAAAAGTATATACAACTCAAAAAGATCAATGGCGGCCAGGAGTTCAGGTAAAGGGGAGGGTTGACTAGATGAACCACAAGGGATTTCTTAGGGTAGTGAAACTATTCTGACTAATACCCTAATGGTAGATATAAGACATTGAGCATATGTCAAAGCTCATTGAACTCCACAGCACAGAAAGTGAACCACTGTGATTGTCCAAGCAGCACGTTTTATTTTTACTGGCTCCCAGTAGTTGAGGGTGTGCCAAGACCTGTCAGTGTCCCAAAGGGGAGGATCTCAGTCAGCACCTAGATTCAGGCTGATTGAACACCAGATCCTCAGGGAGCGGTTTTTAAAGTCTGCAAATATATACAGTACTGTGGGACTGCAAGCTTAAGTCCCATTGGTCATGAGAGACAGGCGATCTAGAGGTGTCCCCTGGGCAGCAGTCACAAAAATTGGGGGACCAGATGAGTGTACAAGCTCCTTTCTGAGAGATACCAGCAAGCTGAAGTGAGACAAGGGGAGAGTGCAAAGATGACGTCCACTGGCCTCCGTCCCTTGAGAGAACATCAGTAGGCCCTTAGATGTGTGACAAACAAGATGCCTGGCCCTCAGGCCAAAGCTCCAGGACAAGCAAATAGGCCTTTTTCACAGAAGGACTTGGGGTGGGTTTCAGTCTCTGTCTGTGCAGTGCCCTGAGGGTAGTAGCCATCCAAGAACTGACTCTGATTGTTACAGTCCTGTGGGACCGCAAGCCCCGCAGGCCTCCACAGCCAAGTGATTAAGGGCATCCTCTTAGCAGCAGCCACAAAAACTGGTGCACCAGATACATGAAAAAGTTCCCCTCTGTGAAATACTGGTGCTCTGGAACCTGGCAGAGGAAGAGCACGAAGATAGCACCCTCCCTTCTAGGTCTCTGTAAACACGATTACAGTCAATCCCTAAACGTGTGTTTAATTAGAAGCCTGCCTCTCAGGCCTCAGCTATAATCTAATAGGCCTCTTTCAACAGAAAGCCTGGGCTCATTGGACTGTCACCTCTTGCTGTGCCCTGGGGTAGCAGCCCTTTAAGAACTCTTTCTCTGCTGGTTACAGTCCTTTGGGGCCAGTGAGCATAAGCCTTGTTGGCCACCAGAGCTAGGCAGTCTAGAGGAGCCTGCTGGGTGGCAACCACAAAAATTGGGGCATGAGAAGAGGGTACAAGCTCCTTTCTGGGAGATATGGGTAAGCTGGAATGAGGCAGAGAGAGCAAAGATGGCACCTGCCAACCTCCCTTCCCAGAGAATAACCTAGCAGACACCTGGATGTGCATTAATTAGATGCCTTCCCCTCAGGCTGACACTTTAAGATAATCAAATAAGCCTTTTTCACAAAAAGTCTGGCTGCCTCTTCACTGGTCCCTGGGACCAGTGAGTCTGAGCAGGAAAGCCCTTTAAGAGCACTTTCTCAGTTTGCTATTCCCTGTGGGTCTTGTGGATGCAAGGTCCACTGGTTTTCAAAGCTAAGTGCTTTGGGAACTCATCTCTCAGGTGCAGGGCCTAAAAGTTGGGGTTCCCAATGTGAGGTTCAAACTCTTTGTTTCTCAGGGAGAAGATCCAGGTTTTGAGTTTCTTCCTGGCTGTGGGTCACCATGCCAGGGGTAAGGTTTATGGTGAGACTGTACCCCAGCCCCTCCTACCTGCTTTGATGTGTCTCTTTTTTTCTCATTTGCCCAATGTGTACCTGTTAGTTTTTAGGACTCTTGTCAGGAAAATTTTTCCATATATAGCTGTTGATGTGGTGAGTCTGTGAGTGGAGGTAAGTTCAGGATCTTCCTAGGTCAATATCTTGAACCAGAACACTTATCCATTGCTATTATTTTTTTTTAACTTTCTGGCAATCTTCTCCCAGTGAATAGTGAGCGGCTTCGAGGAAAGAATGAGAAATATTTACAAAGTATCTGTGGAAAAGTGCTGAAAATCTTCCATGCTTGGCTTCTTCAATATGACTTTAAGAAGACATGGTCTTTTAGGCACAAGCACATGTGCATCAAAAGAAACAAAAAAAGATGGAATTGAAAAGCAGAGAAAAAAACATAGATAACAGAAAACAATACAAAGAGATACAAATTGTAGTCTCGATGGCTAAAAAAAACCCCTAAATATGCAATATAGAGGCAAATCTAATACTGTCTCTTTTACCCTGCATTCTGCAAAATTATGAACGAGGATAAAAAATGAAGTATAAATGAGTAAATGAGCATAGACAATGGAGATCAAAACTATAAAGTTCAGGTCTTCCAAAGAGGGAACAAGAACATTTGAAAGGAAGAACCAAATACTGGGAATAAAATGTTCTGGACGTAAAAAAAAAAAACATGCTTAAGAATAGAAAGAAAAATATTAACTTGTTTTGGATAAATTTAAGAAAGTAGACCTGTACATAGACGACAAACTATTAAAATGTGAATTTGAATATGGACAAAACATCTTCATGGATTCAAGGAAACAAAATCAAGTTTTTGTTTTGTCAAAACTCTTCCAGATTTGCCAACCTGATTTTTATTCCTTTCTCAAGACAGTGGTATAAGAAGAGAGTTCCAAACCATTACCCCTGACCCTACTATGTTGCCTAGAAACAGACACAAATTAGATAAAATATGCAAAACCCTGCTGTGGAAATTGGGCAAAGATGCCCTTCAAATGACACAAACTACAAGAATTTTTTCTTTGAAATAGGCAAAGTAGGCCTGACTGAATGAAGATATGAACTTTCATCTATTCAAATCCTTTCTGTGGAAAAACAGTGTGGAATCACAAGAACTGTTGATCCCAGAAAAACACCACAAATAACCCTGATATTAAGACATGAGGATTGGTATTTTAGAAGTTTGAAAATGCACTCCTGGAACCTTCTTAGCCTTGCAGAAACTTATCAGAAGCAGCTACTCCCAAGTACTTTAAAGGCAAGTATGGTCAAAACAAATAGAAATCTTTGGTATCTCCCTAGCATAGTTGTTTCTTGATATGGTGGACATATTCCCTAAGAGGTAGAACTATTTCTATTTGTTTTCTGTTTTGTTTGTCTGTTTTATATTGTTCAACTCCCCCCACCAATTTTTTTTTTTTTTTTTTTTTGCGGTACGCGGACCTCTCACTGTTGTGGCCCTCTCCCCTTGCAGAGCACAGGCTCCGGACGCGCAGGCTCAGCGGCCATGGCTCACGGGCCCAGCCGCTCCGCGGCATGTGGGATCTTCCCAGACCAGGGCACGAACCTGTGTCCCCTGCATCGGCAGGCGGACTCTCAACCACTGCGCCACCAGGGAAGACCTCCCCCCGCCCCAATTTTTAATTATGAAAAATTTCAAACATTCAGAAAATTTTTAAAGATTTTACAGACAACAACCGTATATCCGCCTGGATTCTACAATTACCATTTTACTCCAACTTCTTTCAATTTTCATTATTAAGGTACACTTTTTTTTTTAACATCTTTATTGGAGTATAATTGTTTTACAATGGTGTGTTAGTTTCTGCTTTATAACCAAGTGAATCAGTTATACATATACATATGTTCCCATATCTCTTCCCTCTTGTGTCTCCCTCCGTCCCACCCTCCCTATCCCACCCTCCCTATCCCACCCCTCTAGGTGGTCACAAAGCACCGAGCTGATCTCCCTGTTCTATGCGGCTGCTTCCCACTAGCTATCTATTTTATGTTTGGTAGTGTATATATGTCCATGCCACTCTCTCGCTTTGTCACATCTTACCCTTCCTCCTCCCCATATCAAGTACATTCTCTAGTAGGTCTGTGTCTTTATTCCCGTCTTCCCCTAGGTTCTTCATGACCTTTTTTTTTCCCTTAGATTCCATATATATGTGTTAGCATACGGTATTTGTTTTTCTCTTTCTGACTTACTTCACTCTGTATGACAGACTCTTAAATATAGTAAAGTTCACCCATTTTGGTGTATAGTTGTACCAGCTTTGTCAAGCACCTGCAATTGTATAACTACCACAACAATCAAGATATAGAATATTTCTTTTACCTCTCAAATTCCCCCATACTCCTTTGTATTCAATCCCTCCCCCACACTCAGATTCTGGCAACAATTGATCTATTGTCTATCCCTAGGGTTACCAGATTTAGCAAAGAAAAATACACACTTGGGGAATACTTATACTATTATGTCATTGTTTTTCTGAAATTCAAATATAACTGATATCCTGTATTTTATCCAGCAGCATATCTGTATGTATAGTTTTGGTGCCCTACTTAAAATTATGTTACCAATCCCATGTCATACATTTTATCCTGTGTTTTCTTTTAAAACTTTCATGTTGTTTTTCATTTTACAATTAGGGCTATGATCCATTTTGAGTTAAACTTTGGTTTTTGTACAAGGTACGAGGCATATGTTGAGTTTCCTTTATTCTCTTTTGAATTTTCAATTGTTTCAGCATATTTTCTTGAAAATATACTTTCTCCATTTAATTACCTTTGCACCTTCATCAGAAATCAAATGGCCATACCTGTGTGAGTCTACTTCTGATTTCTCTATTTTGTTTCATTGATTTGTGTGTCTCTTGGTATGTGCCAATACCACATTGATTACTTTAGCTTTATGGAAAATCTTGCAATCAGGTATTGTTCAGAACTGTTTTGGCTATTCTAGTAACTTTGCCTTTCCATATGAACTATAGAATTAGTTTTCAATTTCTAAACAAAGATCTTGCTGGAATTTTGAATGGCATTCATTTGACTCTATGAATCAATTTGGGAATTGTTAACATCTCCACCACAGTGAGTCTTCAAAACCCATGAACAAGTCATGTCTCTCCATTTATTTAGGTCTTTAAAACCATTTCTAAATATATCAGGGTTTTCTCTGGCATTGGGGGCAGTAGCACCAGGAATAAAAATAGACAATGAATTATAATGTCTCTGAAGTGGAAGTCAGGCTAAGGAGAAAACTAGATGCAGAAAGTAGATTTCTGAAATAAAATCTATGAAAAAGTAAAATTACTGTACCAGGGCTGCTCACTGCAATAGCATCTTACCATTATCCTCAGGTTACTGAATCACCAGACTGATAACAGAAACTTATTTTAATCAACTTTCAAATTAAAGATGTGAGCAAAGGATTCTGTGAGTATCCTAGAGACTAAAGAGACAATGTAAAGAGAATCCACCCACACTTTTGGACAAATATCAGGCCACATTCAAGTCTGCAACAGAAAGAACTAACAAGTGAGCCAAAAGATTTTTCAGAATAATATAAAGAAATAAAAGTAGCACTAAAGAGATAAAGAAGAACATAGTTTGTTAAACTAATTGCTAAAATAAGAGGAAATTTTAGCCAGCATCTGCGTTGTGCTCACAGAAACAAATTCTATGGAGGAGATGAAAGCTATGCTGATGAAATAAAACATAACAATAATAGATATAGGTAGTATAATGAAAAAAGTGTAGAGGGAAATGAACAGTATAACATATTTCAGAAAAGCATTACAAGCAAGGATAATTATTACAACATAAATCATTTATATGCAGAGTGCCT
The DNA here is from genome assembly GCF_005190385.1 of Monodon monoceros. Lineage (NCBI taxonomy): Eukaryota > Metazoa > Chordata > Mammalia > Artiodactyla > Monodontidae > Monodon > Monodon monoceros. The sequence goes on along the minus strand of NW_021703779.1, from coordinate 101,991,747 downwards.
AAAACAGCTTTCTGGAATCGCACAGAACAAGGCAGAAAATAAAGACAATAAATGATAAGAGAGACAATAGCATACAAGACAGATTATTAAGAACAAATTCACAGACAACTATGTTCTAAAAGAAGAGACTTGAAATATATAAAAGAAGTAAATAATTAAAATTTAAAATGAAGAAAGATCTGAAATTGCAGATAGAAAGGGGTAACATAACAAATAAATAGGAGCACTGAAGGGAGAAGAGAGGAAATGCAGAAGGCTAATGCTATTTCGTAGATGTTTGTTAAGAGTGTGTTAATATGTGGATCAACTCTAGAAGAATTAGAGTTACGGATTCTGTTTCTGAACAAATAATAGGTAAGTCAAACTTAAAGATAAATTTGATCATCCAACATAGAAAAAGGAATAGAATAAAACAATGAAAGAGAAAACACAAAATAAGATGGCAGGAATAAAGCCAACTATATCAGTAATCACATAAATTTTAATTGGTTAAAATTATCTATTGCAAGACAGAGATCCTCAAAATGGATTTTTTTAAAGTTCAAGCATGACTGTTCATAAGAGTGGCACCTTAATAAGATGGCAAAAAAGGTAGAAAATAAATGAATAAAAGTTTTTACATCAAGTAAATGTTAAAATAAAAGCAGGTATAGACAAAATATGTTTCATTGCAGAAAGCATTAAGTGGGACAAATATATTGTATATAGGTAAAGAAAAATCAACTAAAATATATAAAAGCCATGAACATTAATTTACATATCCAACATCTTTTTGTTAAAGTAAAGCAAATATTGACTGAGTCTCAATGGAGAATTTGTAAAATGTGCAATAATAGGAGATTTGAACAGATCTTTCTCAGAAACCAGTAAGTCAAATAAGAAGGTTTATAGAGGATTTCAATAATCAAATTAACCAGCACACTGGAAAAAAAAGCATAACCTTTATTTGAAGGTAGGATAAAAACATATTTGGAATATTTGAAAAAACTGACAAAGAATGTCTTAATTAATTAAAATAATCACATTGTACCAACCATGTCCACACACTACAATTCAACATATTCAGAAATCTGTTTTTAAAAGGTGGTCCCTAAATTCCATACAACTTAGAAATTAAGAAAAAAGACAGTTCTAAAATATCCTTGGTTAAAGAGAATTTGAAGAATAAATGTTAAAAGATATATTTAGAAATAAATGAAAATAAAAACACTACCTGTGAGATGCAGCCAACGTAATATTAAGAAGGTAATGTACTTGAATATGGGAGATTAAAAATAAATGAATTAAGTATTGAAATATAAAACTAGAAAGAGAACTGCAAGATAAACACAAATCAAGGTAAATGAATTAATAAATGTAAAAGCTGAAAATGAAAAAATAAAAAAGCAGTAGAAATTGTCCATAAAACAAAGTTATTTCAGAAAACTAATTAAAAATACAAATGTTGGGGCTTCCCTGGTGGTGCAGTGGTTAAGAATCCTCCTGCCAATGCAGGGGACATGGGTTCGAGCCCTGGTCCAGGAAGATCCCACATGCCGTGGAGCAACTAAGCTCGTGCGCCACAACTGAGCCTGCACTCTAGAGCCTGTGAGCTACAGCTACTGAGCCTGCACTCTAGAGCCTGTGAGCCACAACTACTGAGCCCACATGCCGCAACTACCGAAGCCCATGTGCCTAGAGCCTGTGCTCCGCAACAACAGAAGCCACTGCAGTGAGAAGCCCATGCACTGCAATGAAGAGTAGCCCCCACTTGCCACAACTAGAGAAAGCCCGTGCACAGCAATGAAGACCCAATGCAGCCAAAATTAATTAATTAATTTTTAAAAATAATAAATAAAAAAATAAAAATACAAATGTTGACAAGTATAATCAAAAGAAGAGAGAAGGTAAAATATAAAAACATCAGACGACTATCACATCAGGAGACTAATATGTACATATTTATGCCAATATATTTGCACCCATAAAGTGGATAATAATTTAGAAACATAAAAGTATACCAAAATTTTCAAATAAGAAGTGGAAAGCCTGACTAGACCAATAAGCTATAAAATAAATAAATCTTTGAAAGTATATCTTTTACTATCATTTCTTGTCCTCTATGGGGTATTCAAACAAAAACGTTAAGGACCATATAACTTTCATCTTAGGCACAGTGCTTAAAAACTTAGAAAAAAGAGAAGACTATAAACTCCTTTTAGCTCGTTAACATAATCCTGGTGCCAAAATTAGACAAGAAGAACATTAAATACAATTATTAATCAAAGTCAGGTATAAGCATAAAAGCAAAAATCCTAAACAAAATATTAGCATATTGAATTCAGGAAGGATTTGAAATAATAAAGTAGAAATAAGTCAGATGTGGGGACTTCCCTGGTGGCACAGTGGATAAGACTCCACGCTCCCAATGCAGGGGGCCTGGTTTTGATCCCTGGTCAGGGAACTAGATCCCACATGCATGCTTCAACTAAGAGTTCGCATGCTACAACTAAGGAGCCCTGGAGCTGCAACTAAGGAGCCCACCTGCTGCAACTAAGACCTAGTGCAACCAAATAAATAAATAAAGTTAAGAAAAAAGAAATAAGTCAGATGTATTTTAGGATGGCACATAGATTTGATAATCTATCTCTGTTTTTCCTTTAAATTAAAGAAGTTCACTTCTTTAATTTAAAGGAAAAATATTAACATCTCACTGACAAAAAAAAAGGACTTGATGAAATTCAATGCACCATCATTATAAAAATGTCTAGCAAAATAAAGTGAAAGCTTCCTTAACTTGACTAAAGGTAACTCCAAAAGAAAAAACACATGAAAAAGATGATATTTCTGGTAAAACTTTCAAAGAATTTTTAATAAAGCCTTGAGTAAATTAAAGATAGTATAACTTCTACTATTAAGCATTTTAATGATGGTCCTAGCCAACACAATAAGCAAACAGAAATAAATAGGAAGTGTAATAATTAGAAAAGAATAGGTAAAACCCCACAATTTGAAAATGTTATTTATCTTGTTAGTTTTCTGGGAAGACATGTTATTACAAATAAAAGTTGCCAAATAACAGAAATAAAAATCTCACTGGAAAGGCTCAAAAATAGGGTGGGAATAACAGATGATAAAATCAGTGAACTTGAGGACAGATGAATAGAATTCACCCAATCTAAATAATAGAGAAAAAATGCAGAAGAAAACATGAATAGAGCCTCAGTGATCTGTGAAAAAAATGTGTATCATCAGAGTGCCAGAAGGAGAGGAGAAAGAAAGCAGGACTAAAAAAATATTCAAATAAATAACAGCTTAAAACTTCCCAAATTTGATGGAAAACAAGAACGTACAGGTTCATAAAGCAGAGTAAATATCAAATACCGATAGAATACATCCAAAGAGATCCCTGCCAAGAAACATCACAATTAAAATTCTGAAAACTAAATCAAAGAAAAACATTTTGAAAGCAACCAGAGAGAAACAACACATGAACTATAGGAAAACACCAATTCAAATGACAGCACATTTCTCATTTGAGACCACGGAGGCCAGAAGGAAACTACAAAAATTATTTCAAGTGCTGAAAGGAAAGAACAGTCCACCACCTTTGGAAACTGAGGGAATATAAAAGCATTCCGACATTAGAGAAAAAAAGAATGTCACTAGTAGATCTATCCTTTTTTATTACCAGCTTTATTGAGATATAATTGACAAAATTGTATACATTTAAAGTATACAATGTGATGATTTGACATTCTTTGTGAAATGATTACTACAATCAGGTTAATTAACACATCCATCACCTCACATAGTTACCTTTTTTTGCATGTTAGATGAAAATGTTTAATGTCTACTCTCTTAGGAAATTTTAAGTATACAACACAGTATTACCAACTATAGTCACCATGCTGTACATTAGATCCTCAGAGATCTTTCACTTCATAAAAGAAGGCTTGTAACCTTTGACCAGCATCTCCTCATCTTCTCCACCTTCCAGCCCCTAGTAGCCACAATTATGCTTTCTGTTTAGTAGATCTATTGTTAGAGAGATGGCTAAACGAAGTTCTTTAAACAGAAAAGTAATGATAAGAGAAAGAAACTTGGGGCATCAGGTAAAAAGAAGAGACAACAGAAAGAGAAGAAATATGGGTACACACATCAGTAGGACTCCTATGCAACAGGGGAGATAAAAACAAGGACATACAACCAAATTTAACACTCTGATACTTACACATAGAGAGAATAGTAAACAGTAAACACAACTTAACTCCCAGCCATATAAATATCAAACCATAAAACATAGTCTGTACCCCTGAGGCTGCTAGGAAAGTAAAAGGGGTAGACACCTTCCTGTGGCCCAGTATAACTCTGCGAAATTTGGAGAAGGTGCAGAACTGAGGCTTCTCTTACAGGAGGGAGGGAGGAGTGGAGTATGGCTCTAACATCTCTGGACTTTTAATGTGCTCACCAAGGGCCTGATTTCTAGTCCCCTGCCTCAAGAGTGCTGAAAGAATCAGCATAGTCCAGATACTTGTGGCAGCTAGAAACAGAGAAAAATGGGCAGGAGGGCCCATGCAGCCAGCAAGGCTCTGTGAGATTGGGAAAAAGTACATAACTGGAGCTGCTTGTCTAAGAATCTAGTAAGAATTAGTAAGTAAGACCTAGACTACATACTGGCAGATAAAACTTTAACATATTTTGGGGGAGGACACAATTCAACCCCCAACAGTCTACCTTCTGCCCGCTACCCACAATTCTTGCTTTTCCCACGTGCAAAATACATACATTCACTTCATTACAACACCCCTAAATGCCTTAACTCATTCTAGGATTAACTCTAAGGCCAAAATCTCATCTAAATATCAACTCAATAGGTCTTATTCTTTTTTTAAAAAATTGTTTTATTAAGCCATAGTTGAGGGACTTCCATGGTGGTCCAGTGGTTATGAATCCACCTTCCAATGCAGGGGACATGGGTTCAATCCCTGGTTGGGGAACTAAGATCCCACATGCCATGGGGCAACTAAGACCACATGCTGCAAATACTCAGCCCATGTGTGCTAGAGCCCATGCACCACAACTAGAGAGCCCACGTGCCACGGATAGAGACAAGCCCGCATGCCACAACGAAGAGCCTGCATGCGGCAATGAAAGATTCCACATGCTGCAATGAAGATCCCGCCAGCATGCTGCGACTAAGACCCAATGCAGCCAAATAAAAAAATAAAATATAAAGTATAGTTGATTTATAATGTTGTATTAATTTCTGTTATAAAGTCATTCAGTTTTATATATATGTGTGTGTGTGTGTGTGTGTATATATATATATATATATATATATATATACATACACATTATTTTCCATATTCTTTTCCATTATGGTTTATCATTGGATATTGTATATAGGTCCCTGTGCTATACAGTAGGACCTTGTTGTTTATCCATTCTATATGTAACAGTTTGCGTCTGCTAATCCCAAACTCCGAATCCATCCTTCCCCTACCCCCTACCCCTTGGCAGCCACAAGTCTGTTCTCTATGTCTGTGAGTCTGTTTCTGTTTTGTAGATAAGTTCATTTGTGTCATATTTTGTATTCCACATATAAGCGATATCATATGCTGTTTGTCTTTCTCTTTATGACTTATTTCACTTAGTATGATAATCTCTAGGTCCATCCATGTTGCTGCAAATGGCATTATTTCATTATTTTTTGTGGCTGTCAACTCAATAGGTCTTATATCTTGTCTTCTAAATCATCTAATCAGGTATGGGTAATACTCTGGATATGGCTGATCTTCAGACAAAATTCCTCTCCACCTGTGGACATGTGAAACTAGAAAGTGTTTCCAAAATACAATGGTGGGGCAGGCATAGTATAGACATACCCATTCCCAAAGTGAGAAATTGGAAGGAATTAAAGGGGTCATGAGTCCTATACAAGTACAAACCCAGCAGGAAAAATTCCATTATATTTCAAGGTCCATGAATAATCCTCTATGGCTTAATATTCCATCCTCTAGGCTTACAGATGTCCCACTGGCCCCATCAGCTACTGAGCCAACCTTAGAGTCATTCATTACTTAACTTGAAGGATAACACATGTTGGTAGCCAAGTAACTTTTTCTGCCCATAGAATTCCAGAAGTTCAACAGCTTTCCTTCATTTCATCCTTTCTTTCTCCCCGGCAGTCCAAGCTGGAAGTCTTTTTGCTAGTATAACATCCTCAAAAACATTGTAGTCTTCCATTCCTTCAAGAGGAACAATGCTATTACACATGAGGATTCTCTACAGATCCTTCCTGGATAACCCCATCTCTAGTCTTGGCTTCTGCTGAAATATTTGATTGGATCCATGAGTTACATCCTTAATCTCTCCAGCAGAAGGTTGCCCAGCTACAGACTTGGCGTTCTCTACAGAGCATGTCTTAGCATCTTTTTCAATATGAATAGGCAGATACTTTTCCAAATCAAGTTCTAGTTCCTTTTTTCTTCAAATTTTCTCTTTCCTCTCACATTTCACTGTTAGAAGCAGGAAAGCAGACTGTATCTTCCACATTTTGCTTGGGAATCTCAAGTAAATATTCAACTTCATCACTTACAAGTTCTTCTTTTTATCCAACAGAAGAACATGATTCAGCCAGCCATTCTTTCTGCCGTTTTATAATGTGGATTCCCTTTCCTCCAGTGGTCAATAACATGTTTCTCATTTCCATCTGAGAACTTACCAGAAGCATCTTTAACCTCCATATTTCCAACAACAGTCTCTTCAAGGTAGCCTAGGCTTTTTCTATCACGTGCCCCCAAATTTTTCAAGCCTCTATCCATTACCCAAATCCAAAGCCACTTCGATATTTTTAGGTATTTGTTACAGCAGCACTATACTTCTTGATACCAAAATCTATATTAGTTTCCTATGACTGCCATAAAAATTTAGCAAAATAGGGTGGCTTAGAACAACAAATATTGATCCTCTCATTGTTTTGGAGGTTAGAAGTTTTAAATCAAGGAGTCAGCAGGGTGATACTCCCTCCAAAGTCTCTAGGAAAGATACCTCCCTGGCGTCTTCTAGCTTCTGGTGGTTGCTAGAAATCAATCTTTGGCATTTCTTGCCTTGTGGTAGCATAACTCCAATCTCTGCCTCCATCTTCCCATGGCTATTTTCCTGCATCTCAGTGTCCAAATATCCCTCTCCTTTCTCTTATAATGACACCAGTAACTGTAAGAATGTCTACCGTAATCCAGTATGTTTTCATCTTATTTTGATTACATCTGCAAAGACCCTATTTCCAATAAGTTCTGGGGGCTAATAATTCAATATATAATTTTGGGAGACATAATTCAATCCATAACAAAGTTGGATTCAAATTTTATTTAATGGAAATTATGCGATATTTTCAAAAACACCTGTGTTTTTAGAATAAGACATATTATAGGAACTAAAAGTTATGCTGCTAAGTGACTTCCATATGAAATAGTAAATCAAAATTATAGAGTATTTACAAAAAATGAACAATTATATCATTAAATATCAAAATTTATACAGTTCGGTTACAGTTATACTCAAATTAAATTCATAGCCTCAAATATATTTTTATTGAATAAGAATGAAAATAATTAAACTGGACATTCAAATGGAAAAGTTAGAAAGAAAACAAAAAAATGTAAGGAAAATAGGAGGAAGGAAATGACAGAAGAAAAGCAGAAATTAATGAATTAGAAAACAGAAATAATTTTCTGAATTATTTACTTGAAAAGACCAATGCAAACAGGTTTCATGTATATGTATGGCCTTGTGCTCAAAAGAGCTCCACCTTGGTTTAAAGCTCTGCTGTTGCTGTCTTGAAGTTCTTAATAATTATACCTTTCAATTTGGGTATTATGAATGAAACACCATGAGACAATGGAGCACATACATGAGCAAAGGAGACTGGTGCAGTATGCATGCTCCCTGCTGTTCCTTACCACATCACGTGCATATAGCATTTGTGGGTGATCCACGAGCATAGAATTTCAGTAGACTCATGATATGTGGCAGTTCAGCAAGACACTGAGTACAAGGTAGGTGTGTTTTATCTGTTAAGTAAGTAAGCAAGGAAGCTGACAGCTCCCAAAGACCAAATCTTAACTCCAAATGCAGAAAAAAGACAATGACATTTTAAAAAACTGGAACAATCAAGGGATCCCACCATATCCTGTCTTACTTATATTATATCCTTAATTAGCCAACTACTTACATTGAAAATAATTTTTTTTTCAAAAAACTAAAGGAAACCAAAATTTCTTTTCTGTTCAGTCCTTCTCACTCAACAGTAAGCCAGAGTATCTATAGAATGTGCACATATCAATAAGTAAAACAAAAAACAGTTTAGTTACTTTTGTGCAGCATTTTCACAACTGTGGTAATGAAATTCATATGCATGCATGAACTAAAGCAAATTGTATAATTTCTGTGATTTCATATATGATTTAAATGCTCATATACTTGCATTTAAACCTGGCATTGCACAATACAACAATGAACAGTAAAATTTATTTTAGTAGCTTAAGATTTTAACTCTTTACACAGAATGATATTAAACTACAAATTCAAAAAAAGACACTGTGACAAATGAAAAAGGGACTTGTTTCTGTGTCCATGATCAAACACAAGATAGGATGGGGTGAAGTGCAAAGCTCCACATGTCATAATTAAATAAAAATATACATATTCAACCTTGGAAATTCAAGGCTCCCTTTGTTACCCTGCTTCCAAAATTTCAGCAACCAGGCTTATACATACTAAGCAGGTTATTGGATAATTTATACACAGAAAAATGGAAGGACTTTAGAGAAAAGACATTTGTGTGTTCTCCTAATGAAGGAGCTGGATTACTGTACAGTCACTGTAATCTAAAGTTTGCTATTTGAAAGCCCTGTTCACACATACAGAGCTTCTAAGCAGTTCTTTTATGTTTCCTTCCTAAATGTAAACCAACAGTGAAAGATAATGAGATGTTCAGGAAACTCTCCAACATGAAATAGCCCCCTAAATAAACAAGAGAAAAGGAAGCAAGATGAAAACAGAAAATACAAGAAACAGATAAAACTTCAAAAATGGCAATAATTAATATCTTCGGAGAACATACTTTGTCTTTGAAATAAGAACACAGTGTTACAAAAAGGGGAAGAATCAGGAAAAAATAGAGTCCTTGCAATTTAAAAATAAGCTCACAATTTCTAAAAGAAGAAACACTGGAAGTTAAAACCAAGGAAATTTCCTAGAAATTTAAATAATATTGACAGCAACAAGAAAATCAGACAATGGGAGAGAGGAGATTTTTTAACTGAGGGATTAATTCAGGAATTGATAAAATAACCTGAATTTAAAAATAAGGAAATAGAAAAGAGAAAATTATCAAAGGAATAAAATGGAAAAGTTTCACAGAATTTAAGGATATCAGTCTCCTAATAGAAAGAAGCAACGAAGTATCAACAAAATGATTGGGAAAAAGCCTACACCAAAGCACATTATTGTGAAATTTCAGAACACTGGAAATAAAAGAGATGATCCTAAAAGGGCTGGGAAATAGAATAGCATCAAAGTTCTCAAGCATAACACCAGAAGCTAGAAGAAAATGAAGCAATGCCTTTAAAATTCTGAGAGAATATCATTCCTCTAAACCAAGTTTCTGAACAGTGTAAGGAGATTTTCAAACATGAAATGGCTCAAAAATTTATAATACATTCTGCATATGTCCTTTCACAGAAGACTATCGGTAAATTTGCTCCAACAAAATGGGTGAGTAAACCAGACACTCATGAGATTTAGAAAACATGGAGTACAACATAGGGGATGAATGAAAATACTCTTGGGATGACAAATCTTCAGTATACCCAGAAAGCAATCATTGTGGAATGGAGGGATTAAGGAAAAAAAGGTCTCCAGGGAAAAAATAGAAATGCTAGATTAAACAATGCATTTGACTGTTTAGAAAATAATACTGATGGACATTTCACATTTGTATTGCAATAATTAATAAGAATTTGCTAATGAGAAAACAAGATAATTATTAAATGTATGAAAATTCAGAAGTATAAAAAAGAAACATTCATAGATGGCTTATCAGTTAATGATATAAACACAGTCATAATAATATAAACACTGAAATTTTATTAAAATTATAACTATATTTAAAAGATGGAAGAAGAAAAAGTTTGAATCATAGAGTTTAAATGTTCCTATGCTGTTACTGGAAATAAAAGCATAATTTCTAAAAATCACTAAATAAATAATGGCATGAGCATATTCCTTTGAAACATAGAGGTAACACTAGAAAAAACACCTTAAATAGTTTAAAGTTGTTCTATCTGAGGAACAGTGCTAAGGGATGGGGACGTTTCCATCAGGATACTGTTGTTATCCACTAAATGCCCTTAGTAAATGTGACTTAAAAAACTTATGCACATATATATTATCCTGATAAAAAATTTTATTTAATAAAATTAGAAGAGAAGAATAAAAATTCTCTACTCTGGGGCTTCTCTGGTGGCGCAGTGGTTGAGAGTCTGCCTGCTGATGCAGGGGACGCAGGTTCGTGCCCCAGTCCGGGAAAATCCCACATGCCGCAGAGCGGCTGGGCCCGTGAGCCATGGCCGCTGAGCCTGCGCGTCCAGAGCCTGTGCTCCGCAACAGGAGAGGCCACAATGGTGAGAGGCCCGCATACAGCAAAAAAAAAAAAAAAATTCTCTACTCTGTTCTAATAAAAAAAATTAAAACTGATATAATGGAAAATTCCACCAGGAAGTATCAATATATATGACCAAGTTAACTAAGGAAAAAGTGTAAAAGTATAGCAAAAACCATGAAAGAAGTCTGTAAAGGTTTTAAAACAATTACCTCCAATTGTGTTATGCAGGTTCTTTCAATCTCAAAGTAAGAGACACTCTTATTTTCTTCAAAATATTTCAGAGTATAGGACAAAAAGGTTGAAACCCTGGAATTATTTTTATCAAGCTGTTATATCTGATATACACTGTCACAAAAAGAATGAAAATACTGATAAATTTCACTAATAAGTATAACATGAAACCTCAAATATCTAACAAAACAAGTCCAGTCATACGTTAACTAAAAATCATATATTATGACCAAACTGATTTTATCACAGGAAATGACAGATGAGTTATAATTAGAAATTCTTTAACCTACTCTGTATATTGTTTTACTTTAATAAAGAACCAAATGATTTTTGACAGTTGCTAAAGGGCGTTTATTTGGTAAACTTCAACACCAATTTCTGATAAATAAAAAACACTCTAAGTAAAGTCAAAACTGGGAGGAAACTTCTTTAACTTGTTAATACTGTATAAGTGATATTAATAGTTATTTGTGATGCTTAATGGTGAAATAGAAGAGCAGGTATATAAAATTAGGACATGTATTGCCATTTCCTAGTCCATATTCATGAAATTAATGAATTCAACTATAAAAGTCCTCTTTACAGCTGAATTGAAACAGACCTAAAAACCTTTCTAAATCCAATACTCTAGGTAGACATAAACAGTATATAACATTTGCCACATGAGATTTCATCTATCAGGGCATTAAAAGCATGCCTATCAAATCTGGCACCAAAAATACTGCCTGTGTAACACAACTGTTATTTAACATGAAATGAATTAACCTATACAAAATAACAATAAAATATAAAACTATAAGGATTAATCACAGTAAATACACAAGCTCAATGTAAATATTAGAAGAGTTTATTGGGAGAAATGAAAACAAACTGGATAAACTGACACATGTTATTTTCTAGGAAAGAAAAACCTAATATTGCAAAGATTACATATTATATATTATTCAAATTTCCAAAGGGATTGTGAGGAGTTGGAAGCCTTGATAAAATAATTCTAATTTCCATCTATAGCAGACAAGACATATATTTTAAAAAAACATTGAAAAAAACAGTAATGAAATGACACATATTGATCAACATTACCTATAAAAGTGAAATAATTAAGAGTATAGTACTCTTATTAGAAAAGAGCTTTTGAGCACACACAAAAATAGATAGCTTAGGAACATGAATCTATATTTGATTGATTAAACTGGCATTTTAATTCATTGGGAAAACATAACAATATTTTAGGTTTTGAGGCCACATAGTCTGTGTTGCAACCACGCAACTCTGCCATTGTAGAGCAAAAGTGGCCATAGATAATATATCAACAAACAAGTGGTACAGTGTTTCAATAAAATTTTATGTACAAAAAGAGTCATCAGGAATCAAGGGGAGTGAAAATTTCAGACTAGTGAATTCCAAGAACCCATCACTCCTAAGAAACACTGAAAAAAATCTGCCAAAACTGTCAGAATCAACTTTGTTTAAACTCTGAAAAATAGTAAAAGATTTATAGCAACAGAGTGAATGCCTAATTAAGAAAAAGGCAATCAAATACTCAACCATGGAAAGCTGAAAGCCTTCCTGCTTTCAGAACAAGACAAGGATACCCACTCTCACCACTTCTATTCAATGTAGCATTGGAAGTTGTAGCCACAGTAATCAGACAAGAAAAAGAAGAGGTAAAAGGCAAAAGAGTCATACAATCTGAAGAGAGACATGAGTATGTCATACTGAGTGAAGTAAGTCAGAGAAAGATAAATATCATATGATATCGCTTATATGTGGAATCTAAAAAATTGGTACAAATGAACTTATTTACAAAACAGAAATAGAGTCACAGATTTAGAAAACAAGCTTATGGTTACCAGGGGGTAAAGTGGGAGAGGGATAAATTGGGAGATTGGGATTGACATATACACACTACGATATATAAAATAGATAACTAATAAGAACCTACTGTATAGCACAGGGAACTAGTCTCAATACTCTCTAATGACCTATATGGAAAAAGAATCTAAAAAAGAGTGAAAAAAAATAAACATTGTTCTCTATCAATGTATGAAGAAAGATCTTTTAAAAAATCATTTAAAAATTGTTTTAAATTTTTAAAAAAAGGAAAGAAAAAGAAGAGGTATGCAGATTTGAAGGGAAGAGGTAAAACTGTCACTATTTGCAAATGACATGATACTCTATATAGAGAACCCTAAAGTCTCCACACAAAAACTATTAGAACTAATAAATGAATTCAGCAAGGTAGCAGGATACAAGATTAATACATAGAAATCTGTTTCATGTCTTTATACTAATAATGAAATATCAGAAAGAGAAAGTTAAAAAAAATCCCCTTTAAAATTGCATCAAAAAAGTGCCTAGGAATAAACTTAACCAAGGAGGTGAAAGACATATATGCTGAAAACTATAAAACATTTATAAAGGAAACTGAAGATGATTCAAAGAAATGGAAAGATACCTTGGGTTCCTGAATTGGAAGAATTAATATTGCTAAAATGGCCATACAACCCAAAGAAATTTACAGATTTAATGCAATTCCTATCAAACTATCCATGACATTTTTCCACAGAACTAGAACAAACAATCCTAATATTTATATGGAACCATAGAAAAACCCCAGAATTGCCAAAGAAATCCTGAGGAAAAAGAACAGCAATGGAGGTATTACCCTTCCAGGCTTCAGACTATACTAAAAAGCTACATTAATCAAAACAGCATGGTATTGGCACAAAAGTAAACATATAGATCAGTGGAAGAGAATAGAGAGCCTAGAGACAAACTCACATACCTACTGTCAATCTATGACAAAGGAGTCAAGAATATAAAATGGACAAAAGACAGTCACTTCAACAAGTGGTGTTGGGAAAGCTGGACAGCTACATGTAAATCAATGAAATTAGAACACTCCCTCACATCACATAAAAAAAAAACTCAAAATGGCTTAAAGACCTAAATATAATACAGGACACCATAAAATTCCTAGAAGAGAACATAGGCAAAACATTCTCTGACATAAATTGTAGCAATATTTTCTTAGATCAATCTCCCAAAACAAAAGCAATAAAAGCATAAATAAACAAATGGGACCTAATGAAACTTAAAAGCTTTTGCACAGCAAAGGAAACCATCAACAAAATGAAAAGACAAACTACAGAATGGGAGAAAATATTTGCAAATGATGCAACTGACAAGGGGTTAATATACAAAATATACAAACAGCTCATACAACTCAATATTGAAAAAAACAAACAACCCAGTCAAAAAATGGGCAGAAGATCTATACAGACATTTATCCAAAGAAGAGACACAAATGGCCAACGTGTACATGAAAAGATGCTCAACATCACTAATCATCAGAGAAAGGCAAATCAAACCCACAATGAGGTATCACCTCACACTGGTCAGACTGGCCATCATCAAAATGTCTACAAATAATAAATGCTGGGGAGGGTGTGGAGAAAAGGGAACCCTCCTACACTGTTGGTGGGAATGTAAATTGGTACAGTCACTATGGAAAACAGTATGGAGGTTCCTTAAAAAAATAAAAATAGAGCTATCGTATGATCCAGCAATCCCATTCCTAGGTATGTATCTGGAAAAAATGAAAACTAATTGGGAAAGATACATGCACCCCAATGTTCATAGCAGCACTATTTACAATAGCCAAGACATGGAAACAACCCAAATGCCCATCAACAAACAATGGGCTTAAGATGTGGTACATATATACAATGGAATATTACTCAGCCATAAAATAGAATGAAACATTGCCATTTGCAGCAACATGGATGGATCTAGAGAACAGTATGTTTAGTAAAGTAAGTCAGACAAAGACAAATACTATATGATATCACTTATACGTAGAATCTAAAAACTGATATAAATGAATCTACATACAAAACAGAAACAGACTCACAGATATAGAAAACAAGCTTATGGTTACCAAAGGGGAGAGGAAAGGGAGAGGGACAAATTAAGAGTATTGAATTAACAGATACAAACTACTATACACAAAGTAGATAAGCAACAAATATTTACTATATAGGACAGGGAATTATATCGAATATTTAATAACCTATAATGAAATACAATCAGGAAAATATAACTGAATCACTATGCTATACACAGGAAACTAATATAGTATTATAAATCAACTATACTTCAATTAACGAAAGTAAAAATAAAAAGGCAATTGTAACACAGTAGGGAGAGTTTTATAATGCTTTAACTTTTCTTGCCTTATCCCCCTCCCCATATTGCAACTGTCTTAAAGAAACAGCTAATGTTCCCAGTGTGAGTTCTTGGTTCTGGAATAGAGCAGACCTTGTTCTCAAAATTGAGTTTATTTTGATCTATTTCAGGCTATGTGAGGGGTTCAATTAAACACAGAAGGAGGCTGTAATAAAAAAATGGAAAAAAAGGTATAAGGAACACAGAAAAAAGACTAGCAAACTAGCAGATGTAAGTCCTTTCTTATCAACAGTTACTGATACAATTACCCCAATCAAAAGGCAGAGATTGGCAGAATGAATAAAAAGTGTGATCCATCTACATGCTGTTGACAAGAGACTCGTTTTAGATCCAAAGAAATAGTTTGAAAGCAAAAGGATAGAAAAGGATATCATGTAATTGTAACCAACAGAGAGCTGGGGTGGCTATACTAAACTATTACAGTAGACAAAGGAGGATATTATACATTGATAAAAGGGTCAATCCTTCAAAAATATACAACAATTATTAACTTATACACACCTAACATAGAGCCTCAAAATACAGGAAGCAAACACTGTCAGAAATGAAGAGAGAAATAGACAGTTTAAGAAGTGCAGCTGGACACTTCAATAACCCACTTTCAATTCAGGATAGAACAACTAAAAGAACATAATATAAGTATATAGAAGACTTGGCATAATAAAAACCAACTAGACATATCAGACATATACAGAACACTTCACCCAACAGAAGACACATTCTTCTTAAGTGCACATGAAGCAATCTTCAGGATAAACCATTCTAGGTCACAAAACAATCATCAATATTTTTTAAAAGATTAAAATCACACAAAGTATCTTTTCTGGCAATGATGGAACGAAACTAGAAATCAAGAAGAAAAAGGAAAACTAAGAATTTAAAAAATGTGGGGAAATAAACACGACACAATTAATGGATCAAAGAAAAAATAGAGATTTTTTCTTTGGGATTGCTTTGATACAGACAGTATGGAGTACAGTATGGAGGTTCCTTAAAAAACTAAAAATAGAACTATCATATGACCCAGCAATCCCACTACTGGGTATATACCCTGAGAAAACCATAATTCAAAAAGAGTCATGTACCACAATGTTCATTGCAGCTGTATTCACAATAGCCAGGACATGGAAGCAACCTAAGTGTCCATCGACAGATGAATGGATAAAGAAGATGTGGCACATATATACAATGGAATATTACTCAGGCATAAAAAGAAACAATATTGAGTTATTTGTAGTGAGACGGATGGACCTAGAGTCTGTAATACTGAGTGAAGGGAGTCAGAAAGAGAAAAACAAATACCGTACGCTAACATATATATATGGAATCTTAAAAAGAAAAAAGGTTCTGAAAAACCTAGGGGCAGGACAGGAATAAAGATGCAGATGTAGAGAATGGACTTGAGGACACAGGGAGGGGGAAGGGTAAGCTGGGATGAAGTGAGAGAGTGGCATGGACATATATACACTACCAAATGTAAAATAGATAGCTAGTGGGAAGCAGCCACATAGCACAGGGAGATCAGCTCAGTGCTTTGTGACCACCTAGAGGGGTGGGATAGGGAGGGTGGGAGGGAGACGCAAGAGGGAGGAGATATGGGGATATATGTATATGTATAGCTGGCTCACTTTGTTATAGAGCAGAAACTAACACACCATTGTAAAGCAATTATACTCCAATAAAGATGTTAAAAATTTTTTTAATAAAAAATAAATATTATAAAGGGCACCTGTTGAAAAACCCACAGTTAACATAACACTCAAAGGTGAAAGGCTGAAATCTTTACCCTTAAAATCAGGAAAATGACAAGGATGAACACTTTTGTCATTTGTATTTAATACTGTATTGGAGGTTCTAGGCAGAAAAATTCGGCGAGAAAAGGAAATAAAATTCATCCAAAGTGGAAATGAAAGAAGCAAATCTATATTTCCTGGTGACCTGATCTTATATATATAAAATACACACGCACAGACACACAACTATTAGGGCTAATAAATGAATGCAGCAAAGTTGCAGGGTTCAAGATTAATATACAAAATCAGTTGTAGATGTATACACTAGTAATGAACAATCTGTAAAGGAAAGTCCGAAAAATAATTCCATTTTCAATGGCATCATAAATACAGTTTTATGAAGAAAGATTGCTTAATAGGTGTTCAGTTCCTTTTTGGGGTTATGAAAAAGTTCTGAGACTAGAGACAGATGATGGTTGCACATTATTGTGACCATACTTAATGCCACTGAATTGCATATTTTAAAATGGTTAAAATTGTAAACTTTGTTATGTGTATTTTACCACAATAAAAATATGTCAGGGCCTTCCCTGGTGGCGCAGTGGTTGAGAGTCCGCCTGCCGATGCAGGGGACACGGGTTCGTGCCCCAGTCCGGGAAGATCCCACATGCCGTGGAGTGGCTGCGCCCGTGAGCCATGGCCGCTGAGCCTGCGCGTCCGGAGCCTGTTGCTCCACAACGGGAGAGGCCACAACAGTGAGAGGCCCGTGTACCGCAAAACAACAAAAAACAAACCCAAAAAAAACACCACAACAACAAAAAGATGTGAATACATGTCATGTGTAAATATCAGCCATCACTGTCCACAGGATGAGCACTTTTTCAAAGGAAATAAAATGGAAAAAATAAGTTTTTGAAATTTGGGGTGTTTTTCTGCTTTTCAGGCATTTAAGAAAATGGGATACTTAGACTTTGATTTTAGTCAAATGTTTAGAGCTATGTTAATGTTTCAAACTATTAATGCTTTTGCACATTTAATTTGCTAAATACACAATCAAAATTAGGCAGCAGATCAGATGCAGCCTATTAGTCTTACTAAGTTGAACCCTGATTAATGACATATGCCTGATCTATCTTCAGAAAACAATAAAACTTTATTGAAAAACATGGAATATGTAGACTGTTAATATATTCAAGCACAGGGAGCTTTATTAATTTGAAAATTTCTATTTCTTCCCTAAAGGTGACAACTTAGTGAAGATCACATAGCTAAAACAGTGTGGATTTAGGATCAAACTGACAATGCATAAATGTAATTCAATTTTTTAAAAACCCTAAAGGATGGTAATTAAAGCCTGGGCAAATATCAGATATTAAAATATAAATATATAATGATAAAAGCTATTATAATTTAAGAACTTCAGTTTCAAACAATATGGAAAACTAAAAAGTCTCACATTATTTAAAAGCAAATAAAATTCTGGATAAGATACTGAAATGATTTATATTAACATAGTTGAGATCACAAGGAGGTATGCTTTCCAATGTATAAAAGGAGAGAGTAATATGAAAAGTTGATTTAAAAAATCGTCTACTGAGTAAATCCAAGGCATTAAGTGCTGTGGGAATTATAAAATTGGAAAATCAACATTTTGCAACCCTTAATAAAAATCACAATTGGACAATTATCATCATTAGGAATTTTACAATAAAAGGATCAGAATGTCATCACCTGAACTTATGAATAAATCTTAGTACACTAGTAAAAGTGAGACACTCAGATATGTGCCTCTTGATGTGATACAGTATGTAAGATAAGGCATTGAACCAAATGTAGAACATGGACCATTCTACAAGATAAATACATGTAGAATATGGACCATTCTACAGGTTAAATAAATATCTACAGGATAAATAATCTAGTTTCATCAACAAATACATAGCAACAAATGGGAAGAGGATCTGATTTGGTTCGATTTAAAGGAGATCTAAAGAGACGTAAGACAATAAAAATCATTTTCAATGAAAAGATCTTGCATAGATCCTGATGAAAACAAGTTAACTGTAAAACAACAAAAAGGTAAACAATTAGGAAAGTTTGGATATGAACATGGGTTTAGATAGTATTAAGGAATTAGTGTTAACTTTGTTGTCATTTTGTCTATGTAAAAGAAAAGAAACAACTTGCCCTTTCTTGTTTTTTGTTTGAAGATATATACTGAAGTACTTGGGTGGTGGGGATAAATGACATCTGAGATTTGCTTAAAAATAGTCTAGCAAAAAATGTCAGAGGGGAGATAGACAAAATATGTACAGCAAAATGTTATTTGTTGTTAAAGGTGTGTGATGTTACCTAGGGATTTGTCAGACTCTGCTTTTGTGTATATGTGAAAATTTTTCTCATAAAAAATACTTATGTAAAAATAAATAAATAAAAGGAGGAAATGAAAGCAAAAATAACAAACTCTTTATTTTTAAGGTACTCAGCAAGTATGCAATAAAAAAATAATGTTCCTTGAAAGGAAAAATACAGTTAGATATCAGATAATACACTACTAAAGACAAAAGTCATGAACTAGAGAATAATTGAACAAAATGAAACAAAAGGCAACACAAAGACAAGGGGGCATGGGAATGTGAGAGTGATGTGGAAGACTGAGACAATCCAAAAGGCAATGCAAAAGAACAAAAGAGAAAAAATGAGGGAAAGGAAATAATAAAAGTGATATTGTTTGAGAATCATTGAAAATTAAAGCCTCAAATATGTTTATCAAAATGATTCTAACTGCAATTTAAGAAAAATCTAAATCTATCCCTCACACATCATAGAACTTCAGAACATCAAACAAAGAAAATATTTTTAAATGCAAACAAAAATCAAAGATATAGTTCCACCAAGAAATAACAATAAAACTGAGTATACACACACACACACACACACATACACACATACACACACATACACACATACACACACACATTGGCACTAGGCAAAGATATGTTATTGTCAATGTGCTGAAAAAAAAGTAATTCTCAGCCTAGAATTTTGGAACTTGTTAAATTACTGATCAAGAACCAAGACAACATAGAAATCTTTTCTAATGGAACCAAAAACTGAAGGAAGAATACTGAACTGAGAACATAATAATGGAATATAAGACTTGTAAAAAAATAAACAGGTGAGTAAATTAAGAGCTCTGGTTAATTTTGAGAGTATACTACTAAAACACAGGGACTTCTAATGATTGAAGGTAAACAATAAAATATCAGGATAGTACTTAGCAAAAGAAAGCAGATGTAGCTACGTTAATATCAACAAAATAGATTTTCAGGGAAAAGGCAATATTAAAGGTAAAGATGATCAATGTAGAATAAAAGAGAAAAAATTCAAAAGGTGATGTAAACATTATAAACTTGTATTCCACTAATAACAGGGACTCAGAACATGTAATGTGAAAATTAAATAAACTTTAAAAAGAAATTAGTAAATATACAATCATTGTGGAAGAGTCTAACACTCTCCTCTCAGGTTTGATAGATTAAAAAATTTAAAAAAAGAATAAAATATAAAACTGACATGCCAAATTCAGTGAAGGCTATTATTCTTAAGCAGATAAGGAACATTTTAGTAATTGTTTACATTCTAGCCAAGCTCTGTTCAATAGAACTTGTTGCCATGAGGGAAATAGTGTTCTGTCCAATTCAGTAGCTACTAGCCAAATGTGGCTCTAGAGCACTTATAAAATGGCCAGTGCAACTGATTAACTGAATTTTAAATTTTATTTAATTTTATTTAATGCAAATTTAAATAGCAGCATTTAACTTTACTTTTCATTTAAATTTAAATTTAAATAGCATAATGTGGACAGCAGATTCCATCACCACAACTAAAAATATAGCAAATAGCAAAGAATGGATATGAAAGAGATGACATTTTCTAACTAGGGTAAAACTATGCTAGGAATCAATAACAAAAAGATAATTTATAAAGCCCATGTATTTAGAAATATAAAGTGATATTTACAAACGAAATCAGTTGAAGGAGGAAGCATGAAGGGAATTACAATCCAGTTTGAAATTAATAATAGAAAATACATATCACATTTTGAATTCTGAGCTTTATCAGCACTGGATGAAAAGTTTATGACATAAGGGATTATATTAACAAAATATGAGGATTAAATATTAATGTGTTAAGCCTAAAGGTCAATAAGTGAGAAGTGGAACAACAGAGAACAATGAAAAGAAGTAAAAAGAAGGAAATAATATTGGTGAAATGAGCAATAAATATAATAAGTAAAAGGATAAAACAATACAAAAAACAATCTCATTCTTTGTAAAGAGTAACAGATAAAAATATGTTAATAATTATCAACAAAAAAGAGAGAAATGTGTACTTAAATAATAGTAGAAATAAAAATGAGACATATATAAACACAGCAGAAATCTTTAAAAATATGGTAATATTTTAAGCATTTTTATTTCATTTGAAAACTTAGACAAAAAGTTTTTAATTCCTAGAAAATGTTGGCATATCAAAATATAGTCAAGAGAGAACAGAAAATCTGAACTTAATTATAACTAATAAAATTTTGACCCCACTTGCCATCTTGCCTACAGACCCAGATAGCCAGTTGGCCCAACCGTGAACCCTACCGTCATCTGGGCCACTTGTGGACTCTGCCAATTGACCCTCCCACAAACTCTCACAGCCAGGCCATGTACACCACCATAACTGATTATATATATAAAATCCTAAAGACTCAACCATCTGTTGGAATTAATCAACAAATTCAATAAATTTGTAGGATATAAAATCAGCACACAGAAATCAATTATATTTCTCTAATAATGAAATAAGTGTAAAACAAACAAAAGAAAACTAACCCATTCACAGTAGCATCAAAAAAACAAAATAAAGACTTAGGAATAAATTTAACCAAGGAAGTAAAAGACCCATATACTGAAAATTAGAAAGAAAGTGAAAAAGCAGCAAACAACTGGAAAAACATTCTGTGTTCACGGGTCAAAAGAATTAATATTGTTAAATGTCCTATTACCCAAAGCCATCTATAGATTTAATGCAAACCCTATAAAAATTCCAATGACATTTTTCACAGAAATAGAAAAAAGAATACTAAAATTTGTATGGAACCACAAAAGATCCTGAATAGCCAAAGCAATCCTATGAAAGACGAACAAAGCTGAAATCATATCCTGATTTCAAACTATACTATAAAGCTATAGCAATCAAATAGCACTGTACTGGCATAAAAATAGACACACAGACCAATGCAACAGACTTGAGAGCACAGAAATAAACCTACCCATATATAGCCAACTAATATTTTACAAGGGAGCCAAGAATAATCAATGGAAAAATTAGTCTCTTCAATAAATTATGCAAGGAAAACTGGATAACTACATGCAGAAAAATGAAATTAGACCACTATCTTATACCACTTATAAAAATTAACATAAAATAAAGACTTAAACATAAGACCTGAAACCATAAAACTCTTGGGGAAAAAGCTCCTTGATACTGGCCTTGACAACAATTTTTTGGATATTACACAAAAGCACAATCAAGAAAAACATAAATCAGCAAGTGCTAATATATCAAAATACAAGGCTTCTGCACATCAAAGGAAACTATCAACAAAATGATAAGGCAACCAACAGAATGGGAGAAAATATTTGCAAACCATATGTCTGATAAGAGGTTAATATCCAAAATATATAAAGAACTCTTCCAACTCAATAACAAAAAAACCCACAAACAATCCAATTTAAAAATGGGCAGAGAAAAAAAAAATGGGCAGAGGAACTAAATAGATATTTTTCCAAAGAAGACATAGAAACGGCCAACAGGTACATGAAAACATGTTCAACAATGTGAATCATTAGGGAAATGCAAGTCAAAACCACAATGAGATTATTTCCTCACATCTGTTTGAATGACAGTCAGCTAAAAGAAAAGAGATAAAAAGTGTTGGAAAGAATGTAGAGAAAAGGGAACTCTTGTGCACTGTTAGTGGGAATGTAAACAGGTGTAGCCGCTATTGAAAACAGTATGGAGATTCTTCAAAAAAACTAAAAATAGAATTACCATATGATCCAGCAATACCACTTCTGGGTATTTATCCAAAGGAAATAACAGGATATCAAAAAGATATCTGCACTCCCATGTGTATTGCAGCATTATTTTCAACAACCAAGATATGGAAACAATCTAAGTGTCCATTAATGAATGAATGGATAAAGAAGATGTGGCATACATATACAATGGAATATTAGTCAGCCATGAGAAAGAAGGAAATTCCAACATTCATGACAACATGCGTGGCTCTTTAGGGCAATATGATAAGTGAGATAAGTCAGAAAGAGAAAGACAAATACTGTATGATACAACTTCGATGTGAAATCTAAATTAGCCAAACTTGTAAAATGGAAAAAAGAATAGTGGTTAACAGGAATTGTGGGGTGGAGAGATGTTATCAAAGGATAGAAACTTGCAGTTAGAAAATGAATACGTTCTGGGGACCTATTGCACAGCATTTTTATTATAGTTTAAAATACTGTATTATATACTTGAAAGTTGCTGATTGAGTAGATCTTACATGTTCTAAACACAGTAAAGAAATATGTGACATGATAGAGATGTTAATACTATAGTAGTGGTAATCATACTGAACTATATAAGTGTAAAACACTAATTCAAAAAGATATGTACATCCCGATGTTCAGAGCAGCACTATTTACAATAGCCAAGACACGGAAACAACCTAAATAAATGTCCACCGACAGATGAATGAATAAAGAAAAAGTGGTATATATACACAATGGAATATTACTCACCATACAAAAGAATGAAATAATGCCATTTGCAGCAACATGGATGGACCTAGAGATTATTATACTAAGTGAAGTAAGCCAGACAAAGACAAATATGATATGGCTTATATGTGGAATCTAAAAAATGGATGCAGATAAACGTATTTACAAAACAGAAATAGACTCATAGACACAGTAAACAAACTTAGAATTACCAAAGGGGAAAGCGGGGTGGAGGGATAAGTTAGGAGTTTGGGATTAACATATACATACTACTAAATAAAAAACAGATAACCAACAAGGACCTACTATATAGCACAGGTAACCTTACTCAGTATCTTGTAATAATCTATAAGGGAAAAGAATCTGAAAAAGAAAAAAGAATATATATATATATATATATATATATAT